>NC_142811.1:23155080-23830080 GCF_049724085.1 Artemia sp. Qi Xiang Cuo
TGATTTAATACATGCAATAAACTAGGTAGTGTCGATAAAATGCCATAGAGGACCAGTGGGAAAGTAACAGCGTTTCCACGATCAAGCAAAGAGTATGATTTGTAGAAGAGTAAGCATATTTCATGTGATTTTAAGATACGCAAAAAAGTTAAAAAAAATACCATTTTAAGAAATTAAATACAGTATTTACTAATAGGGGAGGGGACTCTTTGAGGTTGGAAAATGGGTTTAGGAATGACATTATGAATGGAACTTGTTCAGAAAAGATATAATAAACCCATAAAAAAGTATTAAAAAAAAAGGGCGAGGGGGCTCGGTGGGGGGCCCCGGGAGGGGGTGGGGGGGGCCCGTGGGGGGCCGGTTGCCCCTTTGGGGGCCCGAGGGACCTTTGAGGCCCAGGGGATGGCCTTCGGGGGTCTGAGGAGGGCGTTTGGGGGATAACATTTCGAAATTTTTACTTTTTAGTTTACTTTTTTTTTGCGGCACATCCTGCGGCGCTTTCCTGCGGTGCCTCCCTGCGGCGCATCCCCTGCGGCGCTTTCCTGACCCGCGGCGCATCCCTGCGGCACATCCTGCGGCGCTTTCCTGGCCCACGGCGCATCCCGGCGGCGCTTCTCTGGCCCGGGGGGACCTTTGGGGACCGGGGGAGGGCCTTTGGGGCACAGGTGGGCCTTTGGGAGTCTGGGGGACACTTGAGGACCGATTGGTCCTTTGGGAGCCGGTTGGCCCTTTGGGGGCCGGGGGCGGGCCGTTGGGGGGCCGGGGGGCCAGTTGGGGGCCTGGGGGACATTTGGGGACCGGTGTATGGCCTTTGGGACCCCGTTGGTCCTTTGGGAGCTCTATGGGCCTTTGGGGGGCCCGGGGATGGCCTTTGGGGGTCTGGGTGGGTCTTTGGGGGCGCCGGTGGCTCTTTGGGAGCCCGGGGGACCTTTGAGGACCGGGGGGAGGGCCTTTGGGGTCCGGGTGCCCTTTGGGGGTCCGGGGGCCCTTTGAGGACCAGAGGAGGGCCTTTGAGGGTCTGAGGAGGGCGTTTGGGGGGCTGGGGCTCTATGGGAGCTTGGGAGACCTTAGAGTACCGGGGGCTTCCTTCGGGGTTGTGGTGGGGGATCGGAATTCTTTGGGGTTGGGGTAGAGGACCTCACAACACTGTTCAAATGGAACTTGTGTATTATAACGACCACAGAGTTTCACCCTCAAATTCTCTTCTAAAACCTTTCCTAAAATCTTCTTTCAAAATGTCTCTAACTGTTTCGCCGAAATAATCCCATAAAATGGATAAAACGGTTTCGCCCAAATAATCCCTAAACGTAATTTCAGCGTGTTCCTTTTGTTTGGCATCTCTGCGCTAACGCATTTCAAATTTCTAGGAAACCCTTTCCTACGTTAATCTCTTCATCTCATAAATTTTCCTAGCTAAACTATTAGGGTTTCGTTAGAATATCAATTTATCTCTCCGACTTAAAGCTCCGTGAAGCCGTATTTAAAAATGGAATTTCTATCTCTTTAGACTCCCACATAATTCCAAGATAACAAGTGATGTCAATTATAATTCCTGACACTAAAGATCAATGAAGCCCTATTTAAAAATATAATATTAATTTTTCTCTCTGACCTAAAGAACGTTTATCCCTCAGACCTAAGATTAAAGAAGCCTTAATGTTTCTTAATTCTCCCCTTCGTGAATCAATAATTTCCCCTAGCGATTATGTAAATCATGTTCACAGGTGCTACTCGTGACAGGACCACGTGGTTTATGGTTTTCCATGTGAGAAAATTCCTGTTTTTCCAAGTGAGAAAATTCCTGTTTTTTCATTCTCACTGAGAAAACCATATAACAGACATGAATTGCTGTTGACATCCATAAATGTGACAAAGTTCCTGTTTTTCAAATTCTCACTGACAAAAACCATTAAACATCCATGAAAAACATCAAATAAATCGACCGACACACATAACCATCCTTGAATTATGTAAAAAAAAGTTATAGGTGGCAGCAGGGGTGAATCGTGGGGCCTTCTGACCCCTCTCTACTGACGCGTGTATGTGTGTGGGAGGGGGGGTGTATTTGCCCTCTGACCACTTTGACTCTTATAAAGAGCTCTATAACTTCTGATTACCAATCCAATGAGCCCTCTTCGGTGGTTATACGACCGCCCTTTCTCTAAAACCTAATATGCCCCCAGGTCGTAACCTACAACCCTTGCCCTGAGGGCTATGGGCAGGGTCGTCCCGAGGGGGGACTGTGAGGGGTGTGCCACCCCCTAACTTTTTTGGTATTCGGTAAATTTTTCGTCGAAGGCGAAAATTTCGGTAGAAATTTTGCAAAATCGACCGAAACTTAGCAAAATTCATGATTTCTGCAGAAAATTCGGCATAAATAACGTAGCGATTCGATAATCGCAAGTTCACCCCCCCCCCCTCAACCCCCAATAAAATGAGCCTCAGGACACCCCTGGCTATGGGGGAAGGTCATCCTGAAAGGCATAATTTCTGAGCCTTTCAACTACGCTGAACAAAATGAATATCTCAAAAATTTTGATTGAATGTGTTTGGGGAATTATTGGTATATGGGGAGGGGTTGACATCCAATCACTCTTGATTGTAAAAAAAAATCCAGTAGAGCTTCTGATTAACAATCAAATGAGCCCCCTCCGAAGTTTATACGACCACCCTTTCTGTAAAAAAAAATCCCCCCAGGGCATAACTTACAACCCTTGCCCTGAAGGTTGTGTGTTTGTGTTGGGGGGGGAGGGTGTCATCCTCAAATTCATAATTTCCGGACCTTTAAACTACGCTGAACAAAATGGATATCTCTAAATTTTGATTGGGTGTGTTTTGGAAAATGATCGACGTGGGGGGGGGGGGGGCTGGTTGCCTTCCATGAGCTATTTTTGAAGTTTCTTTGACATTTCTTTCTATAAGAAGTGCCCTGGTCTAAAAAATAAAAATAAATTAATATATTTTGTCCACATCTAACTTTACTTAGGCTGCGCTATCGCGCTGCCTATAATATTTTGCTTTGGGATTTCTATTATACAGCATTGGAAGTGCCGATAAGACCAGGTAAGCCCGCCCCTAAAATTCAGCCTATGGGCGCCCATGTGTAAGAATTAAATTCAAAAGTTTAAAGTTGAGTGATATTAAGTATCAAAATTGATATATTTATAAGTTTCTGTTTATTTCCAAGTTTTTCAACCATATACCAATGAACATCCAATACAAAAACTCCGACGCACGAAAAGTTCTCGTTAACATCTAATGTAAATTTGATTTTTAAGAGGGGAGGCAGCTGCCCCCATGCTCCCCTTCTCTACACCCAAGGTTTAGATCCTTGTCCAATAAAAAGTTCAGGTAATGTCATGATTCTGGCTCTCAGAATGGATATTTCTGAGATTAATGAATTCAATGATATAAGTATCCTGTCCTAAAGGTGCAAGTTAGAGCTGCGGGCTACCACAAATGTGTTTTTTTTCAAATATAACATATATATATATATATATATATATATATATATATATATATATATATATATATATATATATATATATATATATATATTTGACATAAATATAACACATATGTACGCGCAAAAGCATCAGTCATTCTCAGGGTTGCCACCTTTATCATGAAAGTCCTATTTTAGTACTATTTTAGCACTATTACAGTCAATTTTTTGATGGTAGCACCAAAGATCATTGTGTAGCACGTAAATTTGGGCAATTGTAGCACATGAGGAACTGACCGTGGTGGTAACCCTGATCTTGACGCTGCTCAATACTTATTATTATCTCTATAACGCAAGTAAAGATGCACTTGAAGAAGAGGCCTTCAACTTTTTCATTATCTTGAATACTAAAATATCCTTCATAATAAATATTGTAATTGCTAAAAACAAAACTTCACAAGATAAATGTTTTGCCTTGTTCATTATCTATGATTAAAAACATTTCAAGTATTACGGCCAGTTTTCCCTACACAAATAAATCCTGTTACAAAAATTTATAAGTTGTAAATCCTCAGCTGCTGGGACGTTAAGAGTAGCGCATTTCCTCCATCAATACGCCACTTAATAAGTGTTTTGATTTCTAGCTCTAAAATTGCATTTTGGATTTCTTAGAATTTCCAAATCTAAAGATGCGTTAACACAATAATGTACCAATTCCTCACTCCTCGGGTAAATCGGCTGAAATATTCTGAATAAAATATGTCTATGAATGGAATATTCAGTCACGAAAATTATGCAAAACCATTTCAAGGAGATATCCAAACCCCCTACCCTATTCCTTAATCATTGTTTATGCCATACATTGAAACGTGAGAAAGGAATAAAAATATTCAAAAGTGTGACCAGCGATATCCTGTGTATACTGTCAGCTTAGAATCATAATACCGCTCCCACTTTTAAGCTCCACCCCTCCTTAATATTCACAAGTACCAAAATCCCCTTCCATGGGGATATAACAAGGCTAAATAATGCCAACCATCTAAAGCATCGAAGTGTAAAAACTATAGAGAGAAGATCACATTTGTGGACAGCTGTGGCGAATTAAGTCAATCGTTGCTAATTTCTATTGGATACTAAAAATGTAAGCGGTAGTGGGGTCTTGTGACATGTTTGATATATCGTTGAAAAGTTGACACAGGTCAAACAAATAGATAACAAGACCTCAAATTTGAAAAAGAAACCTCAAAATACCTGTCAGACTCTCCGCCATTTAAAGATTTAATTCTATAACAGTTAGTAAATTCACTACTGTTACCAATACAAATTCATTTGAAATTGGAAACATAGATGGTGATTCATAGTCTAAGAAAATTGGCTTCTAAGAGTCAAAGCTTAATTATTGTTGGAATTTTCAGCAGTTTATTCTAAAAATAACATTGCACCAACCTTCATTAAAAGAGTGAATAATGAATAAAAGCCTTACTCCGAACGTCTTTAGAGAATTCTCAAAACTTTGGTGAATTTTCTTTTGTATCTTATTTTTTCGTTTGATAAAAATTGATTAAGAAAGCAAACAAGAATGATTTTTTTTGCGAGAGAAAAATAAAACGAACAGGCAAACAAGCGAACAAACAAACAAACGAACAAAACAGACAAAAAAAAAGGAAAAACAATGACAGAGCAAATATTTTGTCAAAGACTTCTGCTAAGAAATATTTGCTTTGCCTCTTCATGATTTTTTTACTTGTTGGAAATTACCCTCCTTGACATCACTCATCCAAGAAAAAAAAATGCAATAGCAAGAGCACCTTCTCGGTGAGTTCTGCCAGGTCTGGAGAAATTCTTTCATCAACAAAGTTTCTCGTTTCAAGTTTTCTTCTTCACATAAAATCTGTATTCATTTTGCTCAATTCTCCCATTTTGGAGTCACTAACAACCATTCTTGGATTAAGTTGTTACACCGATTTTGATGAAATTTTCACGAATTAATACCCGTTAAGAGCATTCTCGACTCTTAGGGACCATTCAGGCTAGTGAATAAGGCGTATAATTCGTAAAATTAAGTGCCATGTACGCGAAAATCCTGAGATAAAATTTGTACACGCTTCTCTCAGTGTGTTAAAAATTAATAGAAGCGAGTTTATTTTCTGTGCTAAAAATTGTACGTGGGCTATTCGAAGCCAAGAGTTTGCAGACTTTCGCGTCAAGTGTGTATTTAAGAACGAAAAGAAGAAAAGTCTAATATTTTTTTTTAGACTGAGTTAATGAACTGGAAAATCAATGGAATTTTGGGAGTTTTTTTTTTATTGACATTATGAGAAAGACACAGTACGGACTCTGCTAATGGAACGAAATGGTAGTTGTGCAAGCCACAAAAACTTTCAACTTGCTGTGAAAATTGAAAACATTTGGTGTACAAGTTTTTCCAACTATGAACAGGTGTGGAGAATAAGGGTTTACAACATACAATTTAATTTTTCTTTTTATACTTAAGCCTGAACAGTCCTTTAATGGAAAGCCACACAGTAGAAATTTTTAACTGTTCACCAAAACCAAACGCAAAATGAAATCTCTCTAAATCTCAAAAATATGTCATCTTCATCACGTGCTTAAGAATTCAAATATCTTGCGCACGTTTTTTTTCGACGTACCAGAGGATCATAACTAAAAAAATTTAGACGGCCAACTGTTGTGTAACAAGAGTTTTATTTTAGATAGATCGAAAAATAAACTTTAATGTTTGTTTTTATTTTTAGATGTGATGTTATAGGTTGCTTTAAATTTTCTTAGATTACGTTACGATTATGCTGTCTTAGGGAGGATTATGCTTGGATACTTTTCTTTCCTACTTATACTACTCTCCACATAATTATACTATGTCGGGCGACATTGATTTTAATATCACCTGGAACACGGTCCCAGAGTCTTCATGAAGTTGCCACTCGTTTGGTATCTTTAAAAAGAATGTCAAAGAATTTCTAGTTGATAATTGAATTTTTCTTTCACTGGAGTTGATGTATATGAATTGGGTTTGGATGTTTGTTTCAGCATGAGCTATTCCAATTTTATTGATATTTTGGTTTGAAATCATGTGCTACTCCCCTGCCTTGCTTGTGATTTTGGGTAACTTTTGAAGTGGAAGATTAGTTTTGTTTTTCTTTTTTCCGTGTGTGTTTTTTTCCCTTTTTTCATATTTTATACTGGTACATTTCTTTATTTTTTTTTATCATGTTTCTTCATAGACATGGAGCCTTACGGGGGAGATTATGTTGAAATTTGTTTTTGTCGTAAATTTATTGTTTAATAAAAGAACGCTGAGCTCTAAGATTCAGAATAGTTTAATTTTCAATTGTTTGTTTCTTATTCAACAAGAGGCTAGTTACCTTTTGAATGAAATGCTTTTCTATATTATTTGGTATCTATTTAGGTAATAAGTCTATTATTAAAATTGAAATTCCCACCGATTAATTTTCCACTTTCCCTAGACTCGAATAAAAAAATTAAAGAATTGGCTATTGAGAAAGTATAAATATCTCCCCGTAAATCATCCGTCGCTGCTACTTTGGACATACTATGCTATACAAAATATCCTTAGCTTAGAGCAGACTCGCATTGGTAAAAATAAGAACGTTTCAATCATATCTGTAAATACTGGAATGTAAGAAAATATTCATCTTTATTAAAAACCGACTTATTGTTTATCAAGACTAGAGGTATAGTATCAAATAACCCAGTGGTTTACGTTTCTTAAACATTCGTGATTACCCACCCCACTACCTGTCTTAACCATTTCTTCATCTGTTACACAAAAGGAAAATTTTAGGATAGTTTCATATTCTGTTGTTGTTTTTTTTTTGGAGGAAAACTGCCAGGAAATTTGAAGTCAAAGCCAAAGTAACTGGTGGAACAATGCAAAGAAAATACCTAATGTTCCTTTGTTCCCAAGGTCATTTGTTTTTTTGTTTTTTTCAATCGAGTCAAGTAATTCGTTAACTCCCATTCATTATCTGTTCCAGAGCTCTTATGCATTTATGCATACCCTTTTGGAAACAAATAGTTCATAAATTTAAAGCCAAGAGAAAGAATAACACAAACAAGCAAAAAATACATCAAAACAAACAAGTAAAATAGAAAATTACAAAGAAAAAATTTGCGCAAGGAGATAATCCTATGATAGGCAGCGCAATAGCGCTGCCTAAGTAAAGAACGATGTGTGCACAATGTATTTTTTATTTTTTGGTTTCTTGGTCTTAGACCAGGGCACTTCGGCTGGAAGCAGTTGTCGCAGAAACTTTGAAAAGGAGTCATTCGATTGGAAATTGGAAGGGATTGTGCCCTTTTTAATAGCCGAAAGTGATTGGAAGATGACTAACACCCTTTCTATGCCCACCATTTCCCCAAGCAAATCCAATCAAAATTATAGGATAGCCATTTTGGTCAGCGTATTTGATTTCTAGATAGAAATTATGTTTTTTTAAGAGGACACTCCCCCCACAGCCCTCAGGGCAAGGGTTGTAAGTTATACCTTGGGGGCATATAAGGTTCTTATAGAAAGCTTTGTCGTAGAAACTTCAAAAAGGGCTAATTTGATTTTGAAATTCAAAGGGCTAGTGCCCTTTCTAATAGTCAAAAGTGATTGGAGGGCAACTAACCCCCCTCTCACGCCTACCTTTTCCCCAAACACATACAATCAAAATTTTGAGATAGCCATTTTGTTCAACGCAGTGGAAAATTCTGGAAATTAAATCTTTGAGGATAACAACCCCCCCCCCCCGCCACAGCCCTCGGGGCAAGGGTTGTAAGCTATGCCCTGGGACATATACGGTTTTTATAGAAAGCGTTGTCGTAGAAACTTCAAAAAGAGCTCATTTGATTGGAAATTGAAATGGCTAGTGCCCTTTTTAATAGTCGAAAGTGATTGAAAGGCTACTAACCCCCCTCTCACGCCCACCTTTTCCCCAAACACATCCAATAAAAATTTTGAGATAGTCATTTTATTCAAAGTAGTTGAAAGGTCCGGAAATTATATCTTTGAGGATGACACTCCCTCCAGAGCCCTCAGGGTAAAGGTTGTAACTGATGCCTTGGGGGCATATAAAGTTTTTATTTAAAGCTTTGTCGTAGAAACTTGAAAAAGGGCTCATTCAATTGGAAATTCAAAGGGCTACTGCCCTTTTTAATAGTCGAAAGTGATTGGAGGGCAACTAATCCCCCTCTCACGGTGAACTTTTCCCCAATTACATCTAATCGAAATTGTTAGATAGCCATTTTGCTAAACGTAGTTAAAAGTCTTAGAAATTACGTCTTTGAGGATGATAACCCCTTAGAGCCGTCAGGGCAAGGGTTGTAAGTTATGGCCTGGGGTAATATAAGATTTTTATTTATAGCAATGTTGTAGAAACTTCAAAAAGGGTTCATTCGATTGGAAATTAGGAGGGCTTGTGCCCTTTTTAATAGTCGAAAGTTAATTGAGGATAACTAACACCCCTCTGGTACCCACCATTTCAGCAAATGCATCCAATCCAAATTTTTAGATTGCCATTTTGTTCGACGTAGTTAAAAAGTCCAGAAATTATGCTTTTAAGGCTGACACTTCCCCCCAAAGCCCTCAGGGGAAGGATTGTGAGTTACGCCCTGGGGGTATATAAGTTTTTTTTTACAGAACGCGTTGTCGTAGAAATTTCAAAAAGGGCTCACTCGATTGGAAATTGAAATGGCTAGTGCACTTTTTAATAGTCGAAAGTGATTGGAGGGCAACTAGCCCCCCTCTCACACCCACCATTTCCCCAAACACATCCAATAAAAATTTTGAGATAGCCATTTTGTTCAATGTAGTTGAAAGGTCTGGAAATCAAGTCTTTGAGGATGACACTCCCCCCAGAGCCCTAGAGGCAAGGGTTGTAAGTTTTGCCCTGGGGGCATATAAGGTTTTTATGGAAAGCTTTGTCGTAAAAACTTCAAAAGGGCTCATTCAGTTGGAAATTGAAGGGTTTGAAGGGCTAGTGCTCTTTTAATAGTCAAAAGTGATTGGAGAGCAAGTAGCCCCCCTTTCACGCCCACCTTTTCCCAAACACATCCAATCAAAATTTTGAGATAGCCATTTTGTTCAACGTAGTTGAAAGTTCTGGAAATCAAATCTTTGAGGATGACACTCCCCCCAGAGCCCTAGAGGCAAGGGTTGTAAGTTTTGCCCTGGGAGCATATAAGTTTTTTATGGAAAGCTTTGTCGTAAAAACTTCAAAAGGGCTCATTCAGTTGGAAATTGAAGGGTTTGAAGGGCTAGTGCTCTTTTAATAGTCAAAAGTGATTGGAGAGCAAGTAGCCCCCCTTTCATGGCCACCATTCTGCCAAACACATCCAATTGTAATTTTTCGATAGGTGGTGTTTCAACGTAGTTGAAAAATCTGGAAATTAGGTCTTTGAGGATGACAAACCCCTCACAGCCCTCAGGGCAAGGGTTTAATCTACGCCCTGTGGACATACAAGGTTTTCACACAAAGTGTTGTCGTAGAAACTTCGAAACTTCAAAAAAATACAAATGAATGTGCATTGTCAGTTTAATATAAATAATACTGATATTTATTAATCAAAATGTTAATATTATTTGATTTATTAAAGTTATAAAAGTAAACACATCTATATTTTTTCAGTAAAGTGCAAATTATGTTCTGGCCTTGGGAAGGCATAGGGGTTTTGAGCCCTACTCATGTTAATTTCTGCTTGTTTTGAGTTCAACTATGTTATTTATTGTAATTTCTCTTCGTTTTGGGATTCATTTATTTATCGAGGCTGATTTGTGGTAGTTTCACGCTTGGCAGATTATTTGATTTTATTTTTGCTCATTTTTGGTTTAATGGAGTTCTTTACTTTTCTTTGAAAATTTTTTTTTTTTGAAAAAGTTTTTTTTAATTAATAAAGCAAATGGGGTTCAGAAAGCCGAGACTGGGAAAAAAGTTTGAGTTTGCCTAGGTTAAAAGCAAGGCTTCGTAAAGTCGTAAGCAATGTATATGTGCATACACATGAGGAGGGTATGGTATCTTTGCTTTAGATACAGTTTTAACCCACTTCTTCTTCTTTTATTTTTCATAGTCATAACCAGACCTCTTTCCCTTAAAAATTAAGAAGGGAAGCAGTTTTTCGGGTTTATAACCTTTTTTAGTAATCAGTGGCCCAAAATAGCTCATCGATTTGGTACTTCTGATGTGGTAAACACATCATTAACATCCCTAGTAATTCGAAAAAAAAATTAAATCAGTTTGCAGTGTATGAAATCGGTATAAATCAGATTGAAATGCTTCTTTCTTAGTGATAAAAAAGAGAAATTACGATTAGGAAGTCACAACTACATAATTTTGGGGACTCTAAAAGTTTGAAATGAGACAAAACATTTTCCGGTTATTATAGTTTTTTCCCGGTTATTATAAAAAACGCACTTTTATGAGGATTAGCTGCTTTTATTTCAAAGAAAAACTGGTTATTTCTTGACAGATATTTTAAATCTGAAAGGCATGACCTCTAAAAAAATGGTTATTGGTTTTGAAATGGGGTTCTGCCTTCCCCGTGAAATTTATTAATAGGAATTTTCCTAAATTCATTATACAAAATTTTCAGTTTTACTAAGCACAGTTACCATGGGGAAAAAAGAGGGAAGACAGACAATCTATACAAGTAGAGCTGGAGACGAGCATCAAGTCGCAACGAGCATCAGCGAGCACCTAGACAATTTGCAGGTAGAGAATTTCGCCCAAGAAACATTACAACTGTCCAGCTCTTGGCCACTTAAAAGAAGTTAGGTCTCATTTAACAGTGGAAAGTTTGCTTCACTCGACAAATTTGTCTTTCGTTTTATGTCCATTCTGCAATTAGTGACAGTAACAGGCACATGCAAGTCAAATTTAACCCGATATCGCCTTGCCGACTTTGGGCAAGAAATACCATCTACTTATCCTCGCCGTCACAGCAGGCTCAGTGAAAGAAGGGTTAAAGTACATTCGAGTTCAGTCAAGCACACCATAATGGTTTATTTAAGGACTTAAAAAGAAGCTTAAGAACGGAAGGCCTATACATCAATGTCTGACATGCTCAAGCCTTCTTTGTGTTTGCAGGGAAGGATTAGGTGACAGTTCAACACCTAAGCAGCTATTAGGCAAATTGAAATTAGCTTCATGTAAAGTCACAACGAAAGCAACTATTTTCTACAGGTAGTAAGTAATATTAATCCCACGGCCTCTTTTGCTGCTAGTTGATTGACCGCACCAAACCCAAATTACATTAAGTGAAAAAAAAAGTTTGAATGAATTGCACTCAGAACTTACTAGATAAGATTAAAATCAGGGTCAAAACTAGATTCGTGATTGTATTTCTAATTTTTATAGACATAAAACCATGCATGTAATGGCTCATTAAATATCACCAATAAACAGAATAAGGGTGGAAATAATGCCAAATATTGTTGAAAATAATGAAACGACTCTTGATATATTTCCAATAAGAAGTCTTGGCTTAGTAGTTATTGGTTACAAAACAGTCACTGCTTTGTCTTGCATGATGTTCATTGCGTAATAATTCTTTTAGGAGACGGGAACGATAGTCTAAGCACAACATGCTGCTTAAGGCACATCAAAGAATTGCGCTATCTCGTCCATTGTAAACTTTTTCAATTTCTGTGGCCTAACTATTTAGAATGGATGATGCAGTTTCGCCATAAGTTGTAAAGCTTGGATATGAGATCCAAGTAACCGAAGAAAAATCTAAAAGCCAGCACGGACTTCCCCGGTAATCTACGAAAAAACATTTGACTTTTGCTCTTTTGTGTCGAAGATAGACATATCAAATTTAATGAAACTTGCATCATTAAAAATTACGAATTTTGTTTTTTCAATTAAACGGAGCAGAATTTAATTTTTAAAGTTCAGGAGAGGGCAGTCTAAAAACTTTCCAGCATACCTGCTACGAAAACGTTAAAATTAGCCCAACCGAAATATCACTTGACCAAGTTGACGCCTTTGGGAGTTCCCTGTGGTGCTATTTGCTTTGCTTTATAATCTTACCGATAGCCTACAGTGGATGTATTATTTTTCTATTTTTACATTGAATAGACAGCGCTTTTCTTAAAAGTTAGCAAAATATTATCTTTTTTTTATTTTAGATTATCCACTCGTTAGCTTTTCGAACTGTTGACGCATTTAAGATTCACTATCAATTTTACCCATATTTTACGAAAACATCATTTGAGTGATTTGGCTGCTTTAGGAGTTCTAACTGGTATTGGTAAAATTTGCTTAAGGGCTCTTTGTCTTTGAGACGGTCAGCCAACGCTGAAGCTTCCAAAATGTTCTTTAAGGTATCGAATGGTCTTAGTATTTGTTTGGGTCTTCAGAATTTTATAGTAAGGTTTCTTTATCCTCGTCAAGTCTTGGCAATATAGCCTGAGGTGTTCCTAAGTTACGAACATGAACCTATACGTAATGCATGGTTTATTTTCGTTGAACTTGCGTCCTCCTTTATTTGACTGTCTGTCTTCTAATTAAAGCAGATCTTCAATGTCTATTGAAGATATCTTCTATCGTTGGTTTAAATGAAACTAAATTTACGTTGCTTAGGCATCTTGAAATGTTGTAAAAGGTTTTTGCCAGTCCCCTCAATAAAAATCTTAAGTCAGCAACAATTTGGTTTGGCTTCTTTACTTTTTTAACTTTTTATATGTATAATTTTGAACCAATTGAAGAATAATCTGACTTAAACAAATCAAAGTCCACAAACAAAGCCAACAAAACAAGACAAAACAAAAACTTAAACAGAAAAAATATTAACAAAAACAAGAAAACGAAGTCAAATTTGGCTTAAAATTTGTGAAGTAAAGAACATGTATACGTCTATAAGGAGCATTGGTGCCCATACGCTGAATTTTTTTGGAGGGGAGGGGGGGGGCTTAGCTCGTCTAATCGGCACTTCCAATGCTGTATAATAGAAATTTCAGAACAAAAATATAAAATATAAGTCAGCATCATTCAGCCAAAGAGTGGGGGGGCTCGAGCCCCCCTCTGCCCCCCATATCGGCACCCATGATAAGCAGGGTATCAAATCTTCCTACATTTCAAATTTTCACTATTTTTTTTACAGAAGCCAAAAAAAAATTATTGTGCGTCTTCCGGTTGCGTAAGCAACACTTTGATTTTGATTTTTCACTTTTATCTGTTGTTTATACGCTCACAAATACTTAGCAACTGAATAATAGTGTCTTACAAACCAAATTAAAATTTAGCTAAAAATCTAAGAACAAAAAAAAATTATATGTTTATACATGGGGCATCAAATCTCGCTACATTTCAGATTTTTACAAAATTAAGCCTTACGTAAACATTAGCCTTAGGGATGCATTTACCCTCTTAAGTCATCAAAATCTCACTTGAACCTTTTGATACGAGCCAATCGGCCGTTAGGATTTACTTTGTGAATAATTCCTTTAAAATGCGTTTTCTCAATCCAAGTTTAATTCTAAAGGCTCTAGAAAAATAATGAATTATAATGTTTGCCAAAAAAAAAAAAAAAAATCATCAAATTGGATTAATAAGAGTGGATTTCCTCAGCACACAGAAAACAAATTCAAAGAGGCTGTTATTGGTTTCAACTTTTTCTTATGGAAAATAGCTTGTGAAAGGACGACGCAATACTTTTTTGTATTATCGTTAATTCACGCTAGTATGCTATTCATTAAAGTTGGTGCATAACACCACTTTTTTTGTGAGTAATGAATAACATACAAAAAAGAAATTTTGCAGTTGCCTACGTGACGAGCAATTTGATAGAAGCAAACTTTGTATCGACTTCATGGTGAGTCAGCACTGCATAAAAAACATAAGAAAACAAAAATAAGAAACATAAGAAAAGACTAATTAATTTTTATTTTTATTTTAGCACAACTCCACAGACACTAAAAAGTATCCCCAAAAGGCTGACAGAAATGTTTATCCCTTTTCGCTCTTTCTAGAATCCAAAATCAATTTTATGATAACACTTCAAAATGACAAATATTTCAACGTCAAAGTATAAGGCGACTCGTATATTAGACTGGGACAATTGATACAGACAACATGCAAAAGCCAAATGTAATAATAATAACGAGCCGTAAAAGTAAAACAAGTGCAATATGTGCATAATAAGGGAAAGTAGAATATAAATTACTGTAATAATGTATAACGAGTTGTAAAAATAAAACGAGTGCAACAAGTGAACAATAAGGGAAACGAGAATAGAAATTAATGTAATAATAATAACGAGTTGTAAAAGTAAAACGAGCGTAGCATGTGCACAATAACGAGAATAGAAATGAATCGTTAAATTTTCAGGAAGTGATTAATACACGGTTAAATCTTGAACTAGAAATAGCAGCGGTAGAAACAACAAAGTTATTAAAATAATTTTGTTAAGCTTTTCGATGAATCTGTCTTATTCGATGCAAAGTGGACCTCGATGGAAAAATCAGAATCGAATACTTTCCAAATTAATGAAGGATGAATTCAAATTTGGGTCCAACAAGGTTTAAGAAGTACTTTAAGCCAGAATACGAATACCTAAAAATAACCTAAGAATTTTGAGTTTAAAAAAAATAAGCATTTGATGTGTTATAAGTTTAGAGTAGTTTAGAAGATGTACAGAGTTTCAGTTTTAGGCTTTTGGTTTAATTTGACAAAATGGTGACTTTATCTGTGCTCCACATGTCCATGTTCATATAAGAAGAACGAAGCAGTACAAAGGCAACGTCCGAGAAAAGTAGCCGAGATTCCTAGTGAAAAAAAAAATATAAATTTATGGAAAAGGTTCTATTAAAAGTTAAGAAAGCTGTTGTGTTGCGTCAACGCAAAAGAAGGTTACGAGGAGTACATGTTAAAACACGAAGTCCATTATGGTTCACATGCGTAGGTCCAAGAAAGCAGTTCTTTTTAGGTAGTAAACCCCAGTTTAAAATTTTTGAACACGGTTGGGTTCTTACTTTTACTTGTACTTGGGGCTGTACTAGGTGTTTTCCGCCGACTCTCGCAGCTAGAAGGTATTTTGTGAGAACTTGTTTGACCGTAAACTACCCACACTCAAAGCGGCTGAGCTTGCAGAGCCACATCATTGACCTAACCCTAGCCAGAGGATGGGTGACAGTAGGACTCGAACCCCCCCCCCCCTCTAGAAGGACATAGGATTGCAAGTCCAGCGTGCAATCCACTCGACTAGGGTGGATCAGTTGGGTAATATCCATACACAGGGAAGATACATGGGATTCTAAGTTAAAACTCACTATTATCCACGAGGATTCACGCATTCCGGTCTCTGCCACCCCCTTTCAATATTATGAGAATCCTCTCATATACCCCGACCGAACGATTGTGGCTGCATGTACGAATTTTGTTTGCATCTACCTCATTTATTTTGTAGGGTGCACAAAAAGAAAGAAAATCATCTAATTAAAATGTTTACTCTTTTAACTTTTATTTTTAGCTCACTGTGTATATATAAACACAAAGTTCCAACTTAAAAATAAAATCCTTGAGAGCGAGTGAGTAGCTACACCTCTTGGATATGGAATATTTTACATTTTAATAAAAATTTCATTATTTTATTACATTTTTATTACATTTTATTAAAAAAAAATTATTTCCAAATAATTCTAATCTATGTTTATCATTTCTTTGGAATTACCTGAATTAAATCAGTCTAAGAAACTCCAGGAGTGCTACCTTTGCAACCAAACTGGCAGACAAATTCTAAACTCTCATTCTAAGCGAGTTCCGAGGGATCAAAGTCTTGGTTAATTTTTCGCAATATTGGCTCCATTTTCTGCTATCTGGGTGACATTCCTTGGAATCTCCAGTGACAATTCCTGCCATCTCGGCTCCAATTTGTGCAAACTAGGATACAAGATTTTTGGCCTCCGCATTATTTCGGTACTTCGAGGTGGCCTGCTTATATATGCTAATATATGGCTCAGTTTTTAGTTTTCACTGCCTTTTTCACTTGATAAAGGAAAATTGGCTCCAACTTTGCCCCCCCCCCCCGGATTTTGAGGAAATTACGCCGCTGGACACAAACCCGGGAAATGTACGAGAATGCTAGGTATTTGTGACAAATAGGAAACGTGTAAACATTCAGTGCAAAATTTATACAGGAATAATACTAGACCAAATTAAAAAAAAAAAGACCCAATTTTGGCCCGCGTCTGACGACATCTCGCTTTTGTTGTAATTTTAACCATGTAAAGGAGGTTAAAGCAGGCGAGTACACGGAGTACTACTGAGGGATTATTTTACTTTCTCTAACCCATAAATTAGCCGAGTTGTATTTAACTGTGCCCCGTCATCATGGTAATTACTTAATTTTTTGTTTGATGTATTTTCGCTTATAATGAAAGACTTTTTTAAATTAACTTTTTAAATCTGTGATTTATGATCCTAATATTCTCCAGTTGTCTTCTGCGTCGCCGCGTACCTGATGGCAAGTGACTCTCTACGATTGGGTCCCACTAATTTAGAATGTGCTAAATTCATTCCAAGAGAAGGAGTACTTCTATCTAGGCCCTCTCACTCCCTCCTTAATATCTAAGATACAAAACAATGCAAAGTTCGTTGTATTCAAACAAACAGGCAAATTTTCAAACCTTTACCCCCCTTGAAATACCCCCCCCCCTCCCTTGATAAGAAATTTCATGTAGACAACTCATGGAACTGACTCTAGACTTGGCACTGGATACATTTAAAGATGATAGTGGTGACGACTAACCCAAATAATTCATTGACCGCTCCACCGCTTATAAAAAGTAGGCATCCCATTAAACATTTGATCCTATTACTGCACAAACAAATTGCTAGCAAGCAGAAAGCAATTCCGAACGATGACATTTCTATTCTAAGGTCTTCCATCATGCAACCACAAAAAGTCTTTCCGGACCACAGATCAAGTAGGGGAAAGCAAAGAGGGTGCCGATACTCATTGATGTTCTGATTTAATTTATTACAACTCTCCGTATTGATAGCCTCTCAGCGTGATTCTTTTGCCCCCCTTCTGCCTCCCTATAGCCTCTTAGTGTCCCTCTATTCAATAAGATTTAACCAATCACAGGCTGGGGCTGAAGCTCAGCGCGCCTTCTTGAGCGTACGACAGCCATTCAGATGGGGGGTTGATGGATCAGAATGATTATCAGTTTCAAGTATCTTGTCGAGTTGATCGTTAAACCAGAATAAGCGTATCTATATAGTTAAATATTGGCGCAATGACTTTAAGTGAGAAAAAAAGTATCTTTAGACCCTGGGACGAGCCCAAGGAAGCTCAACAATGCCCGCTTAAAAGACGAGACGATAAGAAAGTGGAGATAAAAAAGACTCGTGAATCTGATCCTACAAAAGTGTCACTGTCTTCAGAAGATGAATATAAACTGTTATATGAGCAACAAATTCACCATCAAAATTTTATAATTGCTCAACAGCAAATGTCATTAGTTGGACTTTCTCAACATTTAAGTTTACCAAGTCCTGTTTTATCTTTATCGGTAAGTTAATTCGTTTTATCGAAAATAACTTTATAACAATATTTCTTACCAGAAGAGGTAAAAATAAAATATTTAAAATCTCTTATTCTTATATGAAAGTTTTTTCCTTTAAACTCACAAGGACCAAAACTAAATGATTAGTAATACCGTAACTTCATAAAAACCCTTAGGCACGATTGTGCCTTGCCGGAGACTAATTTTTGTTAAAATACTACTTCACGCTTCGTTTTGATATGAAGGCAACACAGTTTGAATTTTGTTCGTTTAAATCATTTGAAATGCAAAAAAAATCTTTTATGCTCCTGGAGAGCTGAACTAAATTAAAATTTACAAACTTTTGTACTTCGGCCGACAAAGCTCATCTTCAAAGAGAACTCCAAGAGATAAACCTATCATTTCTTATGGTCCTGTAATCGAATAATAATAAAAAATATCCTTAGAGTCCTTAGAGATATCTTAGAGTCCTTATCAATTAGCCTCCTTTTCAAATAACTATTAATAATTTCTTAATGTTGAAATGATCTATTTTCAGTGATGAATATCTACGATTATTTGCTTAAATTAGCATGCTCCCTTGTTGGCTAAAAGTATATATATATATATATATATATATATATATTCCCCCACATTATATGTTCCCCCACAAAAGGTTGGATGGCTTGTAACGTATGAGAAAAAATCAAACAAATTTATCTAAATATTCTTTCACAGATCTTTTGAATCCTCCGTGAAAGCGGCATATCGTGTAGTCGTTTCAGACTTTTGAAAATTATTCACCCTCCCCCCTCCTTTATTGTATCCGAAATATTTAGCTTTTCTAGGCTTACCTCTCAATCTAGGCTAAATAAGACTTTAATATTGCCTGTCACAGAGGTAAGTAGATGCAAATGGGAACAGTATTCTAAAACGAAGTGCGAACAATTTATGATACAAATGACAAAACTAAAATTGGGGTGATGGTTTTTCTTGAAATACTTTACGCACTAATGAGTCATTTCGTGGCTCTAAAATTCGTCTTCTACTTCATCACGAATGTCGGCATTACATCAAATGGCTTTGAGACTAAAGCAGCTACTTCTTCACAGAATTCAAAGAATATTCACGAAATCTTCAGAGAATCTTCAAGAAAATAAGGTTGAGTTTAATATTCAAGGGCTTCAAGGTACCTACTTATTAATTTCCTTCCCAACCGCATCCGCGATTCTCATTTCTTATTCTTCAGTTTCGGTAATAAAGTGTTCAGCCTTGACGTAGTTTCCAATATTTACTTTAAGGCACCAATTCTGCAGCTTTAATATATAAGCCTAAATATCATCTTTGAAGTAAATAATGTAAGTTATGTCACATTGCAATTTTAAATTTGCCTGGTTTAGCTGATCCAACTCTTGGCAACAAGAAATCATGTGCTCTTTGGATCTCATCGTTAAATTGTTTCATAAGCTCATGTCTTTCTTTCCTTCTTAATAACTATTTTATAGGTATTTTTTAATTAAAAGACTCTGCCAACGACATTTACTTTTGATAAACAGTGAACAACAGTTGTAGAAAAGAAAAACTTCGTGATTAGAAACCACTTTGGTGCCTAGTTTTTGACAGACGAGCATTGACAGAAATAGAATAATATTAACAAATGTCACCACACACCTGAAAATTTCTTGCAATGGCTTCAGAAGTGTTAATAGGAAGAACAAATCGGTGAATAATGCAGTACGGTGAATATCGGTGAATAAAGTGTGATGTAAAAAGCGGTGCACTCCCTTTGCTAGTGGTGCAAGCTCTTTAACTTTCGTCCGAAAGCCCGACATCAATCCAATTGTGGCTGTTGATCTAATGTCATATACCCCAACAAATTATTTCGTTGTAAAAATTACTTTCAAAGATTGGACCTTATCATATCCAAGACGTGTTCACCTTTCAAAGAAGTTTTTAGTTCTATACAAAACGATGATCGTCTTGATGTCCTTTAAGTGTCCTTTAAGATACCTCACAAAAACGAGAAACTGGGAATATGAACTAACATTGGTGTACTCATCAAGTTGAAAAACAAAGGCGGGAGATGCCCTGCTTTTAGAATGAAATATGTTTCATCATATTAATGAACATAATTGAAATGTGTCTCTGAACTTGTGTTGTTGGACAAAGATGTGTTGCTAATATTAATTTTTTGGATTCTCCAAGAAATTATCTAACCGATTTCAATAAAAAAAAGGTTTAATAAGGGTTTTTGACATGGTATGGGACTTTTATTTTCTGCAAATTCAAGAGCAATTTCTTACATAACCACTATATTAACACCATTGGCATAACAGCGTTACCTTGTATGAGTTTGATGATTTGGTTAGTCCGAATGTCCTCAAAACTTAGGCTTGGAAAAGTGTCATTTTCGACTACAAATTGACTACACCGTTGACATGGCAAGGGTTTTCTTTTTAGAAAGGCTGGGGGGTTCGACTCATTTACTGGTGGGACAATCATAGATCAAAAGTTTCCATAGCCATTATATAGCCATTTTCTGGACTCGCTCCTTGGCCACGCCTTTGTGCTTCATATTATCATAATTTATTTTAAATTCAGATTTGAATGAGTTTATGAGGTAAGGGCCAAAGAAAAATGCTTTATGGGTTCTAAATTGAAGCACTGCTTGCTTTCATGCTAATTTAATCTTTCAGGATTCAGCATCTTCTACCAACTGGAAAGGCCTTGTCGACACACTTGAATCTTTATCACCATTGCAATTAGCATCACTTGGGATTGAACCAAGCACATCTGCTATGCAGTTCATTCACCAATCACAACGCAAACCAAGACCTAAGAAATTCCGGTGTCCGCATTGCGGTGTCGGATTTTCAAACAACGGACAGCTTAAAGGACATATTCGAAGTCACACAGGTAATTACAATTATATGAATTAGTTTAAATTAAGTTAAATTAGGATTAAATTAGACCAGATTAAATTAGATTAGAATTAAATAGAATTTAGTAAGATTAGAATTAGACTAAAGCAAGCTAGGTTAGAGTAAATTAGATTAGATCTAGATTAGAGTAAATTATATCAGAGTAAATTAAAATCAGAGCAAAATTTAAGTTAGAGTAAAATAAGTGACAATAATCGTCCCAAAGGGTGCTTATTAACAGATACGTATCAATACTATCAGACTGTGTAGGTAAAATTTACTCTCACCAATAGTTACCAACAAACAGAATTGTCCATGATTGTACAAAAAGTGTAAACCCCCACCCCCTTTAAGAAGAAAATGTGATTACTATGGAAATTCCACCGTCACACACGGAATTTTTGAGAGGCTTTGAAGACAAAAGGTACTCATACAGGAAAAAATACGACAAATGCATTTCTTACTTTTCCCGGGAAGAATGGATATGGATAAGTCTTTACTTTCTCTTTTGGTTTCTCTTCCAGGGAGGATTGTACCGAACCAGCTATCCTCCAAAATAAGATGAGGGCTCATTTGAATCTAAAGTTTGACATCCAGGAACCTTTTTAAGTAATAATTTTTTAATGTTCTTCAAAGAAAAGTAAAGAACGGTTTTAATCCTAAAACGAGCATAAAGTCAAATAATAAGTCAAGCTTTGAACGAACAGAAATAAATATGAATGAACGAATGAATATTAACGACTCGAGATTAAAATATATAATCAAGTAAAACTCAAAAAACCAAAAATTAATGAGAAAAAATATTGTGACCCTTCGTTCTCACCTGTGACCCTTCGTTCATTCTGAGTGGAATGGCTATCTCAATTTGTTAATCCAATACCACGGGGGGCTACAAGATACACAGGGTGAGACATTGTTAAGGAAAGCGGGAGTGTCCTCCAATAGCTCTCAGTATCCAAAAAATAAAATAAAGCTATAATTTTTTTATCTGGAAACTCCCCTCCCAAATTTGTAAGATTATTTATTCTCTACAAAGTGGTTAACAGGAAAACAAAATAAAAGTGTTACATAAAGGGCCCTGTTTAGTAATTTTTTAAAAGAAACTCCCGATTCGTGCCAAGTATAGTCAACATCCAAGTCAGCAAAAATTATGGAACCAACCATAGTCTGGCATAAAAAAAATATTAGTTTCTGGGGACATGCAGGGTCACGGTGCATTTTTTCTCTAAGCACATGTGTAGTTGATATGTTACCGTAAATGTTCGATATTCGTAAATGTCAACATTCACCGGTGATTGTCCGAAATACTTTTTTTTTCTCCTTGGCCTTATTGTTGCCAGTCAACTTTTTCAGGTTAATGCAAGGTTTGATGATGACAGGCTGGGTTAGACTAGTTTGGTTGGATTAAGCTAGGTTAGGTTAAAATAGGTTTTTAACCCATTTCTGATATTTATAACCAAATTTAACCTAACTTAATCTAATCTAACCTAAATTAACATACCAAACCTAACTTTAACTTTTACCATCATAGCTTGCGGTAGGACTGAAAAAGCTGACTCGCAAAGCTAACTGAATCCAAGCAGAGAAAAAAGAATCTCGGACATTCACCGGTGATTGTCGACATTAACCAGACTTTGGAAATAAATAAATAAAACTTCTTATGTCCGGAATTCATATTTACTATCGTGCTCTATTTTTGTTTTCAAATACCTTCATGGTCTCCTATCACCTTGTTTTTGGTGGCGAATTTGATGACGGCCGACGTTGCCATCTTATTTCTCATATCAGCCTTAGTTCCACTGTGTTCTCAATCACCCAACTCTCCGCAACGCTGTATATAAATTATATAATCACGACTCAGTAATATTTGGTCACTACAGTCTTGGCACGTATAAATCTCCGCCCATGTCCTTGTCCATCAGCAATTCAGTGTGCATTACCCCGGAACACGTATTTTGGCGGAAACTTTCTCGAAATGCCTTTGAAACCAACTCGAGACTTTGAAACCTACTTGTAATTTTTAAAAACATCTAATAACAACATTACACTACTAATTACCGATTTCTATTTATATATGTATGGGAATAAATTAATTTAAAATTAGATTCTTTAAAATTTAGTGCTACAACATTGAAGTAACACCAAATTTCACTTTCAAAAGAAATCTGACATGTCTATCTGTGAAAAAATCTAATATTGCTTATTTTTCCACGTTCTCCGGAGCACTTGCATCTTGGTCCGGCTTTGTATAATTATTGAGATAGGGAATAATTGTACTGTACAAATGTATATATTGTACCTACAGTGTTCCGTAATATGGATATAGGCTACACCTAGTTTCAAGTCTTTAATATTCGTGTAGTAAGGCTTGGAACTCATTGCTTTCTTTTGCTAAGGATTGGCACTTACTCAGAGTCTTGAAAAGATAAGTACAAGACTATTTAGATAAATTTGTGTCGATGATTGTTCATTTCGGGAAACCGTCTAAGGGACAAACGAAAAGCAGGTCATCCGCCGTTGGGGTGGGAGGATTTCATAAAAAAAGACTTAAAGGAAATGGGAACTTCCTGGGAGGGTGTAAAGAGGGAAGCTTTGGATAGATTGGGATGGAGATGGAGCGTGCGTAGATATGTTGGCCTCAGGCGGCTTGGTGCTGCGGCGAGTTGTTAGTAGTAGTAGTATTAGGCCATTCAGCTATTTTTGTGGGATGTTAGGAGAGATTCACTTTTTTTTATGCATTTTAACCCGGAAATCATGAAATTTTTTATTGTTTGAAAGCCTATACTAATTGTAATCTGTCAATCTTAAAACTAGTAGAAATTACTGTGAATGTGTAAAGAAACTTAAGACGAGCAGAATTTAAAATATATAATAAAGTTATAAAGTGATAAATATTCTTATGAGAAGGTGAATTAAATCTAAAACAAGCACAAATTAAAGTGGATAGTCCAGTAAAATTTAAAACTAACAGAAATTACTGCTAACAATCTCTACAACTCACTAAAACCTAGAGTGTCATTTGCATTTCTTGGCTCAAACAAAAATAGTAAACTGACCCTCCACCTCCGTCCATTTATACCACAAATCCTATGTTTGTACCGGTCTATGCATGTTCTCGTCGGCGGTTTCCATCTAAGATATGTAACTAACCCTAGTTGCTTATGTTCCATTTCTTTAAAAAAAATTACATGTGCTAATGTCTCATTTTTTACGTTAATATTTAAAGCACTCCCCATTTAAGACAACCCTTAACACTATGTTGGTTTAATCATGGATACAAAAATATTAGAATCTTCGAATATTTCAAACAGGATGAGTCCAAAAATATTAAAATAAATGGTCTAATGCCATGTTCAGACGCATAGGAAAACCGATGAGAAAAACCGATCGGTAGGAAAGGAAAAGTGGTCAAACGATAGGTGCAAGATTTTTCTGAAAAGTACAGAAAACATTTTTTTGCTAGGTATCCTCCTTTCTCTTGTTCGCTTCATATAGACCATGACTTATGTCGTTCAAAAACTGGTGGTTCTGAACAAGAACCACCAAATATTGAACTTCACGTGCTTAAAAATTGACATGCTTTTGACTTTCAAAGATACTTGCCCATTTTTGCTCGACGACACATGAAAAACTGATTGTTATCATGAGGAAACCAGAAAAATTCCCAGCCGCAAAACCGATCGATTTTTCCAGGGTACCGGCCGGTTTTGATTGTTTTCCCATGTATCCAAACGGCCTATAAAAGAAGTTTAAAAAAGTTTACATCTTTTTTTTTTGTATTGTTGTCGTAAGCTTTTCCCTCTTTTTTTTCTGTTCTTTAGCTTGGAGGTGATAATGGTAAAGTTGGTGGATTCTTTAGGTTTGAGGTAAATTTGGAGGTGAAATGTATATTAGCTTGAAATATCAATTTTTACTTATTCTTTGATTTTTTTTTTGGTATTATACCATTTTAATACCATATCAAATAATGGTGGTTTGCCCGAATAGAAATATGTTGAACACTCGTTAGACAAATTTGTAAGATGTTCACCATGATAGTTAAATTTTTTTGTTTTATATATATAAATATATATATATATATATATATATATATATATATATATATATATATATATATATATATATATATATATATATATATATATATATATATATATATATATATATATATATATATATATATATATAAACATCTCAATTATTCGTTTGTCCTAACTGCTTTAAATGTAATTGAAAGGAATATTCGTTTGTCCTAACTGCTTTAAATGTAAATTGAAAGGAATACGAGACTATTCATTTTTAATTACAGGAGAGCGACCTTTCCAATGTGAAGTCGAATCTTGTGGCAAAACTTTCACTCGGAATGAGGAGTTAACAAGACATAAACGAATTCACACCGGTGTGCGACCTTATTCATGTGTACAATGTGGAAAAAAGTTTGGACGTCGAGATCACCTTAAAAAGCACACCAGAACTCACCAGCGACCGGCGCCGCCTCTTATGGTGCTACCTCATCAACTCCCATTAGGAGCAATGTTCCAACCTTTATCAGGCTTTCCGCCGTTTGCTTACAACCCGATGATTTTGTAGACTAGATTTTAGTTCATGTATATATAAAAAAAGAGTATCTTAATTTTTATGTAATATTTGTGTCGCGATTTATTGTACCAAAATAAAGTAACGCTGTTGTACTGAGCAGTAAGGTCAGAAACGCGATTTGTGATATTCTTTGACTGCATCAAGTCCCCATTTTTCAAAACCATGGTATTTTTATTTCCCATTAGTAAGACAAAACATATCAAAGAACATTTTATCGGTAATATTTTTATATTGAATTTATATTTTACACAATATAAATGATGTTTAATATGAGCAGAGTTGTAAATTAAAAAAATTGAATTTGTATGTTTATAAGGATTTTGATACATAAGAACTTGAATTTTGATATAAAAGCCCCAAATTTCAGATTTAATCTCCCCCTCCCGAGGGCGAAAACCATATAACAATTTTGAAATGTTGTAATATACAGAATCAATATGACAATTCTTGCTAAGACATGAATCAATCCGAACCCACCTTTGGAATCATTCTTACGAGGATCCTCGCATAAAAGGTACAATGTTTAAATAGGGATGGTAAAGGGAAAATGCAACTGCAATCAAAGGTCTACAATAGTTATTTCTGCCATAAGTATACTTTTTTGTATAGGGAAGGTCCCAACTCCCTTTCTCCCCCTCCCCCATTACCCACGCCAATAATCATATCAACAGGATTACCTTTACGGATGCTCGTGACCAATATAATTTATGAAGACTTAAAATAGCTTTAGTTTTTACAGTTTTGTCAGTTATTCATTATCGAAAGATGAATGATTTGTTCTTTTTCCTTTTTGATCTCACGAATTTTTCAATAAAAGTTCATTTCTTTTTAGAAATTGTATTTTGTTATGTTCCCTATATCAATTGTAGTTTACCGTATGATTTAGATTGAGCCTACGAACTTCCTAGAATTTAACTCCGTTAGGTCAAGGTCTATAATCTGGAAAACCGTATCAATACTACCTGAGTTTTTAGAGGGCTGCAGAAAAGATAATGCATTCTATTTCCATTTGCAACTATGAAGCCCAAAAATGTTACGAAACCTTAGACCCCATGTAATTTTATGCTATTTGCAGTCATGCGTTTTTTCCTTGTGGGTAGAATGCACCTTATGTAGCTCTTTTTTTCTATGTAGGAGATTCGTGATCTTAGAGAAAAGAACACCTATTCAGCCAAAAAAGAGTGCGTTCGGACTTTGCATTTTAGTTGACTACAATTGGACTACAGTTAACTTCTAGCGTGTTACCCTCCATAATCATAGCTACCCTGATCGTTCTATACTCGAACCCCAGCTGACTTTTCTTAACCCCTGTCTCTGAGCAGAGTGAGTGCATAGTCACTTAAGGAAGCTCGGAATCTCCTTTTTTGGTTTTTAGAAAATTTTGATTAATGTGTTCTAACAGTAAATGGGAAGGTTTCTATTGATTTTTTTTTTTTACGTTTCATAATTTTGAATGCTGGATTTCGCACCTGAATAGCGAGGCTTCCTTTTCTTACTATTGCATAAATTATGCCCAGTACTCTTTGGACTAGAGAAGCTTTTTTTCTTTTTTTAGACCTGTAGGTATATCTTTTGGAGGTAGGAAAGATCAACCATACTTTGGGTAAAAAATCAGCGGTATAGTTAGGGAAGAGGTGCACACCTGTCCCCGGATGCAACATAGACTGGGGAGTATTTTATATATAATTCATGAAGAATATGCCGGCTTACATTCTTAGGGATGGATGTGGGGAAAAAATTTAAATTGTCCCTATGTGCTTTTTAAAGCCAGGCTCACACTGAATTGTATTTTTTTTTTATAATGACTATACGAAGGACATGACATTATTAGACTCCAAATATGAAGAAAATTGCATATGAAAGATATTCTATGGGCAGAGTGCACATTATTGGCTGCGTTGATGTTCTATTTTTTTTTTTTTTTCTCTTCAAAGTACGAAACACTTGCATAGAAAAACACCTATATAAGTTGTGTTCTACCCACAATAAAAAGGCCCAGGACCATAATTAGAAATATAGTTACTTGGTGTCAATATTATTCTCAGTTTTTTGGACGAACTTAAAAAATAGAAAAACGTGGTACAAAAACTTCAACACAAAAAGTTTAGTCCAGATTTGATCACTAGCTAAGTCCTTATTTGGTTCAAAACACGCCAAGTCCTCGCTCGGTTCAGAGCAAGTTCAATTCTGACGCCGTGTAAAAACGATCCAATATAAGCTGTGGAGTTTCAATGACTCAATGTGGAAACGATTTCAAACCTGACTCAGTGCAGAAACGTGCCAAGTTCAGGTTGCTGATTGACTCGATGGGCACCCGAAAGGTGGAAAAATTGCTCCTTGATTGAACCGTAATCACAGAAGAATCTTGGAAATGTTATTATTGCAACACCAAAGCGAGACAATGCTTCATCCTACGCCCTCTAATCATACACTAAACAACCAGCTTTTTACAGGAAGATAGTAATTTTTCACCTTGTTGAAAACGGCACCTTGCAATTATTTCCGATATGTTTGTGTGGAGAACCATAGTGAGTCTGTGGCCTCTCTAGTCCCTTTTCCGACCATCAACTTTTAGCAATAAAGGTGGCACGTTGCATCTCATTCGAACTGGAACCTCGCAATAATTTTCAGTCTGTATGATAAAAAGTCAAAAGTGGGCTAGTAATGTCCATACACATCTATGCCGTTTCTTAGCAAGTGTTTATGAATCATACACCCTGTTCGAATCACCCCTACTGCTTGCTTTTCAGCAACAATATTTTTTGGTCCGAGACTTTTTTTGGTCCGATCTGTTTTAAACTTATAGGGCAAATTAGCCAAAAGGGCATGAGAATAACAATTTACAGAGGAGTAAGTCCCTTCTCCCACCTTTGGAACGAAAGCACCAGGACTGGCTTGAAATTAATTTTCTTTAAATGCAAATAAAATCAACTGATGAGGGTGAGTCATAAATTGATTCTTAGATTTAAAATATTGCTTCAGCAAACTAAACAAATTGCTTCGTAAACTATCAATTGATATTTTCAAGATTTTATTGGGGATCAATTCTCTACTCTTTTAAGAAAATTGGAATCAAAACAAAAATAGCGACAAAGAAAATTCCCCTTAAAAATTTTAATTGAAAGTCACAAATGTATTTAGTCTAAGAAATGGTTGCGTTCTTTCTGTGAAGTTGATTATTATTTTTCTTATTAACTTTTAAAAAGTTGAACGTTTTCCGTTTAAAAAAAAAACAAACACGAGATTGTTGAAGTGATTTTTTTTTTTTTTTTTTTGCAATCCTATTGCCAGTTTCAGTGGCGTCAATCTAGGGAAATTTAAGGGGGGGGGGGCAAAATGTTTTTTTTAGTCCAGAGGGAGGGGTAAAAAATCTTGACGATTACACATCCCCCAACCTCCCAATTAACACCACTGGTCAATTTTTCCCTTTACCACTTTCTCACAGTCTTTGGCTGAAATCACAGGGAAGCTGAGACCACTGGAAGTCTTTAAATTTTGAGCAATTTAAGAACGACACATTGGAAACATTTTAAAAAATTGTTAACTAAATCGAACAACGTAAAATAATATTCCATGAGTTTTGTGCTAATTAATCTTCATTAAGGGTTTAAAACAGGGCTTGGATCCTTTAAGTTAACTAGAATCATGAATTGAGTCCAAGCTTTCACAGCCCCGAGCTTTTCACCTTTATTTCTCAGAATAACCAAACGTACGCTTAGGTACTTTACCTGATTTCACCTAACCTGATTTATAACGGATATTCGTGTCGACATTCCCTGATTACCACCCAGGATAGAAAAGCTTGTAGAACTATGAGCAATAAATAACAGGATTATAATCCTCATTTTTCAATTTATCTTTACAGAAGAGAGATACAAATCTATCAATTTAAAGAAATTTATGTGATCAATATCCTTTGATTAGGAGATTTAATGTTTTCAACTCCCCCTCAAACCCTCATACCGCCCGTTGTGCTAAATGTCAACTACTGTATAAAAGTCACTGATTAGTAGATGGATCTGTCTCAAAAAGGTGAAGAAGTCACCGTAGGAGGTCGGCTCTACATTGAGGGTAAATGGTTTGTCGATAGCATTTAAAGCGTTAATGTACTTCCACTTGAGTAATTCTAATGAATTTGAATCGATTCCATGACTTTACAGCACTTTAAATAATTCCAAATGTTATATCAGTATCAGAGAGTGACGGATGCCTGATCCTAATGCTATTTTAGCATCAGAAAACTATGTCTGCCGGAATTTATGAAAATTAAAAAAAAATCAAAGGAAAAATCGCAATATTCCTTAGATTTATCGGGGGTTGTGCACGAAGACCCATCCCTTGCGCACATATTTGGCTCGCACGTTTTATATGTGATGCAAGGGCTGTTTTCTAAAGTTTCAATTACAAAGCAGATGGATCTACATCAAGGTACACTGTTGGCAGATCCAAGTGGCGAGGGACCCCCTCCCCCAATATATTTTCTGGCGCCCTCAGTCCATGTTTTTTTTCGGTTTTTCACTCTTTCTTAAAAATAAATTTGTCAATTTCTTCAATTATTGGTGGCCTTGTCACATTGGCATCCCCAAGAGTTTGCTTATTGGCACCAATGTCATATTGCCCCCTTCCAATGTTTTGCTGTAGATCAGCCCCTGTGGTATACCATAGTACTTACCATGCAGTAAGCGTTCTTTAAGAACATAAGCTAAAAATTCCAAGGGATGTATACACAACAAAGGATTTGCAATGTGTCGTTATTAAATATGTAGGTTTAACCTTAATTGAAGTTATCAATAAAAATAGTTTTAAGTGACCTCATCCGACAATTATATTTTCAATTTCTAATCCCTTTTGCCAAAACTAAACTTTTTTTCTGTCATTCTGTGGCATTGTTCTTTTTTCCATGGATAATTATACCAAAGTGACGGCCGATATGTTATTTTTATTGTAATTAATCAAAAAAACATTTTGAACAAAATAATTTTTTCAAAAGAAAGTAAAGAACTCCATTAAATCAAAAATGAACAAAAATAGAATCAAATAATCTACCAAGCATACAAAGCACAGGATGGCTGCACAGTGTGCGAAAGCACAGGATGGCTGGCCCCCAGCTCCTCATTGAACTTCCTGGCTGAAGGGCCACGAAACGGGGATCAGCACCACAGGTTTGGACCTTAAGGGTCTAGTGCCGTCATACATACATACATACATACATACAAGCATACAACTACCTCAAATCAGTACCAATAAATAAATGAAAACCCAAAACAAACAGAAATTAAAATAATTCAAACTCAAAACGAGCAGAAATTAATCTTAGTAGGGTTATAAACCCTATGCTTTCTAAAACCCAGAATATAATTTGTATTTTACTGAAAAAGATTCAAATGAATTTACTGAAAAACATGTTCATTTTCAGTTTAATATACATACACTGATATTTATTCCTTAAAATATTAATTAATGTTCGTTCTCTCAAAGTTATAAATAGAAACATTTAAAAGAATTTTTTCAGTCAATTGCAAATTACATTCTGGCTTTTAGAAAGCATAGGGTTTAGAACGCTAATCAAATTAATTTCTGCTTGTTTTTAGTTTGAATTATTTTAATTTCTGTTTGTTTTGAATTTCATTTATTTATTGATACTGGTTTAGGGTAGTTGTATGCTTGGTAGATTATTTTGATTTTATTTTTGCTCATTTTTGGTTTAATGGAGTTCTTTACTTTTCTTGAAAAACTTATTTTGTGGAAAAAGTTTTTTTTTAGTTAATTTCTGTTCGTTTTATCTTGACATAGTCTTTTCAGGGAAAAAGAAACAAATAATTTAAATCTTTTCGTTCTTTTTTAGACTTTATAGTTTGGCCTGTTATTTGTATACTTGAGAAAATTTTTCAGAAATTTTTAACAACATACGACCTTTTAAAAATCTGGACACAAATAGTAAGTAGAGATGGGGGTCCGACTCCCGTACTAACCACGTGGTTTATGGTCCTAATAAGGGCATAGCCTCCCTAGGGAGAAAGATTGTGTAATGGTGTCAATGACCTCTTTTTCCAAGGTCGATTTATTTGATGTTTCTATGTGTAATAACTCCGGAACGAAGGTTGCACATGCGCATTGAATTCTAACGGGAACAATGTTATTGATCTAGGACTCGAGGGGGAAGTGAATTTCCTAGAACTTGATTGCGTAATCAAAGTATGTCAACAACAACAACATCGACCTTGACATTCGCTGAGAGCGTGCACTTACAACAACAACAACATCGACCTTGGAACACCTGTGCTGTCGACCTCAATTCACCTATCGTGAATCAATAATTCCCCTTAGAAACAACAAATTAATTTCCCCTTTCTTGACAGATCAATCAATCAATGACATCATCTGTCAGACTTTAAAAATTTTCGCCTAGAAACATTTCTCCAGGAATAGATCCAAATCATTAATGTCTTTGCCTCGGGAACAGTTCTACTGGTCGAACTCCAAAATATATTAATATCCAAAGGCCATGGAAACAATTAGGCAAGAAACATCTTAGCGATGAATTGTTTTAGCACGCGAAAAGGTTTCTTATTAATTTGAAATGCGTTAGCGCAGAGATGCCAATAACAAAGGAACACGCTGAATTTACGTTTAGGGATTATTTGGGCGAAACCGTTTTAGACAGGTTATGGAACTATTTCGGCGAAACAGATAGAGACATTTTAAAAGAAGATTTTTGAAGAGATTTTAGAAGAGAATTTAATGGTGAAACTCTGTGGTCGTTATAATACACAAGTTTCATTTGAACAGTGTTGTGAGGTCCTCTAACCCAACCCCAAAGGGTTCCAATCCTCCTACCCCAACCCCGAAGGAAGCCCCCGGTCCTCAAAGGTCCCCCGGGCACCCAAAGGATCAACGGCGCCCCCAAAGGCCCACCCAGACCCCCAAAGGCCATCCCCGGGCCCCACAAAGGAATTATTTACTGACCTTCAGTTGTTGTGATTTTAAAAGTTCTGCTTTTTTTTCTAAAATCATCGCCTAAAATACCTCAAACTGTTTCACCCAAAGAGACACATACACAGAGACACACACACAGAGACACAAACAGAGACAAACACACAGAGACACACACACAGAGACACACACACAGAGACACACGCACAGAGACACACACACAGAGACACACACACAGAGACACACACACAGAGACACACACACAGAGACACACACACAGAGACACACACACAGAGACACACACACAGAAACACACACACAGAGACACATAGACAGAGACACACACACAGAGAGACACACACAGAGACAAACACACAGAGACACACACACAGAGACACACACACAGAGACACACACACAGAGACACACACACACACAGAGACACAAACACACAGAGACACACAGAAACACACACACAGAGACACACACACAGAGATACACACAGAGACACACACACACACAGAGTCACAGACACAGAGACACACAAACAGAGACACACACACACACAGACACACACACACAGAGACACACACAGAGACACACACACAGAGACACACACACAGAGACACACAAACACACACACACACACACACAGAAAGACACAAACACACACACAAACACAGAGACAAACACACACACTCACATACCCAGACACAGACACACAGAGACACACAAACACAGAGACACACACACAGACACACAAACACAGAGACACAGACACACACAGACACACACACACAAAGACACACACACAGAGACACACACACTCACATACACACACACACACACACAGACACAGAGACACACACATAGACACACACTCATAGACAGACAAACACATAGACACACAAACATACACACACACACAGACACACAGACTCACAGAGACAGACACACACAGAGAGACACACTCACAGAGACAGACAGACAGAGAGACAGACACAGACACACACACACACACAGAGACACAAACACAGAGACAAACACACCGAGACAAACACACAGAGACACTCACACACAGAGACACACACACAGACACACACACACAGAGACACACACACAGACAAACACACACAGAGACACACACACAGAGACACACACACAGACACACACACACACAGACACAAACACAGAGACACACACACGGAGAGACACACAAAGAGACACACACACAGAGACACACACACAGACACAAACACAGGGAGACACACACACAGAGACACACACACAGACAGACACACAGAGAGACACACACACAGAGACACACACACAGACAGACACACACAGACACACACACACACAGACAGAAACAAAGCGACAGACAAACACACAGACACACACACACAGACACAAACACCGCGAGACACAAACACAGAGACACAGACACAGAGACACACACACAGAGACACAGACACAGATACACACACACAGAGACACACACACAGACACACAGACACACACAGAGACACACACACACAGACAGACACACACAGACACATACACACACACAGAAAGACAAACAGACAGAGACACACACACAGACAAACACACACACACGGACACACACACAGAGACACACACACAGAGACACACACACAGAGACAAACACACAGAGACACACACACAGAGACAAACACACAGAGACAAACACACAGAGACACACACACACAGAGACACACACACAGAGACACAAACACAGAGACACACACACAGAGACACACACACAGAGAGACAGACACACAGACACAGACACAGAGAGACACACACACCGAGACACAAAACCACACACACACACACACACACACACACACACACACACAGACACACAGACACACACACACAGACACACACACACACAGACACACACACACAGACACACACACAGATACACACACACAGAGACACACACACAGAGACACACACACAGAGACACAGACACAGAGACACACACACAGAGACAAACACACAGAGAGACACACACACACAGAGACACACACACAGAGACAAACACACAGAGAGACACACACACAGAGACACAAACACAGACACACACACACACACACACAGACAGAGAGACACAGAAACAGAGACACAGACAGAGACCCACAGACACACAGACACAAACACACACATACACACACACACACAGACACACACACACAGACACACACACACAGACACACACACAGATACACACACACAGAGACACAGATACAGAGACACACACACAGAGACACACACACAGAGAGACACACACACAGAGACACACACGCAGAGACACACACAGAGACACACACACACACACACACAAACACACACAGACACGCAGAGACACACACACACTGAGACCCACACACAGAGACACACACACAGACACACACACACAGAGACACACACACAGAGAGACAGACACAGAGACACACAAAGAGACACACACACAGACACACACACAGACACACACACATAGAGACACACACACAGACACAAACAAACAGAGACACACACAGAGACACACACACAGAGTGTAAGACACAAAGACACAAACAAACACAGCCAGACAAACAATCACAGTCGCACACGCACACACACCCCCACAGACGCACAAACACAGACACACACACACACACACACACACACAGAGACACAAACACACAGAGACACACACACAGACAAACATAAACACACACACACAAACAGACACACACACACACACACACAGAGACACACACACACAGACACACACACAGAGACACACACACAGAGACACACACACAGAGACACACACACAGAGACACACACACAGAGACACACACACACATACACACACACACAGAGACACACACACAGAGACACACACACATAGACACACATACAGAGACACACATTGAGACACACACAGAGAGAGACACTCAGAGAGAGACACACAGAGACACACACACAGAGACACACCCACAGAGACACACACACAGAGACACACACACACAGACACAAACACAGAGACAAACACAGAGAGACACACACACAGAGACACAAACACAGAGACACACCCACAGAGACACACACACAGAGACACACACACACAGACACACAAACACAGAGACACACACACAGAGACACAGACACAGAGACACAGATACAGACACACACACACAGACACACAGACACCGACACAACCACACACACAAACAGAGACAGACACAAACACCCAGAGACACAACGACAGAGACACAAACACAGAGACACACACACCGAGACACACACTCAGAGACACACATGTTAGTTTAGTAACTACGCAATTAGACTAAAAATGAAGGTATCTATGCAGAGTTTCAACTAGCTATGGCTAAGTGTACTAAACACAAACTATTTTCTTGTGAAAAGACACAAACTCAGAAAAAATTTTCAATGTTCACTTAGTAACAACACAATTAGACTAAAAATTAAGATATTTATGCAGAGTTTCAACTAACTATGGCTAAGTTTACTAAAGACAAGCTATTTTCTTGCGAAAACACACAAAATCAGAAAAAATGATCAATGTTCCTTTAGTACCTACACAATTAGACTTAGAATTGAAATGTTTATGCAGAGTTTCAACTAGCTATGGCTAAGTTTGCTAAAGACAAGCTATTTTCTTGTGAAAACACACAAAATCAAAAAAAATGATCAATGTTCCTTTAGTACCTACGCAATTAGACTAAAAATGAAGATATTTATGCAGAGTTTCAACTAGCTATGGCTAAGTTTGCTAAAGACAAGCTATTTTCTTGTGAACACACACAACATCAGAAAAAATTATCAATGTTCCTTTAGTACTTTCGCAATTATACTAAAAATGAAGATATCTATGCAGAGTTTCAACTATCTATGGCTAAGTTTGCTAAAGACAAGCTATTTTCTTGTGAAAACACACAAAATCAGAAAAAATGATCATTCTTCCGTTATTACCTATGCAATTAGACTAAAAATGAATATATTTATGCAGAGTTTCAACTAGCTATGGCTAAGTTTGCTAAAGACAAGCTATTTTCTTGTGAAAACACACAAAATCAGAAAAAATGATCAATGTTCCTTTAGTACCTTAGCAATTAGACTAAAAATGAAGATATTTATGGAGAGTTTCAACTAGCTATGGCTAAGTTTGCTAAAGACAAGCTATTTTCTTGCGAAAACAAAAACAATGAAAAAATATTTTCAATGTTCGCTTAGTACCTTCGCTTTTACGATAAAAATGTATATATTTATGCAGAGTTTCAAGTAGCTATGGCTAATTTTTCTAAAGACAAGCTATTTTCTTGTGAAAACACACAAAATCAGAAAAAATGTTCAATTTTCCTTTAGTACCTACGCAATTAGACTAAAAATGAAGATATTTATGCAGAGTTTCAACTAGCTATGTCTAAGTTTGCTAAAGACAATATATTTTCTTGATAAAACCCACAAAATCAGAAAAAAAGATAATTGTTCCTGTAGTACCTACACAACTAGACTAAAAATGAAGATATTTATGCAGAGTTTCAACTAGCTATGGCTAAGTTTACTAAAGACAAGCTATTTTCTTGTGAAAACACACAAAATCAGAAAAAATGTTATATCTTCATATCGAAAAAAAAAACATAGGCTTATATGAAGATATGTATGAAGAGTTTCAACTAGCTATGGCTAAGTTTGCTGAAGACAAGCTATTTTCTTGCGAAAACACACAAAATCAGAAAAAAAATGTTCAATGTTCCTCTAGTACCTACGCAATTAGGCTGAAATGAAGATATATATGCAGAGTTTTAACTAGCTATGGCTAAGTTTGCTAAAGACAAGCTATTTTCTTGCGAAAACACACAAAATCAGAAAAAATATTGTTAGGTTAGGTTAAGTTAGATTAGGTTAGGTTAGCCTACGTACGCGCGCATATAGGTTAGGTTAGGTTGGATTAAGTTAGGTTAGGTTAAGTTAGGTTAGGTTAGATTAAGTTAGGTTAGGTTAAGTTAGGATAGGTTAGATTAAGCTGGGTTAGGCTAAGTTAGGTTAGGCTAGGTTAGCCTACGGTAGCGCGGGGACGGCGGCGAAACTAGCCTATCCTAACTTAGCCGAACCGAACTTAATCTAACCTATCCTAACCTAACTTAACCTAACCTAACTGAATCTAACCTAACCTAACTTAACCTAACCTAACTTAATCCAACCTAACCTAACCTATATGCGCGCGTACGTAGGCTAACCTAACCTAATCTAACTTAAACTAATCTAACAAAATTTTTTATAATTTTGTGTGTTTTCGCAAGAAAATAGCTTGTCTTTAGCAAAATTAGCCATAGCTAGTTGAAACTCTGCATAAATATCTTCATTTCAGCCTAATTGCGTAGGTACTATAGGAACATTGCACATTTTTTTCTGATTTTGTGTGTTTTCACAAGAAAATAGATTGTCTTTAGCAAACTTAGCCATAGCTAGTTGAAACTCTGCATAAATATCTTCATTTAAGCCTAATTGTGTAGGTACTAAAGGAACATTGAACATTTTTTCTGATTTTGTGTGTTTTCTCAAGAAAAACGCTTGTCTTTAGTAAACTTAGCCATAGCTAGTTGAAACTCTGCATAAATATCTTCATTTTTAGTCTAATTGTGTAGGTACTAAAGGAACATTGTTCATTTTTTCTGATTTTGTGTGTTTTCGCAAGAAAATAGCTTGTCTTTAGCAAACTTAGCCATAGCTAGTTGAAACTCTGCATAAATATCTTCATTTTTAGTCTAATTGAGTAGGTACTAAATGAACATTGATCATTTTTTTCTGATTTTGTGTGATTTCGCAATAAAATAGCTTGTCCTTAGAAAACTTAGCCATAGATAGTTGAAACTCTGCATAAATATCTTCATTTTTAGTATAATTGTGTAGGTAATAAAGGAAAATTTAACATTTTTTCTGATTTTGTTTGTTTTCGCAATAAAATAGCTTGTCTTTAGCAAACTTAGCCATTGCTAGTAGAAACTCTGAATAAATATCTTCAATTTTAGTCTTCGTGCGTTTGTACTACATTATAATTTAAATTTTTTTCAGATGGTATTTGGTTTCAAACGAAAATAGATTTTCTTTATCAAACTTATCACTGGCTAGATTAAAGTCTGCATATTTATATTAAGTTTTAGTCTAATATCGTAGGTCATCTAGTACAAGTGAACATTTTTTCTGATTTTGTGTGTTTTAACAAGAAAATAGCTTGTCTTTAGTAAACTTAGCCATAGATAGTTGAAACTCTGCATAGATATCTTCATTTTTAGTCTAATTGTGTAGGTACTAAAGGAGCATTGAACATTTTTTCTGATTTTGTGTGTTTTCGCAAGAAAATATCTTGTCTTTAGCAACCTTAACCATAGATAGTTGAAACTCTGCATAGATATCCTCATTTTTTATCCAATTGCGTAGGTACTAAAGAAACATGTGTGTCTCTGTGTGTGTTTATCTTCTTGTGTGTCTGTCTGTGTGTGTCTCTGTGTGTGTGTCTCTGTGTGTGTGTCTCTGTGTGTGTGTCTCTGTGTGTGTGTCTATATGTGTGTGTCTATGTGTGTGTGTGTGTGTGTGTGTGTGTGTGTGTGTGTGTCTCTGTGTGTGTGTGTCTGTGTCTGTGTGTGTGTGTGTGTGTGTGTGTGTGTGTGTCTCTGTGTGTGTGTGTCTCTGTGTGTGTGTCTCTGTGTGTGTGTCTCTGTGTGTGTGTCTCTGTGTGTGTGTGTCTGTGTGTGTGTCTCTGTGTGTGTGTCTCTGAGTGTGTGTCTCTGTGAGTCTCTCTCTGTGTGTGTCTCTCTGTGTGTCTCTCTCTGTGTGTCTCTGTATCTGTGTGTGTCTCTGTGTGTGTCTGTGTGTGTGTGTCTGTGTGTGTGTGTCTGTGTGTGTGTGTCTCTGTGTGTGTGTCTCTGTGTGTGTGTCTCTGAGTCTGTGTCTCTGTGTGTGTGTCTCTGTGTGTGTGTCTCTGTGTGTGTGTGTCTGTGTGTGTGTGTCTGTGTGTGTGTCACTGTATGTGTGTCTCTGTGTGTGTGTCTCTGTTTGTGTGTCTCTGTGTGTGTGTGTGTCTGTGTGTGTGTCTGTGTGTGTGTGTCTGTGTATGTGTGTCTCTGGGTGTGTGTCTCTGTGTGCGTCTCTGTGTGTGTGTCTCTGTGTGTGTGTTTGTGTCTCTGTGTGTGTGTGTGTGTGTGTGTGTCTGTGTCTGTGTGTGTGTGTGTGTGTCTGTGTGTGTGTTTGTCTGTGTGTGTGTCTCTGTGTGTGTCTCTGTGTGTGTCTCTGTGTGTGTGTCTCTGTGTGTGTGTCTCTGTGTGTGTGTCTCTGTGTGTGTGTCTCTGTGTGTGTGTCTCCATGTGTGTGTCTCTGTGTCTGTGTCTCTGTGTGTGTGTCTGTGTGTCTGTGTCTCTGTGTGTGTCTCTGTGTGTGTGTGTCTGTCTGTGTGTGTCTGTGTGTGTGTGTGTCTGTGTGTGTGTCTCTGTATCTGTGTGTCTGTGTGTGTGTCTCTGTGTTTGTGTCTCTGTGTTTTTGTCTCTGTGTGTGTGTCTCTGTGTGTGTGTGTCTGTGTGTGTGTGTCTCTGTGTCTGTCTCTCTGTGTGTGTGTCTCTGTGTGTGTGTCTCTGTGTGTGTGTCTCTGTGTGTTTGTGTGTGTGTGTCTGTCTGTCTGTTTTTGTGTCTGTGTGTGTGTTTGTGTGTGTTTGTGTGTCTGTTTGTGTGTGTGTGTGTGTGTGTGTGTGTCTGTGTTTGTCTCTGTGTGTGTGTGTATGTGTGTTTGTGTGTGTGTGTGTGTCTCTGTGTGTGTGTCTCTGTGTGTCTCTGTGTGAGTGTCTCTGTGTGTGTGTCTCTGTATGTGTGTCTCTGTATGTGTGTCTCTGTGTGTGTGTCTCTGAGTGTGTCTGTGTCTTTCTGTCTGTCGGTGTGTGTCTCTCTGTGTGTGTCTCTCTGTGTGTTTGTCTGTGTGTTTGTGTCTGTCTGTGTGTGTCTCTGTGTGTCTGTCTCTGTGTGTGTGTCTCTGTGTCTGTGTGTCTGTCTCTGTCTGTGTGTCTGTGTGTGTGTGTCTCTGTTTGTGTGTCTATGTGTTGTGTCTCTGTGTGTGTGTCTCTGTGTGTGTGTCTCTGTGTGTGTGTCTCTATTTGTGTGTGTGTATGTGTTTGTGTGTGTATGTGTGTGTTTCTCTCTGTGTGTGTGTCTATCTCTGTGTGTCTGTCTGTGTGTGTGTCTGTATTTGTTTGTGTGTGTGTGTCTGTGTGTCTGTGTGTGTGTGTCTCTGTGTGTGTGTCTCTGTGTCTGTTTCTCTCTGTGTTTGTGTCTGTGTGTGTGTCTCTGTGTGTGTGTCTGTGTGTGTGTGTGTCTCTGTTTGTGTCTATCTGTGTGTTTGTCTCTGTGTGTGTGTGTGTGTGTGTGTCTCTGTGTGTGTGTGTCTCTGTCTGTGTGTCTCTGTGTCTGTGTCTCTGTGTGTGTGTATGTCTCTGTGTGTGTGTCTCTGTGTGTGTGTCTCTGTGTGTGTGTGTGTGTTTGTGTGTGTGTATGTGTGTGTTTGTGTGTGTGTGTGTGTGTGTGTCTCTGTGTGTGTTTCTCTGTGTGTGTGTCTCTGTGTGTGTCTCTCTGTGTGTGTGTCTATGTGTTTGTGTCTCTGTGTGTTTGTCTCTGTCTTTGTGTCTCTTTGTGTGTGTGTCTGTGTCTGTGTCTCTGTGTGTATGTGTCTGTGTCTGTGTCTGTGTGTTTGTGTCTCTGTGTCTGTGTCTCTGTGTGTGTCTCTGAGTGTGTGTCTCTGTGTGTGTGTCTGTGTGTCTGTTTGTCTCTGTGTCTGTGTCTCTGTATCTGTGTCTCTGTGTGTTTGTCTCTGTGTCTGTGTCTCTGTGTGTGTGTCTCTGTGTGTTTGTGTCTGTGTGTGTGTGTCTGTGTGTGTGTGTTTGTGTGTCTGTGTCTCTTTGTCTGTGTCTCTGTGTGTGTGTCTCTGAGTGTGTGTCTCTGTGTGTGTGTCTCTGTGTGTGTGTGTCTCTGTGTGTGTGACTCTGTGTGTGTGTCTCTATGTGTGTGTCTCTGTGTGTGTGTCTCTGTGTGTGTGTCTCTGTGTGTGTGTCTCTGTGTGTGTCTCCGTGTGTGTGTGTTTCTGTGTGTGTGTGTGTCTCTCTGTGTGTATTTGTCTCTGTGTGTGTGTCTCTGTGTTTGTGTGTCTCTGTGTGTGTGTGTGTCTCTGTGTGTGTGTATTTCTGTGTGTGTGTCTCTGTGTCTGTGTCTCTTTGTCTGTGTCTCTGTGTGTGTGTCTCTGCGTCAGTGGCTCTGTGTGTGTGTCTCTGTGTGTGTGTCTCTGTGTGTGTGTGTCTCTGTGTGTGTGTCTCTGTGTGTGTGTGTCTGTGTGTGTGTGTCTCTGTGTGTGTGTCTCTGTGTGTGTGTGTGTCTGTGTGTGTGTCTCTGTGTGTGTGTCTCTGTGTGTGTGTCTCTGTGTGTTCGTCTCTGGGTGTGTGTCTCTCGGTGTAGGTCTCTGTGTGTCGTTCTCTCCTTGTGTGGCTGTGTGTGTGGGTCTCTCTGTGTGTGTGTCTCAGTGAGTGTGTCTGTTTCTGTGTCTGTGTCTGTGATGGTCTGTCTCTGTCTGTGTGTCTGTGTTTGTCTCTCTTTGTGTGTCTCTGTGTGTGTGTCTCTGTGTGTGTGTGTCTCTGTGTGTTTGTCTCTGTGTTTGTGTCTCTGTGTGTGTGTCTGTGTGTGTGTGTCTATCTGTGTTTGTGTCTGTGTGTGTGTGTGTCTATGTGTGTGTGTCTCTCTGTGTGTCTGTGTGTGTGTGTGTGTCTCTGTGTGTGTGTGTCTCTGTGTGTGTGTGTCTCTCTGTGTGTGTGTCTCTGTGTGTGTCTCTCTCTCTCTGTGTGTGTCTCTGTGTGTGTGTCTCTGTGTGTGTGTCTCTGTGTGTGTGTATCTGTGTGTGTGTGTCTGTGTGTGTGTCTCTATGTGTGTATCTCTGTGTGTGTGTCTCTGTGTGTGTGTCTCTGTGTGTGTGTCTCTGTGTGTGTGTGTCTGTGTGTGTGTGTGTCTCTGTGTGTGTGTCTCTGTGTCTGTGTCTGTGTGTGTGTGTCTCTGTCTGTGTGTCTGTGTGTGTGTGTCTCTGTGTGTGTGTCTCTGTGTGTGTGTCTCTGTGTGTGTGTCTCTCTGTGTGTGTGTCTCTGTGTGTGTGTGTCTCTCTGTGTGTCTGTGTGTGTGTGTGTCTATGTGTGTTTGTCTATGTGTGTGTGTGTCTATGTATGTCTGTCTATGTGTTTGTGTGTCTATGTGTGTGTGTCTCTGTGTGTGTGTGTGTGTGTGTGTGTGTTTGTGTGTGTGTGTGTATGTGTGTTTGTTTCTCTGTGTGTGTGTGTCTGTGTGTGTGTGTGTCTGTGTGTGTGTGTGTCTCTGTGTGTGTGTCTCTGTGTGTTTGTCTCTGTGTGTTTCTCTCTGTGTGTGTGTCTCTGTGTGTGTGTCTCTGTGTTTGTGTCTGTGTGTGTGTGTCTGTGTGTGTGTGTCTGTGTGTGTGTTTCTTTGTGTGTGTGTGTCTGTGTGTGTGTCTCTGTGTGTGTGTGTCTGTGCGTGTGTCTCTTTGTGTGTGTCTCTGTGTGTGTGTCTCTGTGCGTGTGTCTCTGTGTATGTGTCTCTTTGGGTGAAACAGTTTGAGGTATTTTAGGCGATGATTTTAGAAAACAAAAGCAGAACTTTTAAAATCACAACAACTGAAGGTCAGTAAATAATTCCTTGGGGTGGCCGGGGGTGGGCCTTTGGGGGTCAGGTTGGGCCTTTGGGGGCGCCGGTGATCCTTTGGGAGCCCAGGGGACCTTTGAGGACCGGGGGCTTCCTTCGGGGTTGGGTAGGAGGATTGGAACCCTTTGGGGTTGGGTTAGAGGACCTCACAACACTGTTCAAATGAAACTTGTGTATTATAACGACCATAGAGTTTCACCATTAAATTCTCTTCTAAAATCTCTTCAAAAATCTTCTTTTAAAATGTCTCTATCTGTTTCGCCGAAATAGTTCCATAACCTGTCTAAAACGGTTTCGCCCAAATAATCCCTAAACGTAAATTCAGCGTGTTCCTTTGCTATTGGCATCTCTGCGCTAACGCATTTCAAATTAATAAGAAACCTTTTCGCGTGCTAAAACAATTCATCGCTAAGATGTTTCTTGCCTAATTGTTTCCATGGCCTTTGGTTATTAATATATTTTGGAGTTCGACCAGTAGAACTGTTCCCGAGGCAAAGACATTAATGATTTGGATCTATTCTTGGAGAAATGTTTCTAGGCGAAAATTTTTAAAGTCTGACAGATGATGTCATTGATTGATTGATCTGTCAAGAAAGGGGAAATTAATTTGTTGTTTCTAAGGGGAATTATTGATTCACGATAGGTGAATTGAGGTCGACAGCACAGGTGTTCCAAGGTCGATGTTGTTGTTGTTGTAAGTGCACGCTCTCAGCGAATGTCAAGGTCGATGTTGTTGTTGTTGACACACTTTGATTACGCAATCAATTTCTCAGGAAATTCACTTCCCCCTCGAGTCCTAGATCAATAACATTGCTCCCGTTAGAATTCAATGCGCATGTGCAACCTTCGTTCCGGAGTTATTACACATAGAAACATCAAATAAATCGACCTTGGAAAAAGAGGTCATTGACCCTATTACACAATCATTCTCCCTAGGGAGGCTATGCCCTTATTAGGACCATAAACCACGTGGTTAGTATGGGAGTCGGACCCTCATCTCTACTATAGTAGTGTTCAATTTAGTTTCGTACCTCCTCTAGTTGACCTGAAATAGAAAACTTTATACCATTTGCAATAAAATCTATTTACTCTCTTTTGATAGCTTGGATACACTTACGCTATTTTGATCTGGTTAAATTTTAAGAGCAGAAGAAGTAACCCCAAAAGTTTGAACATAATATCCTAACGTCGTTCTTGGGATACTGCTGAGATGCCTTATCGGGAATTAGCATTAACACAGTGCATTTTGATTTAATCTTAAGGCAATATTTAGTTTTTAAACATAATGGGCAAATGGGAGAATGGGCGTGGGAGAGGGATTTGTTGCCCTCCAATCACTTTTGACTATTAAAAAGGGCATCAACCCTTTCTGTTTTCAATCGAATGAGCCCTTTTCGAAATTCCTAAGACAACTCCTTCGATACGAAGTGCTCTGGTCTAAAAAAAATAAAATAATAATAATACATTGTACCCACATCGATCTTTACTATAAGAATGTCTAGCCTTCCAATAACTTTTGACTATTAAAAAGGGCACTAGCCCTTTCAATTTCCAATTGATTGAGCCCTTTTTGAGTTTCTACGACAACGCTTTCTATAAACACCTGATATGCCCCCAGGACCTAAATTACAACCATTGCCCTGAGGGTTGTGAGAGGGCTCTCATCCTCAAAGACCTAATTTTCAGATCTTTCAACTATGTTAAACAAAATGGCCATCTCAAAATTTTGATTGGATGTGTTTGGAGAAATGGTGGGCGTGAGAGGGGAGTTAGTTGCTCTCTAATAACTTTCAACTATTAAAAGAGGCACTAGCCCTTTGAGTTTCCAATCGAATGAGGCCTTTTGAAGTTTCTACGACAACGCTTTCAATAAAAACCTTATATGCCCCCCGAGAATCACATAAAACCCGTGTCCAGACGGCTGGGGGGGGGGGCTATCCTCCTCAAAGACCTAATTTCCAGAACTTTAAACTACGTTGAGCAAAATTGCTATCTCAAAATTTTGATTGGATGTGTTTGGGGAAACGGTGGGTGTGAGAGGGGTGTTACTTATCCTACAACCCCTTTCGACTATTAAAAAGGGCAAAAACCCTTCTAATTTCCAATCGAATGAACCATTTTTGAAGTTTCTACAACACAACTATCTATAAAAACCTTATAGGCCCCAAGGGCATAACTTACAACCCTTGCCCCGAGTGCTCTGAGGGGGTTATCATCATCAAAGACCTAATTTTTACAACTTTTAACTACGTTGAAGAAAATAGCTATCTAAAAATTTTGATTGGATGCGTTTGGGGAAAAGGTTGGCGTGAGAGGGGGCTAGTTCACTTTCGACTATTAAAAGGGGCACTAGCCCTTTGAATTTCCAATCGAATGAGCCCTTTTTCAAATTTCTACGACAAAGCTTTCGATAAAAACCTTATATGCCACAGGGCATAACTTACAACCCTTACCCTGAGGGCTGTGGGGGGAGTGTCATCCTCAAAGATACAATTTCCGGACCTTTAAACTACTTTTAACGAAATGTTTATCTCAAAATTTCGATTGGATGTGTTTGGATAAACGATGGGCGTGGAAGGTGTGTTAGTTGCCTTCCAATCACTTTCGACTATTAAAAAGGCCACTAATCATTCCAATTCCCAATCAAATGAGCCCTTTTTGAAGTTTTTACGACAAAGCTTTCTATAAAAAAACCTTATATGCCCCCAGGGCATAACTTTCAACCCTTGCCCTGAGAAATGTAGGGGGGTTGTCATCCTCAAAGACATAATTTTCAGACCTTTCAACTACGTTAAACAAAATAGCTATCTCAAAATTTTGATTGGATGTGTTTCGAGAAAACGTGGGCATGAGAGGGAAGTTAGTTGCCCTCCAATCATTTTCGACTATTAAAAGGGGCACTAGCCCTTTGAATTTCCAATCAAATGAGCCCTTTTTGAAGTTTCTACGACACAATTTTCTATATAAACCTTAGATGCCCCGGAGGGCATAAATTATAACCCTTACCCTGAGGGCTGTGGTGGAGTGTCCTCCGCCTTCCAACCACTTTCGACTATTAAAAAGGGCACTAGCAATTCCAATTTCCAATCGAACGAGCCCTTTTCCAAGTTTCTACGACAACTCCTTCGATACGAAGTATTCCGGTCTAAAGGAAAAAAAATAATAATAATAAATAATACATTGTGACAACATCGTTCTTTGCTTAGGTAGCGCGATTGCGCTGCCTATGATGTTTGTAATGTAATGTTATTGTAATGTTTTATTTCTTATGTAATGTTATTGGTTCGTATCAAAGTGATGATCATAAGAAACTTGATGAGGACTGTGGGTCTATTCCAATAACATTTCTGAGCTTTACTCAGTTTTTACTCAACAAAATTTATGTGTCCGGATTTGTTCATGCCTTTTGCATAGTTTAAGTCAGAAGCTGATTAAACTAAAACGATAAATTACGCTTTAGCACATCTAGCGTATCATCTTGATCGTCTTTATTTTCATTAAGAAAAAACTGTTTGATCTATTTTGAGTGTCCTATTCTAATCACGCTCCCTATTCTTTTATTTTTTTTCTTCAGTTTCTAAGCAACGATGCATCCACTTTTATTTTCTATAGTATTTACCTCTGGGATTTTTGTAAAAGCGATTGAAATCCCTATTTAATCTTGAGATATGGAAGAAAATAGCTGCATGCTTCTAAGGGATTATTGGACGTCCAGTGTCAAGGCCTAGATTGAAGTATCGCGGCAACTATGACCCATTTACCGAGTAACAAATGTGGTAATGTCTATCGTATTGACTTGGAATCTCTACAGGCGTAAAAAATTCAAAACTGCTAATCCTTTCCATATTTAGGGTTTCTTTGCATTCCCCCTTAGAGTATTGCCCCGAAAATTCCCCTGTAAAAATCCCCACGGAAAATGTCCCGGGAAATCACCCCCATGTAAAATTTCCCTCAGAATATTCCCTCCGCCAATTCCCGCTGGAAAATCCTTTCCACGTGTAAAATTGAGCAGCCAAAGGGAAATTACGACAAAGAAAACCAATGAAGAAAAGAGGCATTCTGGTATATTCCATCTATATTAGAAAATACATGTAAAAATATGGTAAAGAATCGAACGGTATGTGGTAAAGAACAGTAAGTAAGGAATGAGTCATACCAAAAAGCATCCAGAGCTCTAAAAAAACTTCGATAACAATTAATAAATCAAAAGAACGTTTTTTTTTCTGATTCCAAATATATAGAGCTCATTAACTTTATTTTTACACATCATATACGTCAAGTCCGTGAAAATTTACCTGATTTGCGAAAAATGAAAAAATCACCCCTAAAAAGGCAAACTATCGTAATAAAAATCACACTGCTAAGTTAAGCATGTTAAAGAATCCTACTGAGGAGGTTTCTATCGCAATAAAAATCACACTGTTAAATACAGCATATTAAAGAACCCCACTTTGGAGGTTTCAATCTTGATGAAAATGCAGAATTTTGCATTTTTTATTCCAGAAGAAAGATTAAGGATGAGTGTTTTTTTTGTGAAGTAAATTGAACAGTAGTGTCATCAAAATCAGTTGGTACACATGACAAGCCAGTCGATAAAATCCTTTCCCACTCCTCCCAAATATTTGGGCTAGTGACACCTCTCATCGGTTCCAGACCAAGTTCACGAAAATTAGCTACTCGTGCTTCTTAGTTCCAGCCTGATATCTCTGTAGGCTACACTTTCATCATAGGGCATATCTTCTACAGTTGCAACTAATTTCATATTTTCCAAATTAGTTTCTTTAGCCTTTATCTTACCCTGCTATGATAACTCAGAACACTTTCACCCCAGAACACTTTCAAAGAATTAATATAAACAAAATGTAAAAAAGTTAATACTGTAGTATTAACAGTTAATATTCTACATATAAAAAGTTAATATTCTACAGCATATATCCTTCCTATCGTAGGCAGCGCAATAGCGCTGCCTAAGTAAAGAACGATGTGGGCACAGTGTATTATTTATTTAATTTATGTTTTATTTTTATTTTTGCTTTTTTTCGACCAGGGCACTTCGTATCAAAGGATTTGTCATAGGAACTTCAAAAAAGGATCATTCGATTAGAAATTGAAAGCGATAGTGCCTTCTTTAATAGTCAAAATTGATTGGAGGGCAACTAATATCCCTTCCACGCCCACAATTTCCCCAAACACATTCAATCAAAATTTTGAGATAGCCATTTTGTTCAACATGGTTTAAAGATCCGGAAATTATGCTTCTGAGGATGACCCCCCCCCACAGTCCTTACGGCAAGGATTGTAAGTTATGCCCTGGGGGCATATAAGGATTTTATAGAAAGTGTTGTCGTAGAAACTTCAAGAAAACCTCATTCGATAGGAAATTGAAAGGGCTAGTGCCATTTTTAATAGTAAAAAGTCATTGGAGGGCAACTAACCCCCCTCTCAAGGCCACCATTTCCCCAAACACACCTAATCACAATTTTGAGATAGGCCTTTTGTTCAACGTAGTGGAAAGATCTGGAAATTATGTCTTTAAGGATGAAACTTCCCCCACAGCCCTCGGGGCAAGGTTTGTACGTCATTCCCTGGGGACATATAAGGTTTTTATAAAAAGATTTGTCGTGGAAACTTCAAAAACGGCTCATTCGCTTGGAAATTAAAAGGCCTATTGCCCTTTTTAATACTTGAAAGTGGTTGTAGGTCAACTATCCCCCATCTCATGCCCACCATTTCCCCAAACATATCCAATCAAAATTTTGAGAAAGCCATTTTCTGCAAAGTTGAAAGGTCTGGAAATTATGTCTGAGGATGCCACCCCCCCCCCAGCGCCCAGGGAAAAGGTTGTAAGTTATGCCCTGAGGGCATATAAGGTTTTTATTGAAAGTTTTGTTGTAGAAACTTCAAAAATTGCTTATTCAATTGGGGATTGAGAGGGCTAGTGCCCTTATTAATAATCAAAAGCAATCAGAGGGTGAATGCCCCCCCCACGCCCATCATTTCCCCAAACACTTCCGATTAACATTTGATATGGCCATTTTGTTGAACGTAGTTGAAGGGTCTGGAAATTACGTCTTTAAGTATGACAACCCCCCCCCCCCAAAGCCCTTAGGGCTAAGGTTATAAGTTATGCCTTGGGGCATACAAGGTTCTTATAGAAAACGCTGTCATGAAAACTTCAAAAAGAGCTCATTCGATTGAAAATTGAGAGGGCTATTGCCCTATTTAATAGTTGAAAGTAATGGGAGGGAGAATCCCCCCCCCACGCCTATCATTTCCCCAAATATTTCCGAGGAACATTTTGATATGGCCATTTTGTTCAACATTGTTGAAAGGTCTGGAAATTATGTCTTTGAGGACGACAACCCCCCCCCCCCTCCATATCCCTCGGGACAAGGGTAGTAAGTTATACCCTTGGGGCATATAAGGTTTTTATAGAAAGTTTGGTCGTAGAAGCTTAAAAAAGGGCTCATTCGATTGGAAATTGAGAGAACCACTGCCTTTTTTATTAGTCGAAAGTCATCAGAGGGGAAATCACCCCCACGCCCATCATTTCCCCAAACACTTCCAATCAAAATTTTGAGAGAGCCATTTTGTTCAACGTATTTGAAAGGTCCGGAAAATATGTCTTTGAGGATAACAAATCCCTTCAGCTGTCGGGGCAAGGGTTGTAAGTTGTACCCTGGGGGCATGTAAGGTTTTTATAGAAAGCGTGGTCATATAAATTTTGGAGGGGGCTCATTGGGTTGGTAATCAGACGCCCAAGTGCTCTTTTTAAGAGTCAAAGTCACAACCCTTCCCTCATTCGATTGGAAATTGAGAGAACCAGTGCCTTTTTTATTAGTCGAAAGTCATCAGAGGGGAAATAACCCCCACGCCCATCATTTCCCCTAACACTTCCAATCAAAATTTTGATAGAGCCCTTTTGTTCAACGTATTTGAAAGGTCCGGAAAATATGTCTTTGAGGATAAGAAATCCCTTCAGCTGTCGGGGCAAGGGTTGTAAGTTGTACCCTGGGGGCATATAAGGTTTTTATAGAAAGCGTGGTCATATAAATTTCGGAGGGGGCTCATTGGGTTGGTAATCAGACGCCCAAGTGCTCTTTTTAAGAGTTAAAGTGACCTAAGGACAGCTTCCCCTGCCTCACACACACACACACACACACACACACACACACACACACACACACACACACACACACACACACACACACACACACACACACACACACACACACACACACACACACACACACACACACACACACACACACACACACACACACACACACACACACACACACACACACACACACACACACACACACACACACACACACACACACACACACACACACACACACACACACACACACACACACACACACACACACACACACACACACACACACACACACACACACACACACACACACACACACACACACACACACACACACACACACACACACACACACACACACACACACACACACACACACACACACACACACACACACACACACACACACACACACACACACACACACACACACACACACACACACACACACACACACACACACACACACACACACACACACACACACACACACACACACACACACACACACACACACACACACACACACACACACACACACACACACACACACACACACACACACACACACACACACACACACACACACACACACACACACACACACACACACACACACACACACACACACACACACACACACACACACACACACACACACACACACACACACACACACACACACACACACACACACACACACACACACACACACACACACACACACACACACACACACACACACACACACACACACACACACACACACACACACACACACACACACACACACACACACACACACACACACACACACACACACACACACACACACACACACACACACACACACACACACACACACACACACACACACACACACACACACACACACACACACACACACACACACACACACACACACACACACACACACACACACACACACACACACACACACACACACACACACACACACACACACACACACACACACACACACACACACACACACACACACACACACACACACACACACACACACACACACACACACACACACACACACACACACACACACACACACACACACACACACACACACACACACACACACACACACACACACACACACACACACACACACACACACACACACACACACACACACACACACATTTTTATGGAAGGGGTGGTTGCATACGCATTAGAGGTGGCTCATTAAGTTGAAATTGAATGTTTGGTTCCCTTTTAAGAGTCAATAGTGATGAAGGTCAAGTAACACCTTCCCCCCTCACCCAACTGCCCCTCTTTTCACTAGATGCATCTGATTGAAATTGTGCAATGGGCAATTTTGTTTAAAATAGTTCAAAGAACATATAACAATGCTTCCAGGGTTGGCACAGCCCCCCAGAGCCCTGGGGCAAAGGCTTTAAGTTATGCCCTTGGTGCAAATAACATTTTTATGGAATGGCTGGTCGTATTAAATTCAGCTCGGTGTCATTTGATTTTAAATTGGATGTTATAGTGCCCTTTTTAATATTCAAAGTGATTTGAGAAAAACCTCCCCCTCCTACGCCCATCATTTCTCATAACAAATATCCAAACAAAGTTTTGAGACATCAATTTTTTCATCATTGTTGCAAGACTCAGTAATTATGCGTAGCAATAGTTGTCGTGGCAGCAGTAGCATTAGTAGCTGTATTCAAATAACACCTTTTTTTCAACATCCCCTTTAATACACGATGAAATTTTTAACTTAATACCATCAGCCGATCCTGAAGCATTGCAGATACGTCCTCTTGACAACCTATATCGGCATAGTGTGCCCAGTTGATTTCTTTCAATACAATTACAATATTGCCCAAAATTTTTGCCTTAATACCCTTAGGTTTATTAGTTGTAGTAGTAGCACCAGTAGTAGACAACCTGCATATGGATGGTAGGTTGCCATCCATACAACAGAAATATTATCTAAAAATTTCACCTTCACACTTTCATAGGTTGTGGATTTTGAGCTAGTCAGAAGACACTGTGTGTTTTCATTTAAAGCTGTTTCTACGGTTACTGTAACTAGCGACATTAATGACAGTAAATTGAAATTTTTAGGGAATGTTTAGGAGGAGTTGCAACTAAATGAAAAACCTATATGCAACCACGCATTAAAAGGGCATATAAGCATTATAGGGCATATAAGGACATAGGCCACGATGCTCTATCATAGCTAGTAATATCATTGATATTTTAAAGGAGCTAATTTGATTGAAAATTAAAAGTTCTAGTGTCCTCTCAAGAGTCAAAAGTGACTGGAGGGCAATTAGCCCTTCTTCTTAGCTCATAATTTTCCAGACACTTCCAACAAAACTTTAGGACAGCCATTTTATTCAGCATAGCTGAATGGTCTAGTAACTATATCCTTAGGGTTATTGGGTAGGTCAACCCCCCGCAGTTACGTAATTTGCCCATTATGCTTAAAAACTAAATGTTGCTTTAAAGGTAAATCAAAACACACTGTTTGTATGTTGGTTGCCACTAAGACATCTCAGCAATACACCAAGAAAGACTGAGGGTATTAAGTTAAAATTTTCGGAGCTACTTCTATTGCTACTTCTGCTCTTAAAGTTTTACAAAATCAAAAGAGTGTAGTTGTATCCAGGCTGTAGAAAAGCATAGATATAAATATTTGGGAATATTATTAACTTTTATTTAAAGGTCAGCTAGAGGAGTATATGACTAAATTAAACACTACTATTTGTGTCATGATTTTCAAAAGAGCATATGTTGTTAAAAATTGAACTGAAAAAGTTTCTCCACCATACATATAGCAGGCCAAACTATAAATTCTTAAAAGGAAAACTGTAAATATTCAAACTATTGTTTTCTTTTTTCCCTGTAAAAGACTATGTCAATATAAAACGAACAGAAATTAATTGAAAAACTTTTTCCACAAAACAAGTTTTTCAAAAAAAGTAAAGAACGCCATTAAAACAAAAATGAACAAAAATAGAATAAAATAATCTACCAAGCATACAACTTCCACAAATCAGTATCAATAAATAAATGTAAGGTTGTCCCTACTATCAGGGCTAAAATTTGGTACCGTGTTATAACTGAGGCTTTGTTTCTAAGAGTTACACTTGAATAGCTAGTCAAGGCTTGAGTTCTGGGGTATTAAAAATCCTTTAGTTCAATTTATTGTCTCTTGGCTGAGCCAAGCTAGGAATAACCGTACTTGATTTTGTTCCAATTTACATTAGCCCAAACCAAGAGATCCTATTATTATTTCTTGTAAAAAAAGGGTTTGTGTTCCTTGGACCTTTAATAAGCTTTAACTTTAGCAGGGAAAAACTCTTAATTGAATATATCTGGACATAAAGGTTTGGAGATTCTTAGATTGACAATATTATTCCCTTTTCCCCTAACCTATCTGTATAAATATTGAGGCCACCTTTGCATAAACAGTCGGAACGGGTTTAACGAACTGAAAGAATGATTAAAAAGGGAACAGGGTTCTCCTTCTATAAACGTCTAAAGACTGCACAAGGGGGAAAGTAATGTTGTTGTCCGATAATTCCAATTTTCTAGATATAAGGTCTTTATAAAGTCAAGCTAAGTTCCAAGGAACTCTAGGCTGAAAAAGAGAAGCACAAAAGGCTCTCTTAACGTTGACTTCTTGGTCAAGGGTCCTTCCCCTCTTTGAACCCTCGGTTATTCGAAGCTTCTTCTACCAGTTTAAAATTTCTGGGAAGAAATTAATTTTAGCTTATTCTAACCTTAAAAATGCTGTTTTTGTCCAAATGGCTCAAGCCTTGGCTAAGTGAAAATACTACCGAATTATAAACCCAAATCACCAACTTATAGTAAAATGTTAGACTTCAGCACTAATTTTTATTCTTGGCTCCTACATACGTATTAAATTTATATTCAGGTGACAGAAATCTTTCAGAAGTTTACTTTGTATCTCAAATTTTTATCTTCAAGGGGAATTCAGACAGACAGTGGTAGCCTACCTTAATTACAAATTAAAACGCATACTCGTTGTTAGTTCCAAAAAAGACTACCCTGTTTCCGTTCCCGAATCCCTTTTTTTAGCTTTGTCTTATTTTGTCATTTTTGTCTCCCATTGGCCAGAGACCAGTTTTGATGTAATCCTAATAATAATTCTTTGTTCAAAAAGTTAGTTTCCACTTTCTCTATTCAAAAACCCTGTTTTGTTCTATATCTTGTCATGTGATTATATTCGCTCAATATTCTAGCCGTTGTGCATTTTATGGATCTTGTTGGATCAAGGGTATTCTTATTCAAATCTAATGTTGGGTTTGTTTTCCTTACACAAAGAAAATTAATGTTTCGTTACTTTTACCATTAATCAAAAGTCATAGTCTTTGCTAATTTTACAATTTAGTCAGAATATGATGGCTTTCTCACAACCTCCCACACTTAAATTCTTAGTACATTTATTTTTTCTTAATGAAACCATAACTTTGCTAAGAATCAATTCAATTTCTTCTTGTTTCACAGTTACGTGAAAGCCTTGAGACTTTTGTTTCCTATAGTCTAACCATAGTTTTCTCAGTGTTTTGAATATTATTCCTAGAGAAACAAGTCCTAATAAAGTGATAAATAGATAAAAGGTATTAAGAATGAATGTCCAGTAGCTAGCTATTTTCCTTCCTCTTTCGTCTCTTAAGGAAATGTGCATTTGTTTCAGTTCAGCTATGCCAATATGCGTCTTGGAGTTGTTCTGGAAATATATAGAGGTTAAATCTTCAAATTCGATGTCCCATTCGTTTTCTATTCCAGCTATGGAGAGGTTCCCTTTTAGACTAATTATAGGTATGTTTGAAGGTGCCATTTCATTTGTAATCTGTCCCCTATACATCCTGTTTATTTTTAACATCTCTGCAGTTAGAGAACATTGCCCCTGGTGTCGTGCTAGTGACCTTCATAGTCCTAGTCTTGTCCGTGCTAGTGACTCCTGTTTCATAGTCCTAGTCTTGTCCGTTCTAGTGACCTTCATAGTCCTAGTCTTGTCCATGCTAGTGACTCCTGTTTCATAGTCCTAGTCTTGTCCGTGCTAGAGACTCCTGTTTCATAGTCCTAGTCTTTTACGTGCTAGTGACCTTCATAGTCCTAGTCTTGCCCGTGCTAGTGACTCCTGTTTCATAGTCCTAGTCTTTTCCGTACTAGTGACCTTCATAGTCCTAGTTAGACCCCGGCACCGCGCCAATGAGGGAAGACTGGTGGCGGGGCAAAAAACAGCGCGCCATGCCGCTCCACCATTAAGATGTCGGCGGTGCGCCACCGGCGCGATCAATTTTGACCGCAAACATTAATGTTTTCATCAGTCTTTCTCAAATCACAGCTTAAATTTACAACAAATTCGAGCCTCTTCATGAGTTCAAAAATTTACAAGTCGCTGGCTGGAACCTAGTCTTCTTCGTTATTCATCAAGAGAAGTAGAAATCTGGTAGAAACGAAATAGCGGTGTAGTCCAGGACTTTTAGCTCAAAAAAGTGTCGAACCCAGACAAAAATTGCAATATAAACGAAAATGGTACCAAAATGATCAGAAAAAAATTCTGTACAACATACTAAAAGTTCTCATAAATCCGAGTGGGAAGAGTACCCGAAAAACAGGGGAAAAGGGGGAAATGCGGGGGAAAATGGGGAAAATGCCGAACATTCCCAGAAAATAGTTTAAAGTGAGTTTTCTGAGGTTTTCACATACGCTGATTACTAAATTGACATCTAAAATTCAGTATAGAAAAAGAGTACTACGGAAAACGGGGGAACAGGGGAAAGAGGGGAGAAAAGAGAAGAATACAGGGAAGGGGTAGAAAGCGGTTTGAAAGATATTTTCTGGGGTATTCCTATCTGGTGATTACGAAATTGAGAACTAAAATGATATAAAAAAATTGATTAACATAAAACGGGGAAATGGGGGGGGGAGGGAGGGGTGTAACTCCCGTTGTCATGTTTGACCAGCCCCTCTTCAGGAAAGCAACAAAGATTGTTCATGATGAGCCTCCAGCAAGTCCCCTGAAGAAAATTGTAACAATACTTGGAGGGTTCCATACACAAATGAGCTTCTTAGCATAGGCTATATAATGGAAGGGTCGGGCCTGAAAGAGATGTTAGAACTTGTGTACGGGGAGAATATACTGAAACATATTTTCAGCGGCACAGCGGTTGCAACAGCAGTAGGAGCTGACAAGCTAGTCGACGTATCACTGAATATTTCACTTTTGTGCATGGCATATTCGATTCCGTATAGCGAGAGACCTTCCGACTACGAAGATCTTGTACGAGTCTCCAGCGTGTATGACGATTTGGTGGATGGAAAGATTTATGTGGAAGAAGCGGCTAATCACGAAGCCCTTCAGGCGGTTTCGCTACGCCTCTAAGCATTAAAATCGTCTCTGAAATCCGGCAGAACTGCAAAACTATTCATGCAGTATTCCGAAATGGTTTCAATCTTTCGGAAGTTTTTGAAAGCAGAAAGGACTGGAGACTGGGATCTCTACTTATCCTCTTTTTCTGAAATGCTCCCATATCCCGCAGCTGCGGGGCATAATTTTTATGCCAAGTCAGTTCGTCTTTTTCTTCAGATGATGCAGGAACCTGAAACATCGAATCCGCAGCTCTTCGGACAGTTTGCAAGCGGTAAGTTTATTGCCCGACGAAGTGATCGTTATTGGGCTGGATTGGCTCCAGACCTCGTCATCGAGACAGTGCTGATGAAGAGCCTAAAAACAGATGGAGGGCTGACAAGAGGAAAAGGGATGACTGAGCTTCAGAGAAACATATGGACAATGTCTATGCCAGTACTCGCTTCAGTGAATGATCTAATGCAGAAACTGACGGGCCTAGAGTACAATTCTAGTGAACAGCACGTTACTGCAACCGCAGCACGAATAAAGAGAGATACTAAGGATCTACTGACGTTTCTTGAATTCCTTCTAGAGAACTGTCCTTTCACTAGTTCCGCAAAGCTTAGAAGTATAGGTTCCGGGCTGATTGCCCAAAAAGGCGTCAATGCAGAGGATGCTAAAGCTGTAGGTGAGCTAATCCTCCAGCGCATGGATGGCCAATCCGTCGAAAGTTTTTCATTCAGGAAGAAAGACAAAGTCGTTACACTGGCATCCGATGGGAACATAAGGATAGAGGGCGAGATTTTGCATATCGACCTTGCACTGCTTTTTCAACGTCTTTCGACTGCTGTCCAAACATCTGAAAATGACATGGCAGAAACTCTACGCTACGAACTGTGCAGCTATCTGCCCGCTTTGTTTGAGAATTCTGGCATAATGCATCAGCCAGACAAACATGCACTAGCGAAATCAATATGGAAAGAAGCGAAAACGGACTCGATTCAGCACTTGCCAGTGTCAGATCGTGTCACTGTAGTTGACGAAGGTTGGCTGCTTCACCAAGTACCTTGGAAGATTGGTGATACTTATGATTCAATCTGTGACAGCTATGTTAGTTTCGTTACTCGACGCTGTATCTCCCCTACTGTTGTCTTCGATGGATACAGCGCTGGTCCAACCACGAAAGATGCTACCCACAACCGACGGTGTAAGGGAAGCAAGCATCAAGTGATCGATTTCAGTTTAGGGATGAAACTCCAGAAAAAGAAGGAAGAGTTTTTGAGCAACTCTCAGAACAAACAGCGAATTATAAGCTACATCAGGGAAAAACTCAGAGCCAAAGGATTTGAAGTCGTCCATGCGACGGACGATGCTGACTATCTAATCGTGAAGACTGCCGTAATGAAAGCAGAAAACTCTGAAACAATAGTTCTTGGCAACGACACTGACCTTCTGATTCTACTCTTGTATCACCTCCCGCCTAATGCAAAAACACTTTACTTCGATTCGTCAACGAACGCAAAAGAAGCGATAACACGGTTCAGGTGCCTCAACGAAGTTAAAAAAAAAATGGGAGAAGTATCCAGGCTACTTTTGGTAGGGCACGCACTCTTGGGATGTGACACGACCTCACGAGTTTTTGGACTTGGAAAGCAAGCTGTGCGACCTCTTTTGAAGAAGAGCGAAGTGTTCAGAAAAAAATGCGAAGTGTTTCTGGATGAATCATCGTCTAAAGATGAAATTGTGAAAGCGGGTGAATATCTTCTCCTCAGCTTGTATAAAGCACGACCAAACGAAGATCTCACTAAGCTGCGACATCGAATTTTCTTGGAAAAAGTTTCTTCGTCAAATACTACGGCGTTTGTTAAGCCTGAAAGGCTTCCGCCAGCCGAAGTTGCAGCTTCATTCCACTCCCAGCGAGTGCGCCTCCAGGTATCCCGTTGGAAAGGGGAACCAGCTGACCTCGACCATGCTGACTGTGGTTGGGTCCTCAGAGACCATAAATACTCACCTGTGATGACCGATTTGTTGCCCGCACCACCTCAGACTCTTTTGGGCGTCGTGAGATGCAACTGTAAGACAGGCTGCGAGAACTCGCGATGCAGCGGCAAGAAAAATGGATTAGCGTGTACGTTCGCGTGCGGAGAATGTCGGGGTATCAACTGTTTGAACAGGGACAACGAGATTGTCGAAGAAGAGGAGCTCGACTAGTGACATCAATGCTGTGTTTTTCAAGTCAACTCAAATGCCTTAAAAAGTGCAGATTTTACCTATAGTTACTGAAGTTCTTTTTTTAGTTTTTTATTCAACGATATTGCCTTCGAAAGTGCAAATTTTACCTATAATAGCTGAAGTTTTATGCTGTGATCACTGCCAAGCGGTTGTTTTCTTTATGTTTAGTAATTCAAATGGTTGTAAGAAATGTCTGTGATTCAAGAAAGCAAAAGTTTGATACTTAAGCGAGTTATTTTGTCCATAGGCCTACTTATTAGTCATTAGCAGCTGGCTCAGGAGTCAGGCTTCCCTTCCCTTTTTCCGTTATTTCCTCCTGTTTTGTTCGGTTTTCATGGTTCTCGTTTTCTTTCCTTCATTTTAGGTGTCAGTTTCATGATCAGCAGATAGGAAAACCCCAGAAAACACATTTCAAACTAATTTCTACCCCTGACTTCAATTGTCCCTTTTCTTCCCCTCTTTCCCCCTTTTCCCCCGATATGGTGGGGCTCAGGTTCTTTATTTCATTTTAGATGTCAGTTTCGGGATCAGGAGATAGAAAGACCCCAGAAAACATATTTCAAAGTGTTTTGTACCCCAACCCTGTATTTTTAAATTTTTTCCCCTCTTCCCCCTGTTCCCCCCAGTTTCCGTAGTACTTTTATTCTATACTGAATTTTAGTTGTCCGTTTCGTGTTCAGCGTATGGGAAATCCCCAGAAAACTCACTTTGAACTATTTTCTGGGCATGTTCGGCATTTTCCCAATTTCCCCCGCCGTTCCCCCTTTTCCCCTGTTTTCGGGTACTCGCCCCCCTCGGATTTATGGGGACTTTTAGTATGTTGTACAGAATTTTTTCTGATCGTTTTGGTACCATTTTCGTTTATACTGAAATTTTGTCCGGGTCAAACCCTAAAAGTCCTGGACTAGTGGTGTTTCAGAACCCTTGCAAAATACGAGTAGTTAAAGTATCTGTTAGCTATGTATTCTTAACATAAATAGTTATCAAAATTAGTAGTTTTTTTCATCGAGCGTTACTGCATACAAAACTTCAAATACCGTATCACAAAATTCGTCAGTTATCTGGGTAAAAACTATGAATATAACTTAGAACTTAGAAGCTTCATTTTTTCATAATGCTCTTTGCCTATATCTATTTTGTCACCTTTAAAACAGTTGAAATGGGCGACTTTGATATTGATTAATTTTTTTGCTCTTTTGGACTCCTAAAAAGCCTTCTTGTATTAAAAACTGGTTTTTAATAACAACTTAAAAAAATACATTTGAAATTTTTTTTGGCTTCTTTATAGAATATATGTCATGTAGGCTAAGGCTGAACTGCTGCTTATTTTATCGCTTTTGGCTGCTCTTTTGGATATTATTCATTTTTTTGGGGGGGGATTCATTCCAAATTATAAACTGATAAATACCTAATATCAGTCAAATTATAAACTGCATCTAAAAGGAGTAAATTTATCAAATTGAAAAATACATAATGACTTCACATGAGAACACTTCAATTACAATGAAACAAAAAACACTTAATGGTTTATTCGGTATGAAGAAAAATGAAGTGCCAGCTATTTTCTTAGGTAAAAAATGAAAAGCTCATCCGTTTTAAATGTAATTAAATGAAATAATAAGCAGACTGAAGTAGATCCAGGAAGATGTTGAGGTTTCCGTCCTAGTTCGTCACTTTTAATCCAAGCAAAATGTTAGGACACTTAGTATCAGTTATTGAGTTTAAGCTTTGATTTCCAAATGCTCACAAAAATTACCAAATTCAAGAAAGTCACAACAATAAGCCACCTGTGGTCAAAATACTGAAAGATTCCTCTTTGATCCCCACCCAGGCTAAAGCTTCTGCTATGGTCATTTCCATGGAAATCTCCAAAGAGTTTCTTTTTAAAATAGCTTTCAAGCGTAGTTAGGGGAATTAGCCTTTTTTGCTTTTCTTCAACGCTTTGAAAAAAGTGTAATAATATTCCAAATGTTACATTTTTTATATTTGTGCATATTTTTGGTAATCATTTGTGGGCTGATCTAATTTTTTAAAGCACTGTAGATTCGTAAAAATGTTGCAACATCTAGTACCCTGAGGCCATAAGCCTGACAAAGACTCCTCCTTGAACCTCCCAAATTGAAAGCTTTTATTATGAACTGGCCTTTTAATGTAACTTGGGCACTGGACCAAGGGCATCATTGTCACTCGAGCACAACGTTAGGTGAGGATGTTGATATTGCTTTCGTCACACCAATTCGTTTTAGTGTGAATCTGCCTGGTACTTATAAATGAATGTTTTCAGAGTGAACTCGTTTCATCAATAAGAAAAAAACGGGTTGGACACATATGTCCCTTTCCCTTTGGACAACAAAACCATGCACGTGCTGTATCAAGTATAACTCACAAAAATTTTGTTAATTTTTGTCAACTTTTCAACTTTTTGGCATCCCTGCTTTCAATAAAAAAAAATCAAGGTACTATCACTTAAATATAATAGCTCCCTACCCCCCCCCTTCTGTATACGATCTTGATAGGATACCGTCTCTGTTTTAAACAAAAAAAATAATTAACTTATTGGCACTCCTGCTTTAAAAAAAATCATTTAAATATGATAACTCACTACCCCCCCCCCCTCTGGATACCACCTTGATAGGATGCCGTCTCTGCTTTAAATTAAAAAAATAACTTTTTGGGATCCCTGCTTTTAATAAAAAAAATTTCGAGGTACTGTCATTTAAATGTAATACCTCCCTACCCTCCCCTCCCTCTGGATACCACCTTGATAGGATACCGTTTCAGCTTTACATTAGAAAAATAATTTACTTAATAATTAACTAGGTCACTATATGGTTCAAACAAACACGCAAAATAACGTTAAACAGCTTAGTGTTCCTTGAAAAAAAAATTGATGGAATGAGTAAAGGGGTACAATTAAAAAGCAAAAATGTCAAAATTATTCAAATATAATTCAAATTATTAGAAAACTGAGTCATAGATTCGCTGTGGCATTCAATAAGATCCAAAGAATCTAATTAAAAGGGATCACACACAAAAGCCAAATTAGGCCAGTAGTCTATGAGAAATCACAAAATACCCAAGACAATGAACAAGTCCTAATGGGGGGCCCTGGTTCTATCAAAATATTTCGATGGTTTCCCAGGGAATTTGATATCATTTTCTTCTGTCTCCACTTTAAATGAAAAAAAATAACTATCTTTTTGGCATCCCTGCTTTCAAAAAAAAAAATGAGGTATTATCATTTGAAAATGATAGCCCCCTATCCCCCCCCCCTATAAGCAATAATTTACAATTTATTTATGAATCATATTTTTGAGGTAACTTCCGGTTTGATCTTTGATTCCGTAACCTTGTACATAGCTTAGTCTATAGCTAAATTTTGTCTCAATAGAAGCGTTTTTTTTTGGGGGGGGGGGAGGAGTAAAAATGTTTCAGAAAGAAGATTGTATTTTCTATCAACCGTTAAACAATTTAGTATTAAACATTAAGAAAATCTTATCTAAAAACAGCAGAAAAAAATCTGGTAACTTACAATTCAGCTGTAGAAACAATCTGTCGGCTGTGTCAATTTCAAAATCCAACTGAAGGCTGAAGCTGTATAATAGTGAATGCGTTCTATAATTCTATTCAACTTGAAAATAAACTCTTGACTACGAATGATGTAAGAAATAGCAATTGGGAAATTGCATTCGAAATGATTTAAACTCATTTCATAAAGACGATACTTTTTTTTTTCAACATATTAAGAACTGTGTATATTGTAATATTTTCAACTGCATATTGCATCTGTCTGGCTTATATGCAAAGTAACAAAAGAGACGAAAATTAATGAACAAGAGAGTAGTGAAGAATTATGGTATGCAGTGTAATATTTAGCAGGGAAAATCACTGGTGATAAATCGCTTGGGGTGGCACCGTCATTGCGTGATTTTCGGGGATTTGGAGAACCAATTTTTTTTTTCGGGGAAATACCCAAACATTCAGGAATAATACAAGCCCTGCTTGATTTCTAATCAGCAAAATTGAAATACTAAACCATACGAGAAGGACAAGCTCCGACTTTGCGGTTGACGCAATAAAGAATTGCCGCAAAATTAATTTAAAGTCGACCGAACGCCGCCGCCTCTGCCGGCGGCTGCGTGCCTGTGGCGCGCCGGTGGCGTTAAGACACTTCGGTGGCGTTCGACCGGGCCCTTCGTCGGCGGCGTTCGGTGGATCCGCCGGAGTGGCGCTGGTCTCTAGTCCTAGTCTTGTTCGTGCTAGTGACTCCTGGTCAAACTAAATCTACTACTAAAGGTTAACCTGTATCTACAAAACTACAGAATCTGGGCATGTCCTTCCGATGGTTCCCTAACCATTGCTCGGAAGCCGCAGTATTTTCGGCAAAATTGCCTTAAAAAGTTTCTTGGGGTTGGTTTATAGGTGCTGGAGCTAAACAATATTCTGCTTTGTAGCCTGTTTCACCACAGCGGATACAAGCTGAAGGTTTTTCACATTCCAATAGTCTATGTGGACCCCCGCAACTCCAGCACTTTATGCGAGCATTTTTTCTTTCACTAAGTTTATACCTGGCATAATTATCCCTAGTTGGCCTTGACATAACTTTCTTTTTAGGAATGTCTAAGCTCGTCGCAAATCTTTGTATTTCTCCCTGTGTATAACAAATAGCTTGCTCCACGAATAGGTTTTTAAGCCTACTTGTGACTGTGGCATCTCTATATCGCCCTTCTAGAGCGTTTATTCTAGACTGTGCTTGTTGTAGTGCAATTTCTAACTCTTTAATTTTGTTTTCATTTGAACTCATGATGGGTCTATTCTTTTCAACTCTTAGTGTGGGAAATGTTTTTACCCCTTATATTATTTTAAATCGCTAAAATGGGTCTATTTATAAATTGTATGAGAATTTTTTTAGTACCTTGATTTAAATTTACCCTCAAGTTTAGTATTATAATTGCACACACTTAAAGATGATTAATCTATGTCCCTATTTGAGTAAACTATAGACGATTCGGATACTAGAACTTGTAGCAAAGATAAAGAAGAGGAGAGGAAATAAAGAATCTTAGGAAGATAAAAGGCTGTCTGAACTTCCCTTTAAGGTCAAAAAATTTCTTTAATGAACACTTTTTCAAGCTTTTCTGTCCCTCCCGACAGCCGAATGTAGACTCAGATACATTTGATGTTGACAATGGAATAAGCGAAGTCACTGTTACAATCGAAGCACCAGACGACGACCACAAATTTAAAGGTTTTTTTGTTGCCGCTTTTGATGAAGAAGGTGAACTGTTCGGTGATTGGAAGGAATCAAAAGGGGTTAAAAAACTATCCAAGTGCAAAGGAGCTGTAACACACTCAAATGGAAAAGCAAAGTCGACCGTAACAGTAACATGGTTCCCACCGCTGCCACCAGTTGCAAGGTTGCCCTTACTATCAGGAATGAAATATGGTAGCGTGTTATAAGCTGATGCTTTGGGTAAGAATCAGTACTCAGGATTCAGTGACAACTGATATTTATTATAAAAGAAGATAAAAAGGATAATATTCTAATTCTAATTATTTTGAATACTTCTAAGCCTCTTCTAGGTCTGATGTCTATGGTCTACTTGTTCAATCAAAAATGTTTACCGAAAAGAAAAGGATTAAGTTAATTCTAGGCTATCAAATGTTTCTAATTAAAAGAGTTACGCTTGAATAGCTAGTCAAGGCTTGAGTTCTGGGGTATTAAAAATCCTTTAGTTCAAACTATATTTTCTTGGCTGAGCCAAGCTAGGAATAACCGTACTTGATTTTGTTCCAATTTACATTAGCCCAAACCAAGAGATCCTATTATTATTTCTTGTAAAAAAAGGGTTTGTGTTCCTTGGAACTTTAATAAGCTTTAACTTTAGCAGGGAAAAACTCTTAATTGAATATATCTAGACATGAAGGTTTAGAAACTCTTAGATTGACAATTTTATTCCCTTTTTCCCTAACCTAGCTGTATAAACATTGAGGCCACCTTTGTATAAACAATCTGTACGGGTTTAACGAAGTGAAAGAATGATTAAAAAGGGAACAGGGTTCTCGTTCGTATAAACATCTGAAGACTGTACAAGGGGGAAAGTAATGCTGTTGTCTGATAATTCCAATTTTCTGGATATAAGGTCTTTATAAAGTCAACCTAAGTTCCAAGGAACTCTAGGCTGAAAAAGAGAAGCACAAAAGGCTCTCCTAACGTTGACTTCTTGGTTAAGGTTCCTTCCCCTCTTTGAACCCTCGGTTGTTCGAAGCTTCTTCTACCAGTTTTAAATTTCTGGGAAGAAATTAATTTTAGCTTATTCTAACCTTAAAAATGCTGTTTTTGTCCCAATGGCTCAAACCTTGGCTAAGTGAAAATACTACCGAAATATAAACCCAAATCACCAACTTATAGTAAAATGTTAGACTTCAGCACTAGTTTTTATTCTTGTCTCCTGCATACGTATTAAATTTATATTCAGGTGACAGAAATCTTTCAGAAGTTTACTTTTTATCTCAAGTTTTTATCTTCAAGTGGAATTCAGACAGACATGGGTAGCCTACCTTAATTACAAATTAAAACGCTTACTCGTTGTTAGTTCCAAAAAAGACTACCCTGTTTCCGTTCCCGAATCCCTTTTTTTAGCTTTGTCTTATTTTGTCCTTCTTGTCCCCCGTTGGCCAAAGACCAGTTTTGATGTAATCCTAATAATAATTCTTTGTTCAAAAAGTTAGTTTCCACTTTCTCTATTCAAAAACCCTGTTTTGTTCTATATCTTGTCATGTGATTATGGTCGCTCAATATTCTAGCCGTTGACCACTTGATTCTGAAGCGGTCCGGTTTTTTTGTATTTGCATTTTATGGACCTTGTTGGATCAAAGGTATTCTTATTCAAATCCAATGTTGGGTTTGTTTTCCTTACACAAAGAAAATTAATGCTTCGTTACTTTTACCATTACTCAAAAGTCATAGTCTTTGCTATTTTTACAATTTAGTCAGGTTATGATGGCTTTCTCACATAAATGAAACCCAAAACGAACAGAAATTAAAATAAATTACAGAGTCAAACTCAAAACCAGCAGAAATTAATATGAGTAGGGTTCAAAACTCCTATGCTTTCTAAAAGCCAGAATATAATTAATACTTCACTGAAAAAAAATTCAAATGAATTTGCACTGAATGTTTAATATACATATGCTGATATTTATTCCTTGAAATGTTTACTTATTTTGTGGAAAAACCTTTTTTTAATTAGTATTTTGCAATATAGGGAAAATATTCTAAAATTCCTTGTTTTCTTCATTATTTTTGTTTGTGATATTTTTTTCGGCTTCTTAATTTCGCCTCTTGGGGAATTTTCCACGGGGGGAGTTTCCCGGGTTGGAAGTTTCTGCCGGGAGAATTTTATCTGTGATATTTTCAGCAGGAGGGGGAATTTCCAGGGAAATTTTCCGTGGGGGAATTTTTCAAGGGGAGTCTTCTGGTGGGATTTTTCAAGGGAAGGGGAGTTTTTCATGGGAGTATTTTCAGTTGGGGAAGGGATGAATATCTGGGGGGGATTTCTCAAGGAGAATACACCTAGGAACCGTGATTAATCGCTATTCCAAGGATTATAAGTCCCAAGATTGATGAAATGAATAAAAGTCACATTAAAGATTCAAAAAAGTCAATCGCCAAAACGCTTTCAAATATTTTCTAGTCTGGTTTGTTGGGCACATACTCCTGTTACACATTTTTCATATATGTGGCTTTGCTATAATAAATAAATATTAACCAAAACTGTTACTCTAGTCTAGACTAAGGATTGATGACAGCTTAAGCATTGATTAGATTGCACATAATCAGTTAAGAATTGCGCTATTATTGACGAACCACTATTTTCGTCTCTTCGTGACATCCATATTCCCCTTATAGGGGGAAGGGTGCTTTTCTTGAAGGCATTAGCATTTTTCGTTCTTACTTTTAAGAGCTGGTCAAATTAAAAAAAAAAAAACACACACACGATTTTTTTAATGGAAGGAAAGAGATGAATTAACACCCAAAGCAGACAGAATTATTCTGTATATAAGAGGGTTGCGAACTCATACACACGCAACACAAAACCACGAATTATTTGAGACAATGTGTTCTTGAAACATTAAGGGAAAACTCAAAATATGTTGAAAAGAGTGGAGGGAGTCAAAGTAGGCAGCAACTATCCTCGTATACAGGATAATTTTGACTTTTATTGTTACTTTTTACTGACAAAAAAAAGAAATGTCACTTTTTCTTGTCGCTCAAGAAGGGTGCATATAATTCTCGTATAAGGGGTTTTCGGCTATAAATATTCAAATGACGCAATATTCATGTCAATCCATTACTATTTTAGAAGGGACTTAGGCTATTTTTTGAATTTTTGTTGATTTATTTCGAAATCAACTTTTACCAATAAGACTAATCGAAAAAAATAGTTACAACACCTGAATCAGTTTCAAATGGCATTTATTTCTGACTTGATAGTTTTTTTTTTCAAAACATGTTATTAATTTTAGGTTACTATGGGGTGAGTTAGTTCTTTACTAAATTTCTTACAACTAAGAACTAGAGTTGTTCATTACTATAGTAAAGGCCTTACGGCTCCAACGTTTTATTATTATTATTTTTTTCCCCAGAGGCACTTCATATGGAAGGGGTCGTCGTAGAAACTTCAAAGGAGGGCTCATAGGATTGGAAATCGAGAGTTCTAGTGCCCTTTTTAATAGTCGAAAATGACTGGAGGGCAACTAGCCCCCCCCCCTCCACGCCCATCATTCCCCCAAAGATATCCAATTAAAATTTTGAGATAGCCATTTTGTTCAGCGTAGTTGATTTCCAGATAGAAAATATATTTTTGAGGAGGACACTCCCCCAAAACCCTCAGGGCACGGGTTTTAAGTTATGCCCTGGGGGCATATAAGGTTTTTATAGAAGGCGTTGTCGTAGAACCTTCAAAACAGGCTCATTCGATTGGAAATTAAAGGGCTAGTGCCCTTTTTAATAGTCGAAAGTGTTTGGAGTGCAACTAGCCCCAAACCCCCCCCCCCTCCCTACGCCCATCATTTCCCCAAACACATCCAATAAAAATTTTTGAGATAGCCATTTTGTTCAGCGTAGTTGATTTCCAGATAGAAAATATATTTTTTAGGAGGACGCTCCCCCACAACCCTCAGGGCAAGAGTTTTAAGTTATGCCCTGGGGGCATATAAGGTTTTTATAGAAGGCGTTGTCTTAGAAACTTCAAAACAGGCTCATTCGATCGGAAATTAAAGGGCTAGTGCCCTTTTTAATAGTCGAAAGTGGTTGGAGTGCAACGCGCCCCCCCCCCCCCCGAAGCCCATCATTTCCCCAAACACATCCAATCGAAATTTTGAGATAGCCATTTTGTTCAGCGTAGTTGATTTCCAGATAGAATATATGTTTTTGAGGAGGACACTCCCCTAAAGCCTTCAAGGCAAGGGTTTTAAGTTATTTCCTGGGGGCCTATAAGGTTATTAAAGAAGGCGTTGTCATAAAAACCAAAAAAAGGCCCATTTGATTGGTACTTTAAAGGGATAGTGCCCTTTTTAATAGTCGAAAGTGATTGGAGGGCAACTAGCCCTCCCCCCACGCCCATCATTCCCCGAAACACATCCAATCAAAATTTTGAGATAGCTATTTTGTTCAACGTAGTTGATTTTCAGATAGAACATATGTTTTTTAGGAGGACACTCCCCCAAAACCCTCAAGGCAAGGGTTTTTAAGTTATACCTTGGGGGCATATAAGGTTTTTATAGAAGGCGGTGTCGTAGAAACTTCAAAAAAGGCTCATTAGATTGGAAATTCAAAGGGCTAGTGCCCTTTTTACTAGTCGAAAGTCATTTGACAGCAAATAACCCCCGACACTCACGCCCACCTTTTCCACAAACACGTCCAATCAAAATTTTGAGACAGCCATTTTATTAAACGTAGTTTTAAGGTCTGAAAATTAGGTCTTTGAGAATGAAAACTCCCCCACAGCCCTCAGGACAGGGGTTGTAATTTAAAGATTCTCCAAATCCTTCATATTATTTTTTATGGAAGGGATACTCGTATAAACTTTAGAGAGGGCTCATTTGATTAGAAATTGTAAGTTCTTTTTCACTTTTTAAGAGTCAAAAGAGATGGGAGGGCAACTAGCCCCCCCCCCTCCTCTACGCCCTAAACGCATCAGATAAAAATTTGTTAAAAATAGCTGAAAGGTTAAGTAACAAAACTCTGGCGTCGACAAAACCCCCCAGGGTCCGGGGGCAGGAAGAGATTCTCGGAGAGGGCTCAATAAACATCAGAGAGGGCTCTTTTGATTGGAAATTGGAAGTTCTAGTCCAACTCTTACGAGTCAAAATCAATCGAAGGGCAAATACCCCCCTCACGCCCTTTTCCCCACCCCTCCCTTTGAACTAATTCTGTTTATACCTGAAGGCCAAATGAGAGTTAGAATGTTTTTGTATTAACCCACACCTATTAGGCATCTGCTCTCCTCCCTAACAAGGAAAGAAACAGAGAGTGTAAGGCAGTGGCGGATCCAGGGGAGGGGTGAGGGGGATCCCCCCTAACGTAGTCCAAAGTAATGTAATTTACTTAACTATCGCAAGATTGTGTCAATTAAACTTGCTCCTAACGCAAGTTTATCGGATCAACCTATTTTGCCCTCCCCCTTAAGAAATCCTGGATCCGCCTCTGGTGTAAGAGCGCTATAAATTTTAATTTGTAATTCAATGAACCCCGGTCTAAAATTTATGCTACCACCTCTTCCACATAAAGTACCCCTGGAAAAATAAATAAGTATTAATTCACTGAACCCTTTTGGATCTTTACTTAGGTAACGCTATAGCATTGCTTCTGACCTAAAAAGTTGAGTAAAAATTTCAGCTTCCATGTTTATGAATATCGGAAATTATAAGAAGAGAGTATGTTGAGGAGAACATAGTCCATGGCTAAAGAATTTTTGGTGGGTGGAATTTAATGCGGGGGATTTATCAGCAGGGAAAGAAAATTTTCTTGGAGGGGGGAGGAATTTCCCATGTTCGATGTTCCCAAATGTGAAGTATTCAGGGAGGGGACAACTAAAACAATTCGATAATATTATAAATTTAACATCTGAAAGTAACGAGAATAAAGAATCAACGGAAATGTCAGAGATAGCACTTCCGGTTCCTTTAGACGATTTTCTTCCTTCTGCAAACTACTTCACCCCCACCCCAAAGACTTTAATAAGGTAAAGTTTTGTATGGGAAGAACCCATAGTAAAACTACTATAATTATCCAATTATAAGGCTAAAATACATACTCTGTGATAGATGCAAAATTGCTTTGGCACACAAAATCCTATTAAGGACAATTCCAAGCAGTCGTGATCCCTTTGTGTCAGCAAGTGAAATGGTCAAAACACCCTTATAGAAGCTATTTTTTCAATCCATTCATTATTGCCAATCGTTGTCCACAAGTTATGCAAGCTGTCTTTTGTTCATATATAAGGTTTTTATCAAAGAAGTAATCGTATAGACTTTGAAAAAAGCCTCATTCGATTTAAATTGAAAGTTCTAGATCCGTTGTTTAAAGTCAAGAATAATCGGACAGTAAGCAACCCCCCCCATGCAATAAAATCTTGAAACTTTTTGCAATCAAAAACAAACAAAAATTCATTAAAAAAAAACTTTCCGAAAAATAAGTCTTTCAAAGAAAAGTAAAGGTCATTTTAAACTTAAGCTCAGGAGATATGAATACCTGTTAAAATTCAAACTCAAACGATCAGAAATTACTATTAAAGAATAAATAAAGCCCAAAACAAACGGAATTTAAATATATAATAAGATCGATAAAAGTAAAGACATTACTAATATAAATTGATAAATAGAACTTAAAGAAAGAAATGATTAGATTGAACACAAAAAACAAGAACAAAGCGAAAAAAAATAGTCATATATAAAAGTGCGAGTAGCAGTTAAAATGGCCAAACGTTAAACAAACACTAAATTCAAACGTATAAGAAAAACATATGAATAAAAAAGTACACGAGAATAATAAAACAAGTGAAACTTGAATTGAATATGCAAATCAAGTTTGAATCGAATAAAAATGACTACAAACAAGAGTTTGGGTGTGGCCTCACTGCAGAAGCCTAAAACCTACTGCGTCATTGGCGCTTTACTTTTTTGTACTTAATATTGAATTAAATAACAAAATTACAGTAAAATTTTGAACTGATGAGCTTTCAGCAATTAATATCATTATACATCAAATATTCAGTTTAATTTATTAGTTCTTTCCAAGATTGGTCAAGACAAATATAGTTTCACTACAAAACAAAATTTGGATACTGCCCCCTTCTTTAATTGCAAAAACCTAAAGCCTTCTGCGTCATTGGCACTTCAATGAAAACGAATTACTCTTATATTAAAAATTTATTCTTTTCCAGTTCTTACAGCATTGGAAATGAAAATTAAAATTACAGTGAAAAAAAAATCTTGAACTGATGGATCTTTCAACAATTAATATCATTATATATCTAATATTCATTTTGATTTTGTTTATACTTTCCAAGACAGTTCAAGACTCATATAGTTTTCAGTAAGGCACCAATGACGCAGTAGGTTTTAGGCATCTGCAGTGAGGCGATACCCAAACTCTTGTTTGTAATTATTTTTATTCGATTCAAACTTGATTTGCATATTCAATTTAAGTTTCACTCGTTTTAAGATTTATTTATTCATTTACATTAATATATATTGTATAGTGTATTACGGTAATCACCTGGCAAAAAAAAAAAAAAAAAAAAAAAATAAAAAAAAAATTTCTTCCAACTTTAGTAACTGAAATAAATGAGCACTTGAACAAGGTCTAGACCCTACTCATCCATCCAGTTCCCCAGGACAAAACAGTGTAACCAATCCGACAGTCCGAAACTCAAGTCCAAAATAGAGCAAAATCAGCATCAATAAGCACACGTCAATGTTCCAAAACCAAGCTATAGCACCTTAACTATAAAAAAACATTATATTCCCAAGGTGATTACCATATATCGGGGCTCGTTAGATGAAAACTCATTGCCTAAATGGGTTTCGGCGCTTAAATCTCGTTACCCAGGCAATTTGAGCGCACCATGCAATAATCTGTCGTACCCCTATACCATACCACCTATTGAATAAACATAAAAAAAATCGGAAATATACAAGAATTAAACATATAAACCCCAGAAAACTAATTTCAAACGTTCTTAACCAACCTTGAAATAACACTGACAGCCGAACTTCAACCAATTTAAATACAAACAAATAAATAACACTAGTCCTCCACCCGGAACAATTTTACTTTCACTCAAATTCTAAGAATTAAATTCCGAGTATTCCACCATAATCTTTACCACAAGTGTCGCAATCCAACCCTCAAAAACCGGGAAAGTAAACCAATTCCGTCAACAAGTTACCGTAAAATATCATTCAAGATATCTTGATAACTTTATTATACTTATGTAAAAGCTGATTATACTTGAAGCAAAGCTTTTTAAATTGCCAAGCAAGTTTATTGGCGGAAAAACCTCTTATGATTAGCTTCTTGCTAAGTAACATACATCTATTTCTAAAATCGATGTAATTAGTACAAATTCTTGCATATCTAAATAGTTGGGAAAAATACGATGAATATGTTATATTTGAATGAATATTACTTTTTGGAAATGGAAAATTAACTATTTCAAAATTAAAATCGTCTGTTTTATTATATATTTTAAAATTTATTGTATTATTAGGTACCGCTGTTAGTGCAGCTCATCCTTTAGGATTACATTATTTTTATTTATTAACTCTGAAATTCAAGTTTGTCCCATTAGGGCTTGTGATAGCAATTTTTTGAAATAAATATCCTAATTTAAATGATCAAGTAGCAAAATGTGGAGATATCTCTTAAATTATTTTTAAATGCTTAATTAGTTTAATTGATTATCATCCTTTCACTTGTCCCATTACATGTAAAAACAAATCAAGAGGACACAGGAAAAGTATTAGAAAGAATGTATTGGATTTGAATGTATTTCTGATTGATTTATGTCAGTCACCGTTGATGTCGAATATCGTAGTTCAAGTCGCGTTTCTTGTTTTTCAAGCCAACATATTTTCTTTGTTGTTCAAGCCAAGAGACTGTAAGTTTCCTATATAAGAGTTTCAGACAAGGCAGTCCTATTAGTTAACTTTGTGTTTCGATTTGACATTATTTTTAGGAGTTATGGGTTATTGTGTTTCTTAGTATTGGACGTGATCGTCTCTTACAAGGCTGCTAGCTACCGCTGCAATCCGGATTACTGTATGCCGTGGTTTGCTCTTTACTAGGTTTCAGCTATTTCTACAGCCATGATACCGATGTAATTTACCTAATCCCCGTTTATATTAAACTATACCGATCCTTGATATAATATTTTTCTGATGTGAAATTACAGACAGCAAAAAGCCTATGGCTTTTTCTTAACTGGAATATTAAGAGACAACCTGGCTACATCTTACGATTATGACGTCATTGATCAATCTTTAACATGAAATATGCAGTTTTTCGTAAACAAATTTATTCTATTTTAAAAATAATTTGTTTTATTTACAAAAGGTTTTTAACCCCATTAATTTCCTTTAAAATGAGCCATTGAAAAACTTTCGACGATGTTCCAGTGCCAAGCTATCTGTGAAAAAAAAAGAAAAAGAAAAAAAAGATGCCGTTGCTGTAGTAGCTGCCACGTTTCTTGATTTTCAAGCCAATATATTTCCCTTGCTGTTCAAGGCAAGGAATAGAAAGTTTCCTATATAGGGTTTTCGGACAAGGCGGTTCTAATGGTGCATTTTTTTTTATCTGATTCTTTTTTAGGAGTTATGGGTTTTTATATTTCTTAACATTGGACGTGATCGTCTCTTACTAGGTTGCTAGCTACCGCTGAAACCTGATTGCGTCTGACGCCACAACCATGATGTGAATATTTTTTTTTTCATTCAATGTTTGTTCTTTTTTTAAATAGTGCCCAGGTAGTTTCAGTGAGTTTGCTCCCAGAATCAAAGTTTTTAAATATTTTAATCTTTTTCATTGAAAGAGCTATTTTGACTGAAACTCTCATGGTTTTGCTAAGGTGACCTGTCAGGAAAACCAGACAAGGAAGTGGCTTTGTTACCTTTTGATCGCTTCAAAATCTTAAAAATGGCACCAGAATTCGTAATATCTGTTTGAAAGAGCTTTCTGTCAAGATTCTACGACCATTGGTCCGATTTGATAGGCCAAATTGATGATAGTCTTATTAAGGTGTAGAGTGAGGAATATGGGGCCCTACAATGAGGTCAGGCTAGAATCTGCTCTCGATGTTTAATTCAAAATATTACAATGTACTTACCCTTGTCTATAGTTCATCAATTAGCCTTTGAACCAGAATATTGCGTTTACATAATTTTTTTTTAAGAAAAAAAGGTTCACAGGTCCCTATAATCATACAAATAAAATATCTATACAACCTACATTCTGTCTAAGCATATCATACTTGCTTTTCTAATCGATTTCACTGAACAGCTTTTTCATTTTCAATTAACTAAAAAAATAAGAAAAAGAAGTTTTCCGAGGAAAAGTTAGGAGCCATATTGAAAGTTAAGGCCAACAGAAATGACGTCAATTCAAGCTTAAAGCGGCCATAAATTATCGTCAAAGAGTAAATGAAACCCAAAACGAAAAGAAATCAGAGGCAACGCTATAGCGTTGCCTATAATAAAGGCCATACGGCTCCAATGTTTTATTTCTTTTCCAAAGAGCACTTCATATGGAAGTGGTCGTCGTAGAAACTTCAAAGGGGGCTGATTCAATTGGAAATCGAGAGTTCTAGTGCCCTTTTTAATAGTAGAAAGTGATTGGAGGGAAACTAGCCCCCCCCCCACTCCCATCATTCCCCCAAACACATCCAATCACAATTTTGAGATAGCCATTTTGTTCAGCGTAGTTGATTTCCAGATAGAAAATATGTTTTTGAGGAGGAGACTCCCCCACAACCCTCAGGGGCAAGGGTTTTAAGTTATGCTCAGGGGTCATATAAGGTTTTTATAGAAGGTGTTGTCGTAGAAACTTGAAAAAAGGCTCATTCGATTGGAAATTCAAAGGGCTAGTGCCCTTTTTAATAGTCGAAAGTGATTGGAGGGCAACTTGCCCCCCCTCCCCACGCTAATCATTCACCCAAACACATGCAATCAAAATTTTTGAGATAACCGTTTGTTCACCGTAGTTGATTCCCTGATAAAAATTATATTTTTGAGTAGGCCACTCCCCCACAGCCCTCTGGGCACAGCTTTTAAGCGATGCCCTGTAGGTATATAAGGTTTTTATAGTAGGCATTGTCGAAGAAACTTTAGAATGGGCTCAGTTGATTGAAAATTCAAAGGGCTAGTGCCCTTTTTAATAGTCGAAAGTGATTGGAGCGCAACTAATCCCCCGCTCACGCCCACCTTTTCCCCAAACACATCGAATAAAAATATTGAGATAGCCATTTTATTAAACGTCCTTTTAAGTTCTGGAAATTAGGTCTTTGAGGATGACATCTCCCCCACAGCACTCAGGGAAAGGGTTGTAAGTTATGGCCTTGGGGCATATAAGGTTTAGTATAGACAACGTTTTCGTAGAAACTTCAGAAAGGGCTGATTCGATTGGAAATTTAAATGGCTAGTTCCCTTTTTAATAGTCGAAAGTTATTCTAAGGAAACTGACACCCCTTCCCCACCCACCATTTCTCCAAAGACATCCAATCAAAATTTTGATATAGCCATTTAGTTCAACATAGTTGAAATTTATGGAAATTATATCTTTGAGCAGGACAGTCCCCCCACAGTCTTCAAGGGCAAGGGTTATAAGTTATGCCCTGGGGGCATATATGGTTCTTATGGAAGGAATGTCCGTATAAACTTCAGAGAGGGCTCATTTGACTGGAAATTGAAACTTCTAGTTCACTTATTAAGCGTCAAAAGATATTGCAGGGTAACCAACTTCCCCCCAAACCCTCTTTTCCCAAATAAATCCAATAAAAATTTTAAGATAGCTATTTTGTTAAAAACTATTCAAAGTTCATATAACAAAAATTCTGGTATCAATACAACCACCCAGGGCCTGAGGGCAGGCGTAGTAGGTTATGTCCTGGGGGCACATATGGATCTTATGGAAGAGATGCTCGTATTAACTTCAAAGAGGGCTCATTTGATTAGAAATTAAAAGTTCTAGTTCACTTTTTAAAAGTCAAAAGACATTGGAGGGCATCTAGTCCCCCCCCTCCACGCCCTTTTTTCCTCAAACCCATCCGATAAGAACTTTGAGATAGCTTTTTTAAAATAGTTCAAAGACCATATAACGAAAACTCAGGGGTCAACACAGCCCCCCAGGGCCCGAGGGCAGATGTTATAAGTTATGCCCTGGGGGAATATATGGTTCTTATTGAAGGGATGCTTGTAAAAAATTCAGAGATTGCTCAATTGATTGGAAATTGAAAGTTCTAGTTCAGTTTGTTAGAGTCAAAAGAGATTGGAGGGCAACTAGATAAACTTCAGAGAGGGCTCATTTGATTGGATATTGAAAGTTCGAGCTCACATTTTAATTGTCAAAAGATATCCGAGGGCAGCTAGCCCCTCCCCCCCATGTCTTCTTTTTCAAAACACATCTGATGAAAATTTTGGGCGTTCTAGGTTATGCCCTCAGGGCATGTATGGCTCTTATGAAAGGGATCCTCGTATAAACTTTATAGAGGGCTCATTTGATTGGACATTGAAAGTTCTAGTTCAAATTTGAAGAGCCAAGAGAGTGAAACTAGCCTTTCCTCCCCACGCTAGTTTTTCCCCGAACCCGTCCGCTACAAATTTTGAGATAGCCAGTGTTTTGGAAATTGTTCAAAAACTAGATAAAAAAGTCCCCTACAGAGCCCGGGGGATAGGCGTTCTAAGTGCTGTCCCAAGGGCGTGTATGGTTCTTATGAAAGGGATGCTCGTATAAACTTCAGAGGGGGGTCATTTGATTGGAAATTGAAAGTTCTAGTTCAATTTTTAAGATTCAAAAGATATCAGAGGGCAACTAGCCCCCCCCACACCCCCTTTTTTTACCAAGCCCATCCGATAAAATTTTCATAATAGCCATTTCATTAAGAATGGTTAAAAGGTCAAATAAGAAAAATTCCTGGGTCAATGGAACCCGCCAGGGCCGGGAGGCAGGAGTTATGAGTAATGCTCTAGGGGCATATATAGTTCTTATGGAAGGGATGCTCGTATAAATTTCGAAGAGGGCTCATTTGATAGGAAATTGAAAGTTCTTGTTCACTTTTTAAGAGTCAAAAGAGATCGGAGGGCAACTAGCCCCCCTCCTCCACGCCCTAAATGCATTGGATAAAAATTTTGAAATAGACATTTTGTTAAAAATAGTTCAAAGTTCTGATACAAAAAAACTCCGATGCCGATACAGCCCCCTAGGGCCCGGGGGTAGGCGTTGTAAGTTATGCCCTGGGGGCATATATGGTTGTTATACAAGGGATGCTCGTACAAACTTCCTAGAGGGCTCATTTGGTTGGAAATTGAAAGTTGTAATTTACTTTTTAAGAGTCAAAAGTGATTGTAGGGCAGCTAGCCTCCCCCCAGACTCCATTTATTTTTTTTGCCAGAGGCACTTCATATAGAAGGGTCGTCGTATAAACTTCAAAGGGGGATCATTCGACTGAAAATCGAGAGTTCTAGTGCCCTTTTAGAGAGTCAAAAGTGATCAGAGGGCAACTGCCCCCCCAAGCCCTTTTCCCCAAAATACATCTGATAAAATATTTGAGGTAGCCATTTTGTTAAAAATAGTTGAAAGATCATATAACAAAAAATCCTTTACGTACGGTCATTTCGTTAAAATTAGTTCAAAGGTCAGATAAGAAAAACTCCTGTGTCGACACAACCCCCCAGGGCCGGGGCAGGCGTTGTAAGTATTGCTCAGGGGGCATATGTGGTTCTTATGGAAGGTATGCTCATATAAACTTCAGAGAGGGTTCATTTGAATTGAAATTAAAAGTTGTAGATTTCCCTAAGTGAAAAAATTTTCTCAGAGTGAAAAAAAATAGGAGGGCAACTAGCCCCTACCGTCCTCCACGCCTTTGGGTGTATCGGATGGAAAAAGCCATCCGATGAAAATTTCAGGTGACCATTTTGTTAAAAATAGTTCAACCATCAGATATTAAGACTCCAGGGTCGACACAACCCCCCAGGGCCCAGGGACAGGCGTTGTAAGTTATACTCTGAGGATATATATGGTTCTTATAGAAGGGATACTCGTATAAACTTCAGAGAGGGCTCATTTGATTGAAAATAGAAAGTTCTAGTTCACTTTTAAAGAGTCAAAGGAGATTGAAGCTTAATCTAGTCCCCCCACGCCCTTTTTCCCCTAACCCATCCTATATAAATTTTGAGATAGCAATTTTGTTAAAAATAGTTCAAACATCAGATAATAAAAACTCCAAGGTCGACACAAACCCATTTTTTCACTTTGATATTAATATTGATATCAGTTTTGATACTTTGATGAATATTTGGTTTTTTTTTTTTAATTTTGATTTTAAAATAAGGAATTTTTAAAAACTTGAAATTTTTTGCAATCAAAAACGAACAAACATTAATTTAAAAAAACTTTCCGAAAATTAAGTTTCAAAGAAAAGCAAAGACCATTTTAAATTTAAGCTTAGCAGATACAAATACCTTTTAAAATTCAAACTCAAAACGACCAGACATTACTATTAAAGAATAAATGAAACCAAAACGAACAGAAATTAAATAAACAATCACAGCAAAAACATACAACAAGTAATAATATAAATGAATAAATAGATCTTAAAGCGAGTAATGCTTAGATTTAATATGAAAATCAAGCTTAAGACGAAAAAAATATTTTCCTATTGAAGCACAAATGAAACTTAAAACGAATGGAAATTAAATAAACAATCATTGCAAACAAACATACAATAGATATTAATGTAAATTAATAAACAAATCTTAAAACGAGCGAAACTTAAATTTAATATGCAAATCAAGCTTGAAAAAAAAACCACAAACAAAGGTTTGGGTATCGCCTCCTTCTCTCACTGTAAAAGTCTAAAACCTACTGTGTCATTGGTGCTTTACTGAAAACTATATGCGTCTTGAACAATCTTGGAAAGTATAAACAACATCAAATTGGATATTTGATGTATAATGATATTAATTGTTGAAAGATCCGTAAAGTCAATCTTTTATTTCACTGCAATTGTATTTCTACTTTCAATGCTGTAAGGACAGGAAAAGAGAATGTTTGTGATATAATCCGTTTTCAGTTAAGCGCCAATGACGCAGTAGGCTTTTGGTTTTTATTTACAGTTAGGAAAGGAGGCAGTATAAAAACACTTTTTTGTAGTGAAACTATATTCGTATTTAACAACTAATAAATTAAACTGAATATTTGATGCATAATGATTTTAATTGCTGAAACCTCATCAGTTCAAATGTTACTATAATTTTAATGTTTATTTTCAATATTAAGTACAAAAGAAAATATTTGTCATAAAATTGGTTTTCAGTAAAGCACCAATGACGCAGTAGGTTTTAGACTTTTACAGTGAGAGAAGGAGGTCATACCAAAACTTTTGGTTCTTGTGATTTTTGTTCGTTTCAAGCTTGATTTGCATATTCAATTTAAGTTTCATTCGTTTTAACATTTATTTATTAATTTACATTAATATCTGTTGTATATTTCTTTGCATTGGTCGTGTATTTAATTTCGGTTCGTTTTAAGTTTCATTTGTACTTCAATAGGAAAATATTTTTTTCGTCTTAAGCTTGATTTTCATATTCAATCTAAGCATTACTCGCTTTAAGATCTATTTATTCATTTATATTATTACTTGTTGTATTTTTTTGCTAAGATTGTTCATTTAATTTCTGTTCGTTTTGGGTTTCATTTGTTCTTTAATAGTAATTTCTGGTCATTTTGAGTTTGAATTTTAAAGGTATTTGTATCTGCTGAGCTTAAGGTTAAAATGGGCTACTGCGTCATTGGCGCTTTACTGAAAACCATATGCGTCTTGAACAGTCTTGGAAAGTGTAAACAACATCAAATTGAATATTTGATGCATATTGATATTAATTGTTGAAAGATCCATCAGTTCAAGAATTTGTTTCACTTTAATTGTATTTTTATTTTCAATGCTGTAAGAACTAGAAAAGAAAATATTTGTAATACAATCCGTTTTCCATTAAGTGCCAATGACGCAGTAGGCTTTCGGTTTTTATTTGCAGTTAGGAAAGGAGGCAGTATCCAAACACTTGTTTGTAGTAAAACTATTTTCGTCTTTAACAACATTAAAAAGAGCTAATAAATTAAGCTGAATATTTGATGTATAATGATATTAATTGCTGAAAGCTCATCAGTTCAGAATGTTACCATAATTTTAATGTTTAATTTCAATATTAAGTACAAAAGAAAATATTTGTCATAAAATTGGTTTTCAGTAAAGCGTCAATGACACGGTAGGTCTTAGACTTTTACAGTGAGAGAAGGAGGTCGTACCCGAAATTTTGTTCGTGGTGATTTTTGTTCGTTTCAAGCTTGATTTGCATATTCAATTTAAGTTTCACTCGTTTTAAGATTTATTTATTAATTTAAATTAATATCTATTGTATGTCTATTTGCATTGATTGTTTATTTTTTTTTGTTCGTTTTAAGTTTCATTTGTACTTCAATAAGAAAATATTTTTTTCGTCTTAAGCTTGATTTTCATTTTCAATCAAAGCATTACTCGCTTTAAGATCTATTTATTCATTTATATTATTACTTGTTGTATGTTTTTGCTACGATTGTTTATTTAATTTCAGTTCGTTTTAGGCTATATTTATTCTTTATTAGTAATTTCTGGTCGTTTTGAGTTTAAATTTTAAAAGGTATTTGTATCTGCTGAGCTTAAGTTTATCATAGGCAGCGCGCTAGCGCTGCCTCAGTAAAAAACGATGTGGGCACAATGTGTTTTTGGTTTCTCCATACCCGGGCACTTCGTATGGAAGGAGTCGTCGCAGAAACTTCGAAAAGGGCTCATTCGATTGGAAATTGGAGTGACTAGTGCCCTTTTTAATAGTCGAAAGTGATTGGAGGGCAATTAGCCCCCCCCCCGTGCCCATCATTACCCACAATACATCCAATAAGAATTTTTAAACAGCCATTTTGTTCAGCGTAGTTGATTTCCAGATAGAAAATATGTTTTTGAGGAGGACACTCCCCCACAACCCTCAGGGCAAGGGTTTTACGTTATGCCCTGGGGGCATATAAGGTTTTTATAGAAGGCGTTGTCGTAGAAACTTCAAAACAGGCTCATTAGATTGGAAATTCAAAGGGATAGTACCCTTTTTAATACTCGAAAGTGGTTGGAGGGCAACTAGCCCCCCACGAACATCATTCCCCCATATACATCCAATCAAAATTTTGAGATAGCCATTTTGTTCAGCGTAGTTGATTTCCAGATAGAAAATATGTTTTTGAGGAGGACACTCCCCCAAAACCCTCAGGGCCAGGGTTTTAAGTTATGCCCTGGGGGCGTATAAGGTTTTGATAGAAGACGTTGTCGTAAAAACTTCAAAACAGGCTCATTCGATTGTAAATTAAAAGGGCTAGTACCCTTTTTAATAGTCGAAAGTGATTGCAGGGCACCTAGCCGCCCCCACGCCCATCATTCCGCCAAACACAGCCAATCAAAATTTTGAGATACCCATTTTGTTCAGCGTAGTTGTTTTCCAGACATAAAATACATTTCTGAGGAGGACACTCCCTCACAATCCTCAGGGCAAGGGTTTTAAGTTATGGCCTGGGGGCATATAAGGTTTTTATAGAAGGCGTTGTCGTAGAAACTTCTAAACAGGCTCATTCGATGGGAAATTCAAATAGCTAGTACCCTTTTGAATAGTCGAAAGTGATCGGAGGGCAACTAGCCCCCCCGCCCATCATTCCCCCAAACATATCCTACAAAAACTTTTAGGAAGCCATTTTATTCAACGTAGTCTAAAGTTATGTAAATAATGTCTTTGATGATGACGGACCCCTCACAGCCCTCAGAGCAGGGGCGTTAAGTTTTTCCGTGAGGGCAGATAAGGTATTCATAGAACGCGTTGTCGTAGAAACTTCAACAAGGGCTCATTTGATTAGAAATTGAAATGGCTTGAGCCCTTTTTAATAGTCGAAGTAATTGGAAGGCAACTAACACCCCTTCCACGCCCACCATTTCCCCAAACACATCCAATCAAAATTTTGAGATAGACATTTTGTTCCACGCAGTTAAAGTTCAGGAAATTATACCTTTGAGCAGGACACTCCCCCACAGTTTTCAGAGCAAGTGTAATAATTTATGCTCTGGGGGCATATAAGTTTTTATTGAAATCCTTGTCGTAGAAACTTGAAAAAGGGCTCATTCGATTTGAAATTCAAAGGTCTAATGCCCTTTTTAATAGCCGAAAGTGATTTGAGGGCAACTAGCCCCCCTCTCTCGCCTACCTTTTCCCCAAATACATCCAATCAAAATTTTTAGATATCCATTTTATTCAGTGTTTTCGATTTCCAGATAGAAATTTCGTTTTTGAGGAGGACACTCCCCCACAGCCCTCAGGGCAAGGGTTGTAAGTTATGCCCTGGGGGCAAATAAGGCTTTTACTGAACGCGTCGTCGTAGAAACTTCAAACATGACTCATTCGATTGGAAATTAAAATGGCTAGTGCCCTTTTTAAAAGTCGAAATTGATTGGAAGGCAACAAACACCCCTTCCACGCCCACCATTTCCCAAAAGATATCCGATCGAAATTCCTTGATAGCCATTTTGTTCCACGAAGTTTAAAGTTCAGGAAATTATACCTTTGAGCAGGAGACTCTCCCCATAGTCTTCAGGGCAAGGGTTATAAGTTATGCCCTGGGGGCATATAAGGTTTTTATTGAAATGGGCAACTAACCCCCCTCTCACGCCCACCATTGCCCCAAACACATCCAATCAAAATTTTAAGATATCTATTTTGTTCAACATAGTCGAAAAGTCTGGAAATTAGGTCTTTTAGGATAAAAACCCCATCAGAGCTTTCAGTGCAAGGGTTGTAATTTGTGCCCTGGGGGCATATAAGGTTTATATAGAAAGTTGTTGTAGAAATTTCAAAAGGGGCTCATTTAATTGGAAATTGAAATTGCCCTTTTTAACAGTCGAAAGTGAGTGGAGAGTAATTAACCCCCCTCTCACGCCCTCCATCTCCCCAAACACATTCAATCAAAACTTAGAGATAGCCATTTTGTTCAACGTAGTTGAAAGTTCTGGAAATTATGTATTTAAGGATGACAAACCCCCGAGAGTCCCCAGGGCAAAGGTTGTGAGTTATGGCCAGGGGCATATAAGGTTTTTAATGATAGAGTTGTCGTAAAAGCTTCAAAAGGGGCTCATTCAATTGAAAATTTAGAGGAATATTGCCCTTTTTAATAATTGAAAGTGATTGGACGGTAACTAACCCCTCTCTCACGCCCACCATTCCCCCAAACACATCCAATCAAAATTTTCAGATAGCCAGTTTGTTCAACGTAGTCGAAAGTTCTGGAAAATAGGTCTTTGAGGATGGCACCCCCCCCCCACCGAGCCCTCAGGGCAAGGGGTGTAAGTTATGCCCTGGGGGCATGTAAGGTTTTTATTGAAAGCGTTGTCGTAGAAACTTCAAAAGGGCTCATTTGATTGGAAATTAAAAGGGCTATTTCGTTTTTTAATAGTCGAAAGTGATTGGAGAAAGACTAACGGCCCTCCCACTCCAACCATTTTCCCAGACACATCCAATCGAAATTTTGAGATAGCCTTTATGTATAACATAGTTGAACGTTCCGGAAATTAGGTCTTAGAGGATGACAACCACCCTCACAGCCCTTAGGGTAAGAGTTGTAATTTATGCCCTGGGGCCATATAAGGTGTTGTCGTAGAAACTCGAAAAAGGCTCGTTTGATTGGAATTCGAAAGGCCTAGTGCCCTTTTTAATAGTCGAAAGTAATTGGAAGGCTTGACATTTTAATAGTATTAATTTAAGAAACTTTTTCCACAAACCAAGTTTTTCAAAGAAAAGTAAAGAACACCAATAAACAGAAAATGTTCAACCATCAAATCAAATAGTACACCCAGCTTGAAATACCAAAAAACAGTATCAATAAATAAGTGAAACTCAAAACAAACAGAAATTACAATAAATAACCGAGTCAAACTCAAAACGAGCAGAAATTAACATAAGTTAGGCTCAAAACCTCTATGTCTTCTCAAGGCCAGAACATAATTTGCACTTTACTAAAAAAAATATAAATGTTTTTACTTTTATAACATTAATAAATCATATAATATTAAGATATTGATTACTAAATATCAGTATATGTATATTAAACTGACAATACACGTTTATTTGTATTTTTTCAGTAAAGTGCAAATTATGTTCTGGTCTTGTGAAGGCATAGTGGTTTTGAGCCCAACTTATGTTAATTTCTGCTCGTTTTGAGTTTGACTCGGTTATCTATTGTAATTTCTGTTCGTTTTGTGTTTCATTTATTTATCGATGCTGATTTGTGATAGTTTCACGCTTGGTAGATTATTTGATTTAATTTTTGCACATTTTTTGTTTAATAGAGTTCTTTACTTTTCTTTGAAAAACTTATTTTTTGGAAAAAGTTTTTTTAATTAATTTCTGTTCGTTTTATATTGACATAGTCTTTCAGAGAAAAAGAAAATAATACTTTAAATCTTTTCGTTTTTTTCTAAGATTTATATTTTGGCCTGCTATTTGTATGCTGGAGAAAAATTTTCAGCAATTTTTAACAGCATAGACCCTCTTAAAAATCTGGACACAAATTAAAGTGTTTAATTTAGTTTCAAACATCGTCTAGTTGACCTGAAATGGATAACATGATACCATTCACAAAAAAATCTGTTTGCTTTCTTTGATAGCTTGGATACACCTACGCTATTTTAATTCTGTCGAATCTTAAAAGTATAAGCAGCCCCAAAAGTTAAAACATAAAACCCTCAGTCGCTCTTGGGATACTGCTAAGATGCCTTATTGGGAATTAGCATTAACACCGTTCATTTTGATTTAATCTTATGGCAACATTTAGTTTTTAAACATAAAGTCAAATGGGAGGGTGGGCGAAAGAGGGGATTAGTTTTCCTCTAATCACTTTCGACTATTAAAAAGGGCATCAGCCCTTTTTATTTTCAGTCGAATGAGCTCTTTTCGAAGTTCCTACGACAACTCTTTCGATACAAAGTGCCTTGGTCTAAACAACAACAACAACAAAAATACCAGAACATAATTTGCACTTTACTGAAAAAAATACAAAAAAATGTGCGTTGTCAGTTTAATATACATATACTGATATTTAGTAATCAAAATCTTAACATTATTTGTTTTATTAAAGTTATAAAAGTAAAAACATTTATATTTGTTTCAGTAAAGTGCAAATTATGTTCTGGCCTTGGGAAGGCATAGGGGTTTTAAGCCCTACTCGTGTTAATTCCTGGTCGTTTTGAGTTTAACTGTGTTATTTATTGTAATTTATGTTTGTTTTTGGTTTCGTTTATTTATCGATGCTGATTTGTGGTAGTTTCACGCTTGGTAGATTATTTGATTGTATTTTTGCTCAATTATTTGTTTAATGGAGTTCTTTACTTTTCTTTGAAAAACTTATTTTGTGGAAAAAGTTTTTTTAATTAATTAAATAAAAAAAACAGGTTTTTTTTAACTGAAAGTCAGGAACGACGTTAAAACTTAAAACGAGCTGAAATTATTCCGTATATGAAAGGGGCTGTCCCCTCCTCAACGGCTCGCTCTTTACGCTAGAGTTTGACTCTGTCTCACAACTTTATTTTTTAAAACAATAAAAAACTTTAGCGTAAAGAGCGAGGCGTTGAGAAGGGGACAGCCCCTTTCATATACAAAATAATTTCTGCTCGTTTTAAGTTTTAATGTCGCTCCTTACTTTCAGTAAAAAACACTTCTTTTTTGTCTTTAATTTATGAACGTTTTTGAATTAATGCAGGTTTTGATTTTGGCTCACCGTATATGAATAATTAAAAAAAATTGCATATCAATTTTACTTTTATTTGGTTAAATGGCTTTCTCGAAAGTTGTCTAATTTTATTTACGAATGTTTTTATAAGTAGTAGACATACGTAACTTACGAATTAACTTACGTAACGAACTTCTATTTTCATACATTTTTAATGCATATATTAGAGGGTTCGCCACGTAGTCATTTCCTTGCTCTCCAATCTAAAGTTTGAATTTTGTTCCAAATCTTTAAAAATTACCTCTTAATCACAAAGGCCGTTAATTAGAATAAATAGCTCTTATTGAAGTACTAAATAATCTTTGGCTTAAAGAGCGAGGTAATGACTAGGGGGTGAACCCAATCATATACGTAATGTTTTCTGTCGTTTCAAGTTTTGACCTTGCTCCTTACGTTCAGCTGAAAGACTTGTTTTTTTGTATATATAATTTCTGATCTTTTTTAAATAATGCTGGGAAATCTGGCACCCCCTTCATAGCAATTTCCCTCCCCCCATGAAAACTTCCTTCATGGAAAGATCTTCCCGCATAACCACCAACCCACGATAAGAGCCCTCCCACAGTATTTTAGGACCACTGGGTCGATACGGGCACCCCTGGGAAAAAAACAACAAAAAAAAACAAATAAACATGCATCCGTGAACGTTCTTCTGGCAATAAATTCAAATTCCATATTTTTGTAGATAAGAGCTTGAAACCTCTGTGGGAGGGTTTTTTGGTACGCTGAATACGATGGTTTGATTTTCATTAAGGTTCTGTAATTTTTAAGGGGTCTTTCCCCTTTTTTTCGAAAATCAGCCAAATTTTCTCAGGCGCGTAACTTATGATAGGTAGGACTAAATTTGATGAAACTTGTATATTTGAAATCAACATTAAATCTGATTCTTTTGATGCATCTATTGGTATCAAAATTCCGTTTTCTACAGTTTCGGTTACCATTGAGCCGTTTCGCTCCTTACTTACAGTTCGTTACCACGAACAGTTCGAAAATGGCCTTTACCTTTCTTCGAAAAACTTATTTTTTGGAAAGTTTTTTTTTTAATTAATTAAAATAAATTATCACATCAAGCTTAAAGACAACACATACCGATATAGATGAATAAATAGATCGTAAAAAGGGCAGACATTGACATGAATATTCAAGCTAAATTTAAAACGAACAGAAATTCCGGTACTTGTCTTTTATATAAAACACACTCGAGAAGTCAATTTTGGTGAATGCTAATGAAATAAAACAAAATATGATGAAAATACAATGCTTTAGTAACAAAATTATGAAAACTACTACTAAGAATTATAGTAGGGGGGCCGCGCAGAGCGTGTAACCTAAAATAACGTGTTTTAACCTGAGACCGGGAGAAAATTACGAAAACGACGAAATAAACCTAGGCCACTTGCTGGCTTGGATGATAAAATTTCACTGTGTTTCTTCCAATTCAAATTGCAACCAACAAAAAATCCCAAATGCCTCGTTTCAAAAACTTGATTAATAATAGTAGCACAATAGCAAAAACTATCCAAGGAATTTATCATAGCACCGGCACGGCTAAAAAATCATATAATTAGTTTTGCTAACATTAACACTTAAAAAACTGAGACTAGTACATGTATTCAGGTACTGCAGGACAGCATTTGCGCGAACTACGAGATGTAGAAGGTTAGCCTCTGTAAATGTTATTGCACCGCGAAGATAAAATATCAACGTATCAACATATACTAGAAATAAAAGTGGTCCCAAAACAGATCCTTGTGAAACTCCACAATTTACTTTTGATGCAGCACTTGTAGTATCATTATTCGCAACCCGCTTTGAAATTCCATGGGGATAGGATCTAAACTACTGAAGACAATTATCCCTGATACCCAAATCACTAAGTCTACGCAGCTATAATTCAAAATCAGCCGTATCGAAAGGCTTTTTAAAATCAATAAAAATTGCAAACAGAATTTTTCCGTTATGCAATGTTGATGTTATCAACCAAATGATGCATTGCATGACTTGTTGAGAGGCCCTTTCTAAAGACAAACTGAATATTACGCAGTAATCCCAAGGACTCAAGATATCTATATAGTCACCCATGCATAATTTTCTCAAAACTATTTGCAAATAAAGGCCGGATTGATAATGGTCTCCAATTAGTCATCTCTTGCTTATTTCCACCCTTGTGCAATTGTATGACTCAGTGGCGTCATTTCATTCTGAGATAAGGGGGGAGGGACTAAGCAACCTCTGTGGGCCCCTAAACTGTCTGGCTCACAGTTGTTGAAGATCAATATTTCTTCACAGTGGTTGGCACAGGTCTCTCCCAAAATCGACTAATAAGCAATGAAGCAATATTAGTATGAAGCAATTTAAAAGTGTTTAATGAATACTGAGAGTGAGAGAATTTAATTTAGAAAGTAATTTACAGTTTTACTCCAACACTGGGAGCGGTCAAGGTCACATTTTTCCAAAAATATCAATCACAGTATTGAAATCCAACAACTTCTCAAGAGCCTTTTCACTAAATATTAACATCAGATCACTGAGCCTTCTGTCACTGTTGAACTTAAATAGGTTTTAATCAGGTCCAGTGTAGAAAAGAATCTCTCATTACTAGCCATTGTGATAGACAAAGTAATGAAGATTTGCACATTGCCTTCAGACAATCACGATGTTCAAAGAAATATTTTGGCTTATTGGCTAATGAGTCTATATACCTTCTCACAAGATCCATATTCAAGGCCATCAGAATTGTGTCAGTAGAAGATTGCTCTTAATTTGCTGCTGCACTAGCTAGTTGGCTAGTAATGATATAGTGCAGCAAATCAACAACTATTGTTCAGATTAACTCTAACAGGGGAAAATCATTCATGAAGCAGCTTTTAGACTTGGAGCACATATCTATCCGTCACGTGAAAATGGTCCGTTCTTAAAACATTTTTAGTTGATTCTTTCATTTCAGCAAGATTGCTTTTTCTCAAAGTCCACACTGTTACACAATCGTATAAGCAGGAAGCTACTTGCTGTGCATGCTTTGGTGTTTTACACGAAGAGTCAGAATTCTGAGAATTTTGCTCAAGGTCTTCACTGAGACTGCACTCACAAGAAAATTCCTTTGCTTTATGAAAGATTTTATCAAAACCATCGTCAGTTTCCATCGTCAGCTCTAGAGAAAACTAGGTCTATATCCCACAGCTGCTCAAACAAAGTTTGTGGCACAAAATTTTTTTCTGCTAGATGGAGTATAAATATAATTTCAAATTTATGAAGTCTGGTTACACGTTCGTGGGCCTGAGCTGCCAATCCCCCGTCACTAGATGTTCTGGTAATTGATAAAACGGCCAAAATACAGTTGTATCTATTCAGTACTTTGCTCACCAATCAACTTCGGTATACCCATCTGTAGTAGATGATTTCTTCAGCTGAAGAACAGTTATGCCGGTGGCTTTTTGAGCATTGACAAACAGTTGGTAGCGTGTATTGCTGTTCACAATAAAACAGTATATCTCTTGAAGACTGGAGGAGAAAGATGTCATTCATCTCAAGTTCTGAATGAAATTACAAAACACAAGATTGAGTCTATGAGCATGGCAGTTAATGTAAATTGCATGTGGTGCAATTTCTATAATACAGGCTTGCCCACCTGAAAAGTGGCCGCTAATGACACTGGTTTGGTATTTTCACAGAAAAATTAAAAAAACTAATTTTCACCTCCTTCTGGATGTTGAACAGTAAATTTCCCTCCTACCATCATAGATTTTCTTGAATTAACACCAATTGATAGGCCTGAGTTTTTTTCATTACTCTAGTTTTTCTGGTATAGCTCTCATTTGTTATGTTTTTTCATGTTTTTTTCACCATTTTTATAAGTTGATTCAAGTTAAACCCCCTCCTGTTGATAAAGCCTTTCGTTTGTGAAATCAAAATATTTGGTTGTTAAAATTTCTTTTTAACTCTCTTATTAACAAATCCTGCCCATTTTCATATTCTCGTTTTGTTATGATCTTTGGTGTGTGAGATTAAGCATCGTCCTTGAAGATTTGTAATGATTCTTCGAATTGCCCTTTTATATAACATATTTTTCTTGTCTTTCTTATCTTTCCTGAAATCTAAAAAACAATTAATGGTCAGAAATTTCCACTTTGATTTTTTTCAAAATTCAAGACGCTAATTTTCCAGACAACTCCAGAAACAAAATACATGATATAACCATTTTGAATGAAACCAAATTTCGAATTTAACGTGTTGACTGGAGGTAAAGAAGAAAAAGTACCAAGAACTTGCAAAATCCCATATGGTGTAGTGTCTATTAACAATAATAATATGTCCATGGCTGCTAGGAGTGCAAAAAGTCTGCTTTTGTAAAAAATTGTGTTTTATTTACAAAGTCGAGAAACAGAAAAGACCTGAATCACACACGACTCAGAAATGAGTCAAAACATATTTACAATCAGACTTAAAGAAATATAAAGTACATAATACACACATATAGAGGGGCAGGGCTGTATCCAGGACTTTTTTCGGGGGGTGTTTTAAACAAGGATTCCTTTTCGGGGGGAAGGGTTACAGAAAAAAACTTAAAAAATAAATACAAAATTGTTTTATTCATCTTTATTACGTTTTTACGAGTCATACAAACATTTTGGGGGAGGAGGAGAAGTTCAAAACGCCTAACCCCCCCCCCCCCCCTTTCCTGGATACGGCCTTGCAGAGGGGACCACTACTCCAGAATCACGTAACCGACATGTATTATTTTATTACAGATCCTGGGTCAATTACTTGATTGAAATGAGAGTTGGTCTCCGTGGCTGTAGCAACAAGGCAATAAAAATGTGTTGCAATATACGAAATAAGAATAATAAACAAATATGTTTGGGAATGACGCCCACTGTATAATGTTGTGAAGTACAGCTATATTAGCGACAGGTTTGTTTTAATTGAGAACAAATTTTTACACAATTTGTTTTTTCACAGTTCAAATCAAATTGACAGACATTGTGACAGCTAATTTGGGGCCCCTCCTAAAATCATGTTGGGGCTATAGCACCAGCCAGCCCCCTCCCCCCAAATGACGCCCCTGGTATGACTCTTGCCTGCTTTAAAGCATCTGGAGATTGGCCCTTCTCCTCCGAAACATTAATCAAAAATAAAATAGGTCGTAATAAATAGCACGCAACAGCTTTAAAAGCTTTAAGACTTGGGCCATCTATCCCGGCAGAATTCGACTTAATTGTCTTAATAACCTTTTCGAGTTCCAGCATAGTACAAGGGTGGATAACCATTGTGTTTCCAGACCCTCTTTCATCAATGAAGCCTTCACTAAGACTCACATTACTAGACTGAGCAATATCACTTTTAATTAAAGTCCCAATTTTTGAAAAATATTTACAAAACTCATCAGCAATATGCTTCGGTTCAACCATTTGCCTTCCATTCACTAAAATTTTATTAATTTTACAATTTTTTCGTTCACCCTTCAATACGTCATTTATGATTTGCCAGGTACCTTTCATATCACCAGCATTTTCACTAAACTTTCCAGAATAATAATTTCTGACAGCGGATCTCCTCAGAGAATTCACCACGTTCCTTGCTCGCTTGAATCTTTCCAAGTCTTCTTGCGTATTAAAATCCAGATACAAACGGTAAAGCTTGTTTCTTTCTTCAATATTTTCTATTATTGTAGTGTTAATCCTTGGTTTTCTAGGCTCTTTTTTATTTTTCTTCACAATTTTTATCGGACAAAAAGAATGATAAACCGGTAAAAGAACATTTAAAAACTTATCGAAAGCGACTGAAACATCTTCCTTTTCTTCTAAAACATCTTCCCATGATATACAACTAATGTAGCGATGGAGGTTTTTATTATGTGGCTATAAAAGAAAAGGACTGGGCTTAATTGGTAATAAACATTGAACTCGTCGAATATAATATCGCACTTTAAAACAGCGACCTTACAACTTATAAGCTCTCCGACAGTGCCCCTTATAGTGCTAAAGATCGTGCTAATATGGCTTACGCCACCCTCAATTAATCAGAGAAAATGACATGTGAAGCTCTATAATGTGACCTCTTCTCTTTGAGCTATCTGGAGATCAGACTCCTTGGGAACGTGCCTTTGGAGACATGCGAACTAATTAGCTGTCATTAGGCTAGATATAGACATATAAAATGAAATAAACCGAGGTAAAAAAAACAATAGATTTATTGAGACTTGCATATTTAGGTGAACAGCAGTGAGTCACTTCAAATGACAATAACGGTGACTGAGATACAGCAATGAAGGAATTGCAAAGCTTGAACGTCGAAATAATTATGTCTAAATGATCCTGACTCTCCTTTACGAATACTTCCGAAAAGCACTTTTACCCCACTATCAAACGTAGTTCTTTTGTCCTGCGCTGTAAGGACTGGCTCACAATTGGCTCAAGTGGCTCAAGGATGCGAAGCCTTCGTCCAATAAATTGTTTTAAATATTTCTGATGATTCAAACGTTCACACGGTCCTTATCATTTAAACTTCCTTAGAAATATTGTGCGTAGCACCTTTTTTTATTGCCCATTCTGTTAGCGAAATCCAAAGCTTGGATAGCGCCGTTCTTTGTCTGAGGCTAACTGCAGTTTTTTCTCTTTGCTGATTAAGGACTTTTCATTTTTTAAACTAGATTTAGCTTAATTATAGGAAGTCTTAATTATCTTTAGAAGGAAGGAACTTTATTTTGGTATTTTAAATACATCGCATTTTACTCACGGTACATATTACCCTTCCCATCAATTAATGACGTCCCGTCATTAGTACTAGCTTGCCTTTGGGCTTTTAAAATGATCGCAATTTATTAACTATTTTTTCTACATAATTATTTTATATTTATGTTATGGCTTAATCAGGAGTGTTAAAAATGCTCTCTATTGCTTTTCTTATTTTATTCTACGCCCCCATATAAGATTAACCTACCGGACTAAGATCATCCATGGTCCTAGGATAGCTACCATACTAAAGATTTTTTTTCTTCTACAACTAACACTGATTGCTTTTATATTTCCAACAAGGTTGGGGCTCGTCTAACTTTACATTTTTTTTTGAATTCACTTTTTACAAAGTTTTTTTTTATTTTGCTGTTAATATGGCACACTACTTTCTATCTATGCTACATTAAATGTATAGCTCGACAACGCTACACATAGATCTATCTGGACATCTAACATTATATATAAGAACGATTTACCACACACAATATTGGGTTTAACATGTTCACTGGTAACATTAAAACACTTTCACTGAGGATGTTTGCTACGCAACGTTAATGATAGGATAATGGGATTTATGAGTTATCAAAGTTATTAAGAAGTAACATATGTAAATTTACATCTATTTCATCACTATTCGAGTCTTTAGTGTACTCAATCCTTCTGTTGTAAATTATTGTCCTTCACTCTTTTCGTCTTGGGAAAATTGTTATAGCACTTACGTTATGACTTCTCCATGTGACAGTTCAAGCACGAGTGTGTTCGCACGACAAGCTTTTTCTAATTGTCAACTGGAAAATGACGCTTCCAACTACAGGTGTTGAAATATGCTATCAGTGTTCATTCTCACCTGCTTTTTGATAGTTCATAGGGTGCCTTATCATTAAGGGGTCGAACACTGGGAGTGCGTTTATTTTCTTCTCAGCATATCATTTTTGGGATATTTTGAGGCACATAGAGAATGTATTCTCGCATAAAATTGTTCATTTGTGTCTCTTATAAAATTGTTAGCTCATGGCTTGCGTCTATTAACCTTTGCTGTAATTCCTAGGTTAATCATGGGGGAATTGAAGTTTGGGTTTGGAACAGGTCGACATCAAACTATAGTGACTCCTTCAACATATTGTCATTAACTTGTGCGAGGGGTATATTGTCACTGCAGGGTTGGTCACTGGGGTTAGTTTTGATTTCCAGGTCAATTGTTCAAAAAAGATCTCGTAACGATTGTAAGACAACAGAGATATGAATTTTACACACAGAGTAGATAGGATGGATTTCAAGTGATGGTCGATAGGAATTCGACCAGTAAGTCTGTAACACATAAATAGTTTTTGGGGTCATTAAGTATCGTAACTATACGGTCATATGGTATATGAATCCATAATGATTATCAAAGGCGATATTTATGTGCTTATATCTTGTACTGGTCGATGGGGTTCTCAGAATTTATGTGATTATATAGTTCAATAAAGCACTGGATACTGAGAATCAAACATAACGCTATCTGGTATGAAAAGTGGTCCATGATAAAAATTACCACGATTAGAAGTAACTTTTGCTTCCCTGGGCAAAGCATTGGTAAAAATTATATTGAGTCTCCGTTAAATACCGGGTGTTGGCCGAGATCTGGGGAAATCCGACGCTATCAAGTTTCGAATGCGCGTGAAACCTTATGGTAATACTCGATATCCAATTTGTCAATCCACTTCCTCTAATAAAAATAACGAGGCAGAATCACACGTTCTTTAAGGTAAATACTCATAGTACAAATACGTCACGTATCGATTGGGTACATGAATTTTACGCTATTAGACAGAGTTAAATAAATACACTAATATTAGCACACAAAACGAGATTTTTATCATGTTGGTTGAAATATATATGTAACGTTCCCATTGGGAAATTCAATACATAGAAGTTTTTTCTAAGTTGTAATAGCCTAACGACGATATAAAAGATTAATTCTTTAACTTTGAGTGTGGTCTGTTTATATGCTTTCTAATATACATTACTACATACACTTTATTTTAATTTCTTTCAACACTTAGTTAATTTTACATTAGATTTAAAATAATCATTTAAAAAGAGTTTATGCTACATGATTAAATTTAATGTCTAATTTTACAGCATATTTTATGTCTGCATTGTTCACGCACGTCCGTGCTGTTTAAGAAACGCATGTTGGAGCGTCATTACCACACGGTTTTACGTAAACAACCTTACAATGAGGGAACAAGACATAGCAAGGACGAGTGGAGACCTCTATACCGACTCGTTTTCTAATGTCATCCCTTTTTCTTGGCTTAGACGTTCTCATGGGGCTCCGGGTTTAACCTATGCATTTCAGCCGTTTTCCCGTGATCTTCTCTTGGTTTTTATTTTCTTCGTCTCAGGATTTTTTCCGTAATTAAAGGTCAATAGGGTTCCTATGGTCAGGGAAGTCACGAATACGAAACATACGGCCAATAGTGTGTTCCACCAGAAATTGGTCGATTCTTTGAGTTCATTCGTGTTTCTTCCTAGTCTTGTTACTTGTTGAAACAAGGCCTTGAAGGGTTAGGGGTCCGATTTCATAAAGATCTTCCATGCGTCATGGCGAGCTAGCAATGAGTTTTCCTGCTTGAATATTACTCCATGTTTTACAATATCTTGGGCCACTGCGTGAACAACGAGGATTATGATGATAATCTTAAGCAGCATCTTATTTTTTGTTTCTAGAATTAATTTATCATTAATTCTACCCATTTTTTGCAAAATTCGTTTGTTTACTGCTTTGTTATTATTTTATTTTTTTTTTCAAAGGTAGTTTAATTTTTAACTTAGGTTATTTTTTATTATGTAATCATTTTGTGGCATTGGCCAAAGAAAACTTATTTTTAGGCGTAAAACAGAATAAATGTTTTAGGATTAGATAGGTAAGGAAAGTAAAGTTAGGACTTCCGAGCTTAATTCTGGTCGTGATATACATCTATAACAGGTTGAGATATAACTTTAAAGCGTAGCTAATAATCGCTATACAATTTAATTTTTCATTATATTTTTCGAGTAAGCAACACATGAATAAGTAAGCGTGCAGCACATAATTACACTGGTATCCTATTTTTTGTGTAGGCCTAAAATAATTGTAATCTGCGCTAAGACAAAATACTTCATATAATTAGACGCTTCTGTACTGGTAATTTCTTGTTTATGATAATATCAATCTTGGTTAGGACATGGGTCGATTTTTCAGAGAACATCTGAGAGCAAGCACGCCCACAACATATTTAAAACTGCATGGGCTTTGAGTTCCTCCCCAGGCTTCCCACAAAACGTGCTCCAACCTCCCTTGTCGTTCTCAGACGACCACGAGCTGCCTACTCCGGGCCTTTCTCTCTGATCACCAATGTTTTGACATCACTCGTATTATTTTTTTTCATTAATATTGACTTGTTTAACTTTACTTGAACACTTTTAAATTTATTATGGTGGATCATAAGTTAATTTTTATGAGAGATTTGAAATCTGTTTTTACGTTATTTAGGGATATATCCATCTGTCAGGTTTCTTAACCGTTCTGTCTGATTCTGTCGTGATTATCTAGTCTGTTTAGTCCAGTTTTTTCTTTTTCGGTTCTGTCGGCGAAATAAGATCAAACTTTTTTTTACTGTTTTTTAAGAAATTCTTGCCATTTTAATTTTTTTTGTTTCATGTTTGTGGCTGCTGAAATCGGTCTTGATTTCCCTATTTCTTTAACTACTATATGGTCTGATTCACCGTCAGACTCTTCGGAACTAGTTTCCGATGAATCCAGATTAGAAATTTTAGATGTGGTATTTTTAGGGGTATCGCCTGCCCTTCCATCGTAAGTTTATACTCCCTTAGAAGTCAAAGGTTTATTCCTTAAGTCTTAGCTTTGATTTTTCAACTTGGGACATTTTACAGATTCTTGGGAGCTTTGGGAGGAATCAATAGTTTTTGCGGGGTTCCTCCACTGTTTGAAGGCCATGTTCACAAGGGGATGGGGCATTTTTGCACAAAGGTTTCCCTCCATGAATTCCACTCTTTAGGCTTGACCTTTGACACAGTTATATCATGATATTTTCCTTGCTGGTCATCCTTGGGAGTTTTATTCTCGTGCAATGTACTTTAACTCGTTTTGATCGGGAAATTTATTAAATCCATTGCTTCTCGCAGATTTGTTTTAGTTGAATATTTGGGGGGAGTTTTCTTTACCGTCATAACGGGGGTTTCTACAGCTCTGTTTAATTCTTCCTGTAAGGACAGGGGCCTTTCTATCGGTGTTACAGGGGAAATCATATCGTCTGGAAATCTTTTGGGGGGACATGGGGCCGAAATTCTATCGGAGAAAAATTGGGTTTTTGGAGATATTGTATAGTCTAATTATCCCGCGCTCTCTGGTGATGAACCTTTTGAGCTTTTTGGCGTTTTTATTCTTACTGGTATTAGGGATTTTTTCTTTGGAAAAACTAGATTTTTCATAGCTAAAAATTCTTCAAAATTTCCCTCATCACTGTCATTCTCGAAATAGTCTTGCTTGAAATTAAAGGGTTTTAGCTCTGCCAATCTTGATTTAGGGGGCTCATTTTCTGCATCTGACGAATCTGTAGAGGGATGTGATACCCATCTCTCTAGAAATTTGGCTCTTTTTATTCGGCTAACATGCGCCTTGTAAGTTCTTCCACTATCGGGGTTCTCCTTTTTAAAAGTATAATCGTTACCGTACTTTTTGACTATTCTTTACGGTCCCGAATATTTATTGGAAAGTTTTTGCCTTCCGTCTTTGTCTCGTTCTTTAGGTAGACACAGTCTCCTTCCTCGGAATACATACTCCCCTTGACTTTGGGGTTGTATCCTAGCTCTTGGTTTATTTAACATTTTACTAAATCTTGTCAAATTGTTTTATAAGTTTTTCTCATCCTATTTATGAATTCTTGTTTGTGATCCTCCGAGTTATTATAATACTGCCGAGATTCAATAATCTCATCATACGGGATTCTAAAATCACGACCAAAAAGTAAATAAAATGGATTATCTTTAGTTGTTTCTGAATAAGCAGTGTTGATTACGTTAGTTAAATAAGATAAGAACTGATCCCAGTCGTTCCTATTGTCTTTTGTATAAATAATTAATAAGTTAGAAAATATTTTATTCCTATTTTATATTCTAACATTAGCTTGTTGGTGGTACGGAGCTGTCACCATTTTCTCTATATTAGAAAACTCATTAAGTCTTTTGTTACCTTTGAAACAAAATTGCTTCCGTTGTCACTCAAAATCTTATTTGGAACGCCAAATTGTAAAAACAATTTCGCTAACGCCTTACTGGTGGCAGAAGCACCTTGATTTTTTAATGCTTTTGCAAAAGTAGATCCTGAAAAATGGTCTATAACTGAAAGAATACAAGTATGGCCTCTGCTAGAAACAGGCAAGCCTCCACTCGTGCCGTATAAGTCAAATTAGATAATATCGAAGGGGTAAATTGCTACCAGGACCCTTGCCATTGGAGGATTAGGATAAGCTGGGGGGATTTTTATCAAGTTAAACACTTCGCATATACTTACAAATTCTTTAAGTTTTGTCATTGCCGTGGCACGTAAAAATATTGTTTTAATTTATGGAACGTTTTCATTACTCCTAAATGTCCACCTATATTTGAATGAAAACATTCAAATGCAGGTGCTATTAAGTTTTGTGGTAATACAGGTATTATTGAAGTTTGATTTCTTTTTGTCTCAGTAGTCACGATTCTACACAGTATTTCTTCATCAAGATCCTAGTAAAAATTATCTATCTCTTTTCTAAGAGTTTTGAATTTATCCGGTAACCTATCGTCATTCACAAAATAATTAATAAGCGCCGAACACATTTCGTCCGTTTTTTGCTTTCTTTTTATATTTTCTAACGACAAGGGACAATAGTTAACCTTATTTTCTTTTACTGTGTCTTTGACTTTGTTTTTCTTACATTTGTGTTTGCTCTTAGCATTGATAGCGTTAACTTCATTTTCCTCAGCTTCTGACGGAATATTTTCTGGGTATCTACTCAAAAAGTCACAAGCTGCGTTTTGTTTACCTTTTAAATGTTCAAATTCGTAATCTAGGTCTTGGATTCTCATAATCCATCTAGCTAGAATGCCCGTGGGGTTTTTAAATGTGCGCAGGTACTGCAAGCTTTTATGGTCTGATCGTAGTATAAATTTTCTACCAATTAAATAATGTCTAAATTTGTCCAAGTGGTGGATTATAGATAATAATTCTAAGTTTGTGGCGGAATAACTACTTTCGCCTTTTGATAAGGTTCTACTCGAATAGCATAGAAATTTTTCTATTTTTTTGACCAGAAGGTCCCTGTAAAGGATCAGGGTTTTCCCTGGGAATTATTTGCGAAAAAATAGCCCCAATGCCTTTTGAACTAGCATCGGATGTGACCACGAATTCTCCGTTTTCGAGGTCAGGAAGTGATAATATTGGTTCAGAAGTGAGCGCCTTTTTGAGACGGTCTAGGGAAGTTTGAGCTTCCTGGGACCATGTAACATTTTGGGAGTTCCCTTTAGTTAATTCCGTGAGGGGTTTTGCAATTTGGGTGTAATTGCGCACGAATTTTCTAAAGTAGCCAGTAAGACCTAAAATTCCCCTTAATTCTTTCATAGTTCTAGGGGATTGAGGTTTTCAACACATTTTATTTTATCAGGGTCTGGGGATATCTCTCCTTGTGTCACTACTACTCATAAAAATTGAATTTCAGGTTGAAATAAATTTACTTTCTCAGGCCGACATTTTAAATTGCCCTGTCTGAACTTCTCGAACACCTTAGCTAATGTTGCTAAGAGTTGTTCAGTGTTTTCTCCTACGCATATGACATCATCAACAAAATGAATGATATTCTTTAATCCTCTTAACAGGTGTAATAGGGGCCTACATAGCGCGCTTGAACTTGTTTGAAGTCCAAAAGGTACCCTTAAGTATTCGTATGAACCACATTCAGATGTTGAAATGCAGTTTTATGGACATCCTTTTCGGTTATTTTCACTTGGTGGTAGCCTTGGGTATGGTCCAAAGAAGTAAAAATTTTGTTTTTGCTTGAAATAGAGTCAAGAATTTCATCTATTCTTGGTAGAGGAAATTTATCGCAAACTACTTGTTTGTTGAGGTCTCTATAATCTACTACGAGTCTAAGATCACCATTCTTTTTTGGTACTAAGATCATCGGTGCACTATACGGACTTATACTGGGGCGTATAATTTCATTTTTTTTCTAATTCTTGGATTTTATTTTTTAACCACTCTTTGTGCTTATATGGCACACAATATGGCTGTTTCGCTACAGGATTACCAGTCGTTAAAAATTAATTTTAATAAAAATGTATAATCCCCATGTCAACTTAAGATTCAGAAAACACATCTTCTAAATTACATAATAAATCGCATAATTTCTTCTTAAGTTCCAAGTCCGTAATATGATCAATATTAAATTTGTTTAAAAATTACAATTTAGTTAGAGGGTACCTGTTATTTGAGGTTTTAATGCCGTTAAATGGTTTTCTTTTAGAATTTTTCCGTCTATTTAAATCATTTTCCGATAAAACCTGGATTTGAACTAAACATGTCCCCTTTTTTATTGTAATTGTATCATTTTCGTGGTTATTAGTTACCCATATAAAACCTACTCCTTTGTCATAAGATATAATCTGTTCCTCGCATAGCAGATTTTCGGGAATTTCAGATGGGGTCACAAACCATATTTCGGATTTGCTAACCACTGGCTCAATCATCTGTGATTTTTGAATTTTTTGCATCGTTTTGGGAGGGACTTTTGTTTTCCTTATCGCGAATTCGTAATATTTCTCTTTATTTTCATTGTTTATTAGATTCATACTGGCGCTATGCTGCGCCATTGCGGCATCTTGTGGCGTCACGTTGGGTTTTACTATGTTTTTCCATAATTCCACTATTTTCTTGATTTCGTTTGACCTGTACTGTTGCATTTCTCCTATTTTAATTTTTGCGGATTCAATACTTTTATTATTTAAGTTTACTTCATCTCTGCAATGTCTTTTAGAATAATTGGACAAATTTCTAATTACTCCTTTTCCTCCTTGCGAGATATGAGGTTCAAAAGATTGCGAAATTATACCGTCAGAATTTTGTTTACTGCTACGTTGTCTTCGTAACCTCTGTTACGATTTCTTAAGGTAGAATTTTCTTCCCCTACCTTGGCCGGGTAGACGAGCCTCTCGTTTGCTACGTCTAAAGTACTCTATTGGACCTTAAAAAATTTGCACCTATAATTGCTTCATACGGAAAGTTATCGGATATTATAAAATTTGTCGTAAAGAGCCTATTGTCTCTTTTTACGTTTAGGAAAATTTAACCTCTTGCATCCAACTTATGCCCTGTCACACTAGTCAAATTAGGATTATTAGGGTTCCTTTGTCGCCTAATATGCAGAGGCAACATATTAAATACGCATGAGTTTATGATACTAATCGTCGCACCAGAGTCAATCAAAGCTTTAAAATAAACATTTTCTACACAAAAATCATTAAATATAGGTAACTTGTTATTAATCAAGGAGGCACACTTGTGCCTCTATAAAGAGGCGACCCACCACAATGTTAAGCGATTTCAGGTCCTAGAGGTCGCAGAGAGACGGCGGTAATTGCATTTTGTAGCCCAAGCTCAAACTAAGAAACTTGCAAAATTTCATCCTCCTCCGACTTTATCTTCATGGGGTAAACTGGGCCGGAAGTTTGGACCCTCCCATCACAGCCCCCCTTAACGTTGTCCGATTGGGCTGAAATTTAGAGGTTAAGCTTTCCTAGGGCCCGGGAGCTTATCCTCGAAATTTCAGCTCAATCCGATCACTCCTTCCCGGTTTTCAAAAAACCAAATATAGCCACTTACATTTCCTCATCATCTCTTTTTTTTTTTTTTAGCCACGCCAAAAGGCCACAGATGGCAACGGATCCGGTTGAATGAGGACTCATTCGAAGCAGAATTCGACCTGTTAGGGCCTTTTGATATTTTAAGACCGAAAAAATTATCCCCCGAATTTACATTTACGAAAAACCTCGTTTTCCTATATTAGCCCATGTTAATTTTTCCCTCCACAACCCCCCTTTAACGTTGTCTGATCGGGCTGAAATTTAGAGGATAAGCTTTCCTGGGGCCTGGGAGCTTATCGTCGAAATTTCAGCTCAATCTGATCACTCCTTCCCTGTTTTCCAAAAACCACATATCAAGATTTTTGGGAATTTGCTTGCGTCGAAAATACCTTCTAATTGCTAAACAACAATTGCTGTTGTGTTTGTATAGTCCAGCGGCTGAGACTTCAGACTTTCATGCGGAAAACTCGGGTTCGATTCACCATCAGAGCAACTTTTTTATATACTTTGAAAAGAAACTCAGTTTCTTTTTTAAATTATTTGAAAAAAATTACGTTTTCTAAAGAGTTAAAGAGGCTGAGTTACAAGGTCGACCCTTAAAACGTACAGGGATTAGGAGGCACAGTTGGGGGTCTGTTAAAGCGGCTGAGGCACATGTTCTAACATTAAACCGTACTGGTATTTGGCGGCACCCTGTACGCCGTTTTTTGTTTATTCAGTAATTAAAAGCATTAACACAAGATTGTTCAAGAGGGGGGGGGGGGGGGGGGGCCCCCCGCCAAACTTTAACTCCTGACACGATCAGCTAACAGTTAGTCAAGCAATAATAAGTAATAAACTGTACAAAAACGTGCAGAAATTATTTGAAAAAAACTACGTTTTCTAAAGAGTTAAAGAGGCTGAGTTACAAGGTCGAACCTTAAAACGTACAGGGATTAGGAGGCACAGTTGGGGGGCTACCACCCCCCAAACCCCCGCTTTCGCAGCCTTTAAATATAAAAAAAAATTTCTTTAAACTGAAAGTAAGGAGCGACATTAAAACTTAAAAAGAACAGAAATTATTCCGTATATGAAAGAGGCTGTGCCCTCCTCAACGCCTCGCTCTTTACGCTAAAGTTTTTATTGTTTAAAAAAAGAGTTGTGAGAAAGTCAAACTTTAGCGTAAAGAGCGAGGCGTTGAGGAGGGCACAGCCTCTTTCATATACGGAATAATTTCTGTTCTTTTTAAGTTTTAATGTCGCTCCTTACTTTCAGTTTAAAGAAATTTTTTTTTATATTTAAAGGCTGCGAAAGCGGGGGGTTTGGGGGTGGTAGCCCCCCAACTGTGCCTCCTAATCCCTGTACGTTTTAAGGTTCGACCTTGTAACTCAGCCTCTTTAACTCTTTAGAAAACGTAGTTTTTTTCAAATAATTTTATCACTACAAGACGGCACTACCATTGTTTTGGACCTATTAAATATTCCGGGCACCCTCTGGGTCCTATTTCTATTTCTGAGGGGCCTGAAACGTTTCCCTGAGGATTTATTTCATGTGGCGGTGCCTGTAATAGATATTCAGACCTATGAGTTTCCGTAGGCATATCTAATTTATTTACGTCCTTCTGCCTTCGCCATGCATTATTATGGTGACGTGGATGTCCTGTGTCAGTGCCACTTGCTGGCGCTGACTGCCAATGCCGTTGGCTTGCAAAATTTTCATTTCCCATCGGTAAATTTTCGTGATTTCTATATAGCATTCTCGCATTATATTGGCTTTGGTGAGTATTTGGGTTTTCAAATCGGTAATTAATTTGTCTGTTGGGGGGAGGGTTATACAAATTTGGTTGGTACGCGTTGTAGGGTACTGCTTGGCGCAATCTTCCCTGGCTATAGCCTAGTGCACGACTGGTGCTAAAACTTGTTCTTCCGAACAAATGGTTGCCGTAATTTTACGTATTACCGACAGCAATTCTTGGTATACGATTGGAGACATAACGGCACTCTCTTGCGATATGCCCAACACGATTACAAATATAGCACCATATTATTGTAGGGTTATTTTCATAATTGGATTGTTTGACAGGCTGAAAACGTACTGTTTTCGGCCTAGTGGGTTCTTGCGTTTTGTTTCTTTGTGGTATTGGGGAGTTATCCCTTGAAAAGAAATTGGGGGACGTCTGATCGCTCTTGAAGTTTATGTTTGCATTTGAATCGCCTAGGCTGTTTATTTTTGCTTTACTGTGATTTGTGACCGTCGTATCGACTTCGATCAATCGCTCTACCTCATGAACTGCGAGATCCAACGTCTGAATATTTTTGGATATTACCACTGTATACAGTTTTGGGGGTAGTCCTTGCAAAAAGGTATTTAGTATGACTTTTTCATACAGTTGCCCAGAACCACTTCCATATTTTGCCTCTCACGAAATGCGTATATTATCAAGATATTCTCTTATATTTTGTGAATAATCAAAGCTCACCGTTCCGTGTTTCAATTTATTTCTGGAACTGGTTTCGATAAACTATCGTTAAATGCTTTTAACAAGTTGTCAACCGTATTTATTGGCAAGTTGGCGTTATTGCCTATGGTATGTTCAATCTGTTTTAGAAAGGTTAAGGCCTGGCCTTTTAATCGTAGAAGGAGCATGTCGACTAACGCTTCTAGCTCTGTTTTTGTTAGTTATACAAACTGAGCCAATTGGATATTGAATTCGTCAATATCTGATTGACCATTGTACTCCAGGATAGATTTCACTATTTCTATATTTTTCGCGACCAACTTCTGCACTATTAATAAATCGTTAAGGTCGTCCGACATTTTTTTTTTTTAACTTAACCTATTTTGGGGGAGGCTATTATCTCCTATGAGATATTGTAAAGGGTTTCCTGAGGTAGCTTAGCGGTTATAGGCCTAATCAATTTACTTATATGTCTGTATCTCTCTAATAATTAAATTTAAATTACAAAGTTTTGCAGCCTAATTAGTTCGCAAGTTTTCCTCCAATTTCCGACTGCGCCATTTGTAGCGATGAAAGTTTAATTGTGTGTGGCTATATAAATGGGGCTATAAAAGAAAAGGACTGGGCTTAATTGTGGTCATAAACATTGACCGCGTCAAATCTAATATCGTACTTTAAAACTGTGAACTTACACCTTATAAGTTCTCCGATAGCGCCGCTTATAGCACTAAAGATCGTGCCAACAAGGCCTACGCTACTCTCAATTAATGAGAGAAAATGAAATGTGAAGCCATATAAATGTGACCTCTTCTCTTTGAGCTATCTGGAGATCAGACTCCTTGGGAACGTGCCTTTGGAGACATGCGAACTAATTAGCTGTCATTAGGCTAGATATAGACATATAAAATGAAATAAACACAGGTAAAAAAAAAAATTTATTGAGACTTACATATTTAGGTGAAAAGCAGTGAGTCACTTCAAATGACAATAACGGTGACTGAGATACAGCAATGAAGGAATTGCAAAGCTTGAACGTCGAAATAATTATGTCTAAATGATCCTGACTCTCCTTTACGAATACTTCCGAAAAGCACTTTTACCCCACTATCAAACGTAGTTGTCCTGCGCTGTAAGGACTGGCTCACAATTGGCTCAAGTGGCCCAAGGATGCGAACCCTTCGTCCAATAAATTGTTTTAAATATTTCTGATGATTCAAACGTTCACACGGTTCTTATCATTTAAACTTCCTTAGAAATATTGTGCGTAGCACCTGTTTTTATTGCCCATTCTGTTAGCGAAATCCAAAGCTTGGATAGCGCCGTTCTTTGTCCGAGGCTAACTGCACTTTTTTTCTCTTTGCTGATTAAGGACTTTTCATTTTTGAAACTAGATTTAGCTTAATTATAGGAAGTCGGAATTATCTTTAGAAGGAAGGAACTTTATTTTGGTATTTTAAATACATCGCATTTTACTCACGGTACACTAATAGCCTCTTGAAATCTTCTAAAATTTGCTTATTTTCTTTTTTTCTCGACTCCCAGACTTCTCTTTACTCAAAAACTTGAATGAACAAATTATAGGGAGATGATCAGATTCCGGTACAATCACAACATCACAAACGCATTTAGAAACGAAACTTCCACGCACAAACAAATTATCAATTAAAGATCCTGAATGATCAGTTATTCTAGTTGGAATTCTGGCTGTGGGAAAATAATTAGACGAACCATCATATTAAAAAAAAAATCAAGATACACCCAATTAAAACGTAATAGGTTAAAATTGAAATCACCCGTATAAATACAATCTAAATTACTCGCTCTTATTCGTGACATAAAACATTCAAAACTCTCAAAGAACTCCTCAGGAGCAGCACCAGAAGGCCAGTACACCAGGCAAAACCAAATTTTTCTGTTTTATAGCTGCACCTCTATTGTAACAGTTTCAATCTTGCCTTCAATCCAACACGTCAAATCAACCCTCTCCCTGTACCTTAGTCGATCCTTCAGTATGAGAGCAAGTCCACCCCGCTGCATTACAATTCTAGTTTTTGAAATCAATGAATAACCTGGAAAAGAATACGAGGAGAGGAAACTATCCATGGTAAGAAAAGACTTACACACGCCAAGAATATCCATTCGACCCTCACAAGACTCTAAAAAACTCGACACCTCTACATATGACGACGTAATATGGCAATTCTACTGTGAAAGACACAGTGATAATTCCTCCAATACATTTATATTCCCGCTCATAAAATCCACAAATTTACTATATCGCCATGTTTTAACATTTATATCTGCAACATCGTTCGCAATATTTGAGGCCGAAAACTTATCCGCTTGAAAAGGATTACTTTCAAACAGCTGAAGCTGTGAACGTCAGTCAAAATTATTACTATTTGATGACATTTAATGGCATAATTTGAACAAGGGATTAACAATGGAAAAAGGGTTTTCGAATCATAAGGCACAACTATATGATAAAATAATTCATAAACGAAACTTTTCAAATTTAATGACATTAACATAGACAGGAAAAGGGAAACAAGAAAACAGAAAAACAAAGATAAAAGAAAAAGAGAGAAAAATTAATTAATAAACATTAAAACATGTCCTCGATTGACCAAACTCTACGAGGAGTGTTTTCATTTGGAAGGCGGACAAAAATACACCCTGGATAAGACCGAACACACTTTTTGTCATATTCTAATGAGCTGTGTTAAGAATATCCCTCCGCTGGCGGGTTAGATTTTCCGGAACAAAAATACCACTTTTTGCAAGTTTCTTGATAGCTGCGTAAACGCTTTTTGTGATCTCTTTGTCACGGAATTAATTAAAAATACTTTCCAAAAAATAAGATTTTTAAAGAAAATTAAAGGCCATTTTAAGCTTAAGATCGGGAGATAAAAATACATTTTAAAATTCAAACTCAAAACGACCAGAAATTATTATTAAAGAATAAATAAAACCCAAAACGAACAGAAATTAAATATACAATCATAGCAAAAAACATACAACAAGTAATAATATAAATGAATAAATAGATCTTAAAGCGAGTGATACTTAGATTGAATATGAAAATTAAGCTTAAAACGAAAAAATGTTTTCCTATTGAAATATAAATGAAACTTAAAACGGACAGAAACTAAAAAAACAATCAATGCAAACAAGCATACAATAGATATTAATGTAAATTAATAAATAAATCTTAAAACTAGTGAAACTTAGTTTGAATATGTAAATCAAGCTTGAAACGAACAAAATCACTACAAACAAGAGTTTGGGTATCACTTCCTTCTCTCACTGTAAAAGTCTAAAACCTACTGCGTCATTATCGCATGTATTTGGGGAAAAGAGCTTGAGGGGCTAGTTGCCCTTCGACCCCTTTTGACTCTTAAAAAGGACACTAGAACTCTCGACTTCGAATCGAATGAGCACCCTTTGAAGTTTATACGACACTCTCTAAATGAAATGCGCCTGAGAAAAAAAAATAAATGGAGTGCGGGGGAGGCTGGCTACCCTTTAATTACTTTTGACTCTTAAAAAATGAATTAAAACTTTCAAATTCATATTAAATAATCCCCCAATGAGCTTTATACGAGTATTCCTTCCATAGCAACCCTTTATGCTTCCAGGGCATAACTTACAACGCCTACCCCCGGGACCTGGGGGGCTGTGTCGACACCGTAGTTTTTTGTTATTTGAACTTTGAACTATTTTTAACCAAATGTCTATCTCAAATTTTTATCTGATACATTTAGGGCGTGGAGGGGGGGGGGCTAGTAGCCTTCAGGTCTCTTTTGACTCTGTAAAAGTGAACAAGAACTTTTAATTTCCAATCAAATGAGCCCTCTCCGAAGTCTATACGAGCATCATATACGAACTATATATACCCCTAGAGCATTACTCATAACGCTTGCCTCCAGGTCCTGGGGGGTTGCGTCGACACAGGAATTTTTCTTAACTAACCTTTGAACTATTTTTAATGAAATGGCTATTATAAAAATTTTATTTGATGGGCTTAGGGAAAAAGGGTGTGTGGGGGGAGCTAGTTGCCCTCCGATATCTTTTGATTCTTAAAAATAGAACTAGAACTTTCGATTTCCAATCGAATGAGCCATCTTTGAAGCTTCTACGAGCATCCCTTTCATAACAACCATATACGTCCCCAGGACAACATTTACAACGCCTATCCCTTGGGCCCTTGGGTGACTTTTTGTTATCTAATTTTTCAAAGATTTCCAAAAAACTCGCTATCTCAAAATTTGTAGTGGATGGGTTTGAGGAAAAAAGGGCGTGAGGGGGCTAGTTGCTTTCAACTCTCTTGACTATTAAAAAGTGAACAAGAACTTTCAATTTCCAATCAACTGAGCCCTCTATGAAGTTTACACGAGTATTCCTTTCATAAGAACCATAAATGCCCTTAGGGCATAACTTAGAACGCCATCCCCTGGGCCCTGGGGGTTGTATTGACCCCAGAGTTTTTCTTATTTTATCCGACCTTTGAACTATTTTCAACAAAATGTCTATCTCAAAATTTTCATCAGACGGGTCTGGAAAAAGAAGCCGTGGAAGTGGAGGGGGGGGGGGCGGGCTGCCCTTGAATCTCTTTTGACTATTAAAAAGTGAGCTCGAAGTTTCAATTTCCAATCAAATGAGCATCTCTGTCTATCTCAAAATTTTCATCAGAGGGCTTTGGAAAAAGAAGGCGTGGGGGGCCTAGTTGCCCTCGGATCTCTTTTGGCTATTCAAAAACTCAAACTTTCAATTTCAAATCAAATGAACCCTCTCTGAAGTTTATACGAGCATCCCTTTCATAAGAACCATAAATGCCCCAGGACATAACTTACAAAGCCTGCCCCCGGTCCCTGGGGGGTTGTGACGACACCTATGCTTTTGTTATCTGACTTTTGAGCAATCTTTAACTTAATGACTATCTCAAATTTTTATTGGATGCATTTGGGGGAAAAGGGGTATGGGGGGGGGTAGTTGCCCTCTAATCTCTTTTGACTCTAAAAAATTAACTAGAACTTTTAATTTCCAAGCAAGTGAAGTTTTACGAGCATCCCTTCAATAACAACCATATATTCCCCCAGGGCATAACTTACAACGCCTGCCCTCGGGCCCCTGGGGGGCTGTCTCGACCCCGGAGTTTTCTTTATATGGTCTTTGAACTATTAAAAAAAAGGCTATCTCAAAGTTCTTATCGGATGGGTTTGAGGAAAAAAGGGCGTGGAGGAGGAGGGGCTGATGCCCTCCAATCTCAATTGACTCTTAAAAAAAGAACTAGAACTTTCAATTTCCAATCAAATGAGCCCTCTTTGAAGTTAATACGACCATCCCTTCCAAAAGACCCGTATTGAAGTGCCTCTGGAAAAAAAACTACGACGTTACTACAGGCAATACCCCAGGGTATAACTTACAACGCCTGTGTATAACTTAAAACCCCGGGCCCTGGGAGGATTGTGTCAACATCAAAGTTTTGTTATCTGACCTTCTAACTATTTTTAACAAAATGGCTATCCCAAAAATTTTATCTTATGCAATGGCTACCTCAAATTTTCTATCAGATATATTTGTGTAAAAAGCGCATGGGGGGGGGGCTAGGTGCCCTCCGATTACCTTCGACTCTTAAAAAGGGCATTAGAACTCTTTATTTCCAATCGAATGAACCCTCTTTGAAGTTTATACGACGACCCCTTCTATATGAAGCACCTCTGGGAAAAAAATAAATGGAGTGTGGGGGAGGCTAGCTGCCCTTCGATCACTTTTTACTCATAAAAAGACAATTACAACTTAGCCCTCTATGAAGTTTATACAAGCATCCCTTGCACAACAGCCATATATGCCCCGAGGGCATAACTTACAATGCCTATCCCCGGGCCCTGGGGGGCTGTGTCAACATCGGAGTTTTTGATATCTGAACTTTCAACCATTTTTAACAAATGTCTATCTCAAAATTTATGACATGGAGGGGGGGGGGCAGTTGCCCTCCGATCTCTTTTGACTCTTAAAAAATGAATGAGAACTTTCAATTTTCATTCAAATGAACCCTCGCCGAAGTTTATTCGAGCGTCCCTTCTATAAGAACCATATAAGTAGTATGCGCCTTCTGGATTTGCTTGCGTATATAGCAATTTCAACGTTATTTGCTTGCGTCTCTACACCTTTTCAAAGAGAGTGACTATCCTCTCACATGGCCTTATACTTCTACGAGACATATAGGTAAACATTTCTACAGGGCATATACACCTTTTCAAAGAGAGTGAGTATAACTTGATTTGTGGCGGAGATTTGAATAAAAGGAATAGTTTTCACTAAAATTCACATTAGTAAGAGAATTGAATTCAAACAGAACAGTTTATTTGCGAGGATATTAGTGGAGAAAAAATGAGTGGTTCATTTACATTATTGGAGATTAATGATGGAGCTGACAACAGCAGCAACGATATACGAGTACCCAATGTGGCTGTGGAAATAACCACTGGTTGTAGACTATGTCTTGAATGGGACACTATGTATGCCAGATACGTGATATCATTAAGCAAATTTAAGCAGGAGGAGCAGCTGTGTTTTGCTGGAAAAGTAAATATTCTCAATATAAATAAATTTTGGGCAGAATAAGATGTCCTATCAAGATATATTGATGAGCACGACAGTCATGAGTGATTATTATTATTGTAATTATGACCTGTAACACCGTTTCTAAGTCAAAGGCATTTTTTTTTCTTTCTATAGTATACCAGTATATATTTTTTAGAGTAGAAAACATTCCGGTTAGTCTGAAGTTGGTTGTGAGAGAGTTAGGACTCTAAAAAAAAATGGATAGATTCGAGAAAGAGCGAATCATGGGGAATCTAGTTCTTATGGATAAACATTTGATTCTAGATGACAATTTTCTAGAGTTGTCTATTCAAAGGAAGATATTTTCTCGGGGAATGCTTGTCGATATAATGAAAACTGCTTCTCCATCATTAGACTATTGCATGAAGATTATACGTCGTGGTCCAAATGCATTCACACAATTTATTGATATTTTTATCACAACACGGCAAAATAATATTATGGAAATGCTTTTAAACATCAGTTTAGAAATTTAGGACTTTTTTTTCGTGAGAAAGATGGTGCTCAAGGATGATTTACTCCTCTCTCTCTCTATCTCAGACAATTTTTGTTGTTGCTACCACAGTTTCATTGTGGTAGTGAGAGTGTCAACACATGACAAAATGTTCCATACATGTCCGTTATGTATCTACACGGGCAGCTGGTCATCATGTGAGAATTGCACAATGATTGATGAGTATGATGAAAAGTGTAGATTATGCAACCCGTGTAAATTGCATAGAGGATATGCTGTACAAATTAAAGGTTGTAATTCCTGTCTTGAAGAGATGTGTGACTCTCACACTAAAGGTAACCTATGCTCCAATTGGCATTATGATAAATGTAATTAGTGGGAGAATACATATCACGGTATTATTGTAAATAATTCTAACCGTGACTTTAATTTATTGCTACGTGATTGGTATCGTCGTGATTATCGATTGTTCATGGAGAAGGAACCGTGTCAGCGATTCAACTGTTGGAACAACAAAGAACCATAGCTTATAAGTCATCGCTGTGAAGACAATGGATGTTATGATTATAAGCCCACTCATTTCTATTTGGCGGTGACGGAATGTGATTCGACACTTGAGGACGCTGTTTATGAAATTGCTTTCAATACGCAAATTGCGAAATGGGAATTCTATAAAACGAATAAGAATAGCATCTTTAACTATACAAAGAGATATGAAGAGAGTGAAGTTAAACTCTATTCTTCAAAAAATAACCCTGGATCTGCTACACGTCATGATCAGTAGATTGTTAATTCATATAATCTACCTTCATTAGTTGTTGTTGAAAAATATCTAGCAGTGGATGAAATCTAAAGTGCAGAAAAGTCAGTTTATGATGTATCTAAATTTTTTTTTTATTAATAAACAATTTTAAATAAATTTTTATAAAAGTTTATTATTAGGGCACTAAAATCAAAATTAAATAAACTTGTAAGTATATTCTCCTCTAGAAAGTCGTTCAATCGAGGTAAGTCAACGTAGATGTGGAGAAACTGCTTGTAGGTGTAGCCACGACATCTGAACATGAAAAAGAGTAGTGCATGAAAGCCGCATGTCTTAGTCGTTAAATCCTGTACTCTTCGTTGATTTTGAATAATGTTTTTCCCACTGCTTTCAATAAAGTTGCTTATGTATGGAGGATAGAATTTATACGATAGGCCAAGAGGATAAAAAAATTCAATATTCTTCGCTGTTTGAAAGATGCATAGCCAATGACCGGTCGTCAAAGTCGATGGACTGCTGTTAACAATGATTAGGGTATTGTTAACACTTAGAATTTTTTCAATGAAGACCGAAGGTATGCAATAGGACTTGTACTGGGACATGTATGGATCCATACTAAATAAATTGATTATTTGGTTTGTGTTCATGGTGCTAGGTCTAGTAGAACACTGCCGTCAGGTATGATATCTCAAAAGATTTCAAAATGACTCGGTGATATTAGCGTGATACTGTCAGTCAAAGCATTGGAAAATTTACACTCTAAACATCAAGTCCCTGTTCGTGCTATACTCATATCCTGAGTACCCGACAAGTCCAAAACAATAACTACATGATTTTTTAAAAATATTGAATTGGTTATTATATTTTCAAATAGTTGAGAGTCATGATCTAGGGATTGCATGGTCAACTCGTACAGAGTTCTATAGGATTTTTTGTCAAATGATAGAGTGTACAGTGGAATACCATTCACTTTGCACACAAGGCTAGATAGACCGAAAAAATTAAAATCATGGGGGGATTCAGTCCAGTACCCAACGACACTGCCACTCTTCACAAAAACCAAAGCCAATTTTGATGGGATTTCTCCATTGATAAATGATGAATCGCTATAGCTACAAGAGCCAGTGGCAATGTGACGTTGACTGGTGATTGTATGGGGGACAAGAAGTTTAATGTTGTTACCATTGGCTCTTAGCTTTTCCTCTGCCAATGCAACAGAGCTCATAACCTGTTGTTTTCGGACGTGGAGAATTGCCGATGTGATAATGACATTTGCATCGGGTGCAGCAGGAAGTGTTTTTCTCAAAATAAAATTCGATGGTGCCATCTGTAACTTTTTGTCAATCTTGACATTGGGGGGTAGCCATTGGGATATATTGAATATCTCATGATTTAATTTTCCAACTAGATGATACTCCTGGGTCACTGCAGTAGTCAACTCACCATCAGTATCGAAACCTGATCGATAGTCATAGCCCAATTAAATGCCCCTCAACTCCGTGTATGCCTTTGATGTCATCATCATAAAGTTTATATAGCTAGTATACTTTGGTAAATTATTGCTAATGCTGACCAATGTTTCATTAATAAACTCATTAATTTTTTTGAATAGGTTGTTTAGAATACAGTTTTCATAGGAGAGACCATCGCCGGCATTTGGAGTTGTATTATCTGACTTTTTCTTCACCACAACATTTAAATCAATAAATGTTGATGACAAATCAATGAAATTGTCTTCATTGGAAAATATTTGAAAGTGTATATTTTCCGAGAGGGGTTGTTGGGAATGAAATTGTTCATAATACCCATACTTGACACTGACATCAACATTTTCAGCATTGAATAGATTCAATGAGGAACTAATCGATGGATGTAATTCCTTGTGGGGGAGATAAGTCAGCTTAAGAGAGCAAATCCTTCTTTGATCAAACAATCATTTTCTTTTTCTTCTTCTTATTGACCTTCGTTGTTTTATTCCTCAAAGTCCTTGTTGATGTCCTTTGCTTCCTGCCTGGGTGGAGACTGATGAGTGAAGGATGCAAACGCATTCTTTTCAATCCCTCCCCATTTTGTCGAGATTTTAGTTGCTCACCAACGGCTCTTGCTGAAGATCTAATATTTTCCTTAACACTCTCCTTGAAATTCTTGCCCGACCCCCAGTCCTGTAGTTTGGAGGCAGCAAAATTTTATGCAGCAGGTACAAGATATTTTCTGGCAAGGGGTAGTGCAGAACGAAATAGCCTAGCAAACCAGCTACCAGGACCATAGCCAGACATTGTAGTACGCCCCTTGTAGTAGTCCAATCCATTGCCTATTTGACGTGGACTCAAAGCACCAACAAAACAATCAATATCGGGACAGACAAATGGAATTCTCCTATTGTTAATTTTAGGTGATTGTGCCGTCGTTGACAATGGGTTAAAAATGACATGTAATCACTGCTAAGCCTTTTGTTATTGCTAGAGGATCACCCAATTCACTTCTTAGTGTTAACTGGCAGAGTTCCAAATACGAAGTGTTTACAGGAACATACTGAAGATGCTTTATATTAGTGATGAACAAGTCCATGAGTTGTTTTTCGTTCAAGAACACGAAGGAGGGGGACATTTGAATTAACAACTCTCGACGTTTACACAAAGGATGCATAGAGAAATATGCAAGAGTCTGAGGCAAAGCCAGGTGGATAATAAGCAAAAATAACCTGATCCATTCCGTAAACGGTGCCAGCATTTTTTCCATTGATCATATTCTGTTTAAAGCCAAGAACATCTCTCAGATTATCATTGAGAATAATTATTTCAGTGTCAACAGGTGAGATCATTTAAATCCTATCATATTCCAATTAATAATTAAAATAGAATCTACAACTCCTACGATGTGAGATTTTTGTATTGATTGTTCGAGACAAATATCACATATTACTAAATTCAATATATTTTTTAAATCGGTAGGAGGATGGTCGCTAGCTTTAAATTTTTTAGCACAGTCATAGTTGATATAGACTAACCCATTCATAGTCCAATTAAATTGTCTAACTTTCATATCATACTTTCGATCCTTTCTCAGTATGTCATAGGTATTTTTGAGAATACAGTTGACAGGAGCCACTTCATACGCGCCGTCAAATTTGATGGCGGGGGAGATTTTGTCCAAAAATCCCTTGTCATATTCAAGTCATTGTAGAGAGGATTGGAAACTTTGGACATGAATGTTACATAGAAATCATTGGGCATTGTTAATATTTTCAACACCGATCCAAGAATCAAAATCAGAGTTGTATCCTAGCCACCAAACAAGTAACTGTTTCTTACCCCCGTGATTACGTGTCTTCAATATCTTTTCAATTTGATAGATTTCACTAGCATTTTTAACTTTTAGCAGTTCATTGTCATAAAAGCCACCGATAATCTCTTCATATTTGCTATCACGCAGACGATAAGTTATGGGTTTAGTGTCAAGGATTTTTGCCACTTTAAAAAGTTTGGTGGACCACAAATAATTCCCCTTTTCAAAAACATTAGTTGTTCTATTAATTCAAACAGTATCACCAACATTGAATTTATTTTTAAGAAAGGTGTCAATTGTATCATGATCAGAATGATGAACTTCCGTTGGTGTAGAGTTGGACAATGATCGATGAGCTCGTTGATTATAAATCAATATTATTTTATCTAGATCATGAATAAAAGCCGGTGTATTTTTCAATGTACAATATCTTGAAATTAAAAGTCGAATAGTTCTTATCAATCGTTCGGCCAATGCAGCCTTTATAGGACTGTGACTATGATAGAGCAGTGTACCATATTTCTCTAGTACTTTTGCAACATGGGGATTAACAAATTCACTACCGCAATCCGTTTGAATTTTTTTATATGAATCCTGTTCAAGAATTCTTTCAATAGCCTGAGCAACTTCAACACCTCTCTTCGAGCGCAATGGAACTGCATATGCAGAGCGACTAAAAACACTGATTGCAAGTAGAATGTACTTGTACGGTCTATTTTGACGTCTTTGAGTCTCATCTAGAGTCAGGAGATCTGCTTGCACTATATGCAATGGGTAAAAGGCTTTAGTTTTTTGATAATGTTTAGCATGAAGTCTATGATTTCTATGCAGAGTGTAACTTGATTCATTTTTTAGATAGTTTTGTACACTTTTAGTTTGAACACCAGTGACTTTAGAAAGAGTGGTGGGGGAACTTAAACTTCCCGCCTCACCAATATTTTCATAAACACCTTTCAGAACTTCATCTATTTTGAATGTTAACAAATTGTGTAGTGTCCACTACCCTTTTGTATGCGGACTGTTGGTGGTGATGATGGAGGTAATGGTGAAATTGACTTGATACGTCTTCCCTTTTGTCTAGCTATAAGCGGCGTGCTAATGTTTTCCCAAATTTATTTAACATCTTCTTCTTCTTCAAGTTCATATTTTAATGGTGTCAATGTTGTTTATGATGATGATGGTGCATGTTCATTTAATTTTATTAGAATTTGTCTATTGCTAATAAGACTTTTGGGGAAGTTTAATGTATTTAGAAAATTGTAAAGATGAGCGTCAAATGATAATAGTCCTTTACGATTTGTAACCATATCATAGATTAAATCAAGCATATTAAGGCTCTTGCGCTCAATTATAATCTCTTCCTCGTTGTTCTATACTGAAATGTTTTATTAACGACTTCTTGAGATACAGATTAAGAGTCTTTTAATTTTTTCAACCTAATTTTTGGGCCTTTTAATTAAAAATTTAAAAAAAAATTAAAAACAATACACATTATTTTAATTTTTTACACCAGCAGCCGCACACACATGATAAGATTATTCTTTTTTGCGATCAATATCAACAGTGGGCTTCGACATATAGGACCTGTGTTTGTCCACTCGGCCAAGTGCATCTTGAAGTAAAAGCAGTTTTTTATCATCCTCAATATTTTCATTGTCAAGGAATTTACTCAGATTGTTCTCGAAGTTTTCCACGGGTGAGAGAGCTAGTTCTATTGGAGTCAATTTATAGGGTTTTGCAATTCTCTAAAGAAAACTGTTTAGATGTCCTGCAATTATTGGCAGTAAAAGTGTGAAAAAGCTACCGCCAGCCTGAAGAAGTCGTTCCCTTTTAAAATTCTTTCCTTTCTTTTTAGAGGCCCATATATGTACAATGGAACGATGTTGCTTTGCCTGTTGCTTAACTACTTCTGGCAGTTGAACATTACCCTCGGTCAAATTTGAAAAAAGTTCAGATATTAGATTAATGAAATCATTGTCAATACCATGTTTGAGTATTGCTTTCCTAAGTGGAGGTTCTGAAGTGCTTAGAACTGAAAACAAATGTCTATTTTCATGTAGTTTTTTCAGTGTCATGATGGCGACTCATAGGTCTTTTTAGTGTTCACAGGAAGATATACTGTAATTTCATTGTCGAAAATATCTGTGACTACACGCAGATCCTCGGATGGATTTTTATTAAGATCCAATAGTATAAACGGTGGGTTTTATTTGTTGCCTGATTGAATGCCGAGAGAATAATCTTACGGGCACCTCTATATATTTGCTTATTGTGGATTATTAGCGAGCTAGAATCACAAACAACTCTGTAGATGATATAGTAGGTACAGTTCAAAGCAAGTGTTCGCATACATTTGCTCTGATGAAATAGATTGTGTAGAACTAGAGTAACGGAAATCTGTTCATGATGAGATCGAACGGTGAACAGGTGTATCATGTGCGGAAGCCATTGTTCAACAGGTTCTGCCAAATCGGCAATGACTAGCCAAGAGTTTGGTTTAATAATGTTGAAAACATAAAGCCCCTGTATGAATTGTATCTGAACCAATCCCATGGTGGTGGCAGCAATTACTTTTATTTTATCGTATGACTCCTGCCAAATACTGTAACAATAGTAGATTTTTTCGGCTTTTCCACAAGCATTTTATCCCAATTTTTAATTACTTTAGTTAAGAGTGTTGTTTTGCCCGACATTGAGGGTCCACACAGAAACGACCTAAATGGTGATTTAAATTGATACATGCTCCCCTCAAAAGTTCACCAGGACAAATAACTGTAGACCATGGTTGTCTAATGACGAAAAAATTTCCCTACTACTACCCTGTTCAAGAAGAAGACTAATAATTAATCCTATTTTTTTTTATTATATTAATAAAAAAAGTAACAATACATTGAAAAAAAAGCACATTAAACATGAAAAAATACACTTTTTTTTAAATTTATTAAAAAAAAAAAAATACAACATTTACATAGGCACACTGAGAAAAAACACTTAAATAAATTCACTTTTTTTGTTTATTTATAGAGAAAAAATACAACATTAGATTAAAGCACTTGAAAAAAAATATCACTTTTTTTTAATGAAACATTTACAAAAAAAAAATCTGCTCTAAGTGAAAAAAATATAAATTTGATAGTGGCGGTGCGCCCCCAGCGCTGGCGGCCGGCCCCCCCCCCCCGGGCCGCGAGGCTTCCCCCAAAGGTTTTAGGAAATAATTTACAGGACTTTATTCAAACCGAGACTTTCCCTATGGATAACACATTCGGCCCGGTCTGAAGTTAAATAGTGACCAAGGGGGAGGGTGGTCACACCGTCTTGACAAACATAGACCTTGTCGGAGATGGTACTCATGGCAATTTTTTATACATTTAAAGTAAAGCTCCTGTAGTTGATGGAACGAATTGCCAGCAATTTGGCTCTTGGAATTGTATTTTCAACAATACAATTCCTATAAATGTCCAAGTTGAAATTCTTCTCCACATAGCGCGTGGGTACTCCTTTGACACTTTTCTTGATTTCCTCGTCATGTGTCTGTATAAAGTACACCTTCGGACTTACAAACATACCACGGGAAATCAAGTCGCTTCCTGTTTCTGATTTAAAAAATAAAAGCTGATTTGGTGCCCGACGTTTCACTAGCTCTGGGTAAAGACTACTCCAATTGGTTTAGTCCATCCGTGAGCTGATAATTTCACCATACACCAAATCATCAATTAGATTTGGGGTTTTTACTTTTAACAATAGAGAATCCGTGTCCCCGTAGCAGACCTCTACTTGCCCCTTTTCCGGCCACTGTATCCTAGTCACATTGTAGTAGAATTCCAACATGAGCTTGTTTGAGATCTCCAAGATCGCACTGCCTGCAGCAATATTTTTATTCAAGACAATGCGTCTTTTTTTCCTATTCAATAGTACCATGTCCGGGCCAATGATTGTGAAGGAAGTGTAATTTAGATCGGCAATAATTCGAGCACATTGTTTGGGATCGGTCACGACGTCACAACGATTCCTATTGCGAACACTCTCACACATTTTGCCGAAAGCCGGCTACAAACTGAACTTATGAATTTCATTTTTAGCTTTCGTTTTCGCTTCAGAACGTTTGCGGACAAAAGCTTCAACATACGTTTTCAGATAAGGTTTTCGACTAAACCGGAGTTCTCTGTGAACCTTTGTAATGTTGAAACCGCTGATGCACATTAATTTTAAAGCTACATGATGTACGAATATGTTTTTTTTCGGCAGAAAGTCAGCAATAAGTTTTTGTTTTGACGGTGTCCAATGCAATGTTTCCACTTCAACTAAACGCCTATGGCGAGGGATCAAATATTACCTAGTGAGAGTTCTATTGATGCATGGGAAAACAAGAACATTTACTGAGTCATGAAGGTCAACTGGTAACTCCCGATCATTTAAAAAAAAACCTCCAACCAGTCCATTCTTCTCAACACTGTCAATGTTGGCGAAATGGAGAGCTTGAGGGTCATTGAGTCATTTATAGTCACCGCAAGGTAGCGCTTAATGGGACATGGCCGAGGGGTAGAGAGAATTCATATCAAGGAAAACTGCATCCGATTTTGTCCCCGTCTTCTCTCCTGTTGGATCAGTTTCCAAGATACGATCCCCGTGAAAAACAAATCTACCCCTCATTGACCTTTCGATGAACAGGTGCTGATCAATGTCTGTGATTAGCCCAATTTTTTCCCCACTAAATTTTAGGATGAGGTCTATCACTAGATGAGGAGATGAAAAATAATAGCCCAAATCAAGATTAAACTCCTCATAGATTTTTATTATAGAATTCGTCCGTTTTTTTACACATAATGTCTAACAAAGTCAACACGTCACTCGACAAATACAGCTTGTAGTAGTCAAAGTCATTTTTATACCCTCCCTCTGCCCACACTTTTTTTTAGCAAAACTGTATTCCTAAGGAGTGCAACTACAATTGTGCAGACTGTCATAAAACGATTCTATCGAAGGAATAGTTTCCTCGGCGAATCTCGACATGGAACAATAATAATCATAAGGATATATGCCCATATAAATCATTTGGAAATTGTTGCTTGAGAAGGGGGAAAGCATTGCAACCGTCATCGTTTTTCTTCACTTGAATTAATTCGCTCAATGATTTGGGGAAAAAACTGTAAGAATCTGAAAAACGAATTTTATTCGTGTACTCAACTTCGGGTTCAACAAATTTCCACATAAATTCCAAAACAAGTAACTTTTCTGATGATTTAGGTATTATTTTGTAGGAAAAGCTGTCTATCACTCATGCATCATCCACTGTTCCATTTCTTTGAAGATGCGCCAATGCTGGTAGCACATACTTCAGATCGTAGTTAGAGTTATGTATAAAAACCGGAAGAAAAAGTTGCTGTTTAATTTTTAAATTACATGAACTGTGAGCCCACCCCCGAAAGTTACTTTTTCCCGTTGAATTGGGATCAATAAAGTAGTTGTGATCCTGCATCATGTCTTTCGAGACAAGGACATCTCTAACAACCCAACAACACGTCTTCTTTTTCAACGCCTGCTACTCCTCATGTGACTCTGTCATCTGGTCACTAGTGTTTCGCAATCATGAAATTATCCTACTCGTTGTTTTTATTAAAGAAATTAATAGATTTTTTAAGAGACCCAGCACGTACCTAGCCAAAAAAACTCTTCCTACTCCATTGGAGTGTTGGAATAGCGACGAGCGTGCGTATAGGAACACGCAACTAGTTTGTGTTCCTTGACTATACTTGACCTTGATGGATCTGATACCTCAATCAGTCTGGTTTTACAATCTAAAGATATTTTATCAACTTGTAGCAGGGAATTTTGGAAATTTTTAAATTGTAAAGTATCTTTGCCTTCTACCGGCATTTCAATTCTTTGATTCCCATGAATTTTGCAATGGTTCATGTGATCCGAAAATGTTTGTTAATTTCGAAATGAGGAAAGGCACATGGGGCAATAGAAACGTTCCCCATATTTTTTGCCTTGGGATAGGAGTCGACTTATTGCTGTAACGGGGAAAAAATGACCATAGGAATTTACATCTTTGGGAGGCTTGTAAATAACCCATACCCAATTTCTAACATTTTCTTCATCTAAGATAAAAACATCCGGTTATTTGAAACCCCACTTTGTAGCGAGCGATTAACATTCAAATTATACCTGTCGGATTAATATTCAACCTTCCCGATGGGTTATTTTGATAAAAGGATTAAATACGCACAAAGCTAAGTGCAAAAACATATCCCAGTTTAAGAACGGTTGTTCAATTGTCAACTGTGAAATAGTGATTTGTTTATATAGAGTTTGTTTAAAGAAATAATTGGATTTTTCCATGAGACAACATCTTGCTTAAAAGAGAAATTATAGGTAAGGTTTATAAATCTATAGAAAAGAATGATAAACTGTTTTCTATTTCTGTGTTATAACCACTCTTTTATATACTGCTAATTTGGTTAATGGTAATTAAATAAGATTATTATAGAATAGTTTAGAAACAAATTTAAGTTTTACTCATCGAGAGTTACGCGCTTCAGAAAATTTGTATAATATTTGAAAATATGGAAAGAAAAAATAATATATACATTTGAAAATTTTGAAAACGCGTGTAAATCTGTGTTATCTGGTTAATTATGAAGAACATTGCCCTCTTAATATTGATTGGATAAGGTTAACTCACAATGAGAATCCATACATTATCTCTTCATTTTACTACTAGGTTGCAGAGCTTTGTGTTAAGATGCAACTGGCTTGAGAGGCTCATGCCGGGTCCATCGAACTTGTATTGGAACTAGCATATCTGATGACTGATGGTCTTGCAGCTTGCATCGATGTGATATCATCCCATCTTGGTCTCTTTTCGGAGGGGGGGGGGTAATTGCATGAATCCACCACAACATTCTTAAAAAGAAGAAAAAATTTAGTAATGAAATATTTAAAAAGAAAAGCTTTTAAAGTAAAATTTTGGAAAATTTTGTTTTTGGAGGGAAGGGGGATTTCCAAAACACCCCCCCCTCCCTCTTCCCCGTCATATATTTTTATGAAAGCCTCTTAATCATCTGTGAAATCCATTTGCTTTCATCAAATACAATTGAAAAATATCCGTCTAATTTGACCAAAAAAAAACTAGAAAACACACAGAATGTGGCATCGTTCCATCTGGCCCCCCTATAATTTCTTAGTTTCCGACTATAATTATAAAAAGCCCCCCCCCCCGTCTTAATCACCCGCCGTTTTCTTTCTTAACTACGATAAGACGCTTGTCCAATGTTGTTTTGCAATTATCGCCACTTGTAAAAATCTTAAACACACGTGGTTCTATTTAAGCTGATTAATAAAGCTCATTTTAAAAAAACGATGAGTAAATGACATTTTTTTTTTTGAATGAAAAGTACTGTTTCAATACATTTACAATCTTAACCCCCGGAGAGGGTTGGAGATTTTATTCCAATGGAAAAAAAATAGCTTATTTTGCTTTTTACGTCGATTATATAATTTATGTTTCAAGATTTTGTAGTTTTTGAGGGAAGGGGGGCTATGTCCCCCAGAAACTCGAATCTACTAGTACAACGATTTTTTTTTTATGCAAAGCTTATAAAACTTATACACCTAAATTATGAAATACTTAAAATAACAGAAAAATGAAGAAAAAGTCTCCTGGAAATAGCCTAAACTAAAAATTATTGAGTATATAAAGGGTTCGTCCTCTAGCCTATATCTTACCCTGTACGCTTTTTTTTTTGTTTGTTTTTTAGCATTTTCAAAAGAGATATATTATACCCCTTTTTTTTGAATATTTAATAAAATTTAAATACATGGACTGTTTAATATTTAAAAGAAGGAAGCTTTTTAAAGAGCTAACAGCATGGTGAAAAAAAAGCGTAAGTAAGGAAATTCTTCCTTAACTTAATGACGAGACAAAAAAAATGTATTTCTTTTTATTATAATAATGAGAAAATTTTACTCACCAGAAGTCGCTTAGAATATTCCATACCTATGTAAACGATTGCAAAAATATTGATACTAGTAGATTGAATGAACTATTCAAACTGTAGAAAATCCTAATCTGAAACCTGAATATATACAAAAAAATAATTGATATATATTGGCAGCTAAACAAGACGCACCGGTTTTCTGACACGGATTTACCCTAAAAGACATGTATATCATGAAGTAGAAATCTAGTCTACGTAAACTATTTCAGAAAAACTTGTCCTTCATAACATATTATGCAAGGTCCTAACTAGCACAAGATGGAACATAGTATAATGCCATGTGAGAGAGCTCTGAATCTCTTTGAAAAGGTGTAGAGACGCAAGCAAATAACGTTGAAATTGCTATATACGCAAGCAAATCCAGAAGGCGCATACTACTCATATATGCCCCAAGAGTATTACTTTAAACGCTTGCCTCCGGGCCCTAGGGGGTTGCGTCGACACAGAACTTTTTCTTATCTGACCTTCGAACAATAATGAGATGGCTATTTTGAAATTTTTATCGGATGGGCTTGGAGAAAAAAGGGTGGGTGGGGAGGGGGCTAGTTACCCTCGGATATCTTTTGACTCTTGAAAAGCGAACTAGAACTTTCAATATTGAATCAAGTGAGCCCTCTATGAATTTTATACGAGCATTCCTTTCATAAGAACCATATACGCCCCCAGGACAACACTTACAACGCCTACCCCCGAGACCTGGGGTTTGTGTCGACACCGGAGTTTTTGTTATCTAATTTTTAAACAATTTTAAAAAACCTGGCTTTCCCAGAATTTGTAGCGGATGGGTTAGGGGAAAAAGGGCGCGGGGGGAGGGGGGCTAGCTAACCTTAAATTTCTTGACTCTTGAAAAGTGAACTAGAACTTTCAATATCCAATCAAATGAGCCCTCTATGAAGTTTATACGAGCATCCCTTTCATAAGAACCATATACTCTCCCAGGACAGCACTTACAACGCCTACCCCCCGGGCCCTGGGGGGTTGTGTTGACACCGGAGTTTTTGTAGCGGATGTGTTTGGGGAAAAAGAGCATGGGGTGGGACTAGTTGCCCTTAACTCTCTTGACTCTTAAAAACTGAACTAGAACTTTCAATTTTCAATCAAATGAGCCCTCTATGAAGTTTATATGAGCATCCCTTTCATACATGAATTTAGGGCATAACTTAGAACGCCTTCCCACGGGCCCTGGGGGGTTGCATTGACACCGGAGTTTTTCTTATCCAACCTTTGAACTATTTTTTTAAACAAAATATTTATCTCAAAATTTTCATCAGATGGCTTTGGAAAAAGAAGGCGTGGGGGGGAGATAGTTGCCCTCGGATCTCTTTTGGCTATTCAAAAACTCTAACTTTTAATTTACAATCAAATGAGCCCTCTCTGAAGTTTATACGAGTATTCCTTTCATAAGAACCATACATGCCCCAGGACATAACTTACAACGCCTGCCCCTGGGCCCTGGGGCGTTGTGTCGACACCTGAGTTTTTTTTATCTTACTTTTGAACAATTTTTAAATTATAGGCTATCTCAAATTTTTTATCGGATGCATTCGGGAAAAAGGGGCGTGGGGGGGGCTAGTTGCCCTCCAATCTCTTTCGACATTCAACAACTGCACTAGAACTTTCAATTTCCAACCAAATGAGTCCTCTCTGAAGTTTTTACAAGCATCCCTTCCATAAGAACCATATATTCCCCCAGGTCATAACTTAAAACGCCTGGCATCGGGCCCTGGGAGGGGGGCGGGGGCTGTGTCAACCCTGGAGTTTTCATTATATGGTCTTTGAACTATTTTTAAATAAATAGCGATCTCAAAGTTCTTATCAGATGGGTTTGAGAAAAAAGGCGCGGAGGGGGGGCGGCTAGGTGCCCTGCAATCTCTTTTGACTCTGAAAGAATGTACTAGAACTTTCAATTTCCAATCAAATGAGCCCTCTTTGAAGTTTTTACGAACATCCCTTCCATAAGAACCATATATGCCCCCAGGGCACAACTTACAAAGCCTGCCCCCTGGCCCTGGGGATTTTTTTGACACCGGAGCTTTCGTTGTATGATCTTTGAACTATTTTTAACAAAATAGCTATCTCAAAATTTTTATCGGATGCATTTGGGAGAAAAGCGCGTGGGGGAGGGGGCTGGCTACCCTCCGATTTCTTTTGACGTTGAAAAGTGAACTATAATTTTCAATTTCCAATCAAATAAGCCCTCTCTGAAGTTTATAAAAGTATTCCCTCCTTAAGAACCATATATGCCCCTAGGGTATAACTTAAAACCCTTGCCCTGAAGACTGTGGGGGAAGTGTTCTGCTCAAAGATACAATTTCCTGAACTTTCAACTACGTTGAACAAAATGACTATCTCAAAATTTTGATTGGATGTGTTTGAAAAACGTTGGGCGTGGAAGGGGTGTTAGTTGCCATCCAATCACTTTTGACTATTAAAAAAGGCACTATCCATTTGAATTTCCAATAGAATAAGCCCTTTTTGAAGTTTCTACGACAACGCTTTCGATAAAAAGAACTTATATGCCACCGGGGCATGACTTACAACCCTTGCCCTGAGGGCTGTGGGGGAATGTTCTCCTTAAAAACACAATTTCTGTCAGGAAATCAACTACGTTGAACAAAATGGATATCTCAAAATTTTGATCGGATGTGTTTTGGAACTGGTGGCCGTGGAAGGGGTGTTAGTTGCCTTCCAATCACTTTTGATCCTTAAAAAGGGCTCTCTAGAACTCTCGATTTCCAATCGAATGAGCCCCCTTTGAAGTTTCTACGACGACCCCTTCCATATGAAGTGCCTCTGGGAAAAACAAATTATAAATAAATAAATAAATACAATAGGCAACGCTATAGCGTTGACTCTGATGTAATCTGTATAGGGGCTATTTTATCAGGCATTAGTTACTCTGGTGAGTTCTATCTTTCCTCGGAGGATGTTTAACATGGTAGTTTTCAGTTCCGAATTTGGGTTTTGTTTAACTTCATTGAACATAAGTTCCACATGCTACCCATACCTCAGTTGAAACCTCCATTGTAATATATCTATTCGTTCACCAAAAGAAACAAATTAAATTTTTGTCAAGCTTGAAATGAATTAACTTAGTTAAATGACACTTTAAAATAAAGCTTTAATATTAACCGTCTGTTTTGCATATACTATATGCGCCTTAAGGAAGGAACGCACCGTCGCGCGGCACTACTGCCTCAGAAACTGGGAAGCTCAATATGAAACTTTACAATAATTTTAAATTGGATAAAAACTCAGAATTTTCAGTAGTTAGCCTTTTCTTACTTGTGCGAATCTAGTCTCGAGTCTTGGTCGATATCATCTATACGCCGCTCAATCCGAAGTATTCTATCATCTAGAGATTCAAGGTGATTTAGCATATACTTGACTTGTTTTTAAATTTCAGTAAATTTCGGGTATATTCCACAATAATAGATTGATAAGCTTCCGAAACGATGTTTTCAACCGAGAATTTCGTTTCATCAATCGTAGCTAGGCGAGTTAACCCCTTTGTTTCAATGTCCTTTCTCAAGATATCCTAAGTGCGAGCAATTTCTATTTGTCTCGCCATTAATCGTGCTGCAACTTCATTAGTCTCACTAACAGCACTTGTGCTCTGAGCGGCTACAGTTTTTGGAACCATGGAGATGGACGGATCAATCTTTTTCGTCTTCTTAAATTTTTCAAGATAGATATCAGGCATTGGATTAAGTTCATCACAAGCGTTTTTAACATTTTTTAAACTTTTTTAACAGTTTTTTTTCGAAGCTTCATTCTTATTAGATTCGAAATTAAGTAGGCTAATCTCCGCTACCGTCTGCTGATCTTGGGACCCATAACAATATACCAAATATTTCCAACCACCTGACATAATCTTTATGGAGTCTATAATTCTGACGGGCCAAAGAGGATACGGTGCGAATTTAGCAAAAGCAAGATCAACCGATTTGTAAATATTGGAATTTTGAAAATTTATAGTGATTTAAGAAAAAACTCCTCTGAAGGAATTCTATACCCAATGCAACAGGCGCAGCTTTCAAAACTCCACTTTCTTGGCGACGGCTTCAAGGGGAAATCAATTAGCTTAAATTTTCATTTGAAGTCTTACAAAATTCTAATAATAATCAAATGTATGGCTACCAGGATTGAAGGGAAGTTATAGAGAAAGGCAATTATTCAATCCTTAGAGAAAGGTAATCTTCTTGCCTTTCAATTAAAGGCAAAGTTTCTTTCCCCCAAAAGGGCTAATTGTGACAGAAGAGATTAGAATGTACCATGTAGCTGATTCTCTTGCATTCTTCAGTTTATTGCATTCTTAAAGAAACGAAGCCAGATTATTCCAGGAAAAGATAGGTAAACAAGGTAAGGAATAGATGAACAATTTCTTGGATAATCAATTCTACATCTCTTTCAGAAATAAAGAAAATTTCTCTTTAATTGTTTATTTGGAGTAATTAGAAATAATCTCATATAAAAACAAATCTCAGAGAAAACTAAAAAGTAAAAAAACAAACAAATATAATTTTTGTATACTCGTTTTCAAAAGGAACTAGAAAGTAGAATTTCTTTTTCTCGAGCATCTTTGAATATAAGTGAGAACGAGGACGCAAAACGGATTGGGCAAAACATAGCCTGATCTTTTTGACTTGTTTACCTGACCTCACCAACTTTTTCGTTTATGCATTTATAGCTTCGACCAATGTAGTATCTATGAAATGTAAAGCCCAATCTATTTCATACCCCTCGTTTTCACATATATTCATAGACTTTCTAGAAGAAGAAAAAATTCTAGTTTTTGGTCCATTTTGAAGACAAGTTTACAAAAAAAATGTAATTTTTATTTTTTTAGTTTTTCGTATGAAATTTCTATGAACTATGAAGTTTCGTATAAAGCATGGAATACACATTAATTTTAGTGCCTATGAAATTATCAAAGTGCTTTTAAGAAGAAGAAAAAGTAGCATAAAGACAAAGTTAAATGTTTAAAAGGATGAGGTTTTTGATGCCTGACTGTTATTTATGCTCTTATTTAACAAATAAAGTATATCTATTATATGTAATTACAAAATCACCTCCAAAAGCCTTTAAATGTAGTTTTCGAAGCAAAATTGTTATTTTATTCTTTTTTTCAATATAGTTTGTTATATAGTTTTACATAGTTATATAGTTTTTATAGTTATATAGTTACGTATTTATATAGTTTTTATATAGTTTACTATCTAGTTAGGCTATATAGTTTACTATATAGCTATATAGTTAGTATAGCCTATAGTATATAGTTTTATACAGTTTTTTTATTCTTAAATATATTCAGTTCTCTGATATTCACATACAAATTTCTATTAGAAAACTAAATATTATCTTATCTTAAATTTATTTTTGTTTTTATAAATTCTGAACATTTCTGAAAATTTGTATCCAATACTTGCATGCTATTTTTTCATTTAAAATCGTCTTAACAAAACAAATGCGTCAAACTAGAAATATCATCAAATACCAATCAAGTAACAATATTTCAGTGTGCCAAAAGCATCAAAGTAAAATAAAACATGAATATTGACTTGATCTTACCATTTAAAACTGTGTTTCGAAAGACACATTTTAAAGTTTTTCAAACAGTTAATGGTAACAAACTGTAATTAAGGAGCAACTTAGCTTAATAGCAACTGAAAGTATAAAAAAATCAAATTTTGATATTAATAGATATCAAAAGAATTGGCTTTTTGTTTTGATTTCAAATACATAAGGCTCATCAAATATAATATTAACCTTCAAAATCTAAGAGTCTGAGAAAATTAGTCTCATTTTTGAAAAAAGAGGGGAAGCACCATCAAAAGTTAAAGAATCTTAATGAAAATTGCACCATCAGATTCAGTGTATCAGAATACCTCGCTGTAGAAGTTTCAACCTCCCATCTCCAAAACTGTGGAATTTTTTTGGTTTTACTTGCCAGAACAAAGATCACAGATGCGTATTTATTTCTTTTTTTATCCCCAGGGGTGATGGTATCGAACCAATCTTCCTAGAATATCTTGACAGGGCTCATTCTGAACAAAATCAAAAGTTCTAGTGGCCTTTTTAAGTGACGAAAAAGTTTGGAGGGCAGACCTCCCCCCTGCTATGCCCCTTTGTCCCCAATGTCGCCCGATCAAAATTTTGAAATATCCATTTTGTTGAGCATAGTTGAAAGATCCAATGAATTTACCTTTGGGGATAACATGACTCCCCACAGCCCCTGAGGAAAGGTCAGTAAATTGTGAAATTCGTCCATTGTCTACGTACAGTATTAGTTATCGGGAAGTATACTAACATTGTTTGCGAGGGGGATTCCACCAGGAGGATTTACCATGGAGAGGGAAGTTTTCGGGACTGAACTCTCCAGGGAAAATATTACACTTTCGAACTTGCCAGAATTCCTCTACTAAATTCTTTTTATTTGCCTTACTTTCTCCTTGCCGACTCAGTTACACATGGAGATGTTCCGAAGGAATCTTCCACGGGAAATTTTCAGCGTGTTAAAATTGTCTGGAGGAATTTTTCACGGGGGGGGGGGCAGATTTTACGCGGGAGAAATATTCCATAGGGGAGCAATCTGCTGGAAAATTGTCCATGGTAGGAACATTTTGCTGGAGAAATTTTCCACGAGGAAGGGGGCTTAGGGAAGGGGAAATTTCAAGTATGGTTCGAAAAATAATCAGAAATCGAAGTCTTTTGCAAATGAAAGTATGGTAAAAGGAATTTTTCCGGCGGAATTGTCCGCAAGAAATTTTCCAGGGGGAATTTTCAGTGAAGGTAGAATGGTCCGGGGAATTTTTTAGGGGTGAGTTTTGCGTGGGAGGGAACTCTCCATATAAATTTTTTTTAGGGGAGGGATTTCCAGGCAATATTTGGAAAACGATCAGAAATTGAATTTAAAAAAAACTACTGAAAATAAGGAGCAACATTAAAACTTAAAACGAATAGAAATAATTCCGTATCCGAGGGGGGTTGCTCCCTCCTAAATACCTTGTTATTTACACTAAAGTTTAACTTCTGTCTGAATTATTTAAAAACGACTTCTGAAACACAGGGCCGTCTAATTAGAATAAAATACTTTTTTTAAAGTACAGAGCGAGATATTGAGGAGGGAGAAAGCCCCCTCATGTACAGGATATTTTCTGTTAGTTTTAAGTTTTAATGTAGCTCCTTACTTTAAGCTAAAAAAATAGTTTTTTTGTCATTAAATCTTAAATAGAAGTAAGGTGATTAAATGAAGAGAAGTAAATATAATCTATTAATTTATCACCTAATGCTATCAAATAAAAAAAAACTTATTAGAAGGGGATTTCTCAATAAATCATTGTCAGTAGAAAGCGCTGCCTAAGTAAAGACAGATGTGGGCACAATGTATTTTTTTCACCAAGGCACTTCATATAGAAGGAGTTACCGTAAAAACTGCGAAAGGAGCTCATTCGAATTTAAATTGTAAATTATAGTGCCCTTTTTAAGAGTCAAGAGTTATTGGAGTTCAGCCAGCCCCCCCCCCCTCCACGCCCATCATTTACCAAAGAACGTCTAATCAAAATTTGTATATAGTAACCTTGTGCAGTATAGTTGAAAGGTCAAGTCATTATGTCTCTTGGGATGTCAAGCCCCCACAGCCCTCAGAGCAAAGGCTATAAGTTATGCTAGTCGTTCATCGTTAATATATAAGGATTTTATGGAAAAGGTAGTCGTAAAAACTTCTAAGGAGGCGCATTCAGTTGGTAATAGGAAGCTCTAGTGCCCTTTTTAAGAGTAAAAAATTATCGGAGGGCAAATAGCTCTCCCGTGCATTCTTTTCCCCAAATGCATCCGATTGAAATTTAGAGATGGCCATTTTGTTCAAAACTGTCTAAAAGATGATATAACAATGCCTCCAGAGTTGATATAAAGCCTAAAGGCAAGGGTTATAAGTAATGCCCCGGGGCCATATAAGGTTTTTATGGAAGGGGTGATCGTACAAAATTTTGGAGAATGCTCTTTTGATTGGAAATTGGAAGTTTCTATTCCCTTTTCAAGAGTCGAAAGTGATCAAAGGACAAGGAGCCCCCCCTCCCCCCTACACTCTCTTTTCTCTAAATGCATCCGGTAGAAATTTTGAGATATGCATTTTGTTCAAAATTGACCAAAGATCATATAACAATACCTCCAGGGTTGACGCACCCCCCCAGAGCCCGAGACATTAGGTTTTTACTTGGTGTAATTTAAAGCTAATAATTCTGATTGATAAAGTTGGTTTTAAGAAAGCAATGCTTTTTTAGATCATTTTTTATGTCATATTTTTTTTTTTTGCAGTTTGTTTGAAAAAAGAATGTTCTTGACATATATATTTTTTAAGATTCGACGAGTTGAAAATTACGGCTTCAAACCGATGGTGAAGAAACAAAACCAAAGGGTTGCTCCCACAACCCTTGCTGTCAAATGCAGGTTGCTGCAACACTCCATAGGTCGCTGCAATACTCCACGTCGTATTCTTCAGAACTTCAAATCTAATCCAAACATTATTCACGTTTCTATTTGTCATATATTCTCCAGGTCTTGTTCTTTATATTTTCTACCATTTATATTTTTTAAAGATGAAATTAGTCTTTTAAATTTAAGTTGATGACATTAGAAGATGACATTTAAGAAGATGACATTAGTCTTTTAAAAACCCCCACACAGAAATTCTGTATTCGACAGAACGTGCTGATATTTCAATACCATTAACTTTGAAAGTGTTTTCACCAAATTTCTCCCCAATTACCGTTAAAACCAAATTTAGCCAAAGATCGTCAATTTTCTTACCACTCACATTTACTTTCTTAATCGACTTTTTAATCGTGGTGCCATTTTTGTTAGCCGGATCTTCCCATCTAGGAGATATACACTTTTCAAAATGCTGTAGTTAATGGGTTCCCTTAGAAGCTGACTTGGATCTTTAATGTGGTGTTGAAGATACCAAAAACCTGTACTTGTATCGATGGAATAAATTTCTGTCAGGTTCCTATCCCAATTCTTTTTTTCATCCGTGGCTTTTCGGAAATACCATGTCCATGACCGTTGTAACGGTAAACATTTAGTTTCTTGTTCAACCATTTAAGCAATCAAAATTTCATCGTATGCTCTTAAATGAGTCTTTGTAAATTTTATGTATCATCTTCTCATAGCGTAACTGGCTTTAAAATATATTTCTTAGGCAGTAAAAGGATTCCTAAAATAAATTAAACGACAATTAGGTGGAAATATGATTGCGGTTTTATGCTTGTCATTGCTTAGCTAACTTAGTTTTTAAGATTCATTCATTAAATTTTCATATTTTTTTTTCGTTCTATGTGAATCTCGCTGGAATCTTCTACTTAGAAGTGTGGAATCTAATCTAAAGTAGGGTGTAATAAAGAATTAGCAGCAACCATAATATTTGTTAAGCTATTGTTCTTACAAATTTAATCAAAACCATTCACTCTAGTTACGGAGACATTTTGTCATGATGTCATGATGACATAACCTCATGTAGACATAATGATGATATGACGTCATACAGACATAATCATTTTTACATAATGATGAATTGACACCAAAAATACAGTTCTTCAAGGAAAATTGGGACACATTTAGAAAAATCACGTATCTATTACAATAGTTTTCAAATGAGCCCTTAAACAGCTCTCTACGATATTTTAGTCCCTGTTAGCACCGAAAAAAAAGAAATCACTGAAGGAAAAAGCGAGAATTTTTCAGGTTCTAAGAGAAAAGGAGGCTGAAACCCTGTGGGTAAGGGCTTTTTTCCATTGTGATTCAAAATTTGCACTTTTGCTTGCAATCTACAGCCTTTTCGAGGATTTTCAAGTATTTCTCAAACTTAGCAAATTTTTTTTCGCAATTAACTTTCACTAATGAGATAAACTCAACAAAAGTTAAACTCATTCTTTTAAGGAAAAAGTATGCTCACTTATGTTTTTTTAACGCGTTTTCAAACTCTTGATTACAATGTGCTGTGGTTTGCTCTTTATTAGGTGACAGTTACTGCTGCGACCATGAAAAACACAATCTCTCTCCTGAAAGAACTAGGAACTGATCCCACTTTGGTCTTCCAATCATACAGAAAAAAAACCTTGCATGATTCTTTTTCAAACAAGGTTCAATATGCTTGCCTGTCTGTAAAGTAAAGCAAAGAAAAGTTTAGAAGAGAACAGAGGGGTGGGGGCATTGCTTAATAATTCGTTCACAAAATCCTTGTAAAATTCCGCTTCAAACAAAGTGCAATATGCTTACCAACGTGCAATTTGGTGCAATATACTTACAATATGCAGTATGCTTACAACAAGGTGCAATTTAGAGTTACAAAGTTAGCAGTAGAATGGACTTGTGCCACTGCCCTTCCTTGTCTGTTTAATCATACAAATTGGAAATACTTGTGTGATGTTCAAAAAAGTGTAATATTCTAACCTGTTTTCCAAAAAGCTGTGATGATGGGGGGTGTTGACAAAGGGGGGGGGGGGATGTTGACAAGTGAACCATGGGGTGCCTCTAGTTCTTTTTGCAGCCTCCATTTGTAGCAATATATGTTAGCTTATTTTTGGACAGTGTTGTTGCTTATATTTTCCAGCATGTAAAAGAACAACAAAGAAGTCGTCCATATTGTCAAAATGGTACGTCTCATGTACTCTAGGGTAGCAGAGTGGATTGACGCTCTGATTGACAGTATGGGACCCGTGGTCTGATTCCCGTTCCCGCAAGGCTGGGTGACATGGTTGCCACCTGCCCCTGTGGAAATTTTTCAATGCCCCACTAGCATGGAGAAAAAAAAAGACGACACACCAGTTCTACCAAAGTAAAAAAGGTATTTTCCTCGTTATTTAATCCAGGAGACTGTAAGCCTTCCGCACAAGGTTTTCGACCATGGTGATTCTAATGGTGTACCTTCTGTTTCAGTCCGACTCAAACGTACGTTAGACGCCCTATGCACCATCAATGGCTCTGGAGTATCTCTAGCCTTTTTAATAGTTTTTATATCTCATAAATAAATTTTCCTTACAGCAAAACTTTCATCAGCTTCTCCAGGAGTAACAATTAGTGTTACAGTGAAAACTATATTTTTATTAGTTCAAAATTTGATTTTCTTGCCACGGGGCAACCTTGTAATAAAACTACGATGAAACGAGCCATGGGATGCCTCAATTTTCTTCTGAATAAGAGGACTATCAAAGTTGGGATGTAAAGTGGACGCCGCTCTTCTACCTTGGTTCCATACACTTAAAATAAAATTACAAACTTGACAGAATCATAAACACAAATAGCATGTGAAACTAAATGGAAGCACATTCAGATCCATAGAAATTTTTTTTTTTTTTTATCTCCCATCATTGTCTTAACCCTCAACTCCCTTGTTCTGCTTCAACAAAAAATATATACTTTTAACACCAACAAAACTTTCTTGAAAAGATGTAGAACAAGTTATTTTTATCCCTGCTCGCTTGTTATGTTAATTAACTGAGTTTCCTCTCCTGTTTTTGCCACTCAGTGTGTATTGCTTACTTGACTAATTCTGGGTACTATATTTATACAGTCTATTTTTTGCAAAATCCCTTATAAACTTTGTCCCCTACACTATCAAAACAAAATTCGGAAACTATTTCAGCAGCTTTTGTACTCCTTGTTATTTAAACCATTCTCTTTCTCCACCTCCTCTTTACATTTTTATTATCCGGTTTGAATTCTTTATAAAGTCCTCTAGTCATAATCGTTTTCAATATTTTTGTATCGTTGACTTATGTATTTGTCTTTTTTTCTTTTTAACCGATTTTTTATACTTATTGTTTTGCTGTGTGTTTTAAGTTTTACTCTGAAGTCTGAATTCAACCCATCTTGGCTTTTGATACCCATTTTTTGGAAATAAATTTTAAATACTAAGAGGAATTATTATCGTTGGTTTTATGAAATGCAGAGAAGGCTAATGCAAACAATATAAACAATACTGCGAACGATATAAATAATACTGCAAACAGTATTTGGAGAACTATACAAACAGTACGTTTTAAATGTCCCTATTAAGTCCAGACGCCATGGTAAAAAACAATAAGTAAAATGTGAATCTCGTCGATAAGTGCCAAAATTAAAAAAAAACATAATGTATACAGACGGTATGAACATCAAAATGAGTGTTACCTAATACTAATGGATAAATATTCCAAGAATTTACCATCTGTAAAAGGACGAATTGCAGCTTTATTGAGCTCTGAGGCACAATAAGCAAATAATAAATTGCAATAGTTTTAATAAGTGCTTTTGAACGCAACTATATAATTTCAATTGGCCACTGGCCAAAAATTAGAAAAATAAACTGAAATGAGATTATGGAACGAGGACTATCCAATAATCCATAGGTGACAGTTTATCATTATCCACAGTAATTATGCAGCTCATGCCTAAAATATTTAATCCATTCTTCCTTCTTTGTTCTGTATATATATATATAAATATATATATATATATATATATATATATATATATATATATATATATATATATATATATATATATATATATATATATATATATATATATATATATATATATATATATATATATATATATATATATATATATATATATATATATCTTCATTTGCCCAAAACTTTGACAGAAGAAAAGCTTTACAATATGTGTCAGTAGTAAATAAAGATAAAGATTTACCACCCGGATACCACCCTAGGCTAACCACTACTCAGAAGTGAACCTTTTGTTTGCGCCAGCTATTAAGGCAGATCTCTCCCTTGCCTATGTAAAATCATTATTCCATGAATTTGAGTCTCAGAGATATGACCACCACCTCCCAATTTTTGCGGATAGCTCAAAAGCGGAATCTAGGACTGCTTGTGGAGTCTACTTTCCATCTTTATGCATAGCAGTTGCAGAAAGGCTCCAAAATGATGTGAGTATTATGGCAGCCGAAATAGCTGTCATCAACATTCCATTGACAACGATTATAAAGATGCCAATCTTCCAAGAAACACCCCTCTTATAATTTATTCTGACTCAAAATCAGCCCTTGCCTTGATATCACCAGAGTATTCAGACAATGATATCTCTACCACTCTTGTAATATTGAACCAACTACTTAAATAAGGTATATCCACAAAATTCCAATATATCCCAAATCATATGGGCATTAAAGGAAACCACAAGGCAGATGAAATAGCTAAATCTGCCCTTCAGCTTGAAATAATATCTGGAAGGCCTATCCCAGTAAGAGATTATTTGAAAAAAACTACGTTTTCTAAAGAGTTAAAGAGGCTGAGTTACAAGGTCGAACCTTAAAACGTACAGGGATTAGGAGGCACAGTTGGGGGGCTACCACCCCCAAACCCCCGCTTTCGCAGCCTTTAAATATAAAAAAAAAATTCTTTAAACTGAAAGTAAGGAGCGACATTAAAACTTAAAAAGAACAGAAATTATTCCGTATATGAAAGAGGCTGTGCCCTCCTCAACGCCTCGCTCTTTACGCTAAAGTTTGACTTTCTCACAACTCTTTTTTTAAACAATAAAAACTTTAGCGTAAAGAGCGAGGCGTTGAGGAGGGCACAGCCTCTTTCATATACGGAATAATTTCTGTTCTTTTTAAGTTTTAATGTCGCTCCTTACTTTCAGTTTAAAGAATTTTTTTTATATTTAAAGGCTGCGAAAGCGGGGGTTTGGGGGTGGTAGCCCCCAACTGTGCCTCCTAATCCCTGTACGTTTTAAGGTTCGACCTTGTAACTCAGCCTCTTTAACTCTTTAGAAAACGTAGTTTTTTTCAAATAATTTCTGCACGTTTTTGTACAGTTTATTACTTATTATTGCTTGACTAACTGTTAGCTGATCGTGTCAGGAGTTAAAGTTGGGGGGCTTCCGCCCCCCAAACCCCCCGCTCTTGAACATTCTTGTGTTAAGGCTTTTAATTCCTGAATACTCAAATCACGTCGTACAGGGTGCCTCCTAATCCCTGTACGTTTTAAGGTTCGAACTTGTGACTCAGCCTCTTTAACAGCCCCCCAACTGTGCCTCCTAATCCCTGTACGTTTTAAGGGTCGACCTTGTAACTCAGCCTCTTTAACTCTTTAGAAAACGTAATTTTTTTCAAATAATTTAAAAAAGAAACTGAGTTTCTTTTCAAAGTATATAAAAAAGTTGCTCTGATGGTGAATCGAACCCGAGTTTTCCGCCTGAAAGTCTGAAATCTCAGCCGCTGGACTATACAAACACAATAGTAATTGTTGTTTAGCAAATAGAAGGTATTTTCGACGCAAGCAAATTCCCAAAAATCTTGATATGTGGTTTTTGGAAAACAGGGAAGGAGTGATCAGATTGAGCTGAAATTTCGACGATAAGCTCCCAGGCCCCAGGAAAGCTTATCCTCTAAATTTCAGCCCGATCAGACAACGTTAAAGGGGGGTTGTGGAGGGAAAAATTAACATGGGCTAATATAGGAAAACGAGGTTTTTCGTAAATGTAAATTCGGGGGATAATTTTTTCGGTCTGAAAATATCAAAAGGCCCTAACAGGTCGAATTCTGCTTCGAATGAGTCCTCATTCAACCGGATCCGGTGCCAACTGTGGCCTGTAGGCGTGGCTAAGAAAAAAAAAAAGAGATGAATTTTAAGTGGCTAGATTTGGTTTTTTGAAAACAGGGAAGAAGTGATCAGATTGAGCTGAAATTTCGAGAATAAGCTCCCGGACCCTAGGACAGCTTAACCTCAAAATTTCAGCCGAATCAGACAACGGTAGAGGGGGGCTAAGGTGTGAGGGTCCAAACTTCCGGCCCAGTTTACCCCAGGAATATAAAGTCGGAGGAGAATGAAATTTTGCAAGTTTCTTAGTTTGAGCTTGGGCTACAAAATGCAATTACCGCCGTCTCTCTGCGACCTCTAGGACCTGAAATCGCTTAACATTGTGGTGGGTCGCCTCTTTATAGAGGCACAAGTGTGCCTCCTTGATATAAATCATTGGCGCCGAAAAATTTATCTAGAAAACCAAAGCCCACCAAACCTTTCTCCATTTCCATCCCGGAAAGACTCAAAGATGTACAATAGAATGCGATCAAATGCACTGGTCTTAACTGCCAAACTTATCATTTCCAAAACACGACCGCTCTGACGGTAACGAGCCCTCTTTGCCGCCTATGCCAAACCCATGACAAGACCATTAACCACGTTCTTTTCGGTTGCCCTGTGGCAAATCTCAACCATAAAAAAGAATGGCTAACTTTATCTGCTATAATCAAGTGCCTTAAGCTAAACGCTAATATTGACCAACTAACTCAAAGCAAACTCGCTTCAACCGATGATGCCGAATTGTTCAAAGCTGTCTTTAACTGCCGGAATATAGGTGGTTTCATCAATGATATACAAATTCTATCATTAAAAAATAATAGACTAATTCCTATAGGGGAGAGTTGGGTACGTTGGGACGCGGGTCCGTTGAGACACGTGTACTTTTGACAGAAAACTTTAAGCTAAAAATTTGCCGTACTCACAACTCAAACGTCATCTCTTGGACTATCTGTGGATGAAGTATAGTAGTCGTATGTGCAAATTTCTATCACAAAATTTAGGTAAGAATTTCTTATGTGGTTTTTGAAAAATATTTTTGATTTGCGAAATTGTACGGTACTCTTAGGTAAGCAGGTTTTAGACAATTGCTTACAGCCCATTAGATAGAGAAAATTATGAGCTTTTAGATGGTATAAATTTTGTTGTGTTCTTCTGCCATCTAGTGGCTAAACTAATTTTTTTTTTAACTTCTATCACTTTGGTTACTCGGGAACACATGTTCCAGGGTACACCGGGACAGGTTCAGTATATTGTTTCTTAGGTTATCCTTGATTGCTTTAGCCTAGAGAACTTTCAAGAGCATGCTTTTCGTGTTATGTTGACTTTTTTCTTTCATTTTTCTACTCTCGATGGGCCTTGCGTTATTAGGTGGGTACAACAATCCTAAAAAAAACTCCCAAAAATCAAATACTTAACAATCCATGCCAATTGTAGCCCCTTCAAGAAATAAGAATATTTCACTTGTTTCAAATAAATACTATAATCAATAAAAACATGACTTCAAATCTATAATCTATAATCTAAAAATTCATAAAAATCCTATACTATTTCTACATTCCCAAAAGATTTACTAGATTTTTTTTCATAAAATAAACTCTACTAATTCACATCTAAGTCTTCAAATCTAAGACCTCAAATCTAAAACCTACAATCTAAGTCTCAAATACTTCAAATCTAAACTCTATATTTGTTTTCTTTATATCATACAAAATCCTATATTATTTCTATATTTCATAAAAATATATTCAATCATAAACTACATACATTCTAATTATTTAATTAAATTTAAATCTCACATAATATATAAACTCAGAAGAACTTAAACTTAATAATATAAACTAGAAACTTCGCAATTCATTTTAGAAGGCCAAAAACGAGATAATCGTATCAGTTACCTTTCGTCTGGAATAAAGAGGCATGAAGAAAGCTATAGAATCTCCTCTTTATAGGATGCCACTTCAAGCTGCTGCTGAAGTTTATAATTTCAAGTGGTCAACTCTTAGCAGATATGCCACTGCGTTTCATAACAGAACAGATGAAGAAAAAGAAGAGTTTACTTACACTCCCGCCTATGACAACAGGCGAGTATTTACGATTGAGCAGGAGCTTCAACTTGAAGAGTACATCCTTCAAGCAGCCCGAATGCACTATGATCTCTCCAGGAAGAGAGTCAGAGAGCTTGCTTGGCTTCTGGCGAAACGAAACAGACTTGCATATCGGTCAAGCCGGGACACAGAAAAGTCTGCAGGCAAAGACTGGTTGTATGGCTTTCATAGAAAGCATCCTTCGATTTCGTTTCGAAGGCCGGAACCTGCAAGTATCCAAAGAAATCTTGGTTTCAATCGTGTTGCTGTTGACAATTTTCACATGAATCTGGGAGAATTGTCTTCACAATACAAGTTCCATTCAAGGTTGATCTTCAACCTCAATAAGCCTGGGCTCACAAGTGTCCAGACCATGCACCAAAGATTTCTGAACCCAAAGGGAGTAAAGCAGCTTGGTGCTACGCCAAGAGAGAGGAAAGCTGGTGACCATGGTGGGCACCATAAATGCTATGGGAGGATTTATCCCAGCCTCCCTGATGTTCCCACGAGGACGTTTTGCAGAAAGGCTTCTTGATGGAGCCGCCCCCCCACAGGCTGCTGGAATAGCAAATGGCAAACCTGGAAATGCTTGGATGACAAAGGATCTGTTTTTGTTGTATTTAGAGCACTTTGTATCGCATGTCCACTACTGAGAATCCTGTCTTGACTCTGATGGACAATCATGAAAGTCACACCAGTTACGAAGCAGTTTCATTCTCGATGCAGTTTTCGTTCAAAATACATTTACTTACGTTCCCGTAGCACACATCATCCAGGTTGCAGCCTCTCGACGTTACGGTTTATGGACCTTTAAAGACTTACTGGTCACAGGCAATGGAGAACTGGTTGATACTTCACCCTGGTCGAGCAGTGATGGAAAATGAGATCGGTGAATTACTTGGGGTTGCTTTTCCTAAGGCCTTCTCTCAGACTAACATCACTAGTGGATTCTCAAAGCCTGGAATTTTCCCGCTGAATACTGGAGTGTGGCAAGAGTCTGACTTTCTTCCTGCTTTGCGACGAGAAGATACTACTGATCCGGGAAATCAGTCTGCCGCTGTTGACGAAAATATACCAGATCCGCAAGAGCTTTGGTTGAGCCAGAGTCCCAGTACTACAACCCATTCAACCTCGTTTGTTGTGCCAGAAGATATTATACCCCTGCCAAGAAGGGAAGCTACGAACATAAAGACAGGCAGGAAGCCTGGAGTATCCAAGATATTGACTTCTACACCGGTGAAAGACTCGATCCAAGCTGCAGAAAACAAAAGGAAGGCAAAAAAGAGAAGAAGGATCTCAAGGAAAGCAATAAAGCGGCTCCTGCCAAAAAGCCGAAGATTCAGAAGAAAACTACCAAGAGATTGCTGTTGTTCAGTGACGAAAGTGGAGATGAAGCAGGACTGGGGGATTCTGAGTGTGACGACAATTCTGACGACTCGTTCAGCTCTGAATATTTCCGATTGGTGAAAGAGGATTCTGTGACTTCCAGTATCTGTTCCGGTGACTTTGTTCTAGTCGAGTACAAGGAGAAAAAGGGATGGAAATTCTATACTGGTGAAGTTCTTCAGGCCGATCCAGACGGCTACACTGTCAATTTTTTTTAAACAAAATGTTCCAGCCTGGAGGTTTACGTTTCCGAAAGAGCACGATGAAGCGTTTGTCGATAGATCAGAAGTAGTGATGAAATTGCCAGTTCTAATGGCCTCGGGCGGAACTAAACGCAATGCCAAGATCAGCAGCTTTGATGCAGACCTGACCAACTACTCTGTCGAATAATTTTTTAAATAAGTTTATTGTATTTTAATTGATTTATCATGGTGTCCAAAAGTACCCACCACCCTGACCCACAGTACCCGCACAAGTGGTACTCTGGGACAAAACGGGACCCTCTGAAAAATAAGTCTTCCTAGTTTTACTGCGAGCAATAAAAATCTGAGAAAATCCCAGTAAAAGCCAAATGATTTTTCCACAGATTGATGTTTGATACAAGAAAATCGGACTGTAAATGTAGGAGATATTGACCTTTAAGTTGAACTTGTCCCAGGGTTCCCGGCTATCCCCTATTTGATTTCCCAGGATGCGCCTGACATAATCAGAAAATACGAAAAAGGTTAAATGGATTTATCCGAAGCCTATAACTGAAGAAGAAGAAGCAGATAGCAAAGAAAAATTTAATAAAAAGCCTGTATCAGATGGGTTTGTGTTTTTTTATGAGGTAGGCTTAGTTGCTTACTTCGTTGGTAAACATTTATTAATTTCTGTAATTTCATTTCACATTTGCTTCTTTTTCACAATTTATTCTTGTCAGTGTTCATTGTTAAATTAGGAAAATGGGGGAATTCAGTTTTAAATGAAAAAGATCTTCATATGCAATCGTCTTATAGCGATCTAATTATTGCACATAACTAACATAACTTTCCTTTGAAGGTGTAGATGTCATTAGGAGTCTGAAGGTTGTTAATGCGTGAAAATTTCTCGAACGTAAAGCGTTGTGAATCTTAACTAATTAATTTACTTATTCCTTTTTACGGTTCAATGTGGCAACACCAGCGAAAATGTGGTGCCACCATTGAAACTTCGTAATTTTGAAAAAACCAAGAGAAAAATGTGAGAAAACTGTGGTTTTCTGAAATGAATAAATCTAAGACGGGTCAGTGGAGCAATAAAAAGTTATTTTTATGAATAACAATAGATAAAGTTAACAAAGTGAGCAAATTGAAAAAGATCGGTAAAGTGAGCAAAAATTTATCAAAGTACAAACTTTAAATTATATTCTGTAACATTTACTGAGGACTAAATTTATATCGTCAATGTTTTTTTGGTCGTGCATACCTCAGCTTTCAGACAACAAAGATTTCAACCGAATGCGTGTTTTTCTTTGTTCTGAATATAAACAATGCATGTGTGTTTTTGTTTTTATACTGGCTTAAGCTGTGTTACCTGGTGTGTGCTCGAGGCATTTTTCTTTTTTTACTGGCTCAAAATGTGCTACATTTCAGCAGGGGTTGGCCAATCTGATACCACACAGTACAGGCCAACCGAACATTATTTTACAGAACGGCAAGGTCAATCAAGTTGTCTAGATTATGAAAGGTTATAGCTAGAAACTTTCTTGGCATTGGCAAGAGAAATGAATTTGCTAGCTAGGACAAAACTCACCACAGTGCAATGACACACCACCTTCGATTGCTTTGGACGAACAAAGCAAAACACTTCTAAGCTCGTTTAGACTATGTTGGGCCGAATGATATCATTTTTCCACTCCTAAGAGAATCTCTTAGGAGTGGAAATGAAGGTAAGGAATGTTATTCCTTACCTTCAGTCGAAAAGCCTTTTTTTAATTAATTGAAGCAATTTTTTTTTAACTGATTGATATGTACCAGCTTCTCAGTATATTCCCAACGACAAAATATGGACAGAATAGCCCATCGCTTACATCCAATTTTGCCTTAACAAAAATTACCACTAAAATTAAATTCTATAGGTTTGTAGATTTTAGAAAATCTATACTGTGTTAAAGTAATGTTGTCACATTTTTTTTTAATTAAGTACGTCAAGATTAAGTACGAAAATATTTTTTTGTCAATCGCTCAAACTTGACAGGAATCCCTTTTTCCTCATTCAGATTTTCATAATTTTTTTCTTCCCATCTTAACAATGCATAAAGCGTTGAGGTTCCGACAGTGAAAAGGATAAATTGCCTTATTTCTTATAAATTTAATTCTCCACCAAATTGGTTGCATTACCATCCATTTAGAAAGACGTCATGAACATTACAAAATCTTTATCCTCTATAAAAGTGAAAAGGAACACAAATATAGACACTTTCTGGTTATTGAATGCCAACGAAAGGCAGTTTTAATAGCCAGAGAGACGCAAAACTATATTCATTTGAATTTCAAAAAAGAGCTTGAAATCCTCAAAACCCTGGTGGATCGAAATAAATAATATACCATTAAAATTTCCATATTAGAAAACCCTTAACCGAAGGTTTTCAGTCTCTTTTTGAGTTCCCAAGGAAGTTATGTTTTGCCCTGTACAATTTCAATGGTACGCTTTTTATTTTGACCCTCCACCGTTTTCGAGCCCTTTATCAAAGTTACTACAAATTTGTTTGAGTAACTACTTCTAAGTTTAAGATGGATAGAAGTTCCCATTCCTGAATCAAGGTCAAATTTATCAGTTTTTTTACATTTTATAATCAGCGCATTTAATTTTCGGATACTATGGACTTTGGTTCACCATTTACTAGGTTGCAGCTATTGCTGCAACCGTAATACTGATTTTGGCTGTAAGTCGAACCATTCGGAGCTTGAGAGCTCTGGACAAGCAGGCGTCGTCGTATATTGGAGACAAAAGATAGGATATTTAGTGACAGAAAATTAATATTCCAGGCCCCAAAGGGATTTTTTTTCCACTTTTGGATTTGGATTTTTTTTTTCACAATTGTTACCTAATTTTGTGCTTTTAGAGTATATTTAATCTTTTAAAGGGGCATGGGGCAAAGAGGATGGGGAAAGGTCAGATATTTGATATTTTTCTGCAACTTCCCAGTCCCGAAATTGTGTCTCTAATGGTCTGGATTAATATCCCTTGATTGAAATGACGATTATCAATTCATCACTCGGCGTATTTCGCTGAATTCCGAAAGAAAAAAAATACTAATAGTGGGAAAACCTGCAAATCGTCCATCGACATAAATCTATATACCGAATGAGCGCATTGAATCGTCATTCATTCCTGTACAATCACATCAAGCAGTTGAGACAGATATCAAACAGTTCGTAGTAACGAACTTTAAGCAAGGAGCGACGCGGCTCAATAGTACCAAAACTCTAAAAAGCAGAATTTTGATATAAATAGATAGATATATCAAAAGAATTGGCTTGTTATGCTGATCCTAAATATGTAAGATTTATTAAGTTTAGTGTTACCCATCAAAAGCTACAAGCCTGAGGAAATTTGGCTGATTATCGAAAAAGGGGGAAAACAGCCCTTAAAAGTCAAGCGATCTTAATGAAAAATCACATAATCGAACTCAACTTATTTGAAGACCCTATTGTAGAAATTTTGAACCCCCATCTGCAAAAATGTTGATTTTTTTTTTCTTTTTGCCAGAAGAAAGGTTACGATGATACGTGTTTATTTGTTTTTTTTTCAGGGGTGATCACATCGAACCAATAGTGCTAGAATATCTGGAAAAGGCTCATTTGAACAGAAGTTAAAAGTTCTAGATCCCCCTTTCAGTGACTAAAAACATTGGAGAGCAACTAGCCCCCTCCCATCCCCCTTTTTTCCTCAAAGTCGTCCGAATAAAATTTTGCGATAGCCATTTTGTTCAACATAATTGAAAGGCCCAATAAATATGCCTTTGGAGATAACGTGACTTACCACAGTCCTTGGGGACTATGGTAAGGTCTTTAAGTTATACACGTTGCCCATTGTTTAAGTATAGCGTAAATATGACGCACGCAAAAATACATACGATACCAAATTAATCCAGCAAAAGCTAAGGGCATGGGAAAAAATGTGTTAATTAATAATGATTGAAAACGAAGCACCAAAACAATATGTTACTGGATCACATTTAATCGCAAACAAAAACGATGCGCTACAAAATCCGTGGTTAAAAGAAAAGCAATAGCGGGAATCACGAGTTGCAAACAAAATAACTTGAGCCTAATATTCCGCTTAGAAGACTTACAACAACAAGTGTCACAACAAATCCCAAACAAAATAATGCTTAGTGAATTATGTGGTTGGAAGACAAGCTACACCACAAATAATACGGAATCGCAAGTGAAAATGATGAAATTTCACTCAGTTGAGTTCAAAAACGACACTCTAAATCCATGAATTTTCAATTTTTGAAGGGTTGAACCCAGGGTTGCCACTGTTGATAACTTATCACCAAATTTGGTGATTTTTAGTAATCTTACCATAAATGTGGCGATTTTATTATATAATTTGGTAATTTTACTATATTTGCTAAAACTTCTGAGTTTAGCAAATTCTAATGAAAATGCTATTAAATAGACTCGATTGTTAGTGGACGGCAAATTTATTGCATATCAAAATAGCCTATGAGAGGAGATGACCATAGGCCTTGCTATCTATATTAATAAAGAAGAAAATTTATGAAAATGCAATACAGAGCAGTCGCGAGATCTATGACACACGCTGCAATTTTAAGTTAGTTTAAGACGCAGAAGATATTTTTTATGGTAAGGTTGCATATTAGGGACCCATGATAAAAATAACTTATTTATTATACTGTATTATTCATTCAATTGTACTGTAAAGTTGCAGCAATGCTGGTAGATTTCTTGACTAAGATAGAAAAATAAATTTAATATTAACATATTTTTCATTTCCAGTACTTACAATTCGGGTTGCAGTTCTTTTTTTTAAGATCATTAAAAATTCCCCTCTTCAATTCTCTTTTAGAAACTACAAAGTATTCAAACATTTCATTGCTGTTTCATACGAGGTTTTTTTTAATTATTTGCTAGGTAAGATATAAACATGCCGTTTGACACACCTTCCCTTGTTTTAACGACCATTCAGGCTTACGTATAAAAAACTTATAAAACTGTACGTGTATAATCCTTATTCTCCACGACCGTTCATCGTCGGAAAAATTTGTACATCAAATGTGTTCAATTATCAGAGCAAGTTTAAAGTTGTTGTGGCTTGCACAAAAGTAGTATCCCCGTAGACACTTTAACGGGGCCCATAGCAGATTAACATGGGAGTTTAAAGGTGCCCTGTGACATCACGACATACCTGTTTCTAGCTGGCAAGATTCCCACCCCTGGCAAGATTCCTGCCCTGGCAAGTTTCCCACCCTGTTACTTCAAAGCATTCCTGGCAAGATTCCCGGATGTTTCAATTACTTGGAGGGTGGTCGGGATAATAGGGAAATTAACAAGGGGAGCTCCTAGCCCCTCGCACGTGTTTCTATTTGGCAAGATTCCCGCCCAGGCAAGATTTGACATACCCAGGAAAGATTTGGCACGTCCAGGCAAGATACCCACCCTGGCAAGATTTGGCATGCCCAGGCAAGAGTCCTGGGTGTTTCAATTACTTGGAATATGGTCGGTATAATACACATGTAGTAATAACAGGGAGATTAATAGGGGATTTCTGGAAGTCAGATAAGTGAAGTTCCTAGTCCCTCGCACCTGTACAATGCGGTCAGCTGTTTCTACCGGAGCCCTCTGATGTCACGACATCCGTAGGGAAATTAAAATCGAATTTTAAAGACAGCCCTCTGACGTCACGGTACACACCCCCGCGCCTGTACAATAAGGTCAGCTGTTTCTATCGGAGCCCTCCCACGTCACGGCAGCCATAGGAAAAATATCATTGGATTTCTAGGACACAGATAGGGAAATTAACACAGAAAAATTAAAATAGGATTGCTGATTATGTTTTGTTGGTTATGTTTGGTGGTTATGTGGTTTGCTGGTTATGTTTGTTGGTTATCTTTGTTGGATGTTGTTTGTTGGTTATGTTTGTTGGTTATATTTGTTGGATGTTGCTTGATGGTTCTGTTTGTTGGTTATGTTAGTTATGTTTGTTGGTTGTTGGTTACGACTCTTGGTTATGTTTTGGAAATGTATGGTGGTTATAATATGTTTGATGTTTGTTGGTTATGTTTGTTGGTTGAGTTTGTTGATGGTTATGTTTGATAGTTATGTTGGTTATGTTTGCTGGTTGTGTTTGCTGATGGTTATGTATCTTGGTTATGTTTCTTAGTTATGTGGTTTGATGTTTGTTGTTTTATGGTTGTTGGTTATGTTTGATGGTTATGTGGTTTGATGTTTGATGGTTATGTTTTGTGTGTTAGTTGCTGGTTATGTTTGTTGATGGTTATGTTTGATGTTGGCTATGTTTGTTGTTTGTTTGTTATCTTGTTTGTTGGTGATGTTTGTTAGTTATGTGGTTTGATGTTTGATGGTTATGTTGTTTGTTGGTTATGTTGTTTCATGGTCATGCTGTTTGTTGGTTATGTTTATTTCTTTGGATATATTTGAAAATAAATGCTGTTACTAGCCAATGCCACATGTGTTTCTAGCTGGCAAAATTCCCGCCCTGTTTCTGGGCAACATTCCCCATGTCTAGACGCTTATACATGCCCAAACATTCCTCCCCAGATGGCAACACTCCCCCACGAGGATTTTCTAGACGCTTGTACAAACTCACGTCCAAACGAGCCTCCCCAGGAGGTAGAAGCCATTTTATAGCACATTAGATACGTGGAGCTACCTACCCCTTAAGCCGTCACACCTACGCAAGACTCCCAAGACACATCCCTCTTCACTCCAACGATATCACAACACACCCCGTTTCAAACGGTCAGGTCTAATATACTTGATCCAATTTTATGTTATCCCTGCCTCAGGAACCAATGGGGAATCCCCGCTTGTAAAGTAACGAGACCACACACATTACGAAATGATTGTGCAACTGTCACGTAAAACTTTTTTTCGCCTGAAACCTTCAAAGCGTTTATTTTCATTTGCTTAATGCTGGCAATAGTGATATTAGAGATGGATTTAAAACTTTTTAAGAGCTTTTAAGGAAATACCCCTTTTTCACTGAATTAAATATATCATTATTTCACAAAATCCCAACAATAGGTTTCACCCTTCACCTAGCAGTCATTTTCAGAGGACGCCTTGATAATAGCCCCAATTCTTAGGCATTATTGTGGCTTATAAAAGGATAAAATATAAACAATAACATGCCTAATTTAAAGAAAGATCAGGGGAGAGGACTCTGGGGAGGGAGGGGCCCTGTTTTTTCCGTCGCCAGCACAGTACTGCCTTTTTTATCTAGTCATGTATATTTATGCTGTTTTTTTTTGTTGCACAAAGTGGTAATTTTCAATTGTATATATATTGTTATCCCGTCTTCCTCTACTAGGGTACCGGCCCACTCGCTGGCTGCCTCTGAGCAAGTGTCCAGTCCACCGAGCATTTTGTCTCAGACCTTACGCAGCCCAGGGCACATTTTCAGCAAAAATATCAAAAAACACAAAGGGGGAAATTTTTGTTCCCACCCATCCCGCGTGCTGCGGGGGAATTTGGCAGTGTCTACTCATTCCGGGGACGAAATCCAGACTTCGGCTAGGCGATAAAGGAGGTTAAAAAAATGGTCTTGATCGAGATAACTTAAAAAGTAGTAATAACAGGGAAACTATCATAAAATTTTTAGAACATGCTCCCTTCTGACGTTACCTCATCCCTGTTTCTTGCGCTCAGCTGGCAAGATTCCCACCCCTAGCAGACCAACCGTGATTCTGGGCGTTCTATTATTTCTTCTATATTGGCATGATTCCTATCCATTGTTTTTCTGGAGGATCCCCAGGGTTTCCGTGATCAGGTCTAATATGATCGACCCCATTGTATCTCACAAGCTAGACTAAAAGGACCCCATGGGGGAATCCCCCCGAGCACGGCAAACACGCAAGTGCTGTGTATTAACGGCGGTGCACATCTTAAGCAATGACACCTAATCGGAGAGGTTGGAAAATCACCTTGCGAGAAGGTTAGATACCCAAACCATTAAAAAGTATACTAATGGCCCCGAGCGGAATGGCACTGCCACACTGTTTTCACACTAGCACCAGCCATCATATCTTCCCCCCCCCCCTTCCGTTATCCACATGACACCAGCTTTCACCCCATATGACATTTTCAACCTTTTTCGTACCGAAAATAAACTTCTGAAATCTATATTAAACAGCCTTTGTTTTTTGTTGTTTTTTTTTTACTTAACCTGCGGGGACTCAATATTTCTTTGCTAGAACGTGTTACTCCAATGTAATTCACGCCACTGAGTATTTAAAACACTTCTCGGGCTTTCTTTGTTTTGGTAATGATTTTACAAGTTGACCGCGATTTCTACGATTTCACTTTGCCCTCTATTTCTACGGTGGTCTTGATTTCTAGGGTTACCCCTGGTTTCTGTAGTTTGCTATTGTTTTTTTATGAAATTGTCAAAGTTTCATTGATTTGCTAATGATTGCATAGAATTTGACCATGATTTCTACACTTTGATCACAATTCTGACGGTATGGTCTTCATTTATATGACTTGGTCCGGAGTTCTAGGGTTGACTCTGTCGTGTAGATAAGTACCTTAGGATTTTTCTTCGAATACACTGCCTTTCTGGGCTTTAATATGTCATAGCGATAAGACATTTTGAGATAGCCATTTTGTTCCGCGTAGTTGATTTCCAGATAGAAAATATGTTTTTGAGGAGGTCACTCCCCCAAAACCGTCTAGGCAAGGATTTTAAGTTATGCCCTGGAGGCATATAAGAACGATGTTGGCACAATGTATTATTTATTATTTTTTCCTTTATACCAGGGCATTTCGTATCGAAGAAGTTGTCGTAGAAACTTCGAAAAGGGCTCATTCAATGGGAAACTCGAGTGGCTTGTGCCCTTTTTAATAGTCGAAAGTGATTGGATTGCAACTAATACCCCTTCCACGCCCACCATTTCCCGGAACACATCCAATCAAAATTTTGAGATAGCCATTTTGTTCAGCGTAGTTGATGTCCAGATAGAAAATACGTTTTTGAGGAGGTCACTCTCCCTAAACCCTCAGGGAAGGGGGTTTTAATTTATGCCCTGGGGGCATATTTGGTTTTTATAGAAGGCGTTGTCGTAGAAACTTCAAAAAAGGCTCATTCGATTGGAAATTCAAAGAGCTAGTGTCCTTTTTAATAGTCGAAAGGGATTGGAGGGCAACTCAACCCCCCTATCACGCCCACCTTTTCCCCAATCACATCCAATCAAAATTTTGAGATAGCCATTTTATTCAACGTAGTTTTAAGTTCTGGAAATTAGGTCTTTGAGGATGACATCTCCCCCACAGCCCTCAGGGCAAGGGTTGTAAGTTATGCCCTTGGGACATATAAGTTTTTTATAGAATGTGTTGTCGTAGAAACTTCAAAAAGGCTCATTCGATTGGAAATTGAAATGGCTAATGCCCTTTTTAACAGTCGAAAGTGATTGGAAGGCAACTAACACCACCTCCACGCCCCCTTTTTCCCCAAACATATCCAATCAAAATTTTGAGGTAGCCATTTTGTTCCACGCAGTTTAAAGTTCAGGAAATTATACCTTTGAGCAGGACATTCCCGCCACAGTCTTCAGGGCAAGGGTTATAAGTTATGCCCTGGGGGCTTATAAGTTTTTTATTGAAAACTTGAAAAGGGGCTCATTCGATTGGAAATTCAAAGGGCTAGTGCCGTTTTCAATACTTTAAAGTAATTTGAGGGCAACTACCCCCCCCCCCCCTCTCACGCCCACCTTTTCCCCAAACACATCCAATCAAAATTTTTAGATAGCCATTTTATTCAACTTAATTGAAAGCTATGGAAATTAGGTCTTTAAGGATTAACCCCCCCCCCCACCGCCCTCAGGGCAAGGGTTGTAAGTTCTGCCCTTGGGGTATATAAGTTTTTTTATTGAAAGCGTTGTCGTAGAAACTTCGAAAAGGGCTCATTCAATTGGAAATTGAAAGGGCTCATTCAATTGGAAATTGAAAGGGCTAGTGCCTTTTTTAATAGTTGAAAGTGATTTGAGAGCGACTAACGCCCCTCTCACGCCCACCATTTTCCCAAACACATCCAATCAAAATTTTGAGATATCCATTTGATTCAAAGTAGTTGGAAGTTCTGGAAATAAGGTCTTTTAGGATAATAACCCCCTCAGAGCCCCCAGTGCAAGGCTTATAAGTTATGCCCTGGTGGCATATAAGGTTTATGTAGAAAGTTGTTGTAGAAATTTCAAATAGGGCTCAATTGATGGGAAATTGAAATTGTCCTTTTTAATAGTCGAAAGCGAGTGGAGAGTAATTAACCCTCCTTTCAAGCCCACCATTTCCCCAAAAATATTCAATCAAAGTTTATAAATAGTCATTTTGTTCAACGTAGTTGAAAGTTCTGGAAATTATGTATTTAAGGAGTAAGTTATGCCCTGAGGGCATATAAGATATTTATAGATAGAGTTGTCGTAAAACTTCAAAGAGGCTCATTCAATTGGAAATTGAGAGGGCTAGTGCCCTTTTTAATTGGGTTGTAAGTTATCGCCTGGGGGCAAGTAAGGTTTTTATTGAAAGTGTTGTCGTAGAAACTTTAAAAGTGCTCATTTGATTGGAAATTGAAAGGGCTATTGCCATTTTTAATAGTTGAAAGTGATTGGAGAGCGATTAAATCCCCTCTCACGCCCACCATTTCCCCAAACACACCCAATCAAAATTTTGGGATAGCCATTTTGTTCAACGTAGTTGAAAGTTCTTGAAATTAGGTCTTAGAGGATGACAACCACCATAACAGCCCTTAGGGTAAGGGTTGTAATTTATGCCTGAGACCATATAAGGTGTTGTAGAAAGCATTGTCGTTTCAAAAAGGGCTCATTCGATTTGAAATCGAAAGACCTAGTTCCCTTTTTAATAGTCAAAAGTGATTAGAAGGCTTGACATTTTTATAGTAAAAATCGATGTGGGTATAATGTATTATTTTTTGTTGTTGTTGTTGTTTAGACCAGGGCACTTCGTATAGAAGAAGTTGTGGTGGGAATTTCGAAAAGGGCTCATTAGATTGAAAATAGAAAGGGCTGATGCCCTTTTTAATAGTCGAAAGTGATTAGAGGGCAACTAATCCCCCTCCGACGGTCATCCTCTCATTTGGCCATTATGTTTAAAAGCTAAATGTTGCCTTAAGATTAAATCAAAATGCACTGTGTTAATGCTAATTACCAATCTCAGCAGTATCCCAAGAACGACTGAGGGTATTATGTTCAAACTTTCGGGGCTATTTCTGCTTTTAAAATTTGACCAAATCAAAATAGCGTAAGTGTATCCGAGCTATTAAAGAAAGTAAACAGATTTTTTTGAGAATGGTATCAAGTTTTCCATTTCAGATGAACTAGAGGAGCTATGAAACTAAATTAAAAACTACTATTGGTGTCCAGATTTTTAAAAGGGTATATTTTGTTAAGAATTGCTAAAAAAAATTTCTCCAGCATACAAATAGCAGGCCAAACTATAAAGTCTTAAAAAACAATAAGATTTTAAGTATTATTTTCTTTTTCCCTGAAAATAATATGACAATATAAAACAAACAGAAATTAATTAAAATTTTTTTTTCCACAAAATAAGTTTTTCAAAGAAAAGTAAAGAACCCCATTAAACAAAAAATGAGCAAAAATAAAATCAAATAATCTACCAAGTGTGAAACTACCACAAATCAGAATCGTTAAATAAATGAGACCCAAAATAAACAGAAATTACAATAAATAACTGAGTTAAACTCAAAACGAGCAGAAATTAACATAAGTTGGGCTCAAAACCCATATGCCTTCCCAAGGCCAGAACATAATTTGCACTTTTCTGAAAAAAATATAATTTTTTACTTTTATACCTTTAATAAATCAAATAATATTAACATTTTAATTACTAAATAAAAGTATATGTATATTAAACTGACAATGCACATTCATTTGTATTTTTTTATTAAACTGCAAATTATATTCTGGCCTTGGGAAGGCATAGGGGTTTTGAGCCCAACATATGTTATGTTAATGCTGCCTATGTAAAGAACGATGTTGGCACAATGTATTATTATTTTTTGTGTTTCTTTTCTTTTTCCATCTCAGGGCACTTCGTAACAAAGGAGTTGTCGTAGAAACTTCGAAAAGGGCTCATTCGATTGGACCTTCGAATGGCTAGTGCCCTTTTTAATAGTCGAAAGTGATTGGAGGGCAACTAGCCCCCCCCCCCCATCATTCCCCCAAACAAATCCAATCAAAATTTTGAGATAGCCATTTTGTTCAGCGTAGTTGATTTCCAGATAGAAAATATGTTTTTGAGGAGGTCAGTCCTCCAAAACCCTCAGGGCAAGGGTTTTAAATTATGCCTAGGGGGCATATAAGAACGATGCTGGCACAATGTATTATTTATTATTTTTTTCCTTTAGATCAGGGCACTATCGAAGAAGTTGTCGTAGAAACTTTGAAAAGGGCTCATTCAATAGGAAATCGGAGTGGCTTGTGCCCTTTTTAAGAGTCGAAAGTGAATTGAAGGCAAATAACACCCTTCCACTTCCACCATTTCCCGAAACACATCCAATCAAAATTTTGAGATAGCCATTTTGTTCACCGTAGTTAATTTCTGGATTGAAATTATATTTTTGAGGACGACACTCCCCCACAGCCCTCAGGGCAAGGAATGTCAGTTATGCCCTGGGGGCATATAAGGTTTTTATATAAGCGTTGTCGTAGAAGCTTAAAAAAAGGCTCATTCGATTGAAAATTCAAAGGGCTACTGCCCTTTTCAATAGTCGAAAGGGATTGGAGGGCAACAAACCCCCCTCTCAGGCCCACCTTTTCCCCAAACACATCGAATCAAAATTTTAAGACAGCCATTTTTTTCAACGTAGTTGAAATTTCTGGAAATGAGGTCTTTGAGGATGACAACCCCCACCCCCCCCCACAGCCCTCAGGGCAAGGATTAAAATTGTGGCATAATTATGCCAGTCCTCAGGGCATAGTTGAAATTATGTTTTTAAGGACGACACTCCCACACATCCCTCAGGGCAAGGGTTGTAAGTTATGCTCTGGGGGCATATACGGTTTTCATAGAACGCGTTGTCATAGAAACTTTAAAAAGAGTTCATTCGATTGGAAATTGGCTAGTGCCCTTTTTAATAGTCGAAAGTGATTGGAAGGCAACTAACACCACTTCCACGCCCACCATATCCCCAAACACATCCAATCAAAATTTTGAGATAGCCATTTTGTTCCACACAATTTATAGTTCAGGAAATTATACCTTTGAGTAGGACACTCCCCCTACAGTCTTCAGGGCAAGGGTTATAAGTTATGCCCTGGGGACATATAAGTATTTTTATTGAAATCTTTGTCGTAGAAACTTGAAAAAGGGCTCATTTGATTGGAAATTCAAAGGTCTAGTGCCCTTTTTAATAGTCGAAAGTGATTTGAGGGCAACTAACCCCCCTCTCACGCCCACCATTTCCCCAGACAAATCCAATCAAAATTTTGAGATAGCCATTTTGTTCAGCGTAGTTGATTTCCAAATAGAAATTATGTTTTTGAGGAGGACACTTCCCCACAGCCCTCAGGGCAAAGGTTCTAAATTATGTCTTGGGGACATATAAGGTTTTTTATAGAAAGCGTTGTCGTAGAATCTTCAGAAAAGGCTCATTCGATTGAAAATTCAAAGGGCTAGTGCCCTTTTCTATAGTCGAAAGTGATTGGAGGGCAACTAACCCCTTTCTCAGGCCCACATTTCCCCAAACACATCCAATCAAAATTTTAAGATAGCCATTTTTTTCAACGTAGTTGAAATTTCTGGAAATGAGGTCTTTGAGGATGACAACCCCCGGCCCCCTTACCCCCCCCAGCCCTCAGGGTAAGGATGAAATTATGGCATAATTATTCCCGTCCTCAGGGATTATTTGAAATTATGTTTTAAGGACGACACTCCCCCATATCCCTCAGGGCAAGGGTTGTAAGTTATGCCCTGGGGGCATATAAGGTTTTCATAGAACACGTTGTCGTAGAAACTTTAAAAAAGGCTGAATCGATTGGAAATTCGAAGGACTAGTGCCTTTTTTAATAGTCGAAAGTGGTTGGAAGGCAACTAACAACCCTTCCACCCCGACCATTTTCCGAAAAGGATCCAATCAAAATTTTGAGATAAACATTTTGTTCCACACAGTTTAAAGTTCAGGAAATTTTACACAGCCCTCAGGGCAAGGATTAAAATTGTGGCATAATTATGCCAGTCCTCAGGGCATAGTTGAAATTATGTTTTTAAGGACGACACTCCCACACATCCTTCAGGGCAAGGGTTGTAAGTTATGCTCTGGGGGCATATAAGGTTTTCATAGAACGCGGTGTCATAGAAACTTTAAAAAGAGTTCATTCGATTGGAAATTGGCTAGTGCCCTTTTTAAAAGTTGAAAGTGATTGGAAGGCAAATAACACCACTTCCACGCCCACCATTTCCCCAAACACATCCAATCAAAATTTTGAGATAGCCATTTTGTTCCACGCAGTTTAAAGTTCAGGACATTTTACCTTTGAGCAGGACACTCCCCCCACAGTCTTCAGGGCAAGGGTTATAAGTTATGCCCTGGGGACATATGTTTTTTATTGAAACCTTTGTCGTAGAAACTTGAAAAAGGGCTCATTCGATTGGAAATTCAATGGTTTAGTGCCCTTTTTAATAGTTGAAAGTGATTGGAAGGCAACTAACTCCCCTCTCACGCCCACCTTTTCCCCAAACGAATCCAATCAAAATTTTTAGATAGCTATTTTGTTCAGCGTAGTTGATTTCCAAATAGAAATTATGTTTTTGAGGAGGACACTCCCCCACAGCCCTCAGGGCAAGGGTTGTAAGTTATGCCCTGGGGACATATAAGGTTTTTTATAGAAAGCGTTGTCGTAGAAGCTTCAGAAAAGGCTCATTCGATTGAAAATTCAAAGGGCTAGTGCCCTTTTCTATAGTCGAAAGTGATTGGAGGGCAACTAACCCCTTTCTCATGCCCACATTTCCCCAAACACATCCAATCAAAATTTTAAGACAGCCATTTTGTTCAACGTAGTTGAAATTTCTGGAAATGAGGTCTTTGAGGATGATAACCCCCGGCCCCCTTACCACCCCCCCCCCCAGCCCTCAGGGTAAGGATGAAATTATGGCATAATTATTCCCGTCCTCAGGGATTATTTGAAATTATGTTTTAAGGACGACACTCCCCCATATCCCTCAGGGCAAGGGTTGTAAGTTATGCCCTGGGGGCATATAAGGTTCTCATAGAAAGTGTTGTCGTAGAAACTTCAAAACGGGCTCATTCGATTGGAAATTGAAAGGGCTAGTGCCCTTTTTAATAGTCGAAAGTGATTGGAAGGCAACTAACACCACTTCCACGCCCACAATTTCCCCAAACACATCCAATCAAAATTTTGAGATAGCCATTTTGTTCCACATAGTTTAAAGTTCAGGAAATTTTACCTTTGAGTAGGACACTCCCCCCACAGTCTTCAGGGCAAGGGTTATAAGTTATGCCCTGGGGGCATATAAGTTTTTATTGATATCTTTGTCGTAGAAACTTGAAAAATGGCTTATTCGATTGGAAACTCAAAGATTCAGTGCCCTTTTTAATAGTCGAAAGTGATTTGAGGGCAACTAACCCCCGTCTGACGCCCACCTTTTCCCCAAAAACAACCAATCAAAATTTTTAGATAGCCATTCTGTTCAGGGTAGTTGATTTCCAGATAGAAATTATGTTTTTGAGGAGGACACTCCCCCACAGCCCTCAGGACAAGGGTTGCAAGTTATGCCCTGGGGGCATATAAGGTTTTTATAGAACGCGTTGTCGTAGAAACTTCAAAAAGGGCTCATTCAAATGGAAATCGAAATGGCTAGTGCCCTTTCTAATAGTCGAAAGTATTTGGAAGGCAACTAACACCCCTTCCACGCCCACCATTTACCCAAACACATCCAATCAAAACTTTAATATAGCCATTGGGTTCCATGCAGTTTAAAGTTCAATAAATTATACCTTTGAGTAGAACACTCCCCCCACAGTCTTTAGGGCAAGGGTTTTAAGTTATGCCATTAGGGCATATAAGTTTTTATTGAAATCTTTGTCGTGGAAACTTGAAAAAGGGCTCATTCGATTGGAAATTCAAAGCGCTAGTGCAATTTTTAATAGTCTCGAAAGTGATTTGAGGGCAATTAACCCCCCTATCACTCCCACCTTTTCCCCAAACACATCCAATCAAAATTTTTAGATACTCATATTATTCAACGTAGTTGAAAGTTTTGGGAATTAGGTCTTTAAGGATGACAACCCCTCCCCCCCCCCACCCCTCAGGGCAAGGGGTGTAAGTTGTGCCCTGGGGGCAAATAAGGTTTTTTATAGAAAGTGATGTAGAAACTTCAAAGATGGATCATTCAATTGGAAATTAAAAGGGCTAGTGCCATTTTAATAGTCGAAAGTGATTGAAGGGCAACTAACCCTCTTCTCACGCCTACGATTTCCCCAAACACATTCAATCAAAATTTTGAGATATACATTTTGTTCAACGTAGTCGAAAGTTCTGGAAGTTAGGTCTTTCAGGATGGTAACCCCATCAGAGCCCTCAGTGCAAGGGTTGTAAGTTATGCCCTAGGGGCATATAAGGTTTATATAGAAAGTTGTTGTAGAAAGTTCAAAAAGGGTTTATTTGATTGGAAATTGAAATTGCCCTTTTTAATAGTCGAAATTGAGTGGAGAGTAATTACCATTTCCCCAAAAACATTCAGTCAAAGTTTAAAGATAGCCATTTTGTTCAATGATGCACAATCATTGCGTAAAGTGTGTGCTCTCGTTACGTCACAGGCGGGTATTCCCCATGGGTTCCTGAGGCAGGGTTACATAAAATTGCGTCAAGCATATTAGACCTAACCGTCTGAAACGGGGTGTGTTGTGTCATCATTGGAGTTTAGAGGGGTGTGTCTTGGGAGTCTTGCGTAGGTGTGACGGTTTGAGGGTTTTGTAGCTCCACGTATCTAATGTGCTATAAAATGGCTTCTACCACCTGGGGAGGCATGTTTGGACGTGATTTTGTACAAGCGTCTGGAAAAGCATCGTGGGGGAGTGTTACCATCTGGGGAGGCATGTTTGGGCATGTATAAGCGTCTAGACATGGGGAATTTCGCCTAGAAACAGGGCGGGAATTTTACCAGCTAGAAACAAGGGTCGCATTGGCTAGTAACACCATTTATTTTCAAATATGTCTAGAGCAACAAACATAACCAACAAACAACATAACCATCAAACAACCAACAAACATCAAACGGCATAACCATCAAACATCAAACCACATAACCAACAAACATGACCAACAAACAACATAACCAATATCCAACAATCATCAAACATTACCAACAAACAACAAACATAACCAACATCAAACCTAACCATCTACAAACATAATCAACAACTAACAAACAAAACATAACGATAAAACATCAAACCACAGAACCATCAAACATAATCAACAACCATCAAACCACATAACCAACATACATAACCATCAACAAACATAACCAACATAACCATCAAACAACAACCAACAAACACATCCAACAAACATAACCATCAACAAACCTAACTAACAAACATCAAACATAACATAACCAACAAAAATGTCCAAAACCTAACCAAGAGTTATAACCAACAACCAACAAACATAACCAACATAACCATCAAGCAACATCCAACAAATATAACCAACAAACATAAACATCATAACCAACAAACAACATCCAACAAACTTAACCAACAAACATAACCAGCAAACCACATAACCACCAAACATAACCAACAAAACATAACCAGCAATCCTATGTTAATTTCCCTGTGTTAGTGTCCCTATCTGTGTCCTAGAAATCCAATATTATTCCTCCTATGGCTGCCGTGACATCAGAGGGCTCCGGTAGAAACAGCTGACCGCACTGTACAGGTTCGAGGGTGTGTACAGTGACGTCAGAGGCCTGCGTTTAAAATTCAATACTAATTTCCCTATGGCTGTCGTGACGTCAGAGGGCTCTCGTAGAAACAGCTGACCGCATTGTACAGGTGCGAGGGACTAGGAACTTCACTTATCTGACTTCCAGAAATCCCCTATTAATCTCCCTGTTATTACTACATGTGTATTATACCGACCACATTCCAAGTAATTGAAACACCCAGGACTCTTGCCTGGGCATGCCAAATCTTGCCAGGGTGGGTATCTTGCCAGGACGTTCCAAATCTTGCATGGACATATCAAATCTTGCCTGAGCGGGAATCTTGCCATCTAGAAACACGTGCGAGGGGCTAGGAGCTCTCCTTGTTAATTTCCCCAATAATCCCGACCACACTACAAGTAATTGAAAAATCCGGGAATCTTGCCAGGAATGCCATGAACTAACAGGGTGGGAATCTTGCCAGGGGTGGGAATCTTGCCAGCTAGAAACAGGTGTGTCGTGATGTCACAGGGCACTTTTAAACTCCTATGTTAATCTGCTATGGGCCCCGTTAAAGTGCCTACGGGGATACTACTCACAACTGCCATTTTGTTCTAGCACAGTCATACTCTGTCTTTCTCATAATGTCAATAAAAAAAAAACTCCTGAAATTCCATTGATTTTCCAGTTCATTAACTCATTTTTAGCAAAATAAAATATTACACTTTTCTTCTTTTCGTTCTTAAATACACTCGTGACGCGAAAGTCGGCTGCCTATTGGCTTTGAACAGCCCAGGCATAATTTTTAGCACAGTAAACAGGACTCGCTTCTATTAATTTTTATACACTGAGATAAGCCTGTGCAAATTTTACCACAGATTTTCGTGTACAGGGTGCATAATTTTATGAATTATGCGCCTTATTCACTAGCGTTAACGGTCCCTTGGACATGCGAATTACCATACTTGCAAATGCACCCAACTCCCCTCCATTATGGTATCAGATATAGGCCTAGACTATATACAAAACTCTGCTGATTTTGCTGGTTTCTATTATCTTTTATGCTCATATATCATCAACAGTTTGTTTTTAATTCCAAATAAAGCCTATCTTGAAAACAAAACCAGCTAAATGAGCTTAGATTTGTCTGTAGCCTATATAATATCACAAGGGGACTAGGATGCATCTGCAAGGGCGGTGATTAAAATATTTGGAATCTGCACTAGAAGGCCCGAAAGGGATATGATTATCTTTTAGCTGGCGAAGTAAATGGAAACACTGAAATCCTCCTCCCCCATTGTTTTCGGAAATGCTGGTCCCAAAATCTATAGTTTTGCATAAAAGTTATTCACAAAAGCTTTTTTTTTTTAAATATTATGCCCCTTCACCGAAGGTTCACTGAAGTTTGATTGACATTGAGCCATATTTTTTGCAGACCTGGTAGGCGTAAAATCTATAGTTGTGAATAAAGGTTATCCACAAAAGCTTTTTTTTATTTTTTTGTACATAAATGTTATGAACAAGATTTTTTTTAAATATTTTTTTTTAAATATTATGCCCCTTCATAAAGGTTCTACACGCTACAGTCAAAACGACATTGAGCCATATTATATGCAGACCTCTTAGGCATAAAAGCTATAGTTGTGCACAAAAGTTATATACAAAAGCTTCATTTTAAATTTGAAATATTATATCCCTTCACAAAAAGCTCTACAAGAATAACATTGAGCCATATTTTATGCCGAAATGTTAGTCGCAAAATCTATAGCTATGCATAAAAGTTATGCACAAAAGCTATTTTTTTTCTTTTTTTAAATATTATGCCCCATTCACAGAAGGTTCTATAGGCTACAATTCTATTGACATTGAGCCATACTCTGTTGAGACCTGTTAGGTGTAAAAGCTACAGTTGTACATAAAAGTTATGCAAAAAGGCTTCATTTTATAATTCATTTGTAACTTAATTTTTGAATTTTTGCTGAAATACAATTAGTCGAAAATGGTCTGACTAGGCTGACGTCACAATGACACTCGCTGATACAATGACACATCGCTGATACAATGACGCTTCACTGACACGCTTGGTACCTGATATCTTGACACAGGGATAGAATATCCCTATCCGCCATGCTTCCACCTGTCTTCCTCGCAGAATTCATTTTCTTGTTTTCATTATTCAAAATTTATGCCCCTTTACAAAAGGCTCTACAGGCTACAGTGGAAATGACAGTAGGCCACATTTTCTGCGGACCTGTTATGTACAAAATCTATAGTAGAAATATTTAAACAAACATGAAACCAACGTTAAAATACAACTATATTTAACATTTCACCAATATAACAAGTGTTCGACATAAATTTAAATCACGTAAAAAAGAAGAAAACCAAAAATTGAGCAGAGCAGTAAAATCACACAATAAGATTGTCATAAATAAAAAGTTCAAATACTGTATTGTCGCTAAAAAATAGAAGACAAAATAAAACGTTTAATCCTATTCACAGTTTTCATCCTTGGCCTAAGCTGCGAAATTTTTTCGTATAGGAAGAAACAATGTTTAAAGTTTATGGAATGATCAGATTACGTAGTGCAACTAGTTTCGAAGAAAGATAAACCCTAAATATATCAGTCCCCCAGTTAAAACATATTTAATTTTAAGCAAACAGCGCAATATTAGTGATCACTTAATATATAACGACGTCTATCTTATAATAAACACAATTTGAACTAGACTTGTGGTAAAATATCGGCTATAACGCTAAAAGTATAACTGACCTATAATATGTTTGACTTGCTAAGCTTTGTCTGCAACAATTATACAGGCTCATAAAAAAAATGATATTTTACCAATAATTTTAAATATGCAATTTTATGACTGAAACTTGCCATATAGAATTCCATAATTGTAAGTTTAGATGCACTGGAAAAAATAGTCTCCGAGCCTACGAGCAAAATCGGATTCGTGGCCTGGAAAAATATTACTGCATCCCTTTTTTCAAGTAGAAAAGCTGACGGTTTTTACATCCTGTTTTCACATCAATGCGAACGATTCTCCTTTGGCAATGAATTATATTGTCCAATTGCCTAAAGACCAGCCCAAATACCGGTTTAATATTAAACAAACTGAAAAACCCACAATTAAACTTCAAACACTACGTTGCAGGTCCGTGTTAACAAGTGTGCTTGGATTTCATTGGTATTATTACGTATTTTCGTAATAACTATAAACTTTGTTTTAATACAAATAATTTTGATATACGCTATGTTCAAACATTGATTACATGCCAAATACTGATTCATTTGAAACAACGCATGACGTGATTAGTTCTTTTGTTTGAAATTTTAAGCCAATAGACAGGGTTTTCATATCACCAGATTTTTACAAGTAATATTTATTTCTCTGTGGCTGAAAATAAATTTTTTTGCAAGGGTGCCATTTGCATTTCAAATATCCAATTATTATATTGCGAATACAACAGGGTTTTACAGGTCGAGATTGTCTTATCCGCATGCCTAAGGATACGTTCCTGAAGATAATTATAATTAACACTAATTAAATATTTGTCATTATTTCCATTCTAATAACCGACTAAAATCTATTTTGTCAATTCTTATATTATAATCACAGAAAGAGGTAAAGTGCCACTATTGCTTATTATGAGCATATTATGGGTTGAATTTAAGGTTTCAGCCGTTTTAGGATGAAGGTAATAACGAATAATTAATTACCATTAATGATAATTGGCTTCTGTAACGCAACCGAAACATCATAAAACGTCAAATCTACTTTTTCTGTGCGTCATAACTACTACCTGTACGTCATATCTTACTTATCATAAGTGGTCTATCAGAAGATAGGTCTACGCAAATTATAACAAGGGAGATTTGAAAGTGATAATCTAGGACATAAATAACTGTAAAATTAGTAAATTTCTTTTTAAACCTTGAACAGAGCACCATAACTTCAAAGGAAAGGTAGACGCCAAGAAATATATACTTCAATTAAATAAAAGAAAAGAACCTGTCTGGCAGGTATGACGTCGTTGATAAGTCCCTGATTAATTGATCACGTTTGCGAATCAATTTTGTACATTTTTTTAATGCACATTTCCTACATTCTACATGCCCGTCATATTCGTAAGGCACTAAATATATTTTTAATCTATATACTGCATCACTGGATATTTTTTTTAAGTTTATTGTTTTGAAGTTCATGGAAAATGGAATGTATCGCTTACTGATTTTTAGACAGATTTTATCAGTATTTCCCATAATAAGCAGCAGGTTTCCGAATATAGTTTTCTCGGTAAAATTTAAAAAAGGAAATTTGACGACAGGTCAGAAAAAATGACTCTTATGCAGGGTTGTATCCAGGGTTTTTGTTCGGAGGTGGGGGGGGGGGTTATTTTTTCAGGGGGAGACTACAAAAAAAACTTTAAAAACACATCAAAATGTTTTTAATGTGCATTGTTGTTACGTTTTTACGAGTTGGACAAACAGTTCGTGGGGGGGGGGGGGGGGGGGGGTCAAACATCCTTTAATAGGATATATCCAATTAAACTGAACACCAAAACAGGATCGTTTTGCAAGGAGTGCATTATCTTAAATAGTTAAAATGGAAGCACTAAGCCTTTAATGTTAGATCATAAATTAATGCACATAAAATATGCCAATATGCAACGGATGGACTTTTCTTATATAGCTAAACATCAGTTAACAGTTTTCAAGAGAGTTACGGCGTAATTAATCCTTTACAACTAACCATTATTAAGCTGCGATTTCTCAAGGAAAAATATGGGCTGCAAAATCTGGAGGTTCCTTAACACATTAAAAAAGTTGCAAATTATATTCTAAATATGTTTTATCCCCCTAACTACCTGTTATTGCTTCATTTCTACCTAAATTGAGTTTTAACTGAGGGTCTATTGCATATAAGCAAGAGCCGGATTCAAGCCACTGTCTGTTATCGTAACAAAATCTGCTGCTTAACAGTCTTTCTAACAATAGCGTTTCTGCGAGCAAATTAGAGATTGTTAAATATCACTTTTAGCGAATTTTGATAACAAATTGGGTCAACGCTGGAGAATTTAAAGCACAATATTTAAAAACTGACCAAAGTAGTTTCTATGCTTAAAACATTGGTAAAATTCTTTACTGAAAATATTTCTTACAAATAGAAAATTCTTTGTTGATTTCCTAAAAATATTTTCAGAGGTAGACTAGCCTAGCGGCCTACGCTGAATTTATTTCCAAGCTTGTATTTTTAAATTCACCCAGCCCCCCACCAAATAATACATTTTTCCAAAGTTTTTAGCAAACACTTTGATTTCTAGAGCTGACAGAAAAAGCTGACAAAGCTGACAAATCGACGGCAAAACAAGGCCGTTGAAAAGCGTCAAACGGATAGCCTGCCTTAAAAACACTCAGACGGTTATCAAAAAACAAGAAAAATCATAGAAGGTAAGGTAACCTGAGATACATCTGCTAAAAAAAAAACAAAAAAAAAAACTGAAAATGAAAAATAGGAGATTCACTGAATAACATATTGTAGCTACAAAATAGAACCAAAAATTTCTGTTCTGATTTTCCGTAGCTTTTGACAGTCAAAGTGACCAATCACCAGTCCGAGAGACTCAAATCTTTGTTTCCGTGATTCTCCAAGACACTAGAATCCTCCAAGACACCAAAATCGAACCTCAAGCTTAAAGCAAGAACATACACTTCCATGTGATTTCCAACTTTTCTCACTAAGAACGCTGGGACTCGACCTCGTCTTTTCTTTACACTAAAGAATTTCAGCGACTTATGTTAACCTAGTAATTGAAATTAGTAACACCAATCATCAATCCCTTTGGTATCAGAAAAGGTAAAATAAGGTCTAATAAATCCTGGCAAGTTTGGCCGTATCATCTAGTAAATCTATGCAATGAGTTTTTTTTTAAACATTCCCATTTTTTTACATTAGCTCTAAAGCTATAATTTCATCTTTTCTGGTGCCATACGTATTTTTGGTGATCGATAAAGTGCCAAAACCCATTTGTGTCAGAAAATCAAGTCCCATAATTCCTACGCAACTAGTTTCCTTTTTCTTTCTAACTGTATGGTCCATCTACACAAATTTAGTACAACTATGGATTTACCGTACACTTCTTCAAGACAAAAAGCACTGGAACACCATGGAAAATCCCCTTATACAAAAATAATACTGTAAAATGAGCAAAAAAGTTCACGGTTTTACCTAGATATAGCTACAACTATCAATTAATAACAAAAACACTTTAATGTTTATTAGCATTCAACCTTAAGTAGTTCACGGATTGGACGGATTACATCTAGTCACAGTTAGTTCAGTAAAGGCACTACGAAAGAGCACATTCTTATTTTTAAAGCAAAAAATTTTTACTTTCACAAACTTCTATCGATAATTGAAGGCGTCAGTACTGAACTGAACTAAGCCCGAAAATTGGTTGAGGAGGGTCGAGCTCTCAAAGATAAATAAGTATAGTTGACTACGGGGCCAAATCCACGATTATTTTCGGTGGGGAGGGTGGGTTACAATTAACTTTAAAAAAACGCATCAAAAATTTGTTTATGTGCGATTTCAAAAAGTTTTTACGATTCGGACAGAAATTTCAGGGGGGGGGGGACAAACACCCTCCCTCAGGATACGATCTTTGTTGAGTAGTTCAAAAGCTAAACCACATAAATCAATTATTTTTTTTTCAGCGTCAAAGCACTTAACTGACTAATTCTTTGTCTTTAAAGTGAAGCGATATTTCCTAAAATATAAAGATTAATACCGAAAAATGGCATTTAATAAACATAGATATATTAAAGGGCAAAATAAGCAAAGATTAATAGAACTCATTTTCATCCTTTCAGACACCTAATAATTTCAGCAATCAATAATTTTAGTTTAACAGTATCGATTGCTGAAAATTTCTGGTGTCAGAAATGATGAGTTCGAGTTCCAAAACCCGATAACGAGGAAAATCAGGTTCTGGCCCTCTGATTATTTAATATCTGTATGATTGCCAACTAAATCATCTTTTAATGGTAAATTTGACCAAGTTGTTACTATAGTGGACTAAGCCCGTTTAGTACACTCACAGGACTTACAGAAACACCAAACAGTTTTAGAAAGTTATTCCACTAGATTATCAAAGGTTTCGTTTTACTTTAACCATTGTTTGTTAAATAGGCTTCATAAATTTGGCTTCTAGGCTTCTCAGTTAAAGCTCTTATTACTCATATCATTTATAGGCACTTTCACAGAACTCTGGCCTAATATAAAACTCTTCATTAGTGTTTATATAAACATTTCCATGCTCAAGATTTTTGTAGTAAGAAAAAAGACTTGATAGACTTAAATGCTGAGCCCTCTAGTAGTCAGTTTTTTAAGAAGAAGAAAAAGAAAACAACACATCATTAAATTCAAACAAATATTAGACAATTTTCAAATATTGCCCAAACTTATGAAGAACTCAGACAACCTGAAAAACACTTTAACGGTCTATAAAAACTAAAATAGCTCCTTGGCAAGTAAACCATTTCTGTTTTTGTTTTCTATTATTTTTTTTTATTTATTAGAAAACAAGTCTACTTTGTCTTCCAATTCCTCTTATTTCCAATTAAAAAAGAAGTCTACTTTCTCTTCCAATTTCTCTTATTTCCAATTAAAAAAGAAGTCCACTTTCTCTTCCAATTTCTCTTTTTTCAAATTAAAAAAGAAGTCTACTTTATCTTCCAATTTCTCCTTCTCTTACATTCATGTAAGCCCTTCTTTTATGTTTATCACTATATTGGATTTAAGATTCCATTCACGTTTTGAATATCCATAGTAATGTGAATACTAGACACTTTTATTCATATCCCCCTCCACTATCCCCAGCAGGAAAGCCCCGCTTGCACGACCTCAGGGTGGATCCGTCAAAGGTTTTCCTAGACTAAATCGCACTTCCAAACAACGCTACACGGTTACCCGGAAGAGTGCCACCCATCGAGAACATTATAGCCCAGTAAACTAATCAGCTTTTATTGTTTTTGACTGGTCTCACGCGGCTTGGTGGTGCATGACTTGGCTCTGTGGCCTATTTGTTTTGCATTATATTATTATTATTATGACTTGTTAGTTGTAGTTTTTATAAACTGAGAGACGATTTTACCTGTGTGTCGTTATAAACAACGCCATTACCTGGTAAATCACCAATTATCGAACACGGGATCATGAAAGAACAAAATAAAAAGAGTTACCGATTATTGCATCTAATAATAACAAAGAAAATTTTGCGCAATAAGAAAAATGACAAACAGTCTGGTTTTTCTTTAAAAATCTTCTGCAGCTGATTTACTTAAAATTGGCAGTGAATCTAGATTTTAAAAAAGTTTGAAATAGAATTATCAAATCGCCCTAAATAATCGTCATTGTCTCGCTAAAACAAGAGAAGAAAAAACAAGCAGAGTAACTTTAAGAAGTTGCAATAAATATGTCCAGTATTAAGGTGGTATCTAGAAGACAATTATCATAAATTTCACTTTATTATTTTTATTTCTTTTTAAAATATACGACAACGACACATTTTGATCTGTTCTTTATTTTAAGCACTTCAATTTTGAACGTAAATATGACTGAATTTTTGTTTATCCACCATTTTAGGAAGAAGGAAAATAAAAAAAAATCAATACTCATTAATGATAATTGACTTCTAGAACGTTTCACTAGTTTTGAAAAGTATTTCGTTTCATTTTTCAAAGAATCTTCTATGTCATTCCCATTCAAGCCATGGCTTGCCATTTCAGATAGCCCTGAACATTACTATCTCTGATTGTCTCCGGTTACAAAACGAAAATATTTGCAGACCTAAAACAGACGCTTCACAAGAGAACAATCATAGCTTAATTTCAAACTCTTCACACATGCTACTTTCAAGAGTACTAATACCTGTTACATTCGATTTCATCTCAACACTTTCACCGTCTTTGTCTTCGGAGTATCCACTTTCATCACTAACACTATCAGTCTCATCCCGAATTCGAAACCCGTATTTCGGTGTTCTCTCAGGGCTGGCAGATACTGAACCAGTCATGGAATAGTTGTCAACGTCACTCATCGCCTGTCTTCTGGGAAATTCAGGCTCTTCTGCTATTCTATAAAAGCTTTTCGTTCGGCGCCATTTAACAGGACTGTTAAGTCCACTTGATCCGTATGCACTGTCGTTGAAATTCTTCAACGAGAAGCGATCAGCAGCCGACAGTGACATAGACCGGTTTCTTGAAAATATAACAATAATATAAAAATATAGAACACAAATAAACTTTCAAATGGGGATAAATCCATTTATTTAGACAGTGAAAAAACAGGTACAAAAGTCCAGATATTTCGGTCACATATACAGCGACCGTCTTCAGTAGAAATACTAAAATAATAAAATTGAAACTAGCATATTTATATACAACAAAATAAATAACTTTTCGGGTTATTTTAGTATTTCTACTGAAGACGGTCGTTGTATATGTGATCGAAATATCTGGACTTTTGTACCTGTTTTTTCACTGTCTAAATAAATGGATTTATCCCAATTTGAAAGTTCATTTGTTCGTCTTAGAACGGCAGTGTGGTCTAAGAAAACAACACCTAATTTAAAGGTGTTATGTTGAAAATATAGAACACAAAACTTATTTTTATTTCTTTTAGTAAGAAAGTTTCATGACTTACAATGAAAGGATGAATGAAAAAAAATGATTATTTTTGTATCGCTTACAGCAGTTTTAACTTTTCGTTGTCAAGCCCAGCAATTTGTTGCCCAGTCTGCTAAGGACCAACGTGAGATTATCTTCTCATATTTTTTGCTTCAATGGCTATATACTTAAACGAAATTATTTTATAACTCTAAGTCTAAGTCTTATAACTATGAGACTTGGAGCTAGTTATTGACTTGCATCAACTTGCAAAAACTACGTGGATAGGAGCTAGCCAACACGTAAGTTAGCTAAATGAGAAAGTATCATTCAGTCAGATACTAGGATGCTTAAATACAGATCGCTGTATTTCAGATCGCAGATCGCTGCAATTAATAAAATGAAAACTCACATTTGTAGGCAAAAAATTCCTGTATATGAATTACTGTCGTTTTCCTAGCTAAAATTTAGTATGGCTCAACCTTGCTGATTCAATTAGGTCTTCATTAACTCCTTGAGAAAAGAAGGAAGAAGAAACGTTAAACAATCCATAATATTATGAAATTATAATGGTTGCAGTAGGCTGTAGCCTAGTAACGGACGAGCTCTACCCCATAGTAGCCGAAAATCTAAGCGCGTTTCTAAAAAAAAACTTTTAAGTGAGAAAGAATCACAATTTGACGTTGACTCCAGAATGGATACAGTTATTTTGATTAATCTTAGTGGAAAAGTTTATTACGAAAACAAATTTACGAGAATTTTAAAACCTTCTAGAAAATGATGTCAGATTGAAATAAAATTGTACCCCCACCCGAGGCAAATTTGTAAAATTTGTAAAATTTGCAAAATTTGTAAAGTTTACAAAAAATTTCTAAAATTTTACAAATTTTATTTGTAAAATATAAATAAAATTCTAGAATCCCACTCTCCCCCTCCCGAGAAATCACCATAGCTATCCCCAGTATTGAGCAGAAGGGAAAATCACTTTTCGCAAGAGAAGCAATGGTATGTCTCTTCTTCTGTTGTTTTTTTTTTTTTTTCGCTGCTATTGGAGCTCTGGAGCATGATAGAGACATGTTTGAGGACTCATTTGAAAGCTAATTTCTTATAGCGACGTACAATTTGTGAGTAATAAAATATAATATTAAAATAAACTGCATTTTTGAAAAATATTAAATAAAAGTTCAAGACATCTTGCCACTTCATTGCATCAAAAATAATATCAGTTATAAACTGGACCAATGAAACTTTTTTTCCCCTGGCATACACTTAGCTTTTCAAATGAAATCTCAATATTTCCTAACTGCGTGTAGCCCATGATTTTGAGTTTTACATTGCGTAGGCAAGTACAATAATACAAGTTACACAAGTGATAACCATGGTTTTTTTTTTTTTTTTTATAAAAATTTGTAGCTTAGCAACAAATTTTGGAGTAAATTTAATTCAGATTGGTATATTGCGAAAAAAAAAATCGTAAATTCAGTACCGTTGCCATAAATTTTTGCTTGACTAAGGATTGGATGCAAATTATCCTATTAAAAACTTTACTTATTTGTTTTCTCAGAAGGGGAAAACCCATGAAATTAAGATAGACAATATTACTGGTCAATTTCATTAGATAACAAAACACTTGAACATATTTAAATTAAATGGATAGACACTTTTGGCTTCTCCTTTTTTACGGTTATTTGACATTTTGTAAAGAGAATCGAGAGCAGACATTGCACAACTTCGTGGTGAACTATATCCCTTACCCCGAGTTAGAATGAAAAAAAAGATACGGAAGAGGGATTATAATGCCATCTTTATCGTTGACTAGAGTTACCAGCTCCAAAAGTAAAAAATATATATATATATATATATATAAACAGTTAAATGTTTGTTGGAAGATCAATTTAAATTAATTCTCTTAAAAATCTTTTGAGTTTTATTTCTCATTTCCGGAATAAAAGGAAAAAAACAAATAGGCGTTTTACAAAATTATTTCTCTTCTCCGGCATGCTGTCCTCTCCATTTTGAGGTCAATTTGTTTGTTTTTTTTGCACATTTATTTTATCAGTTATACCCAAAGAGCAGTTACTATCAAACAAAACGTTTCATATAAAATCACGTTCCTTATTAATTGAAGTCAGTAAAACAATACTCTGTTAAATCTTTTTCTTACTTCTTTAAAAACTTTTTCCTTCATTTTCCTTCAACTTTTTCATAATTCTTAGTCCTGGTTAAACAGGCTATTGTAGATATAAAAAGAAATGGACATACCTTTTCGTAATTGGTTTTATTTCCCGTGTATACGCAATGGTGCTACTAAGATTTAGGCTTTCCAGCATTATATCAAGAAGACTTGTCGCATGATCACCCAATTTCTCCTGCGAAGAATAGGGAGAAAGATTCTCGCCAGCTAAACTTAATTTGTCTGATTCTACCGTTGAAACAGCATCAGATATATCCCCTAAAATCAAATAATTCAGAATGTGAACATATCTCTAACCATGCGTATGCACCTCAGAATTGGGGAAACCCCCTTTGGTTGAATCTGAGAAATCCTGCTCAAAAGAATTTGGGTCTTATAATTTTTTAATACATTATAATAATTTAAAATAACAACTTCAAAATAATTTTATAATAATGACTAATTGTATTAATTATAAATAACAATTGATAACTAATAATAATATGACATCTTATTAATAATTATAAAATAATATTATAGTAACTTTAAAATTATTTTAGAGTATCAAGTTCTTCATGTTTGTGAATTTTTTCGGCCCTCCTATAGGTTAGAACTTGTCTATTGTGAGTCAAGAAGTCGTTAGTACGCGATGTTAGTTTTGCAGAAAAACTGATCAATGGGTTTTGGGTTTTCAGATAGTGACACAATTATCTTTAAAAGGGATCTTTTTGTTTCGTTAGTTTGTTTAATATCCTTCTAAGATACAACGAAACAAATTTTGATAAGAAAAGCTTCAATTTCCGAACCTTTCTAAGAACGAGAAACAAATATTTTGGAATATTTCAAAATACCAGCATGTTATACTTAGAATAAATTAAATACAGAGTTTATAAAAAAAACAACAAGATGAAACACTTGATTATTCTTCAGCTTTTTTTTTTGTTCGGAACATATTAACCAATTAAACATTTATAATATCATTGAATAAGAGGGAAAAATTAAGAAAGAAAAAAGAAAGAAAGAGAAAAATTCGTGCATTTACCCAGCTCCAGGTCGCAACAACCCTTCCTACCAACAATTCATTCCATTTACCAGAACACCGCAAACAATTGCTTCCATCTGACAACAAAAACAAGCTATTTTTTCATTTTGCGTGGAAAACTTGAGAGCAAATTAATTTCAATTTAACTACACTTCACTAATCATACAACCGGAGAAATTTTTCGTTTAAGATCTCTACAGAAATCACACACATGCGTTGACTTTTTTTAAAGATTCAGGAAATTATTCCGAACATTTGGCCCAATATAACATATTGAAAATAAAAATCTAGTATCACCAACTTGAGGTGCCACTAGCAACTGAGGCAACTTGAGAACCAAACAGTCCAGGGGAACGAAGATTCTACCTATCGACCAAGCAAGATGGATTCACACTGGTAGACTATAAATTTCAGCTTGACAAAAGCATCTTATAATACCTGTATTATCACAGCTGACCTGTGTACACCAATCGCTAAGATTTCGCTAACGCTTATAAGTGCCATGTTTTGCTTAGTCATTTTATACTGTTTTGGTGTTCTATTTATATTTACGTTAGACTTATATTTATATTTACGTTATTTTCGTTATATTTACGTTATATTTACGTGTTTACGTTAAACACCCTTAGTAGTGATTGTTAAATCTAAACTATTTAAATTTTTCTCAGTTTCCTTTTACTAGGTATGAATCTGCTTCAAAACTGGCTTACTGAAAACTTCACTTCAACTTTCTGAAAACACAACAAGACCCGCTGAATTCTGCTCAAACTACCGGAAATATTTCAAAACAAATCCAAGAATTTCAAGTTACTTTTTATTCTTTTTATACTTTTTATTTATGCTTTTATTCCATTTTATTTATATTTGTTTTATTTATTTATTTTTTATTTTATTTATACTTTTATTTTTTATTTATACTTTTTATTACTTTTTATAAGTGGTGCTCTATCATTTTAATATGTTAAATGGAAACTTGTGCAGCGAGACTAAGAATTCTAAATTTCATGCATTTAGCTAGTGCCTCCCATTGTGGCAATCGCGACAAATTCGTTTCATTCATTCACCAAAACATACAGTGAGTGTTTTGCTTTCAGAGATTTATCCATTTTTGGAAGATTTCTAGACATTGGGCGGGCTTCTACCCTCAAAAAGGGATATGAGATTGACTTGGGATGACTGATGAATCAAGAGATTTTTCCTACTTGTAATTGTAGGGATTTGTGATTTTCGAGACTCGAAGTAAAGATTTCATATTCAATCTTGTGCACATCAGCAGTTTAACAGACAGCTCTGAAGATTTCACCTTGAATTTTCAAAGTAGTTGGCAGGGGCGTCCCGAGTGGGGGGGGGGGGGAGGTCCTCAACTTTTTTGGTATTCGGTAAAATTATCGGCGAAGGCGAAAATTTCGGTATAAATTTGGAAAAATCGGCCGAAATTTAGCAAAATTCTTGATTTCTGCAGAATATTCGGCATAAATCAGGTAGCGATTCGGTAAAATTTACGAATATCGCGCCCCCCCAATAAAATTAGCCCCAGGAAGCCCCTGGTAGTTGGTATCACAATTTGCTAGGAAATAGGGCCATAGAGCCCAACAGCCTTAGCTCAAGAAATGTACAATGCCTGAATGAGACAAATCGAAGGCTGATACAGACTTGTGACACCAAGCTGTGACCAAACTCTCAGAAAAAAAGGAGAGCAATGAAACACGTCAGCTGAAAAATTCTGAGGATAAATTAAACCAGAAGAATAGAGCTGGAAATTGTTTTGGCTGGTCCAGTGGATCTAATACCTTCGTTCAACAATATTATGTTTGAGATACTGTTCAGGGGGTTGAGAAACATTAAGACCGAACATCACTACTTGCCTGAGAAGCCACGAGCTACTGACAAGTAGGGGTTTAACTAAGCAATGAAGAAAGTCGGTGCCCGAGCTATATCCATAAAATCTGAATTCTCAATTGCAGAAAATTCCAAAGCTGGTAAAGGTACATGCTACCTCATACAAAGCAGTTTTACTGATGTTCCAACACTAGTGTTTTCAAGATTTATGGAGGCTTGTTTATACATAAAAATCAATTGAAAGTTTCTGTCTTTAGCCGAGCTCTAAAACACAGCTGCCATTTTTTTTACCCAGAAACATCATGTAGGAGAAGAATGTACGTAAATAGCATTTAAAACACATAGCTAAGGACCTTAGAGTACCATAGATACAAAAAAAATATCACATTAAGCGATCTCTATACGTCTCTTCTGTCCTATTGTACCGAGATGCAGGCACTTTGAAAGACAAAGCTCTAACTATAGCAAGTCAAAGTAGTCAAGTGCATGTATATTCAGCCCAGGAAAAACCCAATTTATCACAAGTTTTTCACCATGATTTTACTGACATTTGAAGTCCAGTTAATAAAAGGTCTTTTGCTTTAACAGAGGAAGAGTGCACTTATGTCTACATGAAAGACCGTGAAAACAATAATAACCCAACAATCAGATGTGAGTGAAAATTCTTTGGGTCATACGTAAACCAGCGCGAGAGGCCTATGAAACCAATCTAAAGCACTATGGACCTAAAAATACACAAATACATAGACATCGTTGAGACTATAGCACGGGTATAACAAAACCCCGCCATCTAGGTAAACCTGTTTTTGGCATAACTTGAAGCTTTTTATTTTAGTTCAATTATAACTTTCTTTTCCTTTAATAGTACTTAAGATATATGGGGGCATGTCTAATTTGTTCGATGCAAAATTATGGACTTATATCCATGTTTAGCATGGAAGCGTAATAGACCATGATATTTCCTTAGAAAATATTCAAATATTTTGACTCTTAGAAGCGCCAATTCGGCCGAGGATTACACACTATTTTCAGTTTTTGAAAATCCTAACTTTTATCAAATGTTCCTTTATTCAATTCATATTTAAAGAGCGGTGTTCAAGTAATACAACCCTTTGTGCTTAAGTGACGGGTGTAAAAAAAAAGTTTTACGAGGAGGAGGGGTAAGCCCTCCGCCTTAATGCACATGTCTAAAATAAGTGCAATATGCCCAAAATTTAAAGGAAGGGGTATTAAGACAGTTATTCCAGGTAAGATCTTACTAATATAAGAATACTAATAATTGAAATACTGGATTTTAGACTAAAATATGTGAAATCAGATTTTATGTGACATTGAGTTTGAAAAAAAAATAATAAAATGATGGAAGTCGTTGTACAGAACACGGGTGAGGAAAAAAACTTTGAACTTGAAGGACACATGGATGTCAAACTTAAAGGCAATGATCTCGGAGCTTAAAACGGTAGGTAGCGACAAGTAGACTACCTTCTAAGAATAGGCATGGCGGGGCAGTAACAGAAAAAGAAAAATAAAGAAATGGGTGAACATAGCATTTTATAGTTATTACAGATGTAAATATGGTACGGTGAAAATTCAGCCTTCGAAAATCAATTTGTCCATATCTGCTTTTTCTTATTCGGGCGCTTTGGTCTCAAAGCATTTGACTGACCCTTGAACTTATATAGCCAAAGAATTGCAGCAACTCCTAAAAACTTTTGCAAAAAAAAGGATAAACCACAATCTTATATATACTTTTGAAACTCACCTGAGGGAGACAAGGTGACTAGATTCTCTCCAATTTCAACAATTGATTCTGTGTCAATTGCATCTGCCGCTTCCGGTAATCGAGGCGGATGTACCCAGTCAAAACTCCTAGGTTGCTCTTCAACCTCCAGAGCCTCTGATTGCACTTCACCGTCTTCTGCAATAGATGCCAATTTCGGTGCGGCCTTTGATTTTTCTAAAGGTGGTTTGTAACTGAACAATTCTAAACGGGACAAAGACGGATCTTGAGTCGCTCCATCAACTGGCTGACCCAAACGAATTTGCTGATTACGAAGTTTTTGAGCGCAAAAGGCAGAAAACGCTATTTCTAACCGAATATGTAACTGCTCAGCTAAGTACTTGGCCTAGAAAAAATAAGTAAATAATCAGTTCCTTTACATATCCCTATCATATAACATGTTTTTGTTTAATTTGAGAAAATTGAAAGGTGACGTTCAAATAAAGATAAACCGTGAATTATAAAGCAAGCTTAAACAATATTTAAGAGAGTAATTACCTAAAGATTTTTATTTTGCAATGTATTATAATTTTATCTCTGAGTGACTTTTTAGTCTTCAATGGCCAAAAGTTAACAGGCGACTAAACATCCCTCGTGCAACGCACTAGGTAAAGTATTGTCAAACAAACTTACAAGCATATTTATCATGCATCCTATCATGTCCGTTCTATCTATAAAAAAAAAAAAAAAAAAAAAAAAAAAAAAAAAAAAAAAAATTGGATGTTAGATTTTCTTCCATTTTAAACTCCTTGCGTCCTGTAGTGCAATATGGTTACTTGAAATTGTTTGAGCCAAGAGTCGACTTATTCTCATCCCATTTTGTTTTACGAAGAAATGCTCAAGTTTCTAGTGCTAATTTCGGCCAATCTGATTTTTCACAGAATTTTCTGATTGTCTGAATTCTATGAAAAATTCGGATTGTGGGCATAGTAGTGTGTGCATTACTGTGCTTTGAGAAAAACACAAGTGTCAATAAACCCGTTTCCGGGAGCAAAGCCAACTAACATATCTAAGAAGGATTTATTCCATTTGTAATTCTCAAACTTTCCTAGTTAAGGAGTAGCTAAAAGCACATCTCAAAAATTTTAGCTTATTTGAACACCATTTGTGAAACATCTTCATAGTGTAGTTTATTCAAGACAGTCGCTCTGCTAACTTAATGATTTGCCACGGTTGACTTGAAATCATTGATCGGTCTTGTAATCAAGACCGATCTGGGTTTTTTTTTTTTTATACTTGCTATAAATGTCAGGCAGTCAATTTCTGAATACAAAATCCATGATTTAGAATCCATCCACAGTTACCTTCAAATGATACTGATAGTATTGTTAAGTCTGTAAGTTATAGTCCTATTGTTATGTTGTAGCTGATATTGTTTCATTCAGAGCGACTAGTTTTCACTTTTTTAAATTAGTTTTGATTTTCGACTTCATATTGGTTTCTTCAACCACATTGGTATACTTCTGTCGTTTACTACATAGGGGTAATTATGACCTGCAAAAAGTACAATAAGGCGGTTCGAGCAACCGAGGCCTATCACAGATCGACCAAGCGATGAAGATCTTGTATATAATAGTTCTCATCCCTTCAAAGACCCCCTAAATAAATTTACAAGACCAGAACAAGCAGGTTTCAGGCCTGGTAGAGGTTACCAAAATATATTATGCACATAATTCACAAAAAGTGTTCAATTTTCATCGAAGCTGGTAGATTCCGTGTTCCTCATACTATGTGCGCTTGGCCACGACAAGTACTACTTTGATAACTTAGATAACAGTGTGGGATGTCACCTGTCAGTCATCGAAGCCTCTATCGACTTCGTAGCTGCGTTCAATTTTCTTTTTTAGAGCGAGCTTTGGAAGGTCTTCGTGGAGGACGGTGTCCCAACAGGGCTATTGAAAAACTCAGAGAAGATTCTGACGGCGAGACAGCGGGGTGCAACGCTGGGTAAGGAGTCAAACAAGGGCACCCCTTTCCCTACTTCTGTTCATATACATCATTGCTTGGATAATGACGAATTGGATTTTTAGTTATGAAAGGTTTGTAGTTGAAAAGAAAGTCGATAATCCAATAGCCCTTACAAAGCTTGACTTCGCAAACGATCGAAGAGAGCTTCATCGCTCCAATGGCACATCGTTTTGGGCGTTGAAAACAAATGCCCCAACCGAATCCGTTGATTTTTGAATTATCAACTTGATAGAAGTGATAAAAGACTTGAGACCCAAGCCATGGTTAATTAGAGTAAGAGCCGACACAGATAGTCTCTGTGAGAGGCAGAGCTGGCATAACTCTTTCAAAGTTGTATAAAAATGATTCTTTTCACTTCTTGGTATTGCGTCAATCCAACCTAAACTCGGCACGGAGGGGGGGGGGGAGAGCAAATCTATCAATAGTGTGGAGTAGTTCCACTACCTCGGCTCTATTCTAACTTTAAATGGTGATGTAGACACTGACAATGCAGCAAAAATAGGAAAAGCGTGGGGCGCATTCACAAGTATGAAGAAGTCCCTCTGAAGAACGTATGAGATCAGCTAAAGAACGAAGATCAGCTTAAGAACCGTTCGACCAACCCTGTTGGCTGTACACCTATGGAGCTCAGCCACTAAAGGCAAAGAAAATCACTCCTGAGAAGCATTCCGCCATCTTTGCTTGAGGCATAATCTCCGTTTCAGCTGATGGTCTAGCATATCAAATGATGAAGTTTAACTCCACTCCCCGCCCTCCCTCGATAATGGTAAAAAAAACCTCTGAAATCCCTCGGCATACATTAAAACGGACAACTGCACCATACCCCGTAGCCTCCCACCCTGCAACCCTTTTGAACTGGAAACGGAGAACTGACAGACAGAGAAAGATTCTCTGGCAGACAACAATTATCTGAATCCTTGGGTTGGCTTCCATCAACACTGGCATCACAGGGATAAGGATTGGCTGGACATCACAGAAGAGGCTGCAGCTGACCATTCGTTTTTGGACAACGTCAGTCATCCCGTCGGTCATTGGTGCCGGGCAGAATGGATCTTCGTCTGATTCCTGTCAAAAAATTAAACAAAAAAACAAGTTTTTTAAACTAAAAGTAAGGAGCGACATTAAAACTTAAAATGAACAGAAATTATTCCGTATATGAAAGGGACTGTCCCCTCCTCAACGCCTCGGTCTTTACGCTAAAGTTTGACTGTATCTCACAACTTTATTTTTTTAAACAATAAAAAACGTTAGCGTAAAGAGCGAGGCGTTGAGGAGGGGACAGCCCCTTTCATATACGGAATAATTTATGTTCGTTTTAAGTTTTAATGTCGCTCCTTACTTTCAGTTTAAAAAACTTGTTTTTTATTTGATTTTTGAACGTTTTTGAATTAATGCAGCTTTGATTTTGGCTCACCGAACATGAAAAACTAAAACGAAATTTACAGATTAATTTTACTTTTTTTTGGCTAACTGGCTTCCTCAAAATTTTGATTTGATGTAGTTCACAAATTTATTGAGGGAGCTAACTTGTGTACTCATGTATTCATATAACACATATAAGTAAGTTCGCCCCCTAGTCAATCCCTTACTCTTTACGCTTAAGTTCGAATCACAAACCCCTGAATCACAAAGGCCGGTTAATTAGAATATAGCTCTTATGAAAGTACTAAAAAGAACTTTAGCGTAAAGGGTGAGATATTTCTTAGGGGGTGACCCCCCTCAAATACGTAATAATTTCTGTTCGTCTTAAGTTTTAATATTGCTCCTTACTTTCAGTTGAAAAAAATAGTTTTTCTTATTTAATTTCTGATCGTTCTTTAAATAATGCTGGGAAATCAGGTACCCCTTCTTAGAAATGTCCCTTCCCCAAAGGAAATATCCTCTATGGAAAGATTCTTTACCAGTTTAGGTTTCTTTACCAGTTTGAGTGATTCATTACACTTCTATGCCAGTACCTTCCTGTAATTTTTGATAGGGTTATTTACTGACCAGTTTCCACGTCTTTCCACGACATTCTAGTTCTTAAATGTTCTTTTCAAACTCAAAATATAAAAAAAGGTTAAATTCATACTCCTTCCAAAAGAAAAAAAAGCGAAATATTCCAATGAAAACCTATAGAAAATAGAAAGTTTATTTTGTTGTTCAGAAGGAAAAACTAAACTGAATATATACCCTGAATGACTTTTTATTTTGTCCTCTAGACTTATTTTTGGATGAATTTTCAAGTGATTTCTTTTTTCGGGCAGATGGCTACTCTGATGCAGAAATCTAGTGATCGTGATTAATTTGTGAATAAATCCCGAGAATTAATTCGCAATTTAAACAAATCATATTAATCGAGTTCCTCGCCTCTTGCTATGTTTATTATATTAGTTTTCGTTATTATTTTTGATACGTTGTTCGGGGAATTTCATATACAACTTAATGGTTCCCAAATTGTAATTATTGCTTTTATTGGCAAAAGTATTTCCCAGAAAAACAGTAGTGTTCAATTTCCGCTATTAAATCGAAAAAATTTATTATTTTATTGTGTTTAAATGGTTAGTAGTTCATGTAGGAACGATAAAACACTAGGATAATGTAATTCAATTAACTAAACCGCAATTAGTAATACAAATTTATCGACCGTATCGAAAGAATAACACAATGGGTTTCCATTTTACCTCAATGTTTTATCGGCTATTTACTTTATGAAAATGAAGAAAAACAAACTTAGTAGAATTGCAAATTACGAAATTCCCAAATATACATCACAGGATTCACCAATTCGATTTCATTTCCAAATGTCACGCAATCCCAGTTTCCTAAATTTTCTTTTAAATCACACTTACTTGTATTGGGATTGTCATAAAGATCAATGAATAAGTTGAATAAGGTCAATCAATAAATAAGGTCGCCCTCTACTTTCGAACAATTCAGTATTTCGAATATTCCTAAAAATTTAATTTTCCGACATTTTTGTCGACAATACATAAAATTTTTTCCGTAGCCCGGAGTACATTTTCAGAAACTGTACTTTAAGAAGCGAAATACAACGCGTTACACAAATTTGTACCAAGAAAAAAAAAATAGGGGGTGTTCAACAAACTCTTGACAAATATTAAAAAAAAAAAACTGAAAGCTCTTAACCATACCTTGCTAACTTGACCATATAATAATAAATAAATATTTTTTAGAAAAAGCTTCTGGTGCGCATTTTTTTACGCCCTTCTACTTCCAAAAATTCGACATCCGAGCACATTTCAGGAAATAATTATATTCGCAAGTAGAGAGTCATATACATTTTAATAGTTGTTGGACACAGCGTGGTTTAAATCCCATATTAAACAGAGATGCCATTCTTTTTATGATGTGAGAGATTTAGAACTTTTTGAGGGGAGGGCAAGCTTGAAAAAAAAACACTATTTTTATCTGTTTCGGAAAAAATTCTACTTTTTTCACATATCTTTTATGAATTTTCGACCCTAAGGGTGTAACAAACATGGTGGCTAAGAAGGGTATGGGTCTGCTACTCAGCAAACTAAATGACAGAATGTGACTGGTTACCACGAAAATAAGTACTGAACGGGTAGCCAAAAGGGATTGCAAAACACATGGATATGGAGAAGAGGGGTTTTCAGGTTATCCCACCCACAAAAAAAATTAAGATTTGTTCTATTATTGTCTTTTTTTTTTTTTATTTAATCCGCATGTTTTTCTGCTTTTTTGAAACAGAGCACCACTCCTAAATCCCCTCCCCCCAGTCAAAATCCCATGCACCTGTCTTCAGTAGAATCTATTAGCAAACGTAAAAAATAGGCTGGATTAAGCAGTTGAATAAAAATAGATCATGCGAGACCAGTGTTTTTTCATTGAATCGGGGTTCAGATAAATTCTTATCCCCGAGGTAAATCCTCAGGTAAATCCAGGGATCAGTCTCAATAAGTGATAAAGAAGGTGTTAATAAGAGATAAGCAGAACTTTTAGAGAATGTACTAAACCGTGATAAAATTGTAGCATATGTTTTAGAAAAGAATGTTTTGCTTGAAAGAATGTCTTTGGAAGTCTCGAAAGTTGCGTTTAAAACCATGGTCTTGGGGCTGCTACATCAATATATGACGCCTTTGAAATCGCTAGATGTCTCCTTTTTTGAATTATGTTTCCTCAAAGGATTACCTAGTAACTTCCAACTTTAGCTTCCCGAGATTATTTTTGGAAGGGAATGTATTTTGGTCGGTCAAGCGCTCTTCCTAGATCATTTGGGCACTGCATATTATATAATCACAAACACTTACAGTTTCTGATGGATTTCAAATAAATTTACACAAAATGAAAATTTATAGTTCATCACGACAAACTGAGTAGACCAGAGACAAATGCCTTTAAATAATTAATTATTCCATGCCTACTTGCTATTTTAGTTAACTCTTTTTATTTACTAAACCGAGAGGGTATTTAGTTAAAAGGTGTGCAGCCTCCACATTTGTGATACTATCGCCAATTACAACTTTCACATCTTTGCTCTTTCTTTTCTTGATATAGGGCAATAATTTTAGGGCCTTATTTAAGTGCAAGTATGTTTTGAGATGAATAAAACAATGCTTTCCTTTTTTGGGGTTTTCTTCTAAAAAACTGAAAGAAGTAGTGGGTTTACTATCTTTTGAGTCATTATATATATATATACAAAAAAAGTCTTTACTACAGCATCGAATACTCTTCTTAGACTCCAAGTCCCTTGTTCCTCAACAGGATGGAGGCATAAAGGAAATAACGCAAAAATAAAGGTAACGAGAAAACTAAAAAAATAGAAAGATTTAACATATGAGTATTTTAAATGATCGACAGTGACCAAAATGAAACTTTTTACATTTAGATCTACAACAAAAGGTCATCTACAGGCAAAAGTATGCATACAGGCTTTGTCTTATACCAAGAAATCAAGCCTAATAAGTTTACGGTCTTTTAGATTTCGGGTAAGATTTTGAAAGAATTTAGACACTTGTTCATTCTGGAATTTGTTTTAACCAGTCAAAAAAGCAAGGTATTTCAAACGATCAGCTTTTACTCTTATTTCGTTTTATTGATTTTTTTTTATCTATTTCATTATTATTATTTTTTTATTATAAGATAAAAAAAAGGTAAAGAATAAGGCATCGGACTTTACAGTCCCTACCGGTAATGCTGATCTCTATATACTGGCCCTTCAATCAGGAAGTGTAATGAAGGATTGGAAACCAGTCCTCCAGTGCTTCCACACACCCTTCTAGCTTACCATCCTCAATGTTCTCCAGGTACCCATTTAGAGCTGGGTCAACTCTGGGTAGGCTTACAGTCATGCCACGGACCCCGTCCCAAACCAAAAAATTGAGTACACTAGGATTCGAACCCTTGTCCTCTCGGACAAAGGATCCTAAATTCAGCGCACAAATCCACTCGGCTTTTTTTATTATTATTAGTTTAAAATCATTTTTCAATTCATAAAACCTAACAGATTTATCAGATATGCATACTTACCCTATATAATTTTAATTCATTCCCTGGCAAGGAACTTCTTAGATATATTATTTAAAACCACTCACCTTTTAAATATGACATAACATGAAATAACATAGCACGACATAATATAACATAACACGAAATAAGCATATTTTTTATTTCAAATGCCATCTAAATATCTTTATAAAGCTTCCCATAAGCTATATCTCACCTGAGCATTACTCCTACATAAAACGGCATGACATCGAAGTTCCTGTTTTAATCGAGTAGTCTCGTGTCGATAAACCCAAGCAAATATATGAGGATAATGAGAGGGAGCCGAGCAAGTAGTCACTCTATGGCCCCAATATTCTGTGAGTCCATGCTCCTTGGTAGTTGCTTTTAAGCCACCAGGAGACAGTCGTAGAACCATTTTTACGTCTAGGCGATTGCTTTGGACATAATTTCTCCATAAGGTGGATAAAGGTTTTTCTAAACAACCCTCGCCTATAATTAAAACAAAGTGGTTAATTAATTCCTTAATAACTTTTAATGTCCCCCGTGCAAGTCTTATGGGGACGTGTTTTTCTACAGACCTAAGGCTTTAATACATCAAAGCAAGACAACAATTTATAATATCATATTTCAAATCCAGCTTTATCTATCACAGAATTGTATTTTTGAAAATTACTATATTAAACAAATTTTTCTATTTTTTTAACCAGATCAACTTAAAACACTTTCAGCAAAATAAGTTTTTCAAAGAAAAGTAAAGAACTTCATTAAACAAAAAATTAGCAAAAATAAAATCAAATAATCTACCAAGCGTGAAACTACCACAAATCAGCATCGATAAATAAATGAAACCCAGAACGAACAGAAATTACAATAATTAACCGAGTCAAACTCAAAACGAGCAGAAATTAACATAAGTGGGGCGCAAAACCCCTATGCCTTCCCAAGGCCAGAACAATATTTGCACTTTACTGAAAAAATATAAATGGTTTTACCCTTATAGATTTAATAGATCAAATAATATTAACATTTTGATTACTAAATATCGGTATATGTATATTAAACTGACAATGCACATTCATTTGTATTTTTTCAGTAAAGTGCAAATTTTATTCTCTAGTGGACCTGAAATGGAAAACTTGATACCATTCGCAAAAAAAATCTTTTTATTTTCTTTGATAGCTTGGATACACGTACGCTATTTTGATTTGATTAAATTTGAAGAGCAAAAATGGGAGGGTTGGCGTGGGAGGCTGGGAGCGGAAGGGGGATTAGTTGCCCTGTAATCACTTTTGACTATCAAAAAGGGCATCAGCCCTTTCTATTTTCAATCGAATGAGCCCTTTTCGAAGTTCCAACGACAACTCCTTCAATACGAAGTGCCCTGGTCTAAACAACAACAACAACAAAAAATCATACATTTTACCCACTTCGATCTTTACTATAAAAATGTCAAGCCTTCCAATCACTTTCGACTATTGAAAAGGGCACTAGGCCTTTCGATTTCCAATCAAATGAGCCCTTTTGGAAACGACGACGCTTTCTAGAAGCACCTTATATGCCCCCAGGGCATAAATTACAACCCTTAACCTAAGGTCTGTTAGGGTGGTTGGCATCCTCTAAGACCGAATTTCCAGAACTTTCAACTACATTAAACAACATGGCTATCTCAAAATTTTGACTGGATGTGTTTGGGGAAATGTTGGGCGTGAGAGGGGTGTTAGTCGCCTTCCAATCACTTTCGACTATTAAAAAGGGCACAAGCCACTCCAATTTCCAATTAAATGAGCGCTTTTTGAAGTTTCTACGACAACTTCTTCGATACAAAGTGCCCTGCTCTAAAGGAAAAAATTATTCGATAATATATTGTGTCGCAATTATCCTTATACACCTCCAGGGCCTAGCATAGAACTCTTGTCCAGGGAGTTGTGGGGGAGTGTCCTTCTCTTTACTTAGTCCCTGTTTTTTGGCTCGTTCATAGGTGTCCCCGTTCTTTCCTTTGGCTACACAGTCGCGCTGTCAATGATTTATGCCACAACCTTCAATATAAGCCTTATATGCTACCAGGGCATAACTCACAACCCTTGCACTGAGGGCTCTGAGGGGGTTATCATCCTAAAAGACCTAACTTCCACAACGTTCAACTACGTTGAACAAAATGGATATCTCAAAATTTTGATTGGATGTGTTTTGGAAAATGGTGGATGGGAGAGGGGAGTTAGTCGCTATCCAATCACTTTCAACTATTAAAAAAGGCACTAGCCTTTTCAATTTCCAATTGAATGAGTCCTTTTGAAGTTTCTAAGCCAACGCTTTCAATAAACCTTTATATATCCAGGGCATAACTTACAACCCTTGCCATGAGGGCTGTGGGGGGAGGGGTTGTCATCCTTAAAGACTTAATTTCCAAAACTTTCAACTACGTTGAATAAAACGGCTATCTAAAAATTTTGATTGGATGTGTTTGGGGAAATGATGGTCATTAGAGGGGGATTAGTTGGCCTCAAATCACTCTCGACTATTAAAAAGGGTACTATCCCTTTGAATTTCAAATCGAATCATCCCTTTTTCAAGTTTCTACGACAAAGATTTCAATAAAAACCTTCTATACCCCGAGGGCATAATTTATAATCCTTGCCCTGAGGGTTATGGGGAGTGACCTCCTCAAAAATATATTTCCTATCTGAAAATCAACTACGCTGAATAAAATGGCAATCTAAAAACTTCTATTGGATGTGTTTGGGGGAATGATGGGCGTCGGGGGGGGGGGGGGGCTAGTGGCCCTTTAATCACTTTTAACTATTAAAAATAGCACTATCCCTTTGAATTTCCAATCGAATTGGAGTTTCTAAGACATCATCTTCTATAAAAACCTTATATGCCCCCAGGGCATAAATTAAAATCCTTGCCCTGAGGGCTTTGGGGGAGTGTCCTCCTCAAAATCATACTTACTATGAGGAAATCAACTAGACTGAACAAAATAGCTATCTCAAAGTTGTGTTGGGATGTGCTTGGGGAAATGATGGGCGTGGGGGGGGGCTAGTTGCCCTCCAATCACTTTCGATTATTAAAAAGGGCACTAGCCCTTTGACTTTCCATTTGAATGACCCTTTTTTGAAGTTTCTACGACAACGCCTTCTTTAAAAACCTTATATGCCCCCAGGGCATAACTTAATACCCTTGCCCTGAGGGTTGTGGGGGATTGTCCTCCTCAAAAACATATTTTCTATCTGGAAATCAATTACGCTGAACAAAATAGCCGTCGCACAATTTTGCTGGGCCATGTTTTACATCGTGATGGTCTTGGGAGGGGAGGGGCTAGTTGCCCCGAAGTTACGGTTTACGATTAAAAAGGGTACTAGCCATCCAAATTTCAAGTAAAACGAGTCATTTTCAAGGTTTCTACGACAACTCCTTCGATACGAAGTGCCCGGCTCAAGAAAAAAAACACATTGTGCCAACATCGTTCTTTACTTAGGCAGCGCTGGCGCGCTGCCTATGATTTAGATCATTCTCTGATGAAAAATTCGAAGTCATACCATAATTCTGGCCCGTCTTTTAATATCCCCTGTGCAAGTCTATGGTGACGTATTTTTCTATGGCTTTAAAGTTTTAAAGCTAGATGGCAATTTATACTATCATATCTGAATTCAGCTTTATCCATCACAGAATTGCATATTTTTTTTAATGACTATATTAAATAGATATTTATATTTTTTTAACCAAATTTAGATCATTCTCAGATGAACAATTCTAAATCATACCATAATTCTGGGCCTATCCTTTAATATCCCTTGTGCAAGTCTACGGTGACGTCCTACGCTTTCCTGCAGTCCTACGGCTTTAATCTTTCAAAGCTAGATGACAATTTATAATATCATATCTGAATTCAGTTTTATCCATCACAGAATTGCATATTTTTTTGAAATGACTATATTAAATAGATATTTCTATTTTTTAACCAAATTTAGATCATTCTCAGATGAACAATTCTAAATCATACCATAATTCTGGGCCTATACTTTAATATCCCTTGTGCAAGTCTATGGTGACGTATTTTTCTATGGCTTTAAAGTTTTAAAGCTAGATGGCAATTTATACTATCATATCTGAATTCAGCTTTATCCATCACAGAATTGCATATTTTTTTTAATGACTATATTAAATAGATATTTCTATTTTTTTAACCAAATTTAGATCATTCTCAGATGAACAATTCTAAATCATACCATAATTCTGGGCCTATACTTTAATATCCCTTGTGCAAGTGTATGGTGACGTCCTACGGCTTTAATCTTTCAAAGCTAGATGGCATTTTATACTATCATATCTGAATTCAGCTTTATCCTTCACAGAATTGCATATTTTTTTTTAGTGACTACATTAAATAGATATTTCTATTTTTTAACCAATTTTAGATCCTTCTCAGATGAACAATCCTAAATCATACCATAATTCTGGGCCTATACTTTAATATCCCTTGTGCAAGTCTATGGTGACGTCCTACGATTTCCTGCAGTCCTACGGCTTTAATCTTTCAAAGCTAGATGGCAATTTATACTATCATATCTGAATTCAGCTTTATCCATCACAGAATTGCATATTTTTTTGAAATGACTATATTAAAAAGATATTTCTATTTTTTAACCAAATTTAGATCATTCTCTGTTGAAAAATTATAAATAATACCATAATTCTGGCCTATCTTTTAATATCCCCTGTGCAACTTGATGAGGACATATTTGTCTGCAAGTGCAGTCTTCAAGTGCAGTTTCAAAGCTAGGTGACATTATACCATTATATATGAAATTCAGCTTTTGAAAATCACTATAGATTTCACTATAAATATGAAAATCACTATATATATAAATCTATATCAGACATCGTCATTAAAATAATATTAGATTGATCAGTCAAAGCGATACCAAGATAGATGTGTAGGGCTGGACAAAACCATTTTTCTAGCACTCTTTCTTGGGCATTTCCAATAAAAGCGAGTTGATGCTTTCCGATTGCCTAGTAGAATGAAAAAATGGCACCCCAGTCAAAGAGAGTTCTTCAGAAGAGCATGATTCAGTTTACCATTCCGCCACATCAAGCTATACATTATACACGTATTATATATCTGATATAGCTAATCTGGTTTTAATGAAAGGAACCAGGAATAGCAGATATACATTTCACGGCTCATTTAAAAACCTCTCAGCCTGTTACTCTTGACTTAAAACTTCTATTTCCGATCGGTGATTATTACAGACCAGCCAAGTATTCAAAGCCCTGGCGCAGTTTTAAAAAACAGCATTAGTTCAAAAGCCATTTAGATGAAGAGAAAAAAAGAACAGGAAAAAGAGAAAGAGAAAGAGAGAGGAGGGGAAGGAGGTATAGAAAAAAGTAGATGGAGAGAGGGATGGAGGGGAGAGGAACAGAAAGCACTAGAGAGTAAAAAAAAATTACCTCTGGCAAATCCGGTTAGGACATTTCCAAGGTAGATTACTTTGAAGTGGGCATCTTCACTATCTTGAGATTTTCTTCTGAATAATTTTCTAAATAGAGAAGTTTCTACAGGCATAACGCAAGACCCTTACTTCATTGTATCACAGTTGAGTTACTTAAACGTATCAAAATCAAACTGATCTGAAATTACAGAGAAAACTTAAAGGAAAAAAATTGAAACACTTGTTACTGGTACCCTTGTTGAAGAAATTCAATAATAAAAACTTCCCTCGAAGGGTCAGACCCTTTCTAAAACCTTGTACACCAAGTGGCAAGTACCCTGTGTCACACCAAGTCTGCAATGTTTACTGTGAAGAGGCGGAAGTATGTTACGCGGGGCGGAACTAGTAGCACTCCGAGATGAAGCCAGCTGGCAGATTGGGCAACTCAACGAATTCACTCCAAGTTTGAAGGCAAGAAAATTGTTCATATAGCACTCAAGTTAGACAACTCGACCCAGGCAACTGGACATATCAGCAATTCAATCCATCTTATTCAACATCGCGCAGCTCAAAACATAGAAAGCTTTACACATCGAAAGGTCCATCCAGTCAGCTCAAGACATGGAACTCGACACAGAACAACTCAACACGCCAAAGCAACTCAACACGCCAAAAAATTAATGGAGGTAACCCAAGCCCAAGCCAAGAACAACTATAAGCAAATACAATCTGACACGCATACGGGTCTCTCTCATCATCTAATGCGTCTTCAAATCCAGCAAGAAGATGAAGATCCACTCAGGAATTTTCAAACACTCTATCACACTGCACAGAGCACTTGAAATTGGTTGAAAATAAAGTCTCCAAAGCCTTTCAAAGTTGGTCGGAACAAACAAATTAGTTTTATTGAAAGCCAGACAAAATTAACAATACGTTATTAATAAAGCAACATTGTCCAATGTTCTAAATTATGAAATCACAATCATTGCTTGGACTACTAATAGGAAAAAACCAAAAAAAAAAAAAAATAACATGTTACAACACACAGAAACACAAGGTAAAAAGAAGAAATTCAAGTTACTAGAATAATTAAGCAAAACATTACTACCAAGATGCGTAAAAGCTTAAATATATTAGTTTTAAATTCTTAATTATGTTTCGGAGTAACACAAATGTTTTCGTAATATTTTTTCCTTGTTTGTTATGATCAGTTGCCAAAAGCGGTAAGCAATTAAAAATCGGAACATTCTCCAGAAATAGGAACAGGGAACGGAGATGAAAAGTTCCTCCAAAATTTGAAGTTTTCAAAGATTTTCCACAAAAGAAACCTTTTTTCTAGCCAACTAATAGTATAAAAGAACCAAAACGAAACTGTCCTAGGTCTGAAAGCAAACATCTTAGGGATTATATAATACCGCAGTCGTTAGAACATGGCATTATTCCATCTAGAACGTAGAATCAAACATCTGTATCTCTTCCATATTTTCGAGAAAAAATTCATTAACTTCAAAAAATAAACAAATAATGTATACAATTTTTAAAATAAACACGGAAACTGGAAGGAGAACAAGAAACATATGGTGACGAGCGATTAGTCTTTTCAATTATGAAGGGAATAAATGTTTATCGTTTCTTGATGTAAACCTAACGCAACATACGGGTACAAAAAAAAACCTGAGAAACAAAACGGAAGGCATATACTCAGGGGGGAGGGGACATCTTTAGGGGAAGGTATTTTTGGAGCGAGGGTTCAACACTGCATTTTTTACTGCAAAACAGAGACACAATCTAATCTTATTGCACTCCTGTTTCTAAACTGCCTTTTTTTTTTAGGAGGAAGTACGAGACATTACCCTCTTTAAACATGATACAAAGGGCTCTTTTTAGGATTGAATATATTTTATCCAAGTGCTCACTTGAAATGCCAGGGCCCCAAACGGGAAAACCCTATTCAAGTAAATGTCAAGCAAAGGAAATATTAACATTTAAACAACGAAAAGGGTGACAGCCAGGTCAAGATTTGCCAAAATGCCCACTAGGCCCGGGGCTGGGCGCACAATAAATTATCATTGAGTGATTTTTTCTTAACAAAAACTAGACTGCTGTGATTTATCGTCTAAGTGCCAGGTGCACTCAGTCGCCACGCTGCCTATTCACTGAAAGGTGATTTTAAAGCAACACAGAAATTCCGTGGCCACTTATAGACTGCCAGATGTCTCCCAAAATTGACAGCTGAGAGTTCGGTATCACCTCTCTCTTTCATTATTTTTGGCTCATCAGTTGCGTTCTGTTCATTGCTCCCACTATCCCCGAATTTTGGGTGATTTTCCCGAAAGTCTCGCCAAGACGGAGCGGCAAAACGCCTGGGCCTAGAAGGGTCAAAGATTTAAATCCGGCCCAGGTGACAGGTAAACTCAATAAGGAACTTTAGGGAAATGAATGGTTTTTGAGGAGAATATTTGTAACATGGATTTACCGCTTCCGATAAGTAAAACTTAGGACACACAGTAGTTTCAAGGAAACTGCAGAAATACTAGGAGGGAAAAATGAAGGGGGATTTAAAGGAATCCGTCTTCATTATTATGGTTTTTAATGGATTAACCTTCATGTCTATGGTCGAGGCATCGCTTGCAATGTTACTTAGGATGGTCATAGGGTTGGTTAATAAGTTTATGCAATAGGGTTCTAGTAACGATAATTTATCGACAAATTTCCATTTAATGATAAAGTCTTTGGGAAGGATATCGATCACGGAGTTGCCACTCGTTTGGTCTCTTTAAAAGTATGTTAGAAAATTTCATGTTAATAATTAATTTTCCCCAGTTTTCCTTGGAGTTGATGTCTCCGGATTGGATTTGTTGTTTGTTTAACTTGGTGGAATCATGTACTACTCCCCTGCCAAGCTTCTGATTTTTGAAATTGTTTTGGTTGGCGATGTGAATGCACCATGTTAAACATGTTTATTGGATGTATTTGTTTCAATTATGTTTTTCCCCTTTTTTTTTCCTGACCACAGAGCCTTATGGGGGAGACTTAGCTGAAGTATTTTTTTTGTAATTTACCGATGAATAAAACTAAAAACTGCGAAACTCACTGAAAAAAGTTAGGACCTATTGAAGTTCCTTGGGGAAGTTCATGGCGGACTTCATTGAAAGTCAGCGAGAATGGAATTGTCTGGGGAGTTTTTGGTGGGGGGGGGGGGGGGGGTACTTTCCATGGAGGGATTTTTCATGGGAGGAGGAAATTTTTCATTGAGGAGAAGCCGGATTTTCCGGCATAATTAAAAAACGATCAGAAATTAAACAAAAACGAGTTTTTTCAACTGAAGTAAGGAGCAACATTAAAACTTAAAAATTAGAGAAATTATTACGTATATGAGGGGGTTGCCTCCTCCTCAATACCCCGCTCTTGACGCTAAAGTTTTTTAGTACTTTTAAAAAAGTTCCTTATTGTTCTAATTGAACGACCCTTGAGTTTTAGGAGTCGTTCTTAAAGAGTTGGGACAAAAAAGTCAAACTTTAGAGTAAAGAGCGAGGTATTGAGGAGGAGACAATCCCCCTCATATACGTAACAATTTATTTTTTAAGTTATAATGTTGCTCCTTACTTTAAGTTGAAAAAACTTGGTTTTTAGTTAATTTCTGAACGTTTTTAATAATGCAGAGAAATCCGGCTCCCTCTCAATGAAAAATCCCCTCCTCCCACGAAAAATCCCTCCGTGGAAAACTCCTCCCACGTAAAGTAACCTCCCCTCCCAAAAAAATTCCCCCCACACAATGCCATTCTCACCATATTCGCCTGGAAAATTTCTTACAGACGACTCCGCCTGAAAAAATTCTTCTAAGCACACTTTCATTTAAAAAAGACTTCATTCCGATTGTTTTTCAAATCATGCCAGAGATCCCCACAGGGAAACAGTTTCCCAGACCCCCCCCCCCCTTCCAATGAAAACTAGCTCCTATAGAAAAATTTCGCGTGGAGAATTTTTCCCGTGGAAAATATCTTCCATGGAAGACCCCACCCTCACGACAAAATCCTCTAGAAAATTCTGACCCAGTGAAAATTTCCCCTCGACAATTACCCTCAACAACTCCAAATGTGAAATTCAGCCGGCATAGACAAAGTAAGACATATAAAAAGAATTAAGTGTAGGAATTCTGACAAATTCCCCAAGGTAAAATTTACCCTCAAAAGTTCACCCCCAGGAACCTTCCTTCCCATGGAAAAATCCTCCAAGAAAAAAAAATCACCCCCCCCCCTGCCACAAAAAAAAGTCTGTATATATCCCAATAAAAAAATACTATACAAAAATAATGGGCAAATTTCATAACTTAGCGCTTTCCCCAGGGGCTGTGGAGCACCATTTTATCCCCATAGGCATAGTTAATGGGCCTTTTAACTATGCTGAACAAAGTGGCTACCTGAAACTTTCGGTCGGACGAGTTTGGGGGAAAGGGACCGTGGGAGGAGGCTAGCTGCCCTTCAATCTTATTGGTCACTTAAAAGTGACACCAGAACTTTTAATTTCCGCTCAAATGAGCCCTCTCCTGGCATTCTAGGACCATTGGTTTGATACGATCACCCCTGGAAAAAAAATAAATAAACACGCATCCCTGATCTTTCTTCTGTCAAAAAAAAATAATAATAATTCCACATTTTGCAGATGGGAGTTTGAAACCTCTACAGTGGGGTTCTCTGATACGCTGAATCTGATGGTGAGATTTCCATTAAGATTCCTTGCCTTTTCGGGGGTGTTTTTCCCTTTTTTCGAAAATCAGGCAAATTTTCTGAAGCTCGTAGCTTTTGATGGACAACAATAAACTTAATGAATCTTATACATTTAGAATCAGCATAATAAGCCAATTCTCTTTATGTATCTACTGATATCAAAATTCATTTTTAGAGTTTCAGTTACTATTGAGGCGAATAGCTCCTTATTTACTGTGTGTTGCCACAAACTCATTGATAGAGCATTTACTGCAAGAAACACGCGCCATATGAGTCTTATTCTTCTTTTTTTAACATGTCTTCACACCCGTATGTCAAATATTTTACGACCTGAATTAAACGGAGAAAAGTGCGTCTTCGCATACGCAAGCCAATCGTTTTAGAAACAGACCATAACCGCAGGAAATTTTCCAGGGCCGCCACACAGGTAATAGACCTTTGTGGATACAGAAGATGCATAAAACGCAGAACAGTGTATCTGTTTGGATTACATCTGTTACTCCGTGACTGTGACAGACGAGACACAGTTGCTTTAACCCTTCATGGCCCAAGGGGGGTGCAACTGTACCCCAGGGTGTAATTCTTTGTACTTTTTTTTTAGATAAGCCAATTCCTTTTAGGGTTTTTATTTATTTATAATTACGCACAGGATACGTACAGTTATAAGCAATACCGGTCCTTAGGCCGCTCCCAGCGGGCACAGGAAAATACGGGTTCCAGTCCTTATAGGCCGGTGAGAGTTAACCCTTCAAGAGGCCTTTTCACAGGAGGTCTAGATTCAACCGGTGTTAGGAACTAACCAGTAGGAACCTTAAAGGGTAGTTAGCCTTAAAGGTAGAACTTAAGTTAGCCTTAAGGGTAGCCTAAGGGTAGAACTTAGCCTTAAGGGTAGTTAAAATAATGTAACATGATGATGTAGTTAACTTACAGCAAGGTAAAGTGAAAATACTATTCGTTTTCTGATGATAGCCGCTCACCCTTGTCTTGTCCGTTAAAACTCGACAAACTTTCTTCAGCTTACTATTCCTATATCCTATGCCTCACAAAAGCTCAAACAAAAATAAAAATGATTTTTATGTTCTCGAAAGTATTATCTTTATTTTTTCATTGTAGTCCATAAACTAATAAGCTGAGCAAACTATACTGAAAAAATTTACACAATTCATTCTAGATCATTATCACTTGGTTATGCGATGCATGATAATTGATTTCCTACTTGGCATTATATTGGCATCAAATAAACCTTAAACGATGCAACTAGGCATTTTTCTTACAAAACTAGCAATAAAAAAAAAATCCCAGCAGTCATTAAAATTAAGAGCATAATGATAATAATAAAATAAAAAAAATTTTTTTGTTTAAGTCTAAAGCTAGAATAAAAAAGAAAAAAGTTCATAGCACCGATTATCCGCACCAATACATTGGTAAAAAAAAAATCGCTCCAATACTAGCAATAGGAAAAAAAATCCCAGAATAAAAAAGAAAAAAGTTCTTAGCACCAATTATCCGCACCAATACATTAGTAAAAAAATCCCACCAATACTAGCAATAAAAAATATCCCAGCAGTCATTAACATTAAGAGCATAATGATAATAATAAATAAAAAATAATTTTTGTTTCAGTCTGAAGCTAGAATAAAAAAGAAAAAAGTTCTTAGCACCGATTATCAGCACCGATACATTAGTAAAAAAAATCCCACCAATAGTAGCAATAAAAAAAATCCTTCGAAGGAGGTTAAGTGAACTATTTCCATGGTCTACCCCGGGTAAAGACATGATTGCCGGCATATGCATAAATATTCTACCCTTTATTGGGCAAGATTTTTCTCGTTGATACCTCACAATGAGTGTTTAAAAGCCAGAATTTCTAGTTACCCCTGCCTAATATTTTAAAAAATCTTGTGGCCCAAAAGCTTTCTGTTTTTTTACCAGTTTAAATTCTCGCATAGGATAAGAAGCAGGGAAGTTAAATATTTATTTCTTTATACTGACTTAAGGTTTTCCACATGGGAGTTAAAACAATTTGTTGGTGTTATAAAAAGCCTGGATTACTTTTAATCGAGAATTAAAGAGCAATAGATTTGTCTTCGAAAATGCGTTACAAACGTCAACCAATAAAATCAAAGTATACTTTTGGAGCTACTCTGTTAAACAGAACATCCTCAAGAATTACGCTGTCTAAGATCTGAAGTTGGGTTGAATCGGTTATGGTTTGCTTATTTTGACTGAGAAACTACGATTTAGGTACGATTACTTTGCTATAGTTTGCTCCCTAAATGAACCTGCTGAAACCCTATCATATACCTCCAGATATGTCAACACTAAAGCAAATTGGCCTATGTTCCAAAATAAGCTAAATGATGAAGTTACAAGTTTCACCCACAATTCATGCATTTGAAACACAACAGTTGACACACATGATGAAATTTTGGCATCTTTACTAATAAATACAGCTAATCATGCTATCCCCAGGACAACACCCAAGAAAACCTTCCCTAAACACATTCCCAAAGTACGGTGGAAAAATAAGTGTCAAAATAAATGGAGAACAAAAAAGGCAGCTAGGAGAGCATTCATAAAAAAACCATCTCCTACTACATATTTAAAAAAATTACAAGCAGAATCTAATCTAAAAAGGACAATAATAAATGCTAAATATAACTACTGGAATAATTTAGCAAATAATCTCTCCAGAGAAACACATGAGCCAATTATACATAAAGTCATAAGCCACATCTGTGGGAAAAAGACTTCCATCAACCCACTCCTGTATGAGCTTACACATAATAATACCCATTATGACAATGATAATGAAAAGGCTAAGCTATTTGCCACTCTTTTTGTTAATAATCTAACATTAAAATAATTGCAGCAAAATGTCCCCAATCCCTATGAACCAAACTTACAAACCACGCCCAGGATCCGAGTATATAACCAGCCCATTTTCAATCCAGGAAATGAATAATGCAATACATCATATTACGACCAAGACAAGCGGCAGCTATGACAGTATACACCCTACATGGATAAAGAATCTCACCCCTTCATACAAACAGGAACTTCTAAACTGTTATAATCATGCTTGGGCATCTTCTATGTTCCCCAATATATGGAAATGTTCGTCCCTCCTATCAATCCTAAAGAAAAATAAACCCAAAAATAACCCTGAGTCTTATAGGTCCATAATGATTACTCCTGTGATGGGGAATATAATGGAGAAAATGATATATTACCAACTCCTCTGGTTTGTCCGAAAAAATACCATGATCCTTCACACTCAAACTGGTTTCACGCAATACAACTCCACGACATATATTTTTAAATTGTTAATAAAAGCAAAAAATGAATCAATCTCAAAAAATAATGTCCTAGTTGCAGCTTTCCTAGATTTTGAAGGGGCATATGACAATGTGAACCACCAAATCCTTTTAAACAAACTTGCAAACCTTGGACTATCCCCCAAGCTAGTATCTTTCATAAAATCTTTCATAGAATTGCGAAGTTTCATTGTTTGTGTAGGTTCAGCCTCTTCACCCCAAAAGACAATAGCCAAAGGCCTTCCTCAGGGAGCAGTCCTCAGCTGCCTCCTCTTTGCCCTATATCTCTGGGACATGAACCTCCCCCACACGAATCTACAATATACTGACGATCTGGTGCTATGGTCATCTGCAACACCTTTGAGATATCCCAGTCAAAGCTGCAAAAGTCACTTTTCCAATTTGAAAAAATCTCTCAACATTCAGATTTACCCATTGCACCTACCAAGTCACAAATAATCCAATTTCACCGAAAGCGAAATCATGTTAATGCAAGACTAACTCTAAATGGAACAACTATTCCAGAAGATAATCATATTCATTACCTAGGTATTAGAACACCTTATGGAAAACCAACCTTTGATTGCTAATTCAAAAAATATTATAGTCAATTCCGACTCTTCATCAAGCCTTGAGATGCTGGCCTCAGCTCCTCAGTATAAGTTGGACATTGACACTTATCACTGTCTTAGCATTATAGATAATCTTGCTTCAAGTGGCATAAGAAATTATCTTCAGTATATTCCTAGCCACTCTGGTATAAGTGGTAATCATCAGGTTGATGAAATAGCAAAAAATGCTATATATATTGACCAGCCAAGTGGGAGACCAATCCCCATTAGAGATATTTACCAATGGAGACTATCAGATATTACATTTAATAAGAATAATCCTATCCTTTCCCCCTTTCCCAATAAGTATTTTTCTAAAATTTATCATAGAATTCGTTCTGGAACAAATGGACTAAACTTTCTTGCATTCTCGTACCAGTTTCCTAATTCAAGTGGTTCAGTTCCCCTGTCCCCTCTTTTCAGGTATTGTAATATGAATAATGAAACAATTGACCACTGCCTATTTGAATGCAATATGCTGACGTCTGGAAAACATACTTTGCTGTGTAAACTGTTAAAATGCTTCAAACACCACAAAATCTCACTATCAGCCAAGAGCCTAGCCAACTATACCTGTACACAGAGCATATAAATCGACATCTATCTTCTTATATTTGAACTCCTAGAGTCGAAAGATCTACTGAAAGATACCTGAAAATATCTAATAAATAATAGGCAATCAAACCATTAGCTCTGTAGCCCACAGAGTGAAGCAAAAGGAAAAGGGCTAAATAGTATTACTGAAAAACCCGCCTGCTGTGAAATAGAAGAAGAAGAAGAGTTCGGCAATGGATCTTACCACACAGTTTCGACCCACCCGTCGTTTTTTGAAGAACTATAAATAGTTGTGAAATTGAGCTAGGAAATACTTGGAAAGTTCCAGCTAATATCAAATTTTAAAATATCTGAATGTTATAGAAAGAAGCTTAATCATTCTTTGAGGAATATCAGTCATGTTATTAAACTACAGGTACCCTAATAATTTTCTCAAATTTTAGAGCCCAGCGAATTATGATTCTTCTTAAAAATTGACATATATTCCAAAGGAGTTCAAAAATTTGTGGAAGGGTAAATGTCTTCAGCAAAAGTGGCAAGAGCTTGCTTTCATTACAAGTAGCCTACATCGCTAAAGGAGGCCCTAAACGGTCGATCATTTTGATCAAAAGCTTCCGTCAATCGATTCCCTCAAGCATAATTGACCGTCTAGGAACCTGTTTGACGGTCAATCAAGCGTTGACGGCGATTGATAGAAAATTTGAATGACTCATTCATTTTGATCAAAAGCAGTATGTTGCATTAGCTTTGGTTGAGATTGAACACGTGATTGAAGCACACGTCAATCGATTGACGGAAACTTTTTACCAGAATGATTGACTGTCTAAAGCATCCTTAAGAAGTTAAGGCATTAGCCTCAAAAACCTTATTTTACTGCTGGATTTAAATTGCTTTTTAAGGCTAGGTTCAAAAGACTGTTTTTGCTGGAATAGATTATTAAATTGCAAAAGGAAGACAAAATACCTTTCAAAATTTTCTGCGGCGAAGTTGTGAAAATTTTGAAAATACTGCTATTTTACTGAAATAAATCTAATTCTTTCACTTTGCTGGTTCTCCCCTTTCAGAAAAACTTATTTATAATTTTGAGATACTCGGGTATCTATTGAAGAACATACATGAAGTTGACTAGTGTTTGACAGTAAACTCTGGCAGAATTCTGTGACGTATTTAGAGGGGTGGACCAGGCCCCCCCCCACCCAAAAAAAAAATTCCTAAAGAATTTTTTACGAGCTTAATGCCTTGTTCCAGCAGACCCTTGATTTGTGTTGTATACTCTGATAATATATTGGAAGTGCTGCGCAGCAATGAAATTTCTCCTCTTTACGGATCTTCTATATGTCTGTCTAGACCTACGTCCTACACTTTTAAGGTCTCTCTCCCGTCCTCAGCCGAGAATTGTCATTCCCTTGGTCATTCTATCCCTTTACTTGAGTCTCCGGCAAGTCTTATTTCATACTTATTGCAATTGCGTTGAATGAGATTAAAAGCTGTGTAAGCTTTGTTGCTAGTATTTGACTCGACATGACTCAGTGATATTGAAAAATAAAATGCAATATATTTTAACGTGTATCTTAATGGCGAAACAAAACTGTCTACAATATCGTTATTATTTTGTTTTCAGAAACATTGTGTGCAGTTGATGAGAATGCTGTTTTAACTCTACCTGTTCCACTTGTTGAGGCAAGGGTAGAAGGTACTCGGCTAATCTTCTTAATGGAAAAACCATTCCAACCAAAGGGATTATTAATGAATGGCCTTTTTTATTGCAGCTTTATATACCATTTTCCTTTTTTCACGCTTTTGAATGCCCGAGAAATATTTAACATTATGAATCAAACAGATTAGCACTGTAAGAGCATTGCATTGATGCTATTTGTCCAGATCGGTTTTCTATAGGGTGTAGATCTACAATTATTGTCAATGATGTTGGCCCACAAGAAAGCCTCAACAACAGTTCAAACATCTTATTTCACTTCAAATACTCAGAGAACACTTTACTTGTAAATCCTAAACTTAGCAATACACTAACTTTTTTTTATTACCTCAGAGAAGTTATGAACTTCTTGAAATTTTTTATCAAGGAGGCACACTTGTGCCTCTATAAAGAGGCGACCCACCACAATGTTAAGCGATTTCCGGTCCTAGCGGTCGCAGAGAGACAGCGGTAATCGCATTTTGTAGCCCAAGCTCAAACTCAGAAACGTGCAAAATTTCACCCCCCTCCGACTTTATCTTCATGGGTAAAATTGGGCCGGAAGTTTCGACCCTCTGAACACAGCCCCCCTTTAACGTTGTCCGATTGGGCTGAAATTTAGAGGTTAAGCTTTCCTAGGGCCCGGGAGCTTATCCTCGAAATTTCAGCTCAATCCGATCACTCCTTCCCTGTTTTCCAAAAACCAAATATAGCCACTTAAAGTTCAAAAAAAAAAAATTCTTCTTAGCCACGCCTACAGGCCACAGTTGGCAACTGATCCGGGTGAATGAGGACTCATTAGAAGTAGAATTTGACCTATTAGGGCCTTTTCATATTTTCAGACCAAAAAAAATATCCCCCGAATTTACATTTACGAAAAACCTTGATTTCCTATAAGAGCCCATGTTCATTTTTCCCACCACAGCCCCCTTAACCATTGTTTCATCGGGCAGAAATTTAGAGGACAAGCTTTCTCCCTGGGGCCTGGAAGCTTATCCTCAAAATTTCAGCTCGATCTGATCACTCCTTTCCTGTTTTTCAAAAACCAAATATCAAGTTTTGTGCGTATTTGCTTGCGTCAAAAATAGATTCCACTTACTAAAAAACAATTACAATTGTGTCTCTTTAGTACAGCGGTCGATACTCCTGACTGTCAGGCGGAAGACCCGGGTTCGATTCACCGTCAGAGGAAATTTTTTATATACTGAATTTAAAAGTTTAAAAAAGAAACTCAGTATCTTTTTTAAACTCAAAACACCCTGTCGAGAAAGAAAAGAATAATACACAATCATCTAACAGTTAGTCAAGCAATAATAAGTAATAAACTGTACAAAAACGTGCAGAAATTATTTGAAAAAAACTACGTTTTCTAAAGAGTTAAAGAGGCTGAGTCACAAGTTCGAACCTTAAAACGTACAGGGATTCGAAGGTACAGTTGGGGGGCTGCCGCCCCCAAACCCCTGCTTTTGCCGCCTTTAAATAAAAAAAAAATTTAAACTGAAAGTAAGGAGCGACATTAAAACTTAAAACAAACAGAAATTATTCCATGTATGAAAGGGACTCTCCCCTCCTCAACGCCTCACTCTTTACACTAAAGTTTGACTTTCTCACAACTGTTTTTTTTAAACAATAAAAACTTTATTGATAACTAGCGAGGCGTTGAGGAGGGCACAGCCCCTTTCATATACGGAATAATTTCTGTTCGTTTTAAGTTTTAATGTCGTCCTTACTTTCAGTTTAAAAATTTTTTTTTTATTTAAAGGCTGCGAAAGCGAGGGGTTTGGGGGGCGGCAGCCCCCCAACTGTACCTTCTAATCCCTGTACGTTTGAAGGTTCGAACTTGTGACTCAGCCTCTTTAACTCTTTAGAAAACGTAGTTTTTTTCAAATAATTGTTACAAAACAGCCGCTGTAAGTCCGTAATTCTATCGAAGAAGCTCTGCTGCACAGCAGAGTAGTTTTTTTGTCAGAGTTTTTATTTACTTAGTAGTTTTAGCAAATAAGAATATTGATTGTCTAACTGGTCTTTTTTCCTCAAATTTGAAACACATAGAGAAGGAAGGCTTTTTAATTTCTAGGGAAAGATGGGGTGAAATAAAGACGACTACAAGACCTAGAGTTACAGCGGCTGCTTAATTACCAAGTTTCTAATCTCATATCTCAAACTGAAAAAAACTTGCACGATTGTTGCTCGTTTTAACCAGCAATATGTGCTACAAAATCCTTGTTGAATAAGAGAAGAGGATTTTTAATGAGCTAAGATATGCAAGAACGGATTGTTGGACCACCATAATTGCGTTTTTTTTTCCTGTCTTCTGAGACATTGGTTAATTTTTCCAGTTTTTGAACCAAGCCTTTCTCCTAAGGCCTGCAAATAAAGGAGAACGGTCACGGTTTTTGGTCATGGTTTGAGGAAAAAGGCGCTAGAACTCATGTGATAAAAAACAGTAAAATTAGCAAAAAGAGATGAGGACTTGGAGAAGGGCATGTGGCTATTTTGTAAACTTTACTAGTGTTGACTAACATAGCTACACAAAACACCTAATGGTTATTGGATTGGAAAAACTTCTATTTTGTGTTTCAATCTCTAAAAAATATTTAAATACTTTTGTTCAAAAATTTGTGAATGAAACCAACTTTTCAAGTGAACTTGCCTAAGACAATAGAATAGCTTCTAAGTCAAAGCATTAGTAATCCCTTTTGTGGAATAGACCAACATTCAGAAGATACATCAGTCACTGCATCCATAACGACCTTGCTTGTCATGAGTGTGGAGTCGTGTGATAGCCACGACCAGACTTCTGATGTTTGAAAGTTGGACATAATGTATAGGCACAGGAGACCAGGAAAGGACTTTGAATTTCCTGAAATAGTTAACTGGAATATCGAGGGTATATTGTCATTTTCTAATTACATGGCTCCAAAAGTCTTCACGGTTGGTATTCAGCCCTTCAAAAAAAAAAGTGCATACTATAAACACTGCTTCCTATTTGCCGTACCTGAAACCAGTAAGGGCTCACGTTAGATGCTTGGGTGATCAGTTTTCAAGTCATATGCTGACCTTAAAGATGTTCCCGCTGACTTCAAGCATCATGATGAAAGACAGTATCATGTTACTGCAGTAAAAAAAATTATGATGTCTATCAAAATACAAGGAGGAAAAAACATTCCAATTGACCAGCAATTGAATTTGCAAGATAACGAGGAACGGATTAAAAACCGAGAAATGTTCAGACCAATTGTCCAGGTTATTCTATTTTGAGGTTTTCTTAAACTAGCCCTGCGGGATCTTCATGAAAAAAGTGATGTCCTTATAAAAAGTGTTTCAAATGAAGGGGTATTCAGGGGGTTGTTGCGGTGAATGATGGATTGCAGCAGTACAACATTGTGGGAGCATTTCGAATCATCCACTGAAAGCACGAAATATACATCTTCTCTACTGCAGAATGATATTGTCAATATGGTAGACAATGTCGTTTGGGGCGTAATTTTGAATAGAGCAAAAATTGCAAAGTATTTTTTTTATAATGGCTGATGAGATGAGTGATGTAACTTCAAAAGAACAGCTTATTCTTGTCATCTGTTTCTATGACGGCCATCAAATAAAAGAAAGTTGTTTTGCGTTTCAACACTGTGAATGACTTACCTGGTATAGGTCGTGCAATGTAGATTATTAGACTCTGCTTAGAGTTTGGATTAAGCTTGAACAAGTTAGTTGGAAATGGCTTTGATGGAGGTAGTAGCATGTCCGGTTAGTACAAAAGCAGCCCAAACGGCTAAAAGTGTTGAGACATCCGCGTCAATACCAAGACACCAACGTCGGTGATTCTCCTCTTCAGACACTTCTCTTTTCTATAAAGACTTTGTCTTTTCCCCATATCTCGAGCAGCTAAGCATTTCAAATCAAACTTTTATTCCCTCCTTTTATAGTTGATAGTGTATTAGTATCAGTTCTTTCCTCTGAGACTAGTTTCCTTGCTGAGTTAACTGTCTGGCAAGCCAAATGGAGGTCTATAGGCAAGTCTCCTCATCCCAATAGAGTTTCTGAGACTCTTTGTGGGTTCAACAACCATTTTGTGTTTCTTCAACTGTGCATTCACTCTTGATTGTATTCTCCCTGCTACCACGACATCTGCAAAGCATTCATTTAGCACAATAAAGCAGCTTAAAACAAACCTCCGAAATCAGACAGGAGAGGGCAGGTTGAATGGTCTTGCAAACATATCTATCCATTGCAATGTCAAGGTGGACATTGACGATGTTTTAAGCGACTTCGGGAGGAAATCAAGACGGATTAAAATATAAGAAGTATTTGCAGTGCTTATGTCGTTTTGTATCTGATTCGGGGATTAGCAAGACTAGAGCTCTTCAATTTGGTTAACTGAACTTTTTTTTTACAAATCTCAACAAACAAAGGCTATTTCCTATTTTAAGGAACTTGGGGATCTACTGCAGCACATAAATGTTGCAACTTGTACAACACTAGTTGACTAGTGTTTGACGTTAAACTATAGCGGCAAAATTGGTAATTCAATATCAAGAAAGACAATTACCTTGCACAATCCCCTTCAGTGTAATGTCCTCAGCAGCCAACTATTTGAATTGTTCTGCAGAACATCGAAATATCATACAAAAATAATCAGAAATGAAGCAAAGGCAAAATTCTTTAAGTTATTTAATATCAGCTACAAACATCTCTTCTATGTTTGCGAATTTCTCACCAAGAATGGTTCCTTGTACCACCGCTTCATACATTGCCATATCAAAATTCTACATAAGCTCTCCTGTATTTACCCTCCTGACAATTTAACCCTTAAGAAGACAACAATTTTTCAGCCCATGCTGTTTAAATATCATGATCAAACGGAAGAAGAAAAAATGGATCTTAGGGCGCATGTCCAAGATGTCGTCAGTAAACATTTCCTGAATAGTTGGAATTATTCAATAACCCTGCATATCTTGAGGTTGCCATGGCAGAAATAAAAAAAAATCTACAAATGTGGCAAACTATCTCAATTGAGCTATAGCTGTTTAAAAACTATCTCAACTGAGTTATAGCTGTTTAAAAAAGTATATCTTTCAAAAGCTTAAAACAGAACGAAATTTGATAAATTGGTTGATATTTAGGAATTATGAAGTCAACTGAAACAGTTTTCTATAAATTAGTTACTATTGGGAACTATAAAGTCAACTGAAACTGTTTTCCATAAATTGGTTGATATTGGGAACTATAAAGTCCATTGAAATTTTGTTCCATTTATTGGATGATATTGGGAACTATAGTTCACTGAAACTATTTCTATAAATTGACTGATATTGGGAACTATGAAGTCAACTGAAATATTTTTTTTATAAATTGGTTGATATTGGGAACTATGAAATCAAACAAAACGGTTTTCTATAGATTGATTGATATTGGGAACAATGAAGTCAACTGAAACAATTTTCTCCAATATGAGATGTTAACAAAAGGTTAGTCCCATAAAAAAAAAAAAAAAAAAAAAAAAAAAAAACACATTTTGACATCCCCGAACTTGATTTTGATGAATCTTGGTAGGTATACAAATAAAGTGAAATTAAACAGAGAAAATAAAACATAAAACAAACAAGAACAAATTGCTTCTACCCTTATACAACATATATCTAGAGAATTAGCACCAATAAAGTGACTGCTAATATTTAACCGATGCTTGTGCTTAAATGAAAACAAAAAAAACATGCAAAAAAATAAAAAGGTTACTTTAGCAGCCAGACAGTCATTAGTAGCCTAAGGAAGATAGCAGCCTAATTTATATGGCTCTCAATAGTCATTCATCAGCTATAGTATCAACAAATACCACTATACAGCTCAAATCCTCTTAGAAACTCGAGAAAAAAAGTTGATGCAGCATAGTTGTGCAAAATTTTGTGACAATTCATATTTTTTCAAAATTATCAAGAAACTAATCCCCCATTACGAATTACTACTAAAATCTGAATCAAAGCTAAAATTATCAACTCAATAACAATTGCAAATATTTATGACACTAGACAAAGTTATTTTTATATGTTTTTCTGTTTTCGGTTACTAAGGACAGTCATTCGTTCGTTAATAGGTTATAGCCGCACCTGCGACCATAGCGGGGGTGTGTAAACCACCAGTTAAAGGTTTCAGCGATTGTGATTTCAGAAATGTCCTTTTCAGTCTTTTAATTCACTTGAATACTTCAGTCTACTCTGGGAACAGTGCTCATAAATAGCATTATTTTTATGCTATATGGCTTTAAAATGTGAAGTGCCAATTCATAAAAATATATGACAATTGGCATTAGCTTCTCTATAAGAATTCCTTCGGCTCTATAAAAAAAAAAATATTAAGCTCCCCAGTTGCAAAAAACGCACCGTAGTCCATACAAGATAAAAGGCTAATTTAGACATTTATCTTAATACTTGAAAACTATGTTCAGTGATGTATAATCGGGCAACAGCTATTATGAAGGAGCACTAATGGGTCATTTTGATGGGGGGGGGGGAATACCTGAAAAAGTACATTTCAGTGCCTTAATTTTCTAAATCTCCACGTGCCTCCGGATTGATATAGAAGGGGGAGGGGCTAGGAATTAGTCTCTCATCTCCCTTTGTGAAGACTAAGCCTGAATAAGGGTGCTGAAAGGGTGATAGCTCCCTTTTTATTGCAGAATGGTGTTTCTGACATTTATTTAATGATTCATCTAATTAAATTGATTCGCTTAATATTTCGTAAAATAAGTTAAAAAAAACTGTTTTAGCAATTGTTTGTTGAAAAATCAAATGAATCAATTTAGTTTGATCAAGCATTAATATAAATGTCAATATTAGCCATTAATATCAAAATTAATTGTCAATATTAGCTGCCAACCCCTAATTCATAATAAATGATGCACAATTATGCATCAATAGAAACATAAATTTATGGAAAGTCCAATTAGATAAATCAGTAATAAAATGGGTTCATATTAACCATTTGTCTTGTATAGACTATGTGGTTTTTTCAGGAACGAATGCGCCACCGTGCGGAATCACTTCCTTTACAACTGGGGAGCTCAATATTTAGTTTTTTATACTTTTAAATAGATTGGCTATGTCAGAATATTCAACTGACAGCAACTTGGTCCTCTTTGGGCCAACATTGTGGTTTATTGCCATAAAATAGAAGAAAACGCCACTTTCCCGTACACAATCTTTATGACCAGTCAAAACTCTTGATTTCCGTTCGAATGAATCCTCCCCCAACATGCTAGGACCATTAGTTCGATGTGATCACCCCTATGAAAAAACAGCAACAAATAAACACACATCTCAAATTTTTCATAGGGAAAAATGCAAAATTCCCCATTTTGTAGGTAGAACCTTGAAACTACGGTTCTCTGACATACTGAATCTGATGCTGCAATTTTCATCAAGATCAAATGCCTTTTTGGGAATGTTTCTCCCATTTTTTGAATAAGGCAAAATTTCTCAGGCTTGTAACTTTTCATGGGTAAGTTCAAACTAAAATAATTTTATATATTTGGAACCAGCATAAAAAGCCAGGTTTTTAATGTAATAGATGCTATCAACATTCCTTTTTTAAAGTCTTGGTTACTATTAGCCAGAGTTGCTCCTTACTTACAGTTCCTAAAAATGAACAGCTTGATAATTTTTATCTATACTATTTTCTGATGAATTTTATCGTAAACCAGGATCATGTGACTAATAAATATGAAATAATAATAAATATGAAATATACAAAAATAATCAAACAGTTCGTGGTAACAAACTGTAAGTAAGGATCGACCCGACTCAATAGTAACCGAAACTCGAAAAAACGGAATTATGATACCAATAGATGCGTCAAAAGACTTAAATTAGTATGCTGGTTTCAAATACATAAGTTTCATCAAGTTTAATTCAACCCATCAAAACTTAAATAACTGAGAAAATATGTCTTATTTTCAAAAAAAGCGGGAAACTACCCTAAAAAGTCATAGAACTTTAATGAAAATCCCACCATCAGATCCAGTGTATTAGAGAACCCTACTATAGAAGTTTCAAGCTTCTATCTGTAAAAATGTAGAATTTTGTATTTTTTGCCAGAAGAAAGATCAGAAGAAAAGATTTTTTTTCAAGAGTGATCGTATTGAATCAGTGGTCCTAGAATACCGCGGCAGGACTCATTCGAACGGAAATTAAAAGTTCAAGTGCCCCTTTTAAGTGGCCAAAAAAATGGAGGGCTACTATGCCCCCTCCAACGCTCATTTTTCCCAAAGTTATCTGATCAAAATTTTAAGATAAACATTTTGTTCAGCATGGTCAAAAAATACAATAATCATGACTTTGAGGATGAATTAATCCCCCACAATCCCCGGAGGAAGGTCTGCAAGTTATGAACTTTGCCCAGTGTTTACATTTAGTATTGGTTATTTGGAAGTATACAGAAGTTTTCATGGGGGATTTTGTCTGGTAGTTGAGGGAGGGATGGGAGTGGCGTGGGGGTTACGTAGGAGGATCTTTCTATAGAGAAGTTTTCATAGGCAGCGTGCCAGCGCTGCTTAAGTAAATAACGATGTGGGCACAATGTGTTGTTTTTTGTTTTTGTTTCTCCATACCCGGGCACTTCGTATCGAAGGATTTGTCGTAGAAAGTACGAAAAGGGCTCATTCGATTGGAAATTGGAGTGGCTAGTGCCCTTTTTAATAGTCGAAAGTGATTGAAGGGCAACTACCCCCCCCCCAGGCCCATCATTCCTCCAAATACATCCGATCAAAATTTTGAGATAGCTATTTTGTTCAGCGTAATTGATTTCCAGATAAAAAATATCTTTTTGAGGAGGACACTCCCCCACAACCCACGGGGCAAGGGTTTTAAGTTATGCCCTGGGGGCATATAAGGTTTTTATAGAAGGCGTTGTCGTAGAAACTTCAAAAAAGGCTCATTCGAATGGAAATTCAAAGGGCTAGTGCCCTTTTTAACAGTCGAAAGTGATTGGAGGGCAACTAGTCCCCCCCACCCCCATCATTCCCCCAAACACATCTAATCAAAATTTTGAGATAGCCATTTTGTTCAGCGTAGTTAATTTCCAGATAGAAAACATGTTTTTGAGGAGGACACTTCCCTACAACCCTCAGGGCAAGAGTTTTAAGTTATGCCCTGGGGGTATATAAGGTTTTATAGAAGGCGTTGTTGTAGAAACTTCAAGAAAGGTTAATCCGATTTGAAATTCAAAGGGCTAGTACCCTTTTCTAATAGTCGAAAGTGATTGGAGGGCAACTCGCCCCCCCCCCCCGCCACACCCATCACTCCCCCAAACACATCCAATCAAAATTTTGAGATAGCCATTTTGTTCACCGTACTTGATTTCCAGATAGAAAATATGTTTTCGAGGAGGACGCTCCCCCACAACCCTCAGGGTAAGGGTTTTGTGTTAAACCCTGGGGGCATATGAGGTTTTTATAGAAGGCGTTGTCATAGAAACTTCAAAACAGGCTCATTCGATTGGAAATTCAAAGCGCTAGTACTTTTTTAATAGTCGAAAGTGATTGGAGGGCAACTAGCCCCCTCCATGCCCATCCATCCCCCAAACACATCCAATCAAAATTTTTAGATAGCCATTTCGTTCAGCGTAGTTGATTTCCAGATATAAAATATTTTTTTGAGGAGGACACTCCCCCACAACCCTCAGGACAGGGGTTTTGTGTTATACCCTGGGGGCATATGAGGTTTTTATAGAGGGCGTTATCGTAAAAGCTTCAAAACAGGCTCATATGATTGGAAATTCAAAGCGCTAGTACCCTTTTTAATAGTCGAAAGTGACTGGAGGGCAACTAGCGCCCTCCCCCCCCCCCCGCCTTCCCCCCCACACCACCACTCAAAATTTTGAGATAGCCATTTTGTTCAGCATAGTTGATTTTCAAATAGAAATTTTTTTTTTTAGGTGGACACTCCCCCATATCCCTCAGGGAAAGGGTTTTAAGTTATGCCCTGGGGGTATATAAGGTTTTTAAAGAAGGCGTTGTCATAGAAACTTCAATAAAAGCTCATTCAACTGGAAATTCAAAGGGCTAGTGCCCTTTCTAATAGTCGAAAGCGATTGGAGGGCAACTCAACTAGCTCCCCCCCCCCCACACCCATCATTCCTCCAAACACCTCCAACAAGTAATTCGAGATCGACGTTTTGATCAGGGTAGTTGACTTCCAGAGAGAAAACACATTTTTCAGGAGGGCGCTCCGCCAAAACCCCCAGGGCAAGGGTTATAAGTTGTGCCTTGGGGGTATATAAGGTTTTTATTGAAATCTTTGTTGTAAAAACTTCAAAAAGGGCTCATTAAATTTGAACTTCAAAGGACTAGTGCCCTTTTTAATGATCAAAAGTGATTTGATGGCAACTAACCGTCCTCTCACGCCCACCTTTTCCCCAAACACATCCAATCAAAATTTTTAGATAGCCATTTTATTCAACGTTGTTAAAAGTTTAGGAAATTAAGTCTTTAAGGATGACAACCCCTCCCCCCACAGCAATCAGGGCAGGGGTTGTAAGTTATGCCCTGGGGACATGTAAAGTTTTTAATGAAAGCGTTGTTGTCATAGAAACTTCAAAAGGGCTCATTCAATTGGAAATTGAAAGGGCTAGTGCCTTTTTTAATAGTTGAAAGTGATTGGATAGCAACTAATGCCCCTCTCATGCCCACTATTTTCCCAAGCACGTCCACTCAGAATGTTGATATATCTATTCTATTCAATATAGTGGAAGGTACTGGAAAATGGATCTTTCAGGACAATCACCCTCTCAGAGTCCTTAGCGCAAGGGTTGTTAGTTAAACCCTAGGGGCATCTGAGTTTTCTATAGAAAATGGTTGAATATGATTTATAGAATAGATTTTAGTCTTCCTCAAATCCAATTTTTATATGTTTAAAAACTAAATGTTGACTTAAGATAAAATTAAAATGCACTGTGACAATGCTAATTCCCAATAAGGCATCTCAACAGTATCCCAAGAACAACTGAGGTTATTATGTTCAAACGTTCGGGGCTACTTCTGCTCTTAAAATTTAAGCAAATCCAAATAGTGTAAGTGTATCCAAGCTATCAAAGAAAGTAAACAGATTTTTTTTGCAAATGGTATCAAGTTTTCCATTACAGGTCAACTAGAGGAGTTATGAAACTAAATTAAACACTACTATTTTTGTGTCCAGATTTTTAAAAGGGTATATGCTGTTAAAAATTGCTGAAAATTTTTCTCCGGCATACAAATAGCAGACCAAACTATAAAGTCTTAAGAAAACGAAAAAATTTAAATCATTATTTTCTTCTTCTCTGAAAAGACTATGTCAATATAAAATGAACAGAAATTAATTTAAAAAAAAATTTCCTCAAAATAAATTTTTCAAAGAAAAGTAAAGAACTCCATTAAACAAAAAATGGGCAAAACTAAAATCAAATAATCTACCAAGCGTGAAACTACCACAAATCAGCATTGATAAATAAATGAAACCCAAAACGAACAGAAATTACAATAGTTAACCGAGTCAAACTCAAAACAAGCAGAAATTAACATAAGTTGGGTGCAAAACCACTATGCCTTCCCAAGGCTAGAACAAAATTTGCACTTTACTGAAAAAATACAAATGAAAGTGCATTGTCAGTTTAATATACATATACTGATATTTAGTAATCAAAATGTTAATATTATTTGATTTATTAAAGTTATAAAAGTAAAAACATTTATATTGTAAAAACATTTATGTAAAAAAGTAAAAACATTTATAAAAGTATACTCACAACTTTATTTTTTTAAACAATAAAAAAAACTTTAGCGTAAAGAGCGAGGCGTTGAGGAGGGGACAGCCCCTTTCATGTACAGAATAATTTCTGTTTGTTTTAAGTTTTAATGTTGCTCTTTACTTTCAGTTAAAAAAAAACTTGTATTTTTTTATTTAATAAATATGAAAAGTCAAAAATGTTGAGCGCGCCGAACCATTGCTTAACATTTCCTCAAGGAGCCTGCTTTTGTTGTGGTGATTAAGCAAGTGCCAGAAGATTTAGACAAACTGCTGCTGAAACAGCTAATCCCCAAGTGCACTAAAACAGTACAGTTTGGCAAGTCCCAAACACTTAAAGTTTACTTTCCGTCTCGAACTGATCTTGATACGTTTCTGAAAGCATCTATGAAAGTTGGATATGAACACCTTCTGATTGAAGAGTTCGTGTTCCTGCCATGGTGCTGCTTCAATTGTTGTGTGACCAGTCACCTCACCATAAATTATAAGAACGGTGCAATTTGTCCTAAATGTGCTCCACTGATCAAAAATCAATGCCTGATACTCCATGCCAAAAACGTGCCTTTTGCGTTAGTTGCAAGACCAATGGTCATACGTGTTATAGTGTCAAGTGCCCAAAAAACTGCAAAACTTAAACCCATGGACTCGTTTCTACTATCATGGAATATAAACGGGTCATTTGCAAATAAATTTTCTGTGTTGCAAAGCCTCAGCTCCAGTTATAACGTGATTTTCCTCCAGGAACATTTTGTTACTAAACATGGTATCAACGTACTTACACTTGATGGTATGACGTCGTACTCCATATCTGCTAGAAAGCTCAGCAACAGAGGCAGACCCTCTGGTGGCCTTGTTATTTTTGTTAAATTGGCTCTCCGCTCTAGCTTGTTCAAACTAAATGATCACTACTTAGCTGTGAGAGTGGACTCCTGTGCTTATATTAGTGTGTATCTACCCACTGATTACTCCGACAATCAGTCAGAGCGACTATTTGCTTTATCACACTAAAAGTTAGGTTCTTGCATAGAAAAAAAATTTGGCATCTAGGTTTACCTTGTGTTACAGCTGGAAACTTTAATTTTAATTTGTCTGAGCCAGATTCTCAGGCATCTCCATGTCTTCTTCATCAAAGAAGAGGAAGAAGAAGGCATATCCATGTACTACTATAGTTAAGGGTTTATTTAGTGATTTTTGCATTTATTAGATAAAATGTCTGATTTTACATATATTCACACTTCTTCGCAAATCTCTAACTTCGACCACATTGCTGTAACTTCAAATCTGACCACCAATGCAATTAACATTATACTTGATTATCACCTGTCAGACCACTTACCTATAACTTGCTCTTTTGGTGTGCTAACTTTGGATTCTCAAGTAGTCCACTAGCATCTGATTCCTCAGCATGGCAGTAACCTTGTGATTGGTCCAAGATTGACCAAACTCAGTTATTCAAGTTGGTTGACTTGATTCTAAGTAAAATTAATATCCCATTTCACATCCTCCAAAAGTCACTCCAGTTACCTAAGAAGGAAGTCCTGATTTGTCTTATATATATTGTGCTGAAATATGTCATGCCCTCTGCTTTGCCAAAAACAAGCTGTCTCCATGCAATGTGTCTTCAAAGGAATTGTTCCTGGATGGTCCACAAATCTAGAGCTTTTTACTTCATGTGGACAAGCAAGGTTTTGTTTTTCTACATGGAAAGAGTGTGGGCGTCCTACTACTGGGCATGTGAATGACATGCAGATCTCTACAAAGTGGAAGTTTTCCAAAATTCTGGCTCAGCATCATAGAGATCTTTTTAATAGCTATTCTGCCCATGCAAAACAAGATCAAAATATGGTATTTAAATTTGTCTCCTCCTCAGCACCCTTTTCATCATAACCATCCTCAGCTAACATTCCAGAAGCTGAATGGTATGCATATTACGAATCTAAGTTTTCTACCCCTGATCCCATCACAGGGAAATCTTATGAAGTAGCTCTGGATCAGTTTCTGAAAGCTAAACCCAAAGAATATTTTGTGGTCAGTACCTGTTTTGTCAAAGATGTCATCCAAAAATTAAAATGGAAATGTTCATCTAGTATTGACCAAATTAGTGCAATTCATTTGAAATATGGGGGAAAATTTCATACAGCTAATCTGTCTCTGCTTATGCAGATGATTTTCACTCAGGGTACTGTTCCTTCTTCTTTTTGCATCAGAGATCTGACCCCTATCTCTAAAAAAGGGAAATCTAAAGTCCACTGTACATCATTCCACCCTATTACTGTACCTACATCCTTTGCAAGCTCTTTGAGCTACTATTTATTAAGGAACTTGAAAAAAGTTTGCTATACCCCTCCACATCATACCCATCCCTATACCCATCACAGCACCTAGCCCCCTGAGGCCAAACACAGCTACGCACGCTCCTCCTCCATCCCAATTTATTCAAAGCCTCCCTTTTTACACCCACCCATGAATTTCTCATTTCCTTTAAATCTTTCTTTATGACGTCCTCCCACCCCAGACAGGGAGGACCTGCTTTCCGTTTAGCCCTAGATGGTTGGCCAAACAGAACAATCTTCAGCAATCTGTCATCCTTCATCTGCACAATGTGCCCTAGCTACCTCAACCTTTCTTTCATTATAGCCCTAGAGAGCGGTATTGAACCAGATTTTTTGTACAGACTATTGTTTGAAATATAGTCAGCCCGCTGGGTACCCAAAACAGTCCTTAAGCAATTTCTCTGAAAAACATCTAGCAAATAGTCATGCACTTTCTGGAGCACCCATCCTTCAAAGCAATATTAACCACTGTCATCACTGTAGCTTATAATATTCTATTCTCGTTTTCGATGTTTATCTTCCTATATTTCCAAACTTTTTTTTAACTGTGAAAACACAACTTGACCGTCGGCTGTATTACTTTATAGGCTTTTACTGCTTCCGTCGTCTTTGCTGTTCATACTACCAAGGTAAGTGAAGCTGTCCAACAGATCAATAGTTTCCTGACTCAACTCCTACCTTTCATCTTTACCTATTCCTAGGCTTAGTGACTTAGTCTTAGTCTCCACATCACCCCTCCACATCAGTTTAGATTACCAGGTGTGCTGATGCACTAGCTGATGTTGCAAATACCCTGATTGATACAGAATCATCTGGAGAAGGCTTTTTTGGGAGGGAACATGATGTCAGACATGCATTTGACTCTCTTATACATACAGCAATGCTTCTGAAAGCTGGTAAACATGGATTGAATCTGCCCAATATTTGTTCTCTTTGGGATTTATATTCAAGACTTCATATCTGCCTGAAACTACCCCCAGATAAAGGCTTGCCCCCAAGTCCACATAGACAACTTATCCCACAAGAAAGGGGCCAGTCAAGGAGCTGTCACCTCTCTCAACCTTTTTCATAACTATGTTCTGAAAGCACAATATTTGTACCCACCTTCACTGATTTTGTCTTCTATAAACCTTTTCCTCATTATGCTATACTGATGACATCCTAAACCTTAGTTGAAATCTTCAATGTAGTACCAAAACTTTTGGAATCCTTGAGGTGGAATATCAGAAAGTTGGGATTGAATACAAATTTCCAAATCTGATATTGTCCTATTTAAATGGAAAACAAATTCCTCTGCCCCTTGTTTGGATCTAGCTCTCTTCAACCTATAGATCACCTTATGTATTTTGGTTTGCCCATTGCTTAATCTATTCAACACCCCCAAAACCTTCTTCTTGAACAAATCAGACATAGAATCTCAGCAGCTTATTCTTCCATTGTGTCTTGTAAACTTTGATTCAACCAGCCTCTTCTAGCCAGTCTATACAATGCTGTTGCCCTTCCCCATATCCTCTACACTGCATCCTTCTGGAAACCCCTAACTAAAACTGACAAGCATAAAATCCAATCCAAGTTCTTTTGTTTTGCCAAGTATCTGCTTCATCTGCCTCCGTGGTATAAAAATTCACTTGCTATTGAGAAATTCAAGGTTGCTGACCCAGAGGTTGCCATCATCAGATGGATAGCAAAACACAACAGAAAAAATGGGAATTCAAATGATTGGTCCCACATTCTTAAGCAGTGATGTATTGTATTTTTTTCCTATGTTCTGTCTTGTTGTGTGTTTAATTGTGACAGTTCTTCACTATCTTATAATAATAATGATAAATTAATTATTGTATGATTGTTTAATGTGATGGTCTGCAGCATATATAGTATGTTGTGCTGTTTTGAAGATTTTTTTTTGCACTTATGTTCTGTAAATAAATGGTGCATTTATTGTTTCTTAAATTATTGCCTTTGGCTCCCACCTTAGACCCGAAAATCATTTGTGTTTATTTGTTATAGTATAACCAATTTATGTACTGCCATTTCAACAAGTATTGTGAATTTTAATGATAAATTTGTCACACAACTGGAGCCATATCTTGCAGTGGTAAGATAATGGGTACATTGGAAAGTAAATGTTTGTGTTTATGCTCGTTTGCTAAGAAATCTTTTTATTTATTCTGGTTTCTTTTATATATTTGCTTGTGTTGTATTTTGCGAAGTGTTTAATTGTAGTCTTTATTGTTTTATTATTTTGTTTTCTTTTACTGCTCTGTCTTGTTGCTTTTGTATGTCAAGTTTTCAAATAAATAAATATTTTAATAGAAAGATGTTTATATGTCTAGCCAAGGGCTAGAAAGGATGGTATTTGCTGGTCCTTAAGCCAAACACTATACTGGGTGAGCTGAAATAGAATTTCATAGTGTATGTTAAAAAGGACTTTTGTGTGAAATTATTCCATCAAACTTTTTTGTCTTTGGGCTAAGTTTCTTCTCTGGACTGGAAAACACTGTTCCAGCTGTCAAGCACAGGGGAATCCCTTCCAAAAGAGTGTTATTTGGGAGCTGGCTAGTAAAGTCAGCTTACATTCCCATCTGACATTCACAACTAGCAGAAATTTACAAGACCAAAATCTATGAGAACACAAGAATTAGCCATACTTGGAAGGCAAATATAGTTTCTTAATGGAAACTTCTTTCTAGCTGGTAGTTTTTAGTAGAAAATTTGTTTATTACATTCATGACTTTAAAAGATTTCAGTGGCTATTGGTCCAGTTTACATAGCCTCAGCTAGTTACTGGGAAATCGCTGTTCAACTCCCACACCAACAGTAATTATTTTTACTTTGCAGTACTGTATGTAGCAAAGATGCAGGACCAACACAAAGACCTTCATAGTCAAGACGCGTTGTGAATCTGCAGACTAAAAAACAGCCTTTCACAATTACTTTATTTTTTGAAACCAATGAATTCATAAAATATTGTCTTTTGAAAATCTTGCAGAATCATATCTGAGGTCCAATTAAGTACTAGTTGACCAAGGGGAGTACAAGCTAGGACAATGGGAGTGTAGATTTTTGAATATATTACTGTTTTAGCAATATTCAAATAAACTGTCACTACAAATTCTAAGAGTCACCTTTGCTTTCCATTATATATTTTCAACTGTCTCTTTTTGCCATTAAGATACAGATTGTCTCCAAAAAAAAAAAAACTTCCTAAATTGTAAGAGTACTTTGGGTGTGCCACTTTAGAAATTAAATTCAGAATAAATTGTTGGAAACTTGGAAATGAGACACTACTGTGACTATTACTAAGGCTAAGGGTATTAAAGTGAAATTTCAGGGAATATTGAGAGGGATGTTGATCTAAATCAAAACACACTGTTTGCATACAGGTTGTCAAAAGAGTTTATCAGCAATACCTTAGAAACAGCTTAAAACATTAAGTTGAAACTTACAGGGTATGTTGAGCCTACCAAAAGGCAGTGTGTAAATACTGCTACTACTAATTTACTGCTACTACTACTATTGATACTACTATTACTAATACTACTGCTACTATTACTGCTAAGGGTATTACAGAGAAAATTGAGAGAGAAGTTGAACTAAATCAAAACACACTATGTGAGAGAAGGTGTCAAAAGAGTGTATCAGCAATATTTTAGGAACAGCTAAGAATATTAAGTTCAAAATAGGGCAGGTTGAGGGGGAGATTTAACTAACCAAAAGGCGCTATGTGCTTGCTACTACTACTACTTCTACTGCTAGGCTATTACTACTACTAAATCTAAGGGTGTCAAGGTCAACATTTCAGGGAATGTTGAAAAGTTGAACTAATTCAAAACACACTACATGCATGCAGGTTGCCAAAAAGACATCAGCATTGTCCCAGGAATTGCTTAGGATATTAAGCTTAGGGTTTTTAATAATAAGACCTTGAACCTTAACACTTTCAGGGCATATTGAGGGAGATCCTGAACTAACCAGAAGGGTTAGTGTCAATTTAAAACTTATATGGCAAGTTACCATATATGGCTGTTACCAATACTACTATTACTAAGGAAAAGCGTATTAAGGCAAAACTTTCCAGGAATGTTAAGGGGGATGTTTAACTGACCAAAAGACATTATATACATACAACTACTGCATATACAACTGCTGCTATTACTGCTACCACAACTGCTACTAACACTACAACTACTACTACTACTACCAAGGCTAAAGGTATTAAGGTGGAACTTTCAGGGAACATTGAGGAGATGTTCTAAATCAAAACACACTATGTGCTAAAAGGTTGTCCAAAAGACATATTGTGAATATTCCAGGAATGTCTTAGGTTATTAATTTGAAACTTTCATGGGATATTGAACTAACCAAAAGACCCTATATCCATAATACTACTACTCTACTTCTACTACTATTCTGCAAGAAATGGTGAGGGGAGTGCTGAAGACTAAGAATATAAGGTGAATCTTTCCATAACCATTAAGGGGAATGTTAAATTAAATCAAAACACACACTATATACATGCACATTATCAAAAGTGTATCTGCAGTATCTCAGGAACTGCTAATAGTATTAAAACTATCAAGGTATGTTGAGGGGATGTTGAACTAACCAAAAAATGAACACCACTACTGCTGTTAATACTATCATTGCTATCACTACTACTTTTACTCCCAAAGCTCCTACTACTGCTAACTTTCAGGGAGTGGTGACAATATGGAACTAAATTAAAACATTCTTTGTGCATGCAGGTTGTCAAAAGGGCATATAAGCCAAATCTCAGAAAAAGCTTAGTGCATTAAATTGATTCTGATATTATTACTAGTCCTACTACTGCTACTACTGAACTAAATCAAAATAGTGTAAGTGCATCCAGGTTTTAAAAATGACACAGGCAGAACATCTTAGGACTAGTAAGGGTATTAAGTTGTAACTGTCAGGGAAAGTTGATGGGCATGGAAAACTAGAATGAAATGTGCAGTATGCAAGCAGGTTCTCAAAAGGGTTTATCAGAAATACTACCTGTAACTGCAATTAATTGCAACTTAGACAACTTGTAACTCCAACTATTTGAAACTACTTGGAACTGCAATTGGGACTACACATGACTGCAACTGCAACAACTACTTGTGTCTGCATCTACTTATGATTGTGACTGCAACTACTTGAAACTAGGACTACAAATACTGGACACAGTAACTGTGACAGCAAATACTTGACACAGTAACTGTGACTACTAGCAACTAAAACTACCTGTGACTGCTACTGCAACTACATGCCACTATGAGTACTTAGAATTATAGCTGGAACTTCAACTACTTGTGGCTGCTACTACTATTACTACTACTATTACAATTGCTACCACTGCTATGAAACTAAATCATAAGAGTTTAAGTGTATCCAGGTTATCTCAAATGGCACCTCAGTAATGGGATAGGGTATTGAGTAGAGACTTCAAGGGAAAGTTGAGGGGGATGTAAAATTAAATCAAAATAGGCTAGTTGTATCCAAATTGTCAAAAGGGTGTCTGTCAAATATCCCAGGAAAAACTTGGGTATTATGTTGGAACTTGAGGGATATTTTGAGAATGTTAAAGTAAATCAAAAGATATTATGGGCATCCAATTCTGTTCTATGGGCATATCTGCAATAACTTAGGGACAGCTAAGAGTATTAAAACTGTCATATTATGTCAAGTGTGAAAATTACTAAATCAAAATACACTATGTGCATCCATGTTGTCAAAATGGTATGTGTACAATATTTCAGGAGAGATTGAGGGAATTAAGTTAAAACTTTCAGGGAATGTGGAGGGAAATAGTTGATTAATATTTGTCAACATTCAAGGTTGTAACATAATGGAAGTTCAAATTCTGTCAGGCATATAGAACCCCAAGGATTATGCAGATTGTCAACCCATTTATTTTTTCTCATATTCTTCCATCAAAAATATTATAGTTTAACTATTTTTTCAAATTGTTGCAGATGTTTATCCAACATGTAAATAGCAAGCCAAAATCTGGATTCTTAGAGAAAAACAAGAAGATTTAAATTAAAAAGACTATGTCAATTAAAAACAAACAGAAATTAATTTTTTTTAAATTTCCACAAAAGTTTCTTAAAGAAAAGTAAAGAGCTACATTAAACGAAAAATGACCAAAAATTAAGTCAAACAATTTTGCAAACATGAACAAACATAATACTGTCAAAAAATAAACAAAACTGCAAAGGAACAGAAATTACAATAAATAACCAAGTCAACTAAGAGAAAAGCAGAACCACAAAGAGGAGTAGGGCTAATGTTCCCTGTATCTTCCACAGACCACAGCTTAATTTGCACTATACTGAAAACAAAATACATTTTAAAAGTTTTCTCTTTTATAACTTTAACAAATTCAAAATTATTAAGATTTTCAGGAATGAACAATAGTGCATACTAAACTGTCAGTCCATATTCACTTGTTCTTTTCAGTAATCTTGCTTATGATGGTGATTTATTTTATGTTATCAGAAATAAAAACACAGGTTTGAAAATATTTTTCATGTTTGAAACTAAAATGAAAATACCCTAGAAAAGGGTATTCTCTTGATTCACAGTGTTCCCAGCCTCTATTACCAAGATATTTCCATTTGTGATTTTTTAAACTGAGTCTGTTGTTTCATTTTCTGTGCTTGGGACTTGCACAGGAATGGTATCAAGTGTACATCTGAAACATAAGCAGTTCTCTGATTGCTAAAGACACCTAATCATACCCTTTACTCTTTTCTGAGTTGTGATGTTAATAAGTTGGTCCATAGAAAGAAAATCAACTTTTGAAACAAGATGGGTGTAGTCTTGTAACTGGTAAAATTGGGTATTTTGTGCTAATTTTACAGAACCCCATAAAACTGGTATTTACTTATTTCACCTAATTTATGCATTTTATGTATATTATATATTTTACCCATATTTTACAATACCTTGCAACTTTCAGAGCACAACAGCACAAAGATGCTGGCAGAAAAAGGATTGAATATGATTTTTTTATGTATAGCTTTTTTCCCTGTTTTAACAGGCTGTCTGTCTGACTTGGGTCTCTTGTTATTAGAATGATAAAGTGTACTATAGTACAGGCAATTAAAATTTTTAAAATGGTGACATATTAGCTGAAATAAAATTACATTAGTTATGTGACCTGTTAAAGACAGAAAGGGCTACAAGCCCAATTGACATATGACAAACAAGAAAAAAAAAACCAAATAAGCTGAGAAAATGAGGGTAAAGTCAGCCAGCAGACAGAAAAGCAACAAAAATGAAAGAGGTAAATATTTCATCAGGACTTCTGCCCAGCCATCTCCAGTGCTCAACAAAAAAAAAGAAGGGAGACTAACCCTTTGAATTAACTCTAACTGAGCAGAAGAAAGACTGAATCAAACAAACCAAAAAACCAAGCCAGAATAAATGAAAGACTATTCACCAATTAGATTGGGCACGAATTCTCTGCCTAGTGATTGACTTAGCTTGTCTACTGACCTAATTTTCATTAAAAGCATGGTCAGATAATCTTATCTTAAACTGAAGGAAGACTCTTTTAATTTTAAGTTATTGTTAATTGGGTTTATAAGAATATCTCCAGTATCTCTATTTAAAGCAATGTCTCTATTTTTAGATTTTTCTTAGCTTCAATTACCTTCCTAAAAGAATGGGGGAAGCCATTCGCTTCAGATAGTAAAGTTGCCTCATCATAAACAACCACATGTTCTGGATTTTCGATAATGTGGAGAATCAAAGCAGAATCAATATACTCATTTTTATTTTAAATTTCACATCTCAGAAAAATCTTGTATTCATGCTGTCTTTTCCCCAGAAGATGGTGTTTACCCCCCCACCCCCTGCAGAACATTTCCCTCATTTCCCCTTGGGTAATTCCAGATTTTAACTGAAAGGGAATTGAAATGTCTACTCTCCAGTTTAAGTCAGGGGCAATTGTATTGCATTACCTATGGTAAAGAGCCATAAGGGTTCAAGGTATTAATATGTGTTCATTTATTTTCTCCCAGAGGCACTTCATGTGGAAAGGGTAGTTGAATAAGCTTTGGAGAGGGCTCAGTCAATTGAAAATAAAAAGTTCCAGTGCCTTTTTCTAAGATTTAGGCTGTTTTTCAATGAATTGGTACCAAATGAGTTGTTACTGACTACAGTGTCTAAAAGAAATTCTCATTCTAGTTTAATGGCCCTGTATTTCAGCAGTTGTTTTGAAAGAATCTGCAGATAAATACAGAATTAGCACTAAGGAAGAGACAATGGGAGGGTGGAAGAAGAAATTGATATATAATCCTCCAGGCTGTATCCAGGACTTTTTTTAGGGGGGGGGGCTTTGGAACAGGCATGGTCACCTGAATCAGAATCTAAGTCTGAAGGAGAGAAGCTAGATTTGCAACAAAAAAATCCAGTTGAAGTCAGTCATAACAACTGTGAAAGAGACTGAATGTTCTGCTCTTATGATCTGGTACTTAGTTGATCAAAGCAATCAAAGTTATATAAAACTCTTTTTTAATTATATTTGATGCTTTTATAAATAAATAAAATAATAACATGTACATGATATGAGCAGTGCAGTGGAATACAGATATTCAAATATGCAAGGCTGTTAGGGTAACATTTCTTAGATTTAAATGTAGAAAAAATAACTAATATGATTTTACTCCCAAATGATGGTAAACTTAATTTTTTTTGGATAGCCTATATATATATATACATTTTTTTTTTAATTCATTATTTTACAGAATGGATATTCAAAATCAGACACTGTCCAATGCTGAAGTATTACCCTAGGTACAAGATTACCAGAGGGATAAACTAAAACCATTAATTAAATTGATGAAACTCTACATGAAGGGGCATTAACTTTTTTAAGCCCAGGAAAATCAGAATCATTAAACAATTGCATTAAAAGTTGTAAGTGATGCTTAAAAAGAAATGCTCAACTGGTCTTGTAGCTACAGGGCAACTCCAAAACACCAATTTTACCCTTTATTTCCTAGAAAGTACCTTATTTTACCAAATTTACCTTACCAATTTTTTACTTTATGGTAATTTTACAACAATAGATAGACAGATTATTAGTATTCTTTTTTTTAAGCTGATTATTTATACTCAACAAGCTTATCACAGTTTGTGACATCTGTTTTTTGTTGTTGTTTTTTTTCAAAAACTGCTGAGACACCACCATTTTCAAAATTTTGATCAGTTGATAAACTCACATCTGTAGCACATATCAGAGAAACTATTCAGATACAGACTTTGAGAAAAAACAGGTTATCTTCTGATTTGGTGCAAAATATGTTAATTTAGTCTAATAAGAATTTAATTCTTTAGTTCAAAATAACAATTTAATTCTATAATTTTTAAGGAGAGGTACAGGTAACCCTTGGATGGGAGGACGGGAGTATACCCAATGGATATTATCTAAAAATTTCTATTCTATAGAATGTAAAAATAATATCCAACCATACTTAGTTATTGCCAAAATTATCCAACTATTTAGCTATCTGAAAAATCCTTTTAAGCAAATAGGAAATTATCCAACTAGGAAAATAATTAAAATTTAAAAGAAAAATAGTTTTATCTTGCTAGCCAAATACAATAAAGCATAAGAGCCAACTTAGTATCTCTAACTAGGTGGATAATACTTTAACTTAATGCTTGTAATATATATCTAACTAGACAGATAAGTCAATTCTTCCTACAAATTAGTGATAATATCCAACTAGTCAGACAATTTTTTCTCTTAGACATAGCATAAACATCTAACTTGGTGGATAATACTTTATCATAGCCCTTCTGATATTACTCAAACTAGGTAGGCTAGTTAAGTAACTTCCTGCCTTGTTAAATATATATGAGAAGATCTAAGATTCAGCATTATCCACTTAGTTAGATATTCTTGCTGTGCCTAAGAGAAACAATTTATCTGGCAAGTTGGATATTATACTAAACCTGCATAGCATAATGTAACTTATGTATCTTCTTAGTATGATATATATCTGGAATGTTAACACTTGGCATTAAGAAGCAAGTTTGATATTCATTATACTCCACCAAGAAGAAAGAGCTGTCTGACTAGTGAGTTATTAACCCTAAACTTCTTATAAGCTCTTCTTATCTGTAAAGTTGTATATTTGTCTTACACACTAAGCTACATTATTATCCAACTAGTTTTTATCTGGCTAGTTGGATATTATCCCAAAACTGCATAGCCTAATGGAATTTACTTATCCTCCTAGTTGGATTTATATCAGGAGTGTTAAGACTTGTTATTATCCACCTAGTTAGTTGTTCATGCTATGCCAAAGAGAAATGATTTATCTGGATAGTTGGATGTTAACCCAAAACTGCAAAGAGAATCTTCTTATCTGCTTAGTTGGATATATATCAGAAACACTAAGCTACATTATTATCCAACTAGGTAGATGTTCTTGCTTTGCCTAAGAAAAACAATTTATCTAGCTAGTTCGATATTATCCCAAAACTGTATAATGAAATTTACTTATCCTCCTAGTTGGATATATTAGGAGTGTTAAGACTTGGTATTATCCACCTAGTTAGATGTTCATTCATGACCAAGAGAAATGAATTATCTGGCTAGTTGGATATTAACCCCAAACTGCTTATAGAATCTTCTTATCTGCCTAGTTGGATATATATCAGAAACACTAAGCTACATTATTATCAAACTAGGTGGATATTCTTGCTGTGCCTAAGAGAAACAATTTATCTGGCTAGTTGGGTATTAACCCAAAACTGCTTAGAGAATCTTCTTATCTGCCTATTTGGATATAAATCAGAAAAACTAAGATAAAGTATTATACAAATAGGTAGATATTCTTGCTGTGCCTAATAGAAACAATTTATCTGACTAGTTGGATTTTATCTGAAAACTGTGTAATGGCATTTAATTATCCTCCCAGTTGGATCTAGGCTATATCAGAAGTGTTAAGACTTGGTATTATCCACCTAGTTACATGTTCATGCTGTGCCTAAGAGAAATGATTTATCTGGCTAATTGGATATTAACCCTAAACTGCTTAGAGAATCTTCTTATCTGCCTAGTTGGATATATATATCAGAAACACTAAGCTACATTATTATCCAATTAGGTGGATATTCTTGCTGTTCCTAAGAGAAACAATTTATCTGGCTAGTTGGATATTAACCCAACTGTATTTTTATAGACAGTTTAAAGAAGTATGTGGAGAAGAGAAATGGAACCTACCATGGAGAGCCCTTAAGAATTAGTTATGGGCGCAGGCCAATTGTACACCAGAGAATCTTCTTATCTGCCTATTTGGATATATATCCAAAACACTAAGCTATGTTATTATCCAACTAGGTAGATATTCTGTATATTGCATAAACAGTCAAACATTCAGCTAGGTAGATAAAGGTGTAAGAGTCTTTTAAAATGTTATTATCTGTCTAGCATGATATTTTATCTTGATACTAAGTGTAGTTGGATATTATTTTTACATTCTATAGAATGTTTTTTTAAGAATATCCATTGGGCACCTTCCCCTTTCCACGATAGCCAAAAGTAGCTAAAGTAGAATTTTACCTTAAATTAGAATGGGGTTAACATAGAAGCTTGGTAATACCTTCTGAGAGCATGTTTCTGGCCCTGAATTTATTAGGCCTACTGAAAGTTTCATTTTTCTAACCTAAGTCAAACTCCTCTCCAAGATAGCAAGCTAAACTAGAAATTTACTCAGATCTAAAAGGCTAGACCTGAAGCTTTTGATTGTTTAATAGCCTAATTTTCCCTATGGAAGAGGCCAATTGAAGGCTCAAAGAACTAGGCTAGCCTAGCTCTTTAATTAGTTTTTTTTTATAGAAAGATCATTTTTTAGTGATCTAGGCTAGCCTAATTCTTGGAAGTCGATTTTCACTAAGGAAACAAAACCTACCATCACTCAGTATATGAGAAGATGCTGAGATTCTCAAATTTCTAAAATTAAAATAAATAATAATGAAAATGGAAACCATGGCCACGATTGCCGTCTGAATGAAAAATTTATAATCTTTTTTATAATCTGCGAAAAAACACCATAGCATAATCAGTGATGAAATATCTTAATAAACCGAATCCATTGTATCAAACTAAACCAATAGGATAATGACATTGAATTCTAGGACCTGGATGATCACTACGATACTGAGAACATAGCAAATCGTATTCAGCTGAATGGATAGATTAAATCAGTAGCCAAGTTGGCTTCATCCTCAAGACAAACAATCATAAGTTGATAGAACCTGTAAAGGGCGAAGAAGTATGGAGATGGAGTAACCTAAAAAAAAATAAAAGTATAGTCTGTTCCAGGCTTGGATCACGTACTATTAATGCGTTGTCTTGAGGCTGATTAGTGCCCTGACGCTGCTCCTCATACCACAAGTTTAAACGCTGGTTGTGAACAAGATCAAATGACCTGCCAGTTGGAGCACGTCAATAGGAATAATATTGATCAGACCACTTTAGATTTCGTAGTTAAGAAATATTTAGTAAGAAAGGGGTAAGCTTTATGTGCCATTTCTGGATTTCAGGAGACATTCGAGCAATTTAAAAGGGTTGAGTATCGGTTTGATGTGTTTGTTTGATTGGACATCAAAGCCTTTTCAGTCTTACGTATGCTATGATGGGGAAAGTTAAAGTTAGGCTAGGTTAAGTTAGGTTAGATTAAGTTAGGTTAAATTTGATTATGAATATCAGAAATGGGTTAAAAACTATTTTAATCTAGCCCAACCAAACCTAACCTAATCTGTCACCATCAAACCTTGCATTAACTGAAAAGTTGACTGGAAACGCTGACTAAACATTCACCTAAACAAACGCTGACTATATATATATATATATATATAATATATATATATATATGTGTGTGTGTGTGTGTGTGTGTGTATGTTACCGTGAATGTCCAAAATCTCATGAATGTCGACATTCACCGGTGAATGTCAACAAAAACATAGTCGCTTGGTGTATGTCCGAAATATTTGTTAAATATCCTTATTGCTAACTTTCATTGGAGAATGTCGACATTCAACATGTACTAACGGTGAATATTGAGCATTTCTGAGATTTATATGTAATACTTGTGTATCTATTTTGTACCTCGTACATGCATGTTCTTCCTCTGTGGTCTATTCTGATGTGAGCTTCACAAAGTATACTGAATAATTCCTCATTGGTAACACAATACTGTATATTCGTCTCCCTTGAATTGAACGGTACAATCAACTTCTCTTCATCATTAATTTTATAACGTTAAAATGTTTTAATCGTCTGTAATCCAAAGGTGTGTTGCACTTAACTTTAGCAGAAACCACTTCAGAAAGCATTTTAGAGTACTTTCTTGAAAAAATACAAACAATTGTCTTCTCCTTTACCCACAATTAATGCATTAGACTTTTCAAAAAACAGATCAAGATTCACTGCAGTATCCATTCTATATAAATCAGAGTATCGGACTTTTTTTTAAACAAAACGTTGCTGTTATCATCAACCTTTGCATAAGACTGACACAGAATTTCACAAGACCGCAAAGCTGACAGAAGAAATAAAGATTTGGGCTATTTCTATCTTATCTCTCAATTAGAGTTAAGGATTGGGTTTTATAAATTGGGTTATTTTCCTTTCTTTTGAACATTCCTAAAATTCGGTTTTAAGGATTGTTTTTTTTTTTTCTTTCTTTTGGACATTCACCAGAGCATATCTGCGACTTTTCTTAACTTTTCAAAAAAATATAACAATTCACTCCAGTATTCATTCTGTATAAATGAGGGTACAGGAATTTTTTTAACAGAACGTTGCTGTCACCATCAAACTTTTCATAAGACTGACACAAACTTTACATAAGGCCGCAAAGCTGACTGAATCAAAGCAGAGATAAGGATTTATTTGGGTTTTAAGAATTGGGTTTTATCCTCTCTTTTGGACATTCATAGAATTGGGTTTTAAGGATTGGTTTTTTTTTCTTACTTTTGGACATTCACCAGAGCACATACACGGGTCGACATACACGGGTGAGGGTCCAAATGTACAAGAATGTAATGAGATATTTGATTTTTCTCTGACGTATTTGGTGTTTGTTGACATTCATCGGTGAAAGTTGACTTTCACCGTTTTTGGACATTCACGGTAACATATATATCAAACAGTTCGTGGTAACCAACTGTAAGTAAGGCTGAACGAGGCTGATACACCTTAAATAATATAATTATATAAAATAAGTAGATAGTTCGTTATTTTGGCATAATACACGATATTATTTAGTTAGACTAAATGTTCTTTAAATTTCAAATAAAAAAAAATATGCCCCTTAAAGTAGATAGTTCTTTATTTCGGAACAATAAAAATATGTTTTAGTGTGACCAATGTTCTTTCAATTACATTAAAAAAGCATAAAAAGCCCCTTAAAGTAGCCAGTTATTTCATTTTGGCATAATACCAAACATTTTTAAGCTAGATTAACGTTCTTTAAATTACGTTAAAAAAAACAAAAAACATGCCCCTTAAAGTAGATGGTTCTTTTATTTTGGCAGAATACCTAAGATATTCTTGTTAGACTAAATGTTTTTCGAATTATATTAAGGGCATTTTTACACTCATCAATGTGCAAAGATTTTACATCTTTTGTCAGAAAACGCTTGAAAGTGAAATCTTTGAACAAAGATCTTACATCTTTGGTCGTTTTTGTGCAAACATGATGTTGTGCAACAATGATGAGTAAATCATCAAAGTTCTCTCATCATTGTTCTATATGGAAGAACAGTGGCTGTCTTCACACTTTTTTCTAACATCAGTGAGCTGTAAGATCTTAGAACAAAGATGAGTTAAAAACGATAATCTTTGCAGAAAGATGTAAGACCTTATTTCTAAAAAACGGGCCTAATAATTTAAAAAACCTTGTTCCTCAAATTAAGTTTTCCAAAGAAAAGTAAAGAGCTGCATTGAGCCGTAAATGAGCAAATATAGAGTCAAATAATACCCCAAGCTTAAAACTGCCGAAACTCACCATCAATATATAAATGAAACTTAAAAAGAACAGAAATTACAATAATTCACCGATTCAAACTCAAAACGAACAAACAATAACAAGAGTTAATGAGGCTCACAGCCCCCATCCCTTCTCAAGACAGAAACATAACTTGCACTTTATTAAAAAAAAAGACCGTGTATTATCAGTTTAATATACATACAGACATTTCTGTCTTATGATTAACAGCCTTTCAACCCTTTATGACAATAGGTGGAAATTTGTCGATGACTTGACAGTTTTAGAGATACGTTATAAAAACATGTTTGACAACCCAATGGGCATGCTCCAAGATATTGCCTCTTCCCTTTACATGACAGTTAACCCTTCTAAATCTACAATAGTCTCAGTAAGTTTCCTTAAATCCCCTCCCCTTTTTCTTGCTCCTATTCCTCCTGAAACCTCTGTCACATCTCTTAAACTCATTGGTGTTACAATTTTTTCCAATTTGAAATGGGATGCCCATTTAAATAATATCCTACGACAAGCCAACTCCTTACTTTCCCTCCTTAAACTTTTAAATAAATTTAGTTGCCCCCAATCACATTTACTACAAGTATAAATTTCTTTTGTGTGTCCCATATTAGGGGTATGCTTGTCCTGTGTGGCACCCTGGCCTCTTAACTGAAGCAACACAAAAAAATTGAAAATGTCCAAAAGAGAGCTCTAAGAATTATTTTTAAAGAGGGCAACATACCATATTTGCATTTGTTAAATATTTCAAAACTGGAGACCCTTGAGAGACGAAGAAATAATTTGTGCCTCCGTTTTGCAGAAAATGCCATAACAAAACCTCGGACGGCAAGTATTTTCCCCAAACGTCATTCCCCATCCAGATTAAGGCCGCCTTGAGCTGTTTTTGAGCCCATTCCTGTTTTGTCCCCCCTTCGCTGCGTTACTTCGAGATACGAAAGAACTTTTGTCCCCTTTATTACAGAAAAATGAATAAAATGTCCCAATAGTTTCTTTTTCCCCCTCTTTTTTTCCCACGCTTCTTCTTGACCAGTTTTTATTTTTAACTCTTTTATTGACTTACTGTAGTTGGATTATTGACACTTTATTAGTGTCCCTTTTAATTTATACGCATTTATGTCTTACTCTTTTTTTGTTGTATATTCGCTTGTTCCCCCCCCCCCTTCCTTTTTTTATTTACGTTGTAATTATTTTTTCGATTTGTATTTGTGTAAGTTTAGTTTGAACAGTTTTTATCTTTTTAAATTTTTAATTGACTTTTTACGGCTTTAATTATTGACTGTTGAATGATTGTTCATAATTATTTTTCTTTTTCGTTGTTGTTTTTTGCATTTTTGCCAGTTTTAGTGCAACCATTTATAATGTCGACTCTAAAGTCCGAATTCGGCCCTTTGTGGGCTTGTGATAGTGATCTTTTTGAAATAAATATCTTATTTATCTATCTATCTAGTAATATCATATAGTAATTGGGCTCATTTCCAATAAATTAAGCCAGACCCAAAGTTCATACGGCCACCCATTCCATAAGAACCATGTATGCCCCCCGGGCATAATTTACAACCCTTGACCCAGGGTTCTGGTGGGCTATGTCACACCTGGAGTCTTTTTTATATGTTCTTTGGATTTTTTTTTGTCAAAACGGCTATCTCACAATTTCGATCAGATACGTCTGGGGAATAGAAGGCGTCAGGGGGAGGGGGGAATAGTTGCCCTCTATCACTTTTGACTCTTAATTGGAATGAGAACTTTCAATTTCCAATTAAATGAACCACCTCTAAAGTTTATGCGACCACGCCTTCAATAAGAGCCTTATATGCATTCGGCGCAAAAACTTACAACCCTTGTTCCCAGGGTCGTAAGGGTTGGTTTTTAGCCCGAATGCCTTGTTGTATGATGTTTAGACTATGACTTAGACTTTAGACTTAGACAAAATGACCATCCAGAAATTTTTATCGGATGTATTTGGGGAAAAAAAGACGGGGGGGGGGCTAGTTGCCCTCCTATTACTTTTGACTTTAAAGAAGACACTAGGACTTCTGATTTCCAATTGAATGAATCACATCCGATTTTTAAACTCATATATGGCTGTCTCAAATTTTTGGTCGGAAACCTTTGGAAAAAAGGGTGTTGGGGGGGGGGGGGGTGGTTGCCATCTGATACTCTTGAATTTTAAGAAGGAGCTAGAACTTTCGATTTTACATTGAATTAGGCCTTCTTCGAAGTCTATATGACCCCCTTTTCCATAGAAACCTTAAATGTTAACAATGGGCAAATAATATAGCATATAGCCCTTGCTCAGAGGGCCGTGTGGAGGGAGGTTGTCATCCCAAAAGATATAACTACTGGAAAACTCTAATATGCTAAACAAGATGGATATTTCAGAATATTAATTGAATGTGTTAGGGAGATAATGGGCGTGAAGGGGGTACTGGTTACCATCCAATCACTTTTGACTATTCAAAAGGGCCCTAAAACCTCCGATTACCAGTCCCATGGGGTCCTTACCCTTTCTATAAGAACTTATATGCGCCCAGGGCATAACTTACAACCCTTACCCTGAGGGCTCTGGGAGCTTCACCCTCAAAGATATAACTTTTGGACCTTTCACCTACGCTGGACAAAATGGCTATCTCAAAATTTTGATTGGATGTATTTGGGGAAATGACAGGTGTGGGGTGGCTATTTGCCCTCCAATCACTTTCGACTATTAAAAAGGGCACTAGCCCTCTCAATTTCCAGTCGAATGAACTCTTTTTGAAGTTTATGCGACAGCTCCTTCTATACAACATTTCCTGCTCTATATAAACCAAAAAAAAAAAAACGTTGTGCCCACATCGTTTTCTAATTAGGCAGCGCTATTTCGCTGCCTATGATTAAAAAAACGGAAACAAAAAATGTATACCCCTTTACAGGGGCGAATCTCCAGCATTTTTATTGAGGGGGGGGAGAGGGGTCCATATCTGGATAGTCAAAGGGCATGGGATTTATAATATTTTTCTCTCCACATTATTGGGGGGGGGCAATTGCCACCCCTTGCTACCCCCAAACGACGCCCCAGCCCCTTTAAGGCACTTTATATGGAAAAATGGGGTTCAGATGCGAATAAAAATAAAAATTCAAGTGCCTTGTTAAGTGACCAAACAGAATAGAGGGCAAGTAGCCCCCTTTCTCTGTCCCTTTTTTCCCTAACAAACGTCCGAATAAAATTCTGAGATAATCATTTGGTTCATCTTAGTTCCCTTCTTATTACACAAAGCTGTTTTGGTGTTTATTTTAATGCTTTATTTAGCTGAAGGGATTTCCTTCATAATATAGTGACCTAGTATTAAGGAGGAGAATGGAGGGTCAATAGCACCCTTCCCATGTCCCTTTTACCCCCAAAGACATCCGAGCGAAATTCTGAGATAACTATCTGGATCATCATAATTCCCTTCTAATTGCACAAAAATATTTCTGGTTTTTATTTTAAGGCTTTGTTTAACTGAAATGATTTGCTTCATAATACATTGACCTATTATTAAGGAGAAGTGGTTGATCTTTCTATAAGGAGGGGGGTGGGGGTGGGGGTGGGATACCAAATGGAAAACGTTTCAATGTCCTAACAGGAATGATCGCATCAGAATAAGGATCCTAGAAAATAGGCAGAGGGCTTCTTCAAACAAAAATGAAAAGTTTAAGTGTCGAGATATGTTTATTAAATATCAATTAAAAAGTATGGATATTTCATGTGATTATGGAGTTTGGATGCGTTTAAATGGCTAATGAACAGCGAGGCCACAATGAGCAGTAGTGCCATCGTGATACCCTCTCTTTAAGGGACTAACATGGCGGAAGAAGCCCAGGGGACTTGGAAACTTTGTAATTTGAAAAACTTTTTACACATCTAAACTCAATAATCCCGTGATAATCCACATCCAAAAAACACAACTCAACAAAAACTCTTGGAGTTGGAAAACCATAATTTCCACGAGGGGATATTACTGTAGGGGAGTTATTTTGCAGGGGAGCATTTTCAGGGGGGGGGGGCGAAACTCCTAGGCCCCAACCAATTGGTCTGGCTAAAGCGATATCGACACCTAGACCTTGCATTGTGCTTGAGTGACATTGACGCCCTTGTTCCATGCCCCCCCCCCTCCCGAGATTTGCTCCAGATCCGCCATTGGACCTTCAAGATTACTAACTACCTTGAAACATCTTTTGATTGCATTTGAGGTAGATACGCTAAGTCTGCCATCATCCTCCACGGGGACTTCAACTTCAATCATAGTGCATGGCTTCGTTACAAAAATGCTGATAAAGAAGGGTCAGACTTGTATAATCTATTCCCTTCGTATGTTCATTAGGTACCATAGCACAAACGGATCAACTTGTTTGGATCTTTTTCTTACAGATTACCTAAGCTCATTTAGACTTGACGCTTAAGCTTTCAGATTGTGCATGGAGCTCTTCGTATTCTGACTAATCTTGTAATACCGAAAAGAAAATGAAGATGGATTAAGAAGCGATCTTTCTTCTCGACGGTAGAAAGTCTCTCTTCTTAAAGACCCTAAGAACGTTGCTGAATATACCAGCAGGTAGTAATTGACACTATCAAAAGTGATGTTCGATCGTAGCAGGTCTAGATGTCAAACATGGATCAATATACTGCAAAAAAGTTGCCCGAGCAAAACAAAAAGATGTGCAAGCACCTTTTCTCTTGCAACTACTTTTAAGCAACTTTAATTTCCCGTATTCTCTGCTTCTAAGAAAAAGATAGACTAGAAACGCTTGAATGTAGGAAAGGTATGCTGTGCCTTCGTTTCTCAAAAATGCAACAACGAACCTTTGCATGGAATACATCTTTCCCGAAAGACTCTACCCACCCAGAGTCCACCCTTGTCCGTTTGTTTCCCAGCTTGTTCCTACCTTGTCTTCCGTTCACTGGATACAAGACTTGTCTTCCGTTCACTTGTCTTCCGTACCTCCGGATACGAGAAAATTTGCGTCCGCTTAATTACAGATTTGCTTTTGTCACCTACATTTGTTCCTTGTTCCTCTTTTTATTGTTTCAGGTGTTGCCTATGTTTTGCATGTGTTCGCTTGTTTTTTTTCTTTCTGTTTTCAATGCTCCTTAAAAAAAAAAAAAAAAATCTGTGTTTATAAATTTTTGTTATTGAGTTTTACTTGTTTTATCTTCTTAGCATATTATGATTGGTCTGCATGTTTTTTTTTTTGGCAAATTTGATGAAATGTCGGTTTGAAAAATGACTGATGAATGGATTTTCATTCTGGTAATTTTAATTTCGGCATTCTCTTAGCCAGTTTTCAAGTATATCGATGCTGTTTAAAATATTTTATTTGTGCTGTTTAATGTATTGACCCTAGATTTAATTCAAACCTTTGGGACTTATGATTGCAATTTGTTTCGATAAATATATTATCTTGCTTGATTTTATGAAACCGCGCAAAACGCAGTTCTCACAAATCGGCAATCCCGAGCCTAGTGCGGGAAAAATTCCCTATTTGGCCTCAATATGCTTCTGCGAAGAGCTAAAGGATGCGTGTCTAAGAGTTTTTATCTTCGCACAAGGAAACTTCAATTCCTCCAACAATGATCAACGACAAGACTATCATCCAAGATCCGTAAAGAAAGACCGAAGCTTTTACTAAGGTGCTTGTGAAATTCTTGAACCTGGACGACGACGGTGCAGAAGTTCCCAATTTCCCTAATAGAACCGATTCTGTCCTTGGGCATGTAAAATATCTCATTCTTGAAGTTCTGAAATCAGCTGGACCTTTGTAATCGCTGTTCTAGCTGTGTCTTTTGCTCTTAGACCTTTCCGCACACACAGAAATCCACCCGTGTTATTCCTTAGCTAGATATTGATCCAAAGAACATGGGCTCATACAGGCCTATTATCCCCATGTCTTTCATTGGGAAAGTTTGCAACAGCGTTTTCAATCATGAGCTTTGTTTTGAGCTTTGCACTTGAGTCAAATGAGCTTTTAGGCGACCGACCATATGTATTCTGACGCGAACGTTCAATGCTTAACTGCGTACTGACCCAGCACCAGGTGAATATCAAATGTCTTCTTCTTCTTCTAACAACTTCTACCAAAAGGATATGACATAAGGCTCCTGTCAGTTGACATCGCTAAAGTTTTTGGAAAAGGATGGCATAATGGCTTACTAAAAAAACTAATACATGAATTTTACATAGACGTCTGTAAGAAGTGATCGAGAGTTTTCTTTGTGGTCGTTCCCTGCATGTTGTTCTCGATGAATTCACTTCTTCGGATATCCAATAAAGAGAGGCATAACCCAGGGCAGTATCTTGGAAGCCGCGGCTTTCCTTTGTCTACATAAAAGACACTAGATACAACATTGAAAGCCCTCTTCATCGATTTGTGAATGATACCCCGACACACGGGGTCATTTGAGAACACAAGAACCCAACACGGGACTTTCTACCGACGGATCAAAGACAACTACTACTACTACTACTAACAACTCACCGCAGCACCAAGCCGCCTGAGACCAACACAGCTACGCACGCTCCTCCTCCACCCCAATCTATTCAAAGCCTCCCTTTTTACACCCACCAACAACGTTCCCATATCCTTTAAATCTTTCTTTATGACGTCCTCCCACACCAGACGGGGACGACCTGCTTTCCGTTTAGCCCTAGATGGTTGGCCGAAAATAACAATCTTCGGCAATCTGTCATCCTTCATCCGCACAACATGCCCTAACCACCTCAACCTTTCTTTCATTATAGCCCTAGAGAGTGGTATTGATCCACATTTTTCGTATAGCCTATTATTTGAAATACGGTCAGTCAGCCGGGTACCCAGAACAATCCTTAAGCAATTTCTCTGAAAAACATCGAGCAAATCTTCATCCGCTTTTCGGAGTGTCCATGCTTCAGAGCCATATTTGACCGCTGTCATCACTGTAGCTTCTAATATTCTAATCTTGGTTTGCAGACTTATCTTCCTATTCTTCCAGACCTTTTTTAGCTGTGAAAAAACACCCTGAGCCTTGGCTACTCTATTTTTAACATCTTCACTGCTCCCACCATCTACTAATAATACTACCAAGGTAAGTGAAGCTGCCCACCTCATCAATCTTTTCATTACCCAACGTCACCTTTTCATCTTCACTTATTCCCAGCCTTAGTGACTTAGTCTTCCTAACATGGATTTTCAAACCAATTCTAGCATCCTGAAGTCACAAAACCTCTAAAACTTCATTCATTTTGCTCACACTTTCATCTAGGATTCGTAAATTATCAGCATAATCCAAGTCCAGGAGACTTTTTCCTCCCAATTTGATTCCGTGGTCTCCCATTGCCTTTCCTGTGCTCCTTAAGATAAAGTCCATCAAAATAATCCACATAAAGGAGGATAGAAAACAACCCTGGTCAACTTCTGATTTATACAAAATCAGCTGCTAACCTTATTTTCTACCTAAACCACAGCAGTGATATTCTCATATTTAGCACTAATTCCTTTATTGTATTTGTTTGGTATACCAGACAAGGAAAGAACCTCTACTAAAGCTCTTCTATCAAAAGAATAGAACACTTGCTCATAATCTATAAAACTGAGGACCAAAGGTGTTTGAAAACTCAGGCACTTCTCAATTATTAGCCTAAGAGTGAAAATTTAGTCGACACATCCTCTACCTTTTCTAAAAATGCACTGCTATTCTCATAAAACTTTGTCTACGGCATCTCTCAGTCTAAAAAGTATCATATTACTAAGTAATTTGCTACCTACAGAGACCAGACTAATGCCTCGATAATTACCACACTCACTCTTATCACCTTTCTTATATACCGGTTCAATTAAGGTTTTCCTAAAATCGTTAGGTACTTCCCCTTTTTCAAAAATCATATTCATAATCTTCAATAACTTATTTCTAACCTCAAAGCCACCATATTTAAGAAACTCATTTACCACCCTATTAGCACCTGGAGCCTTATTATTCTTTAATCCTTTTAGCACTGTTGCTAATTCCTCCTCACAAAACAAATCTTCCTTCACATCCAAGGTATCACAAACTTTTTCATTTTCCTCTATATTTTTTCCTGCAACTCTATCTCGGTTAAGCAAGTTCTCAAAATGTTCGGCCCATCTCTCTTTAGTTTTTTCCTTATCGCTAATTGCGACCCCATTCCTATCTTTAACTAGGACAAGTCCGGATTGACTACTCCCTCTCAATTTGTTAACTTGCCAGTACAATATTTTACTATTACGCCGTCTAGCTGCATCTTCCAGATCCTCGGCAATTTTATCCATGGCCTCCACTTCACACCTCCTTAGTTCATATTGTAATGCTTTCTACACTTTCTTTACATTTCTTTTGTTTTCATACGATCTTTCACTCAGATAATTCTTGTACAAGTCCTTTCTCCTTTCTATTGAACACAAAGCTTTTTCACTAATATTTTTATCTGCAGTTCCAGGTTTCTTCCCTAATACACCTTCAGCAACTTCACAAATTATTTTTCTAAAATTATTCCAACCATCTTCTACATTATCAACTTTTAAACTCTCAAGTTTAGTATTCAACTGTTCCTGGAAAGTTTATCTCAAATTCTCATCCTTAAGTCTACCAACATCAAGACTTCCCGGGAGGTACTTACCCTTGCGATATTTCAGCTTTAAATTAACCCTTGACACTACTAGATGGTGATCTTTACTTTTAACATCAATAATAGCACTCCTATATACCCTAGTATCTTGTATTGATCCTGCCAATCTTCGGTTTACTATAACATAATCAATAAGGTTTGCTGTCTTACCATCATATTTCTACCTGGTACCTTGTCTATTTGCTCCTGTAACTGTAAGTAAAATTCATCTGAGTCACTAGTATCTCCGTCAGTCGGTTCTACAGGGGCGTATACTACTATAACTGATACCCTGAACTTTCTAGTCATAAAATGAACAATTAGTATTCTATTATTAATACCTTCCCAGCCAAAACAAGACTGAGCAGCTTCCTTATTCATCATGAGCCCTACTCCCTATCTATGGACACCCATCATTCCTGCCTGAGTAAACAAATTCTATATCACCTAATTTCATGTTTCCTACCCCTGTGATATGAGTTTCTGAAACTCCCAATAAGTCCAGTTCGAATCGTCTGAATTCATCAGTCAAAATGTCAATATGATAGTCATTTTTTAATGTCGTAACCTTCCAAGTTCCAATTTTCATGTTCTTTAAATCATTGAAATTATTTTCGCGTCAGGAAAAGCAATGATCCCGGATACCAGTGAAGGACGGGGATCACATATCTTCTCAAGTCCACACCGAAGTGTTTAAGCCGGCTTAGAACCGGACAGCAAGAAGTCCCTGGGACTTCCGTGAATGGAGGCTTTGTGCAACCCTGTGCCCATCTTGGTAACAATATGGTTTTCAGCACTTGGCGATTCTCTTCTATCAACAAGAGTCAAAATCCTGCACAGAGAGTCTCAAGCCTATTACCTCCGACTCATTATATATTCATGCCTACAAATATAATGCTACTACAGGGAGACAGCCCATAGTAGATAAATTAGCTAGGAAGAGGTTTTTCAGGCCAAAGACGCCCATCAAAACATACCAAGCCCAGAAGAAGTGTCCATTAATCAGAATCCCATGCAAATGCTGTGTTGTTTACTAGGCTATAATTTCCTCAAGGGGAGCCCCTCCTCAAGTGGGAATAGTTGACCACAAGGTCCCCAGTCTTGCAGTTACCCTGAAAAGGTTGAGGCAGACCTTTGCAGAGGCTGTTGTTCATAGACCCGGAGCTTACACCCTGCCGCCGTTGTCCTCCTAAATAGGATCCTCCCGCGGAAATGCTCTGCGTCACCGTGGAATTTAATCCATGACTGGAAGAGGGTTTGTAACTCCTGGGGCTTGGGGAAACATCATTAAGCCCTTTTGGGGGTACATTTGAGGGGCCTTCTTACTTCTCCGCCTGTATTTATGACCCCGGGCGAGGGTGCCCCAGTTTCTATTATGGACCCCCGAGGGACAAGCTCCCCCCTTGGTCCGTGCCTCCTAAGGAGGTACCCTACATATCTGTAGAGCGTTCTCCTATCACCACCTGGGGACACGCTGAATGGCCTGGGGAAGGCCAGATAAAATTACAGATCTCCTAAAACTTAGTCTACATTTTTCAACACAAGCCTGGGCCAGAATTCGGTTTGTATGTTTGCCAAACATCTATTCATTGTGGGATCGAATCCTATTAATTCCCAAAACTAGCTGGATTTTGAAAAAAATCCAAAGTTTCAAGCTTTACCTATAGTAAACAACATACGATTCCATGTTTTATTATTTTTTTTCCCTAGAGGCACTTCATACAGAAGGGAATATCGTATAAACTTCAAAGGGGGCTCATTCGATTGGAAATTGAGAGTTCTAGTGCCGTTTTTAAGAGTAAAATGTTATCAAAGGGAAACTAACCCCCCACACCTTTTTTCAGTCAAATACATCCGATAAAAATTTTCAGATAGTCATTTTGTTAAAAATGGTTCAAAGATCATATAAAAAACTCTGGGGTCAACACTAGCCCCCAGGGCCCGTAGGTAGGCGTTCTAAGTTATGCCCTGGGGGCTTATATGGTTCTTATAGAAGGGATGCTCGTATAAACTATAGAAAGGGCTTATTTGATTGGAAATTAAATGCTCTAGTTTACTTTTTCAGAGTCAAAAGAGATCGGAGGGCAATTAGCCCCCCCCCGCGGCGTTTTTTCCCCAAACCCATCCGATGAAAATTTTGAGATAGCCATTTTGTTAAAGATAGTTCAAACATCAGGTAATAATATCTCTGTGGTCAGCACAGCCCCCTCCCCCAGGGCCTGAGGGCAGGCGTCGTTAATCATTTCCTGGGTGCATAAATGGTTCTTATAGAAAGGATGCTCGTATAAAATTTAGAGAAGTCTCGTTTCATTCAAAATTGAAAATTCTAGTTCACTTTTAAAGAGTCAAAAGAGATTGAAGCACAATTAGTCACCCCCCACCCCCCACGTCCCTTTTCCCCAGACCTATCCGATAACAATTTTTGAAAAAACTATTTTGTTAAAAATAGTTCAAACATCAGATAATAAAACTCCGGAGTCGACACAAACCCCCAGAGCCCGTGACAAGTGTTTTATATTCCCTGGGGGCATATAAGGTTTTTTACGTAAGGAGAGGTCATATAAACTTCAGAGGTGGCTCATTTGATTGAAAATAGAAAGTTCTAGTTACCTTTTTATGAGTCAAAAGGGACCGAAGGGCAACTAGCCCTCCTGCCATCTTTACCTCAAATCCATCCTAATTTTTGAGATATCTCGAATTTTTGAGATAGCCATTTTGTTAAAATAAGTCAAAAGATCGGTTAACAAAAACTCCAGGGTCAACACAAACCTCCAGTGCCCTGATAGGCGAAACCCCCACCCCCGCTCAAAAACTTATGAACGATATTTTATTCCAAACTTAAGCGAACTGAGCCCTGGCCTTCTCTTCTTGGAACGACCCTCTCCCACCCCCTTGCCCATAAAAAACAACAACTTGTTAACGATATTTTATTCCAAAAATTATGGCAACTCATCCCTGGCCCTTCATGGCCCGACCCCTCCCCCCTGAAAAAATATTATTAAAGATATTTTATTCCAAAAATCATGGGAGTTGACATATTGCCCTTCATCCACGTCCCCCCAGCCCAAAAAATATTAATGATATTTTATTCCAAAAATCATGGGAATTCAGTTTAAGTTTATTAGCTCTTGCCGAAACTTCTTCAGTACAAACAACAGTACACTACAAAAAGGTCAGAAGAAATAGAACCTACAACAGCTCAAACTAAAAAAGACCAGAAATTACTATCAAAGAATAAATAAAACCCAAAAATAACAGAAATCAAATAAAAAGTCAGAGCAAAAAAACATACAGCAGGTACTAATATAAATGAATAAATAAATCTTAAAAAGAATAAAGCTTAATATAAATATGCAAATCAAGGTTAAAATTAACAGAAATATTTTACTATTTAAGTATAAATGAAACCCAGAGCCAATAGAAATTAAATAAACAATCATCGCAAACAAACATAGAATAGACACTAATATAAATGCGTAAATAAATCTTAAAACGAGTGAAACTTAAATTGAATATGCAAATCAAGCTTGAAACGAACAAAAATCTCTAAAAACAAGAGTTTGAGTTTTGCCTCCTTCTCTCATTGTAAAAGTCTAAAACCTACTACATCATTGGCACTGAAAACGAATTATATTACAAATATTTTCTTTTGTCTTATTACAACATTGAAAATAAACATAAAAATTACAGTAAAATTAAATTTTGACTGATGAGCTTTCAGCATATAATATCTTTGTATATCAAATATTTATTTTAATTGTATTAATTCTTTCCAAGACTGTTCAAGATAAATAAGGCTTCAATACAAGCAAGACTTTGGATACAGCCCTTTTCCCTAACTGTAAAAGTCTAAAGCCTACTACGTTATTGGTGCTTCACTGAAACGAATTATGTTAGAAATATATTCTTTTCCAGCTTTTACAGCATTGAAAATGAAAATAAAATTACATTGAAATAAAATTTTTAACTGGTGATCGTTCAACAATTAATAGTATTATATATCAAACATTCATTTCGACCTTATTTGTACTTTCCAAGACGGTTCAAAACACATACAGTTTTCAGTAAAGCACCAATGATGCAGTAGGTTTTGGACTTTTACAGTAAGATAAGGAGGCGAAACCAAAACTCTTGTTTGTAGAGACTTTTGTTTGTTTAAGATTGATTTGCATATTAAATTTAAGATTCACTCGTTTTAAGATTTATTTACTAATTTATATTAGTAACTACTGTTTGTTTGTTTGCTATGATTGTTTATTTAATTTCCGTTCGTTTTGGGTTTCCTTTATACCTCAATAGAAAAATATTTCTGTTCGTTTTAAGCTTGATTTGTATATTCAACTTAAGCTTTACTCGTTTCAAGATTTATTTATTCGTTTATATTAGTACCTGTTGTATTTTTTTTGCTATGATTGTTTATTTAATTTCTGTTGGTTTTGGGTTTCATTTATTCTGTAATAGTAATTTCTGGTCGTTTTGAGTTTTAGTTATTTTAGGTTTCTATTTCTTCTCATCTTAAGTTTAATTTGGCCTTTACTTTTCTTCAGAGAATTTCTTTTTCAGATTTTTTTTTTTAAATTAATCCGCTGAAAATGTCCGATGCATTGATAGTCCATTCCAATACACAAACACAAGGGAGTTGCTGTTTCACGATCGAATGGACCTCCCATTCACACGAGCTTCATCTTCACGACTTTTCCACAGAACACGCCTCGATTATTTAAAACATTCTATGCAACAAAATTGCGAATTACTCTTTGCTGCAGAAAGCTCTTGTCACCCAACTAGATCATCTTAATTCCCAAGTCTTGAATCAAACTTATCGCAGGGTATGGATAAGTCTTATATATAGGAGCTCCGATGACGTTGTTGATGCAATTTCAGAAAATCTATGGCAGGGAAAATTTCGTCATTACTCGTGACTCTGTTTAGACTGTTAGTGAAAGGTTTGATGCAGCGCCGACGACTATTTTCTGCAGGTACCTGAATTTACCACCTATTTTACAGCTTTCTCACACCCCCCCTCCTTTGTCTAAACGTAAAGCAAACACGAAGGTACACAGCTCTGCAATTTATCTCAAGGCTGACAAGATGAGATTAGAATACTTGAAAAATAACTTCGTTCAACTACGCACTCAGATTCCAAAGGATTTTCCTGGTGGCGTTTACACTAAAAGTTTTTCAATTGACTACTTAAAAAAAAGATTCAACAGACATTTACAGCCTCATGATGGAGTGATGTAAAATACCAGTGGCATATCATATACTTAAACAAAAGTGACACCACGAATTTAGGAATGAAACAAATTAAAATAAGTATAGTACAGACGGCTTTAGTCATTCTATATGATTAAGGTGTAGCAATCAGCATATTTTTAATCAACATTAAAAAATAGATCGAGTGGTATGTTCATTTTTTTTTTACCTATATTAGTAAAAAGCAATATTCACCAACTAAGGATATTTACCAATTTATATTTTAAGGCCAGTTTTGAAATCTATCAGCATCTTTACAACTTTACAGCTGAATTGACTGAATAATTAAAATACACAAAAGAGTGAAACCTAAATAGTAATATGGAGTAAGGCTATTCTTTAAAGGGGTCTGTAGTCATCACTTTTACTTTAAATGAAAGTAAGAGCTGTTACTGAAGAAGATAATTAATGGTTTGTAGGATAGGTTGGCAGTTTTTTCACCGGCTTTTAAGGTATAAAATATCTTACGTTGCATAGGTCCCCTGCATGCTAAATAAATGCGGATAAATTCTGCTGGTTACGCTAAATGATAACTATAAACGTGCATACATTACCCAGCATGCATTAGCGTTAGGCTTTATATATATATATATATATATATATATATATATATATATATATATATATATATATATATATATATATATATATATATATATATATATATATATATATATATATATATATATATATATATATATATAGAATAGAATCTATTTTCAGCATCACGAGCAGACTCTTAAATGAAAGTATCAGTCGTAAATCTTCACTCTATCGGGGATTTATCTTTAATTATCTTTTTAATAGATTAATGGGTAAAAGGTCTTGTAGTTCTCTTCTCTGGTAGACTATTTTGGTAAGAAATAATTTGCTATCCATAGCTCAACAAATTCTATTTTATTAGCATAGTCATCCTAATTTGCCTATTTGCTTTCAGAAGGTACAGCTCAAACATAATATAATAACTAATTTCACGATAAGATCAACAGATTTTTAAGTAAAATCACCAAACGGAAATAATTGCCAGATTTTATGCCAGCAATCGTGATGTTCACATTAGTCGTCCATTTAACGAAAACGATGAACACGATCTTCATTTCCATCTAAAGGGCTAGGCACACGTAGCTGATTTCCGGAACCGATTTCAGCATCAGTGGACAAACGATAGCAGTAAAAAAAATTGGTTGAAAGAAAAATATATTGCTCAAAATTTTCAAAACAAGAAGTCATGGACACAAATAGTCAACTGAAGTTTATTAATAGTTGCTTGATTGATCTCAGCTCAGTTTTCAGTTTATTTCTCAGTTCAGTAGTGGGTTCTTTCACCACAGATACATCTTCTTCTTCTATTTAACAGCAGGCGGGCTTTTCAGTAACACTATTTAGCCTTTTCCTTTTGCTTCACTCTCTGGGCTACAGAGCTACTGGCTTGATTGCCTCATATTTATTAGATATATTCAGATATCTTTCAGCAGATCTTTCGACTCTAGGAGTTCAAATATAAGATGATAGATGTCGATTTCTATACTCTGTGTGCAGGTATAGTTGGCTAGGCTCTTGGCTGATAGTGGTATTTTGTGGTGTTTGAAGTATTTTAACAGTTTAGAAAGCAAGGTATGTTGTGCAGACGTCAGCATATTACATTCAAATAGGCAATGGTCAATTGTTTCATTATTCATATTACAATGCCTGCAAAGAGGGGACAGGGGAATTGAACCACTTGAATTAGAAAGCTTATATGAGAATGCAAGGAAATTTAGTCCATTTGTTCCAGAACGAATTCTATGATAAATTTTAGAAAGATACTTATTGGGAAAGGGGGAAAGGATAGGATTAATCTTATTAAAATTAATATCTGATAGCCTCCATCGGTAAATATCTCTAATTGGGATTGGTCTCCCACTTGGCTGGTCAATATTTATAGCATTTTTTGCTATTTCATCAACCTGATGATTACCACTTATGCCAGAGTGGCTAGGAATGTACTGAAAGTAAGTTTTTATGCCACTTGAAGCAAGATTATCAATAATACTCAGACAATGATAAGTGTCAATGTCCAACTTATATTGAGGAGCTGAGGCCAGCAACTCAAGGCTTGATAAAGAGTTGGAATAAATGATAATATTATTCGAATTATCAATCAAAGATTGGTTTTGCTTAAGGTGTTCTAATGCCATGATTATGGCATTTAACTCAGCAGACATTATAGATAAATTATTAAATAATCTCTCGCCCATTGCAATGTTCAGGTGAGGAAGGAAAACACCACTTGCAACCTTCTCATTCATTTTTGACCCATCAACAAATATTTGGAAGTGATTTTTATAGGTAAATGTATTAAGTTCTGCAAATTTTTTCTTAACAAAAGCAATGGGGGTTAAATCTTTGTTCCATTTTGAAAATTCAGTATTTAGTATGGGAAATGACCAATTCCATGGAGGGGATTGGGGGAAAGTAGGTGCAATAGACTTTGCTGGTACAGGGAACTTCTTTTGAATATTGGCATACTCATCTGCAATACCTCTATACATGGCTGGATTTCTTAACCAATTATGTAATGTGTGTGAGCTATTTGATTCAATTTTTGTAAGATGTTTTATCAAGAGTAAGCTACGTCTCTCCCTTATTGTTGTTAATCCACTCTCCATAAGCAGAAACTTGGTGCTTGTGGGTTTCCTAAGACCAAATATGAGACGTATTATATCATTTTGTGTTGTTTCAATTTTTTGCATCTGGGTCTTTGCACATGCACCATAGACCATGAGCCCATAGTCAATATGGGGTCGTATATGTGATTTATAAAACTGGAGTAAGGTTTTCTCCTTACAACCCCAGGGTGTGGAAAGAAGTCTTTTTAGTATATTTGCTTTTCTATAACATTTTTTTATTGTGTTTGAAATGTGGAGGTGGAAATTAAGTTTTTGGTCAAGCATGAGACCTAGGTAATTAATATTATTATCTTCTGGAATACTTGTTTTATTTAGAGTTAGTTTTGCATTAACATGGTTTCGCTTCCTGTGAAATTGGATTATTTTTGACTTGGTGGGTGCAATGGGTAAATCTGAATGTTGAGAGAATTTTTCAAACTGGAAAAGTGACTTTTGAAGATGTGACTGTGCTATCTGAAAGGTGTTGCCAGATGACCATAGCACCAGATCATCAGCATATTGTCGATTCGTGTGGGGTAGGTTCATGTCCCAGAGATATAGGGCAAATAGGAGGCAACTGAAGACTGCTCCCTGAGGTAGGCCTTTGGATATTGTCTGTTGGGGTGAAGAGGCTGAACCAACACAAACAATGAAACTTCGTGCTTCTATGAAGGATTTAATAAAGGATACTAGCTTAGGAGGTACGCCGAGGTTTGCAAGTTTATTTAAAAGGATTTGGTGATTCATATTGTCATATGCTTCTTCAAAATCTAGGAAAGCTGCCACTAGGATCTTAATTTTTGAGAATGATTCACTTATTGCATTTGTTAGCAAAATGAAAGCATCTGTTGAGGAGTGGTATTTCCTGAATCAAGTTTGATTGTGTGGGATCATGTTATTTTTCTCAACAAACCAGAGGAGTCTGTGATAAATCATTTTCTCCATTATTTTCCCCATCTCAGGTGTAATCATTATGGGCCTATAAGACTCAGGGTTATCTTTTGGTTTATTTTTCTTTAGAATTGGTAGGAGGGACGAACATTTCCATATATTGGGGAACCTAGAGGATGCCCAAGCGTGATTATAACAATTTAGCAGTTCTTGTTTGTATGAAGGTGTGAGATTCTTTATCCATGTAGGGTGTATATTGTCATAGCTGCTGCTAGTTTTGGACCTAATATGATGTATTGCATTATTCAATTCCTGGATTGAAAATGGATTAGTTATGTACTCGGATCCTGGGCGTGGTTGGTAACTAGGGTTCATAGGAATTGTGGACAGATTGCTTTGATTGTTTGATGTTAGCTTATTAACAAAAAGAGTTGCAAATAGGTTAGCCTTTTCAATATCATTGTCATAATGGGTATTATTATGTATAAGCTCATACAGGAGTGGGTTGGGAGAAGTCTTTTTCCCACATATGTGGCTTATGACTTTATGTATAATTGGCTCATGCATTTCTCTGGAGAGATTATTTGCAAAATTATTCCAGTATTTATATTTAGCATCTATTATAGTCCTTTTTAGATTAGATTCTGCTTGTAATTTTTTTAAATATGTAGTAGGTGTTGGTTTTTTTATGAATTCTGTCCTAGCTGCCTTTTTTATCTTCCATTTATTTAGGCACTCATTTGTCCACCATGCTTTAGGAATTTGTTTAGGGAATGTTTTCTTAGGTGTTGTCCTGGTGATAGTATGATTAGCTGTATTTATTAGTAAAGATGTCAAGGCTTCAGCATGTGTGTCAACTGTTGTGTTAGAAATGCATGAACTTTGGGTGAAACTTGTAATTTCATCATTTAGCTTATTTTGGAAAATAGACCAATTTGCTTTAGTGTTGATATATTTGGAAGTATGAGAAGAAGTTTCAGCGGGTTCATTTAGGGAGCAAACTATAGCAAAGTGGTCTGTACACAGACTATCAATTTTATTTATGTAAATTTTGTTCAAAAATTTAAAGACACAATTTGTAGGTCAATTGTGGAGAATTTGGCACTTTTGGGGTTAAAATATGTAATTAGGTTTGGAGGGGTAGCAACAGCTAATTCATTATTATTTGAAATCATATGCTCAATAAATTTACCAGCTTTATTTGCTGGTTTATTCCCCCACAAAAGGCTGTGGGCATTGAAATCACCACAAATAATGATGTTTTTTAACATATTAGAATTATTTATATAATTAAAGAAATCCTTGGCATCTGAAGTTTGGCCATTAGGGTTATAAAAGCTTATTATGTAGGTTTTTAAATTATTCAGCCAAACACTTATACCAATTACATCAACATCATTTTCAAAATCTGGAAAATTGATGCCACAAAATTTTATATTATTATTAACTAATAAAGCTACACCACCTCCTTTTCTCTCTGAAGATCTATCCTTTCTCAGGATAGTGTATCCCAGAGACTTAATTTGTTGATTTTGGGTTAAATGAGTTTCCTGGAGGCAAGCAATATTAATGGAATTATTATTCATAAATGATATTAGTTCATTTAGCTTATTTTCTGTGAGTGATCTTACATTCCATTGGAGTATCGATAAATGTTGTGTTGTTGATTTATTCTTCATATGACTGTGTATCAATGTTCAGCTTTGTTAAAAGTAAAGCAAGATCTTTTTTTGCTTGAATGAGCATATCATCTGGGATGTAGATTTTTGACAATTCTGCAATAATTTTTATTTTCTGTAGTTGATGTAAGTTCATGGCCTGAACTGCATTAGAGTTTAGAATGAATAAGCATAGATTTGGGGATTGCATTGTTGGTAGTGCATCCTGTTTGTTGGTTAAGGTATTGATTCCAGGTAGTGTTTCTGGTTTGTTTCTTCTTGGGAGGGAGGGCCAGGCTGGACTCATCTCACCGGAAAACAAGTCTTTCTGGCTAGGTGATTCATTCTGATAGTGATTTGAGCTAGGGTGCTTAGAAGATGTTGTTTTATATGGGGTGCTTGATGCATTTGGGGCATTTGACTTGGGGGTTTTGGTTGGTTTCATTACAGTCTTTATTTGGTATTGTTGGGCAGCATTTGCTTCCATTGCTGCAAAGGGGTATGGGATGGCCTTCTCTGTTGATATTTGTAGTGTTAGAGCTCTTTTATTGTATGAATGGCATAATGATTTATTTGTAGATTAATGTGGACCTTTGAAATTGATGCATGTAGGCTGTGTGTTTTTGCAAGTTGTCATCTCTTTATGATGGAAATATTTACAATTACTACACTCTTGGAGAATTTCATTGCATTTGTTTGTTGTGTGTCCCAGTTTGAAACATTTCTGACACTGGATAGGCTTAGGTTTGTATTCCTTGTGTGGTTTGATTTGCCCAAATAGGAATAATTTTTCTGGGATATCAATTTTATCCTTTAGTGTGAATAAGAAGGATCTACTAGTTTTTAGGCCAGTAGAGTTAGGTTTTCCAAGTTGGGTAACATCCTCAACTGGGATTGTGTTTCCAGCCCTATCTGAGAGGCCTTCTTTTAACTCCTGAGTAGATATCTCTGGGGGAACATTGTAAACTACAATTTTTGTTGGTGATTGTTTTGGGTTCCAATTAAATGCAATAATTGGGATATTCAGAAGGGATTTAAGGTTAATTATTGTATCTGCTGATTTCTGATCTTCTACAGCTATAAGCAGAGATCCATCACGGTTAATGTTAAGAGAGAACATTGATTTAAGCAATTTAAAAATTGCAACTCTTATTGCAGTGATCATTTTTATTTCAAAGGGGGTAGTGGGAGTAATTTCAAGGTAAATTCGTAAGTTTTCGGAGGGAGGATCTTGGGCAGGGAGAGGGGAAATGCTTTTAATTGGTGAGATTTTTTTCCTTTTTTTAGAGCTTCTAGAGAGGACCTCTTGAAACCCATTATCATCATTTATGGTTGCATTAGGACCTACAGTTATCATTGTCCTATTCTCCGAATCGGAGCCATCATTAGAACTGTCAGATAATGTGCTTGACCAGCCAGGATGGGTATCTTTCACTATGGAATTTGATTTGGGATCTGGGGGGACGTTTTTTTTGGAGGACTTCTGAACATTGCCTATTGGAAAAAGCTTTAAACACAAATATAAAACTAAAATAAGAAGGGAAAATAGATTATATCAAACCGTCTGCACTATACTATGGGAAGGATAAACACCACAGTATAGCCCTGAGGATAACTTGAGCAGGATAGGTTTGGTACAACTACTGGTTAGAAGCGATAATAATCAAGAAAATATATTTCGATTTTTTGTACGGTTGCTGTTGTTGATTGATGCATCAGACATTACCAAAGTGACAATTTACATCTGACAGACATTACCTCTGGCTGACTATTATTTGTATCCCTATTTTTTTGTGATGATGATGATGAAAATCAGCGCTGATTTTGTAAATCGGTGCCGAAAACTAGAAAAATTTTCAAGCTCAAATAGACACCGATTTCTTTTAAAATTGGCGCTGATTTGGAAATCAGTTCCAGAAATCAGCTACGTGTGTCCAGCCCTTAAAAGCAAATCTCGCCACTCCTACTGTATGAAGAAAAGAAGAAAACGTTTTACATGGTGCAGGCTTATGTTCTGTAGTTGAACTAGAAATAAACAAAACTCTCCTCCTTGTTATAATTTGTTCATAAGGTTTTCCATGTATAACTTCTATTCAGAGCGTTTTGTATCCCAGAAAGTTGTTAAGATAGTTAAATAGCCGAATGGAAACCCAAGTTAGACCACAGGAAGGCAGTTATAGGCCTACAGACTAAAGTATGTCCCAAGAAGGTATTTTGAAATACCTACCTCCACTCCCTCTCTCTCTAGAGGGCAATGACCTTTAAAAAAATCCTGTAATAAAAGTGAAACCATGCAAAAGTTCTGTTTAAATGAAGTACAACAAAGCTGTTTTCAGCTTCACAACTTTGCTTAATCTCAATTTGTGAGGTTTCAGAGATCTGCAAATACATTTCATAAACTTAGAAAAAAACCCATTGATATGGCTTAAAATTTTACTCAAATAACAGGAATTGCATTTACAGAAACAAAACCAGAGAGAAAGAAACTGGTAAAGTTCTACGAAATCATATTTTTGAGTTAGGACAAAAGTGAATACACCATTCAATGCCTTTTGGTCAATATCTACAAAATCATATTATTGAGTTAGGACCCAAAAGTGAATACACCATTCGATACCTTTTTTTATGCTGATTACAAATATAATAAGCATTTCTATCTGAATTTAATTCCCGCCCCCCCCCCTGTATCTGTCACTTCAGATTTCGGGAAGTTATAGCAGATCGAGGGGGGGGGGGCTGAAATTCATTACCAATATAAATGCTCATTATATTAATAATAAGCATAAAAAAAGGCATTAAATGGTGCATTCACTTTATTCCTAACTCAATAATATGATTTTGTAGATATTGACCTGCCTTTTTTTATGCTGATTACAAATATAATAATGATTTCTATTGGAAATGAATTTTAGCCCCCCCCCCCCCTATAAGAGCCGAGTAAGGGTTTGGCTTGGTATAGTCGATATTGGGGGGGGGCTGAAATTCATTTCCGATAGAAATGCTTATTATATTTGTAATCAGCATAAAAAAGGCATCAAATGGTGTATTCACTTTATTCCTAACTCAATAATATGATTTTGTAGAACTTTACCAAGAAACTAATAGGCTAGCTGAAATTTAAGGTAAAATGTTGCTTTGTAAAAATTTCAAAAGTTATAGACCTGTCAAATAGGCACATTTCTAAGACTTAAAAATCAGAAGAGGGTTTATATACAAGCTTGGCAATACCTTCCCAGAGTGTTTTTGACCCTGAATTCTTTACTGAAAGATTCATTTTTCTTACCTAACCCCTTTCTAAGATAGCAAAAAGTAGCTAAACTAGAATGTTACTGTATAGGCTAAAAGTTGAGAAGTACTTAAAAAAGAGACAAAATTCTAATTAAATCTACATAAATAACAGACTCAAAACAATTAGGCTAGGCCTATAATAAATCACAAGAAGTAGGACTAAAATGATGGATATGTAAATTTCATTTTTTCAAAAAGAGGGAAAAGATTCCAGTAAAGGTCTTGTAAATACCTTCCCCACAGATATATCCTCTAGACAATTCAATTGCAGTGAAAATTTGCCCAGGGCAATTACTCTTAACAATTCCACATGTAAATTTGAGATGGAAAAGAGAAAGCAAGAAATATAAAAAGAATTTTGTATAGGAATTCTGGCAAATTCCCCCAGTGTATAATTTCCTTTGACAAGTTCATCCCCTGGAAACTTCACTCCCCATGGAAAGTTCCCTTGTACAAAATTGCCCAGTAGAATTTTTTTTTCTTCCCACCCTAAATTGTATGCATGCTTCCCAATAACAAATACCTATGCATAAACAATGGACAATTTTTTATAACCTTAAAGACTTCCCCTGAGGCGGGGGGGGGGGGGTCATGTTATAATCAAAGGCATAGTTATTGGGCCTTTCAAAAATGATGAACGAAATGGCTATGTCAAAATTTTAATTGGATGATCTTTTGGGGGAAAGGGGGTAGGGGAGGGGGCCTAGTTGCCCTCCATTCTTTTTGGTCACTTAATAAGGGCACTAGAACTTTTGAATGAGTCCTCTTACTATGTTCTAGTTCTGACAATTACAATGTTCTGACAACTGGATTAATACAATCACCTTGGGGGAAAAAAAACAAATAAACATCCATCAATGATTTTTCTTCTGCAGATTGAAGCTTGAAACCTCTACAACAGGGTTCTCTGATATGTTGAATCTGTATGTGTGATTTTCATTTAGAATCTTTGACTTTTAGGGGGTTTTTTCCCCTTTTTGTTGAAAATAGGCACATTCTCTCAGACTTGTAATCTTTAATGGGTAAGACTAAACTTAATGAAACTTATATATTTGGAATCAGCATAAAAATCCAATTCTTTTGATATGTCTATTAATGTCAAAATTCCGTTTTTTAGAGTTTTGGTTGCTATTGAGCAGTGTTGATCCTTGCTTATAGTTTGTTACTGCAAACTGTTTGAAAGATTACTAGAATCTGTTTTTTTTTTTTGTGTGTTTTTTTTAACAGTTCTCCAAAGCAACTGTAGGTCATTATCAGCTTTTTCTAACCAATTTGTATTAATTTATCTTTATGCTGTAATAGCACTCTGAAAAGCCACTTTAATAGCTTTTATCTCATGGTAAGCAGAGAAACATTATATAAAAATAATTTATAAATGTAGGTAAGAATGAAAGCAAACATGATAATGGTTAATGAAGTTAAATTCTATTTTAGAGGCTTTTTGCTATATTTGTAAGTAGTTGAGTTGGTAAATTAAACATTTTGAAAAGTAAGACATTACAAAATATATTTTCTGTTCAAATAAGTCTCAAGAAAAGTGATTTGAGCCTCATACCTTTCCTCAATCCCAATTTATAAGATTTTCAAGATCTATAAAATTGTATCTTAAATTTACATAAAAAACTGGCTTAAAATTATACTGCAATACCAGGAACTCTATTTTCAAAAATTAAATCCATTGAAAAAGAGTGAAAACTCAAAATTATAATAAAATATTTTTAGTCAGAATTCAGATAGGTATATAACTAACATGTATACCTGTTATGTATTCAATCTTCTAAGCTCTAGAAATCAGAAAGGGTAAACACAGTACCTTCTCAGGGGATATTTTTGGCCCTGGATTCATTCTTGAAATTCTCATTCACCCCACTCAACTACTTGTCAAAATAATAAGTAGCCCTTAAACTAGAATTCTATCATTAATAAAAACATAATGCGTAGCCTATTATAAAGTAGGAATCTTGTTGTTTGTGTGTTTTATAGTCTTTTGCAAACATATATCCCACAGCTATATACATGACCCTAGGGTGTGTGCATGTGCATTTTTGGATGATAGAATTATTATAGCCTATCTGGAAAGAGCATAAAAAAGACACCAAGTAGTGTGTTCACCTTGTCCCTACCTCTGTTATGCAATCTCATATATATTTACCAGCCACATTTATAGTTTAGGGCAGACATTAGATGGGAAATAAAAAAAATATGGTATTAGATGCTTTATTCAATGCTCTTTTGAAATATTTTATTTGCTGCTGTCACCATTGAATCTTAGCCCATACTCACTTATGGGGCCATAAGAATGCTAAGTCTCTCAATCAGCCTTGCAGGCTATAGTTTCCAAGCAGTTTCCCTATCTGGTTTGCTCTCTGTGCCTTTCCTCACTAGTAGCCTAAGTATTGTTCCCTGAAAAATTCTAGATTAGGGACTTTTTTCAATCTTGGAAATTAGTTGAAAAAGGTGAATTAAACTCAGGAATGAATTCAGACCCTCAATGATCCCTGTGAAGGTATTTTGAAGTACCTATCTTCATCCCTTTCCCCTCCAAAGGGCACCAACCTTTTACAGTCTTTTTATTACAGAAGTGAAACCTTGGGAAATAGATATCATCAGTTGGGTACCAGAAGGACATATCTCCAAACTTATAAATTTTCAGGAGAGCAAAATCACAAGTTTTTTGTTTCCCCTCTGATAACTGAAACAAAAACAGATTGATATGTAAAATCAGTAGATATCCATCCGTTTTTGTTTTGTGGTTATTAGAGGGAAAATAAAAAAGTTGTGAGGTTTTTTCTGTTCCTCTGAAAATTTACAATTATGGAGATCCATCCTTTTGATACCCAACTGATGATATACTGCTTAAAGAAGGGGTAATGCCAGAGGAGAGGGGCTCTCCTGAAGGATAAACGGTAAACAAAAGAGTAGAACTATAAAATTTCAAATTTTATGCTTTTTGTGATGTTCATAGTCATGTGAGATTACTTCTGTGGATTGGTAAAAATTTCATATACTTTAGATTTTGGACATATCACGATTTTGCTGTTACTAGTAGTGTAATCTTTCAAATATGATTGCTGTGTTTCATTTAAATTAAAGTGAAATTATGTTGAAAAATTACTTGAAAGCATGAATGAGAATGAAAAGAAAGATGAAAATGCAATTATTTGAAAATTGCTACCCTTTATAAAGTCATCTCTTTTAATCTTTTAAGAATTACATCCATTTTAATCTTTTGTTTTGTATATAGCCTAGGTCTATATCTGGGACCATTAGGGGATGGTGGTGGTGGTGAATTGTTGCAAATGAAACTTTAAACATCACAAAGAGCATAAAATTAGAACTTCTACAGTTTTGAAGATTTAACAATTTGTTTTTTTTTAATTTAGGGGGGGGGGGCTTGATATTGCTTTAAATCCTGCTGAAATAATAAGAATTGTATTTAAAATACTAGAGCCAATGAAAATGAGATTAAAAACTGAAAATTGAGATAAATATTTTCAGCAAAATCTAGGTAGGTATAGACCTGTCATCTGTCCTTGCAATAACAAAACAATAGAGATAGCAGCTTTATACTTCCTTCTGCTCAAGATTCATTCCAGAATGTTTCATTCCCCTAACTAAGCCACTTTTCAGACAATACAAAGCCCCTTAACTAGAACTTTACCCCACTCCTCTTGAAACAACATACCACTAGAGGTCCTAAAGCATTGCTAGTACCTGCTGTTTTGGCTTTTTTGAAAGCATGCTACATACAGTGCCTAGGCCTATAGCAATCAAAATTAAAGTCAGCATTCAAATGTAGAGAGCACTGACAATTGGTTTTCTTATGTCAATTGGAATCCCATGCTGCAAAGAGGGTTAAGGGAAAGGTTCAGAGGATTGATCCTATGGGGGCAGGTAATTCCCCACATCCTCTTCTGAGATTGGTTTAATGGACCCTTTTGCTCAGAAAGAGTTTCAGCACTAAAATGTATTTTTGGGGTTTGATCCTCTCCCCCCCTCCTCCAACCTTTTAAGAGTTGCTGCTATGTGCAAATCCTTGTTCCATAAGATACCCATCTAACTGAAAGAACATTCATTAAAAAAGATATGCTTTAGGTTAAATATACCAAAATGGTTGGTCAGCAACATTTATGAATAGTGTAATATTCCATTTATTCTTGCATAGAAAACATGCTGTCATTGTCTATTCTCTACTAGCATCAATTTTTGAAAAATTGTTTTGTAGGGGTCATATTTAATTCTTGACTTCAGATTGGTAAAATGCAAAATCCATGCAGGCATCATATATATCTTGCAGGACAAGGATTGAAAATGTATGTTTTAAGAATATCAAATATTGCTTTGAAAGGTGATCTGGAAGAGGCAAGGCTCCATTATCCACCTGCCTGTATTCCCTCTTTTAATTATGCTGCATGACAGTTGTGAGATGGTTTTTTCTTCACATTCTTGCCAAGGAACACTGGGATGCACATTAGTGAATGTATTTACACTAGATGATAAAACTGGTCCCACAAAGAGATTTTATAGTGAGCTGATAGTTTTTGGGCTCTTATATTGGCATATTCCTTTGCAAATCCTCAATAGGTATTATAAAATTACTAGAAAAAATAAAAGTTGTATGCTTATTTTTCTGAATTGTTATGTATTTTGGACTTCTATTAAGAATTGTCTTGACTTACTTACTTAACTTAAGTCCCATCCATCCTTGAAGGTCGTCTTGGGGCCTCTTTCTTTGTAATGGCGTGGATGTACCTTCTGTATGCCTCATGGTCTTCTGCTAGGCGAAGACGGTCCGAAAGGCAGTGAGGTGTGTAGTTTTCTTTCCACCTTTTTGGGGGATGACCATTTGGATGAGAACTGTGAATTTGGCCATCAAAGGTGATTTTTGGGAGACAGGACTGACTCATCTGTTGTATGTGACCAAGCCATTAAAGTTGCTGGAGCTGGATCTTCATGAGAATTGTTTGTTGTATTTTAAGGCGCTAGAGAAGTTTGACATTTGAGATTCTATCAAGGTAAGTGATCCTGGTGATGCAGCAGAGGCACTTAGTTTCAAATGCTGCAAGTTGTCGATTGTCATCCACCTTCAGCATGTTTCACATGAGTAGATTGCAATGGGGATGATCAGGGTATCAAAAGTCGTGTATCAAAGTATTTTTGCTCACAGTTTTTGACTCAAACATGCTTTAGCTGAAGGATTACTCTTACTTTGAAATATTTCATCTCACTTTATAGCATTGGTAAGTGTCTGGAAATACCAACTAATCATTAGTCTGAAAATAACCATGTGAGGCTATACAATGGGTACCTGAAACTGTTCCAAAGAGACAACGTTGGGACATGAAGTGCTAGTAGGTTCCCAATCCTCACAAGAGAGTAAAGGTTGTTTTCTTGTTTGTGGCTGAAAACAAGCATGTATATCTCCTTATAAAGATTGCATACAGTCTGTAGCCTTCACTAAAAGGTGATGAATCTCAATTGTAGTTTTGTAAATATACTCAGTTTTGTTTCATGGCTGTGTCATCAAGTTAAAGCTTCCAGGATTTTGTTTTGTGGGGGGGGGGGGGTAAAGGGACTATGTTTTGTTTTCAGGAGTAGGGGAAGAATGTGCACTATATTTTTTTTTTTGTCTATCATTGACATGTTCCTTGGCTACTTTTGAAATAAACTTATGCTTTTTTAGCATATGGAATAGGGGAAGAATGTGCACTGCAATTTTTGTTATGCCTGTCATTTGTCATGCTCCTTGGGTAGTTTTGAAATAAACATATGCTTTTTTAGGCCAAAAGTATGTCATCTGGAAGACCTATAAAATGTGTAGTTGTTGGTGATGGAACAGTTGGAAAAACGTGCATGCTTATATCATATACTACAGATAGTTTTCCTGGTGAATATGTACCTACAGTGTAAGTAGTTTTGATTTAAGTGAATTATCCAATCAATTATTTAACCAAAACACCATTACAAAAACCCAAAACACCATTAAGCCAATGATTGATTCTGCTAAAGGATAACAAATGAAAAACTGAACAATGTAAAATAAACATGTTTTCAAAAACCTTTGTTGAAATCCTTGATATTTTATCATTTGCTTTTATTTTTTTAGTAGCATAATGGTAAAAGGTGACAAAGTTATATTTTTTTTTAAGTTTTTATATTATTATAGTTATTGCTGATTAGGAATGGCACTTGAGTTTTATCCCAGAAAGGCTAAACTTTACCCACCCTTACGTTCCCAGCCCACCCTTACCTCTTCAGCTCCTCTTCCTTCCCTACTCAACCTACCAGCCATAATAAAATTTAACAAAGTTCCCCCCAAAAAATAATCTTTTAAATTCTTTTTAAATTGAGGTAGGCTACATGTTCTTCTGCTCTAATGTTCAATGGTAGCTCATTCCATACTGATGGACCCAGGTGTTACATTGAAAGTGAAGACCAAGTACTACGACACAACTCAACCACTATATTATCACTTTGCCTAGTTCCATAATTATGCAAATCACTATTTATTTGGTAAAAATTACTAAAAGCATCAGGGGTTAAACCATTCTTACACTGAAACACAAATCCTTCAGCTTGGTAATCTCTTATCTAACAGGCATTAAGGAGCTTCAGGGATTTAAAACAAGCACATGTGTCATGTACATCCTGGACATACCTACCGATTGTTTTAACAGCTTTATTTTGTAGAACTTGCACTCTTCTATAGTTGCATAAGAAGTTACTGCTCCATAGGAGGCAACCGTAAGAGATATATGGATAAACCAACGAATAATATATAGTTAAAAGTATTCTTTGAGGGAGAAAGTGCTGCAGACGTCAAAGTATTCCTACCCCATGGGCAATTTTTGATGAAATTGCGTCACTGTGACACTTCCATACCAACGTAGCGGAGATGATCAACTTGCTCAACTAGATTAAGACATAAAGTTACCTGGCCAGACACATCCAGTGGTGTACCAACTCTACAAAACGTCATTAAAAATGTCTTGCTAACATTTACACACAATAGACTTAATGAAGTGAAAATCTCCAGCCTTTCCAATGCGAGATTTGCTTTTCTCACCAGGTCTTTCACAGATGAGGCAAACACAGTTAAAACAGTATAATCAGCAAACGAGATAAGACATACATCTTTCAAATAAAGACGCATGAGATCAACATAGATGAGGTAAAGTAGGGGGCCTAACACTGATCCCTGTGGTACTCCACACGTCACTGGAAATACTGCTGAACACACATCATTCAATAGTACTTTGAGGGATCTCCCTGTGTGATAACTTTCAAACCACTTTAAGAACTTTCCGCAGACACCTAACGACTCCATCCAACTTAGCAGAGTTTAAAAATCAACTGTATAGAATGCTTTGCAAATACCTATAAATATAGACTAAGGCGTTTCACCTCTGTCCATACCACTGTTGATTGATTCCATAAGTTGTTGCAAAGCGTTTGTTGTCAAGTGCCCTTTGCGAAATCCGAATTGGGTCTCACTCAGCAAACCATTAGCCTGTAGGAAACTATATAGACGTTTATGAACAACTTTTTCTAATAATTTCGAAAACAATAGAAGGATCGAAATTGGTCTCCAACTCTCAATTTCCTTTTTAGGGCCACCTTTATGAAGTGGTGAAGTGGTATCACTTTCGAAACTTTTAGCTGATCAAGGAAAATGCCCTTTTCAAGTGACAGGTTTATAATAAAAAGCAGACACAGTAGAATATAATGCATTATTACCTTTAACACTCGAAGAGATAAGCCGTCCACTCCCGCAGAATTTGATTTCAAAGATTTTATTATTTTAAGTAGCTCATCACTTGTACACGGATCAAAGGTTAATTCAAAACTCTCACCTCTATTATCACATATAATGTATTCTTGAACCTGTTGACATCTTTTTATTACACTATTTTGCACTTTAATATCAATATTGGAGAAAAAATTACCAAATTCATTTGCAATTCCAGACTTATCATCAGAAGCGAACCCTTCAAGTTGTGCTTCATTCCTTCCAATTTCAGCATTCCCATTGGTCACTTCATTTATCAGTTTAATAGCCAATTTCTAACTTGCAATGATTTTTTTCTCCATTAGCTTTCTTATTTGTGCTTTAATGTTAGCAACAAGGTAAAAGTGTCTAATAAAGGTCAGTTAAAGGTCAAAGGTCAAAAGTTGACAAAAGGTCAAGAGTCTAGTACAATTCTGTGTGGATCTAATAAAATGAGGCAAAGCAAATCTTCTAATATGAACAAAGCTAATTCCATGGATTTGTTCAATTTACTAACATTTTCATAAACAAAGATGGCTTCTGACCCATTACCCACCATTGAGTTAGCATTATCTTTTATCTGAGGCAAGAATAATTAAAAATGCTATGTTTTTTATCCTCCGCCTTATCCTCCGCCTAATCCTCTGATTTTGCTTGAACTTGTATTTCTAATCTTTTTCCAAATCACTAAACTAAACTGAAGATTGAAATCTTTATTGCTAAGACTAAAAAAATATGGGAAATAAAGAGACAACTTATTTAGAATTGCGTTTGGGTAGCTTTGCGATTATGAAACTCTTAATTGAAATCAACATTCCAATTTGCTTAAAAGGTACATAAACAGTTAATTTCAGGGTTTGTTTTTTCTCAGTAGCTAGAAATGGAATGTACTTCTTTGTCAAACAAGAACACAAGAAAAATACTTATTAATGTAAACGGGCCATATTAGTTTTTGTATTTCAATAGTTATGCATGTAGGTTATGTGCCGACTAAGGGGATTCAGTTCCCATCCCAGCATCAGTTCCCAGTTGATCAGTTCCCTGCTAAGCATCAACTAAACACGACCCATAGATATGTCTTTTTACATACATTGACCCATAGATATGTCTTTTTACATACATTTTAACATAAAAAATTATTCGTTGTAAAATAGCCTAGTCTTCCAATTTTTCACATTTTGGGAGTTGGGTATTTTACCAAGTAAGTAAACACATTAGGATTGTAATTGACTTTAAAACCACAAAAAATAAAACACATCAAATATTTACGCTATTCACAAAATAAAATTATATAGTTGCATAAGCTGCTGTACTTATTACAGCTTCCAAAAGTTATCCATTTTTTAGCTGATTAAACATCTCTTTGAAACCCAATCTTTTCTTCATTATTGTGGTAATGGTAAGTTCAGACACTGGCTGTGGCGGATCCTTGGGAGGGGCGAGGGCCCCCCCCCCCTAACGTAGTCTAAAGTAGCGTAGTTTACTTAATTAACGCAAGTTTGTGTTAATTAAACTTTATCCTAACGCAAGTTTATCGGATTGACCTATTTTGCGCCCCCCCCCCCCCTACAAAAAAAAACTGGATCCGCCCTTGGACACTAGAACTACTGTCTCCCAACATATAAAAGCTGCTGACTGTTTTTATGTTTATGTAGACTTTTTTTCAATATAATTTTAAAAAAATTCCATCCTCTGCTCATTTCCCAGTGTACTGCAATACCAGGGTATTTAACAATCTTTTCCATAAACTGGAATCCAAAGTTGTTTTTGAACAAGCAATTTTTCCTTATTTAACAGAATTAGCTTCACCATGCTTTTTCCCAAGGAGCCTCCTTTCCAATGTTTAATCCATAGGGAACAAAATAGAACCACAGTTATTTCATAGTTCTTATTATTAAATAAATTATGCATTGACATAGCATATATAAACAAAACTTGTTATGCAACGGAACTAAACTGGTTCAATGATGCTTTCCCTGAAATAGCTAACCTTTCTAATATGGAGGCTTTGTGAGTACAGACCAGACCAAAAAAGATTGCCCAATGAAGTTTCGTGTGTAATATTTTGTGGGGTTTATTTTCTCTCTTGAGAAGCTTTCACAGGGTGTTAGTCATGCACTGACAAACTTTCATGTCAGTACTCTTATGCTGTTATAACCATTTTTTTTAGATTTGGATTAGCTAAACCAGACATTAATCAGTGCTACATTGCTCCTCAAATAAGTAGTAAATGTTTTAACAACAAGAAAAAAAATATTCATAGATTGACATATTTTTTTAGCGCGTGATATTGGTAGGTTATACTCAGCGGTAATTGTAGCACAGATTTTGTAGCAATAGTGGAAGTTCTAATTTAAGCTCTGGATTGGTTGTAATCTTTTTTTATCACTAGAAGGTGACTGATTCTACAAAAAAGGACAAAGTAGCAAATCCAAAAAAATGTAAAATCTGATTTCCATAGAACTTGTAAAGCTTGTAAAAATTAAGGCCATGGCAGGACCAGTAGACTTGAACCCTAAAAAGTTCACTGAAGCAGTTTTTATATTGTTTGGTAAATCAGTTTATGGTTTTGTGCTACTAAATGGCCAAAGTATTCCCATTAGGGCTATTCTTGGCAATGTTTATTTTGTATTCGTTTTTTCTAAGCCATCCTCCATTTACTTTGCTTTGTGATACTGCTGCTACTAAAAAATCAGTGCTGCACCAAGTAGCCTGAGGCCAGCACAGCTATACACGCATCTTGTTCCAATATCCTTTAAATCCTCATTTTTGACGTATCCCCATCCCGTTCGGAGACGACCTGCTTTTGTTTGGCCCCAAATGGATGGTTAAAAAATATAATCTTTGGCAATCAGCTGTTGTGATGGTGTATTTTATGGTATTTGGGGGTTGTAGTCGTAGATGCCTTTATTTTCCCTTTATAGGGGAGATAAACTCTGGCCCTAAGGTAATTAAACTTTGGTAGCGGGCCTTAGGCTATGACCGAACTAATGAGGCGTACCGACTGGGTATGTTCGAGGGCTAAAAGTAGATCGTAGAGAGGTTGTCTAAAACACAATACTTTTATTCAATTTACACATAGTAATTACAGATATATATATATGCTACTGGGACTGGCTGCCCCAAATACACCACAAGTCTCAAAAGCTACAATAATATATAATAAGATACTTAGGCATTTACAAAGATAAGACAAAATTCCAAGGTATTTCTAAAAACAAAGGACCAGAGGTAAGTTCGGCATAAAGTTAGTATCAGATTCCTCCTTCCGATAAAATGTATTTTATACATTTTTATCAATCACACCTTCCCAGGTAATCGCTAGAAAGTGGTAATTTCTGAATTTCCCGTTAAACCGAACTTGGCAGGATATGTTCCTTATCTTAACAAAAAGTGGTATTTCAAAATTTCATATTTACGTCTTATATGTATTTACTAAATTAATAATTAACTAAATTAGAAAGCTTTACCACAATAATCCCCATTCAAAGAAGAATTGTCCCAATTCTCAATATTTTACTTTTAAAACAACTTTATTTCATTTACAGCTATTATGCTGCCATCTTTGGGTCATTATGTGCATCTACCCTCAATGAGTTTCCTTAGGGTCATGTTTCTGGTCCAATATAGGCCATGTTCTTTTTTTTTGTCGAAGGATTTCAATTTAAAATTCATCCTTGTTTCCCTTTTTCTATGTCACGAGGACTGCCAATTACTCGTTTTCCCTCTTCCTTTACATCTTCTGTTTTAACTAGACCCCAAGCGGCTTAAACATAATGTTAGTTGTTTGCTTAAGCTAGATTTCAAGTTACATTAGACAAGTTTATGAATTAGTCAAGTTTAAATTTTATTCCCTTAATAATTTAATTTATTTGTGTGATGCGGTTGATCTTCCGTTTATTTTTCGTTTTAGAATTACCTTGGATAAATTACATATAACATTATTGATTTTTTAATTTTCAAATATTTTTCCAGTACAAAGCATTTTTACATATTTCAATGACATAAGCCATTTGGCTTTGTATAACATTTTCTAGGCTTAAATAAAGTTATGTTTTTATCTCACTTTCTGACAAAATTGTAGTACAGTCTGTTTTACTGCTATAGTTTCCAAATATCAGTTGATCAAGTATGGTTTGGTTTCTATGGTATGAGATGATAGTATCAGGATATTATTGAACTGGCTTTGAAATTTGCTACTTCCCAAAAATGTGTCAAAATTTGATTGAAGGAAAAATGGATCCGAAAAGATGTTATGAAAAATTTGATTTCCAAAAAAAAGTTAATGCAGTATCTAAAATAAATATCCACATTAGTATACATGTAAGTATACAATTTTACATATATTGTAGAAAGAAACACTCAATTTTGTATTTCATCTGAGTTAATTTCGTAACTCAGTTTAATTACTTTTATGTACTTTTCTCTCTTTTCATTACTCCAAAAATAATATCCCGCTTAAATCGAAACATAAGTTTTCTTGCTGGATTATTTTTTTCAAACTTAATACTAAACTGATTATTTCACAATAAAAAATTTTAATACGTTGACTCGAGGTCAAACATTTACATATAACATTAAATCAATAGTTAAAACTTTAAAGTTGATAAAAACATAGTATATATATATAAGCATTGTGTAATAGTTTACATAAGTATTTTTTTTTTTAATTCGCAAAACTAGATAGGATATTTAACTACTGTTTAAAACTTAAAGCATAAAAAAATAATACATCTTGAATGATGTAAACATAAAAAAACACAAATACTCAACATTTAATTCACTATTTTTATAGGATAGTTTAGGTTAAATATATATATAAATATATATATATATATATATATATATATATATATATATATATATATATATATATAAATATATATATATATATATATATTAACCGAAGTTATGCTGATACTTAATTGTTAAAAACAAATAACAATTATAAACCCTAATAATTTATTTAATCACTGCAGTATTTGTTCTTTTACAAGTTTTAATTAAGTCCGTCAAGACTTTTATATGATAAGTCCTAACTGCAATTAAAATATTTACAAAACAAAAGCAACTCCACCAAATAGATTGATGCACTATAACTAATAACTATAATTAGCCTCTATATAAGGGCTTGGTAATATTTCATATAACACAAATTTTCTATTTACATTTATATAATTTTTTTTTTTTTTTTTTTTTTTTTTTTACAATTCTCTGTTTATAAAATTTTTTCGAACTATATTTATAAAAGAATATATTTTCTCAATTAAATTTTTTACAAATATATAACTTTTCCCATATACGACTATAGGGGAACGCGGGGTGGAACGGGTAAGGGGCGGAACGGGGTAGATGGCAAGAAAGGTGCTGCGCCAAGTGGCAATAGCTATAACTACTCCAGCTCGGTACAGCTGAACTGCGGAATCCATGTTTGTTTAGTTTCCTTTCGTTTAATGAGAGAACCAGTTGTCTTCTAGTTATTTGCTGTTGGATTGCAACTTTTATTGATTTTGTAATAAAGGTAAGGTTAACACGCTTCTTTGCATTACATCTGTAGCTAGTCATACTTGTAATACGTTCTATGGGCTTTGTTTTAGTCACCTTATTGTTTCTTTACTTGAAGTTTTTGCGTGGCCATAACCTCCAAATAATAAGGCGTGTTCCTGGGGTGGAACAGGTGGGGCGGAATATCCTTGATCCTTCATCTGTATATCGAGGCCTAGCTATCTTAACTTTTCTTTGCTTATAGCCCGAGATGTTTGGATCAAAGTAAACATTTTTTCAGCTAATTGTTTGATATATGGTCAGTCAAACGAGTACCTAAGACTGTCCTTAGAGACGATTCCTCTGGAAAATATTTAACATATCTTCTTCAGTTTTTCAAAGTGCCCACGTCTCAGAACTATACTTGACCACTGTCATTACTCTGGCCTCAAAAATCCTAATCTTAGCTCAATGACTCATCTTCTTTTTCTTCCAACCTTTTTTGAATCATAAAAAAAAAACTGTGCCTAGACTATTCTGTTTTCTAAGGTTAAGCATCTGTGCCTTCTTGATATCAATCTTTGAACCTATTTTTGCACCCTGAACCCTCAAAACCTACAAAATGTGTTCATTTTTCTAAAACTTTAATCTAGGACACTCTTCCCGTCTGCTTCGTCCAGGTCTAGGAGAGTTTTATCTTCCAATCTAATTTCATGCTCTTCCATAATTTTTGCTGTGTTCTTTAGCACAAAGTCCATCAAAATAATCCATAGAAGCCAGGATAGGATATAACCCTGCTTAACACCAGACAAACTACTAACCTTATTTCCTACCTTAACCGCAACAGTATTATTCCTGTACATAGCCAAATCACTTTAATGTACTTATCTGGTACGTCATACATGGATAGGGCTTTCACTAAAGCTTTTTTTGTATCAGCTGAATCAAATGTCTGTAAATCTATAATTCTATAATCTATAAAAATGTAAATCTTGTAAATCTATAAAAATGTCGTAATCTATAAAACCTAGGACTAAATGGGTATAATGATTCAAACACACTTAAAATATTAAGTTAATGGTAAAATTTGGTCTATACGTCATTCCCCTTCCTAAAATCACACCATTTTTCTCTTAAACTTTGTCGGCAGCATCTCTTCGTCTAAAAAATATCGTCATGAAAAGTAATGTGCTTCATATGAAATGAAGCCCTTGCATCTGTAATTTCCCCACTCACTCTCATAACCTTTCTTATAAGGAGTTAAATTAAAGTTTCCCAAAAATCACTTGGTTCTTGCCTTTTTCAAAAATCATATTCATAATCTTTAGTAACTTATCTCTAACTTTGCAGCCACCGTATTTCAAAAACTCACCACAAGATTAGCAACAGAGGCCTTGTAATATAGTATAGTTAGAAGTTCAACTTTTTAACAATATATCACATATTAATGCAATAATTAAAATACCATTTTTTTTTTGAAAGGCATGAAAAGTTTGTTTTATGCATTTTTGTTCTAGTGCGTGTAGGATCTAACATTTTTTGTTGTGTCTGTTTCTTACGATATATCAGAAGAATTTGCTAACCTACACCATTTAACTCTTCTAAGCAAATCCAGAAAATTGTGTGCGCGTAAATTTACTCTGAAAATGCAAGGCAGTTTTCTATATGATAAGTAGTACTGCAGCCTTCCAAAAGGGAGCAAGTTTATTTTTTTCCAGTATTTTGTTGGGTCTTTCCAAGGAGCTAATTTAGGCTCTTTATGCTTTGGTAAGTTTCTTATAGTGTTATTCCGTCATCTTACAACTTTTTATTGTTAATCGAGGCAGTCATCTCCAGATTGTGGACAGCTTAACTATTCTAAGCTTCAGAGATTGGTGCCCTTACTCCTAAGCTTGATTTTGACTTAACACACTAATAGAATCTCTACATATTGAAGATTGTTTTGAGTAGTAAAAAGTGCCCTCATGGCATTCTATTTCCTGAAAACTAATACAAACGGCAGCAGTAACTAAGCACCAAGGAATTCCAAATATCTTAACCAATTAAATCTGCTGTTTTTTTTCTCAATTAAAAAGATTTGGTATTGCCAGGATCGATCTAAAACTTTATTGTTTTATGTTCCGCCCTTGCCTGTATACGCTTATCCTGTTTGGGATCTATGTCTCACAAATGATCAGACTTGAGAAATGGAGAATATTCAAGAAGGGGTTTCAAAGCATTCTTGGTTCTTCCTTTACTACTATAATTTGGGTTTATATCAGCTTTATCTGACTTCTTTGGAAATGCGAAAACATGGAGGCACAATAGATTTAAGATAGACATATCTACGATCTCCCTAGATTTTTTTTTGGGGGGGGGGAGTATTTTCATTGAAAAATACCTTAATGGTATTTTCATTAAAAAAATCGAAAATAACGAAGTCACCTCTCCTCCCCCCGCTTCACTATTTTCATGAATTTGCGCTCCTTTTGGGAACACTTTTGTCTTTTGATTTTTTTGTCCCCCTCCTGAATGATATACAACATATTTATACTCATGTTTAGCAGGATTTTCAAACGTAAAGGTTTATTTTAATACATAATTTTTTAAGGATTTAGAGATAAAGGTTTATAAACCATAATGGTTTATAAAGATAAAGGTTTTTATAAGAGGGTTTAAATCAGCTTTACCCGACTTCTTTGGAAATGGGATAACATAAAGACACAGTGGATTTGATTTGGGAATGTGTATAGTCTGATTTTACTCTCATTCTTTATTCTTACCAAGACAACTTACAAACTAAATATTGTACTAGACGGATAAGTCAGAAAGTGAACAATAGCTAGCCAAGATAAAAAAAAAGAAAATTAATTCGGATTTATATTTCAGATTTGATAATTATTCAGCACCTATGGTGTGTGACGGCGTTGCAGTGAGTTTGGGCCTTTGGGATACTGCAGGCCAAGAAGACTACGATAGATTACGGCCCCTTTCTTATCCACAAACGGACGTCTTCCTAATTTGCTTCAGTGTAATTAGTCCGTCATCCTATGAAAATGTAACGTCCAAGTGGTATCCTGAGATTAAACACCATTGTCCAGATGCACCGATTATTTTGGTTGGAACTAAAATTGATCTGAGAGATGACAAAGATATGTTATCTTATTTGTCAGAACAAGGGATGAGTCCTATTAAACGAGAACAGGGTCAAAAATTGGCATCTAAAATTCGAGCAGTTAAATATTTAGAATGCTCTGCACTAACACAGCGCGGATTAAAACAGGTATTATTACTTTTAAATTATTCTCTTTTGATAAAATAGTTGTTATCAACATGCTTTGTTTGAACACGTGTGTATAGAAATTGTTTTTTCAGTATTTAGTATAATCGAAGCTATACTTTTTTGGGGAGTTTATTACAATTATTCCTTAAGCACCATCTCGGTTAGCCCCTCCCTATCCCTTAGAAAGCCAGGGTTTTGTGTGGTTTGAAAAATAAACTGTATTTTTTGGGCGCCAAGGCTGGCTACTCCTTTGGAGGAATCTGCACTGAATCTTGTAAGTTAATTATTCCTTGTCTTAAAATTAACTTTTCCTGTGTATCTTGCTTGTTCTGTTTACTTCCTTGCTTGGATATTATTAAGAAATCAGTCGAGTAGAAAAAATAGCTAACACGGAATATACAGTAAGTCATATAGCTCAAACAACCAAATGAATACCCCGAACAGGGACGTACGCAGGGGGGGCCGGGCCCGGGCCCCCCCCCCGAAATCTCACAGATTTTTTTCATTTTCCCATAATTTTCTGATTTTTCTCACAGAATAATGGGTTTGAAGGATTTGACCCCTCCCTGAAACAAATTGGCCCCCCCCCCGAAACAAATTCCTGCGTACGTGCCTGACCCCGAAGTATGAAAATTACATAAAAATACACAATTTTGGGTTATATAATGTTAGGAAATGGCCAAAAACCTTCGTTTCTTTACTGTCCTCCTTATTTTTTGCAAAATTTAGGCATAGTATGAGTGGTTATAGTTCTCAAATTTATAAACAAAATTCTGTTGGAATTTTGGCAACACTGCGACTAAAAACAACCTAATTTCTTAGTGTTACTAATTCATTGATGCTTTGCAATGAAAGAGTTCAAAGCTTTGAAAATCATGGTAATTGTCCATATTTGCTGAACAGTGGCGTCGATTCACGAAAACTTAGGGGGGGGGTTGCAAAAACGACCAGTTAGCCATGATAAAATATAAAATAGCTATGAAATAGAAATAAGAATGTATTTTCAAAGTTTAGGGGGGCAACCCCCCCCCCCCCCCCCCCCTTAATGAGCGCCCATGTTATTGAAAACATTTTCTGTTTCTGTATAGTGACAAACCGAGTTTTTATTCAGTGCTAGAATTTCGATAAAGCTGTAAAAAAAATAAGCTACAATCATTCCTGGTTAGGTAACACTTATTATATAGTTGAAGATTAATGTCACAGAATCATTGTCAAAATCAAGACGTTGCCCTAAGTAGATTGGACGTTACTTTAAAGCAGATGATGTTACTTTCTATAATATATCCCGATTCGTGCTTAACACGCTTTAACTACATAAATAGTAATAAAATATATCACATTATGACCTTGTTTATACTGCAGTAGGAAAAGATAAGAGATAGAAGGACTCGGTTAATATACTTCACTAGAATGTTTGGTTCAACGCACTACATCTTAGAACATTTTAAAGGCGATTTCTTGTAGCAATACCAAGATGTTTTCAGTAATATGGATCCACACTTGCCGCCGTGGAAAAAAGGGGGGGGGACTGCCAAGTAGCAATGCTACTGCAGTTCTCAAATTTGTCGACAGATTTTGTATGAAAATACCATTTTTACATATAAAAATACTTTTTGCTCAAAGAAAAGCTGTCAAAACACAAGTTGTGCTGCTAAAGTATCGACAGCTTATGGAATTCTGTCGAATTCTGCTACTGGCAGCTTTGGAACTTTTTCCATACCTACACTTGTTGTGCGGAAGGTTGAATTTATATTTTTAAAGGTAATGAGCCATCCTTGTCAAGCTTTGCAGCATTTTGGGGTGGGAGGGGGGGGGTTAAGAGACATGAGTGGTATATTTAGAAACAGCATAAAATGCCTGCTAATCAAGTGACAGCGACCATATTGCAATATCAAAAATAGGGGAAAATAGCTGTAGAAGCCTTTAAGGAAAAACCCAAAGGGATAATTTAGATTTAGCCCTTTCACCCCTGAAAATTTTTTCTGTGCAAGAAAATTCTGATTTTCTAGAATAGGGCTCATTTTGACCCTATAAAACTTCAGACTGTGTTAGAAAACCGTCGAGGTACATATTCTTAGAAAGCTCAATCCCTGTCAAATGACATTAATGAGGACTAGAAGGGTATACCAGCAAGACAACTTCGTTTATACGAAAAATATAAAAAAGGCACAAAACATATGCACAAAGTCGAGTTTTAAACTCAGTAAACATGGTAGGCTACATCTTAAAGCAATTCCTGTCTTTGTTCAGACACAGCACAACCTCACATTTCTCACAACTTGAAACCCCCTTTTTTCCTTTTGGGCACTTTTCATAGCGGCACTGGGCTTCTCGACCTTCTAAATGCACAAGGAAGTGATTTACTCGGTCATACCGGACGCTTTCGATCGTGTAAGTTGATCGCGCTGCAGGTCGGGACGGCGAAGGAGCTGGAAAATTCTCGGCATCTTGTTGCTGGTGAGGACGACCAGCTCTTCGTTTAGAGATCTGCTTCTCATATTCACACTTCAGCAGTGCTTCTGTAATTTCGTTCCGGAATTCGAAAAGTGACAAAGGTCCACTTTTTCGTCTTTGTTTCAATTCAATACAAGGCAACGAGATGATCCAGCTTGTCTACTCCTCCCATGTTGAAGTTATAGTGACCAATAACGTCAGGTCTTTTCGCATCAACCTTCTCCTTCTTCTTGTTACTCCATCTTTTCACTGCTCCACCTGCACCGCAATGATTCGACGCCATGTTTACTGCGGTGTTGTCAAACCAACACACAAGGACAAGTCCCTTTTCAATGTCGCTAACTTCGTCCCACGACCATCGTCCTTTCTTCCTAAGATCCTTCTCATCTGCAAGCTTGGCTTAGGCTATCCTGCCCTTTCTGATAGTTCCTGCTGCAAAGAAGCCATCTGCTGCCACCTTTTCAAGCAGTGGTAACGTTGTAAGGTAGTTGTCGAAATACACTTTGTGATAGACATGCTTGTCAATTTTCTCCAACAGACTAAGAACAATGGCTTCTCTTAAACCTCCAGCTTGTTCTCTGTGCTCCTCCCCAATAGGGGTACTCTTTCCCTCATAAATTTCAAAGTCATACATTATACCGGAAGAACCACAGAGAACTAAGTTTTTCAGTCCCCACGGTCTTAGCTTTGTCTTATGTATTGCTTCATCCTCGTCTGGCCTTTGAAGGGGATCATCTGCTCGTCTACACATAGGTTTTCCTCCCTTTCAAGGTCCAAACACCGCGCTCTAACAAGGGATAATACAGGCTTGACTTTCCATAATATACCATTGTCGTTCCTATCCTCTTCAGACGAAAAGTGGAGATGATTCAGTAATTTATGGTATTTATCTGTTGGAAGTGTTCTTGCGACTATGAGAAGAAAGTACTTTTTGTTCCAGTAAAGTCTTATTTGCGAAAGATTGAGGGGTCCCATAAGGATTGAGGTCCCAACCATTTGGCGTATCTCTTGGGCCAAACTTTTGCCTCTGACTGCTATAGTTTTACCGTGTTCCTTCATATGGTACAAGTCCGTCTTTTCAGCCATAATCTCAAAAAACTCAAGCGGAATATACTTATAGAAGTATTCGACAGGAGTAAGCCCCCCAGTCTGAGAGTCCCAGTCTTGTCGTTTGACGTACACTGACTTGTGTAAATTCTGACAGCCAACTAGATGGTGTTGTCACTAAATAGAAATCTCATTGATTAGTTTCGGCTATCTAGTTTTAAATGATACTACAAAAGTAGACAAATAAATGATATACCTACTTGAATTTCTAACTAGAAATTACACACCTCCAACAGCCTTTTTCCCACTTTTTTTCTAATTAAATTTTCGTCCACTCTAGCGTTCCAAACAAAACATGTGATATATCAATAGATCGGTAGATTTCTCAAGAATACAAATAGCATGGTTTTAGTTACTACTTTTCACACTAGATAGCATCTGGTGAGCAAAAATTAGCCACCCGTCATTTGACGGGCTCCGGGGCGAAAGGGTTAGGCTGGGTTTGAATTTTTGGGTTAGGTAGAAGGTAAGTAGGCCAAACTTGCAGCCGCTGAGTTGGACCACACAGCGCTAGGAATAACATTGGGAGAATGTGATATATTTAAGGCTTATGTTCCCCTTGAAAGATCCGTTTTTGCGACGAGCCTACAGCTGTAACTTCCACCAAGGGCATAAGTTATTTATTATTTTCATATCTAAACATTTACCGACATGGAATTGGAATGTTACATATACTTTTTATTAGAAAATGTTGTAAACTTGCTAAAAAATCGGAAAATTTACCTTTTTTGCATGTTTTCAAAGCATTTTTCAATCCACAAAAAAAATCCAAGGCAAATTTCAAAAATTGAAAGCTGACTCAGTTATTGAATGATGTCAAAATGTTCGTCTTACGTCGAAGAATTAATACTTCAGGACTGCTAAAAACTGAGACACAAAGCATGCAGAGGGGACATAATAGGAGATAGCTTTTGAAGCCACAGTTCACGCTAAATGATCTTAATGAAAGATGGGGTTCAAGCCGCTCTAAAAAAATGCAAAAAGTGTGACAAGAAGATTCTGAATGTACTCTGTGGTCTTTTTTTTTTTTTTTTTTTTTTTTTTTTTTTTTTTTTTTTTTGTCGTCCTTGTATTCAATCATGAGAGGATGAATCAGGGAAAATGTTTTTCAAACGATTGCAATCAAGGGATTTTTGGGATTTTGATTCGATCCCACAGTAGGCCTAACTCAGTTTCGTGTAAATTTTACATTTGTGTGGAGCAATACTGTTTTACTAGCTATTTTATTGTGAAATTATATTATGACATGTTTATTATGAACTTGTGACCTACGAAATTTCTTTTTTTTTTTTAAGTTAAATTAGGGTTTATTCATCAACCAAAAAATAACAAAATCCAGAAGCTAAGCTTGTACAGGAGATCACTACCCCAACTAGGCCTAAAAACAACAAAAAAGAACTGTCACATAAAAATCCCTAATAAGCGACCCATACCACCCCTACTAATTATCAACTCATCAATTCTCAGCATCCAACATGTTTGACCTTGTCCTTCGCTATCCATCAACCAAACACAACCCCCCCCCCCTCAAAAAAAAAAAATAATTACAAATTAAAGGCAAAAAAGACCGGAGAACTGACTCACTCACCCCCACATACCCTATAACAGTGTTCTTTTTTAACAGACTTCTAAATTCAAAGACATCGGTCACCTTCTGGATCTCATCTGGTAGACTATTCCAAGCACGAGGGCTAACATTGCGGATACAAAACATTGACCTAGTCATCACAGGCTTAGGTGGTCTAAATTCATTCGAACGTCTTAAACTTTAAGAATGTGCACTAGAAACAGGCATAAAAAATCTTGAAAGCAAATTGGTAGCATTTTATTCTGATGTTTAAACATAAAACTTAATCAATCCAAAAAATGGAACAATATGCAGTTCAGCATACCTTGCTCTAACCGAGGAACGCTTATCATAGCTTTATTATCACAGCTTTATTCTGTAATACTCTAATCTGTGAGTATTCAAACACAAACGTTGGAAGACCAAACCAATATACAATAAATCAAATACGGATGAATAAGGGAGAAATAAAGCATTCTGAGAACCGGTCTTGGGAAAGTACGCTTTAGCTTCCGTATAAATTCCCAAATTTCGGGCAACCTTAGTTGCAATTTGATTAATATGGTCTTTGAAACTCCAGCACTCATCAACTATCACTCCAAGAAAGTTCACTGCTCTAAAACGTACTATAGCCTTCCCATCAAGTTCTAGTTTCTCAATCCAGGGGTAGTAATTTACGTTTCTCCCGTAAATCACAAATGGACCTTTTTTATGATTTTATTTAAGTTTATTAACTCTCATCCATTTTTCTATTTGTTCCATTCCCTTTTTCAGAATTAATAGAAGTTCACTTTCCGTCCTCGCAGCAACTGTAAAATGTGTATCGTCAGCAACACTAGAAATTATAGTTCTGGGTCCGCGATCCTCTTTATCCAATTCAATTTGAATATCAAGGAAATGATCGGTATCCCTTGACACTATTCGTTTTTATCGCTGTGTTTCATGCCACGTTATATTGTCAAATTATATTAATATTTTCTATAAAAAAAAATTAGTTGTTAACAAAAAATTTTTAACAAAGGATACTCTCATAAATCCCTCCAACTTACTGAAACTTGTATCCCCCTCTCTAAAAGCCTTATTTACTTAGGAATGCCTATTGGAGATTCAATTTAGGAAACTATTAAGCTTGCCATCCAAAATCTTCAAAAAGGGCAAGGATAGTTTCGATATTTATAGTTCTGAGTACCTATAATTTTGCTATATGCTCATCCTGTTTTGAAATTAAAAAAAAAAAAATGATGTGCTCTAAAACTGGATTCTGGCACAATTTTTGTAAGATGATTAAATTTAAAAAAAAAAAAGTTTTTTTAACTGAAAGTAAGGAACGACGTTAAAACTTAAAACGAACAGAAATTATTCCTATATGAAAGGGGCTGTCCCCTGCTCAACGCCTCGCTCTTTACGCTAAAGTTTTTTATTGTTAACAAAATAGAGTTTTGAGACAGTAAAACTTTAGCGTAAAGAGCGAGGCGTAGAGGAGGGGACAGCCCCTTTTATATACGGAATAAGTTCTGTTCGTTTCAAGTTTTAACATCGTTCCTTGCTTTCAGTTAAAAAAAAAATTTTTTTTATTTTATTTTGAAGGTTTTTGAATTAATGCAGGTTTTGATTTTGGCTTACCGTATATGCATAATTAAAACAAAATCTGCATATTAATTTTACTTTTATTTGGTTGAATGACTTTCTCGAAAGTTGTTTAGTTTTATTTACGAACGTTTTTATTAGTATTAAATATACGTAACTTACGAATTAACATACGTAACGAACTTCTATATTCATAGATTTTTAATACGTATATTAGGGGGTTCGCCCCCTAGTCAATGCTCTTTATACTAAAGTTCGAATTGTGTTTCAATTCTTTAAAAATGACCCTTAATCACAATGGCCGTTAATTAGAATAAATAGCTCTTATGAAATTACTAAAAACTCTTTGGCTTAAAGAGCTAGATATTGACTAGGGGGTGAACCTAATCATATACGTAATATTTTCTGTTCGTTTTAAGTTTTGATGTTGCTCCTCACTTTCAGTTGAAAAACTTGTTTTTTTTTTAATTAATTTCCGATCTTTTTCTTTAATAATACTGGGAAATCTGGCGCCCCTTCATAGCAATGTCCCTTCCCCCATGAAAACTTCCTTCATGGAAAGATCCTCCCATATAACCCCCGACCCCCCCCCTTCCACCTACCAGAAAAAATCCCCCTGAAAACGTCTCTATACTTCCCAATAACCAATACTATATGTTAACATTGGGTAAAGTTCATAACTTTCAGCCCTCCCCCCGGGGACTTCGGGGGATCAAGTCATCCTAAAAGATAAAGTTATCATATTTTCGACCATGCTGAACAAAATGGCTATCTCAAAATTTTGATCGAGTGACTTTGGGGAGGGGTCCTAGTTGCCCTCCATTTTTGGTCACTTAAAAAGGGCACTAGAACTTTTAATTTCTGTTCTAATGAGCCCTCCACGATATTCTAGGACCACTGGGCCGATACGATCACCCCTGGAAAAAACAAACAAATAAACACTCATCCGTGATCTTTCTTCTGGCAAAAAATGTAAAATTCCATATTTTTGTAGATAGGTGCTTGAAACCTCTACAGTAGGGTTCTCTGATACGCTGAATATACTTTACTTACTTACTTAAAGCTCTTGCTCGGCAGCGTCGCCAGCGTAGAGGGAACCAGTCGTCAGCGCCGTCAGTCTTCTCCAGAGTGGTCGGTTCAGGGCGAGGGTTGTCGCTTCAGCCGGGTTGATGTTTCTGGAGGCGAGCCGATCACGGATGACGTCCGCCCATCTGGTGCGTGGTCTTCCCCTAGGACGCCTCCAGCCGTTTGCAGCAGGGTCGAAATCGAAGATGAGCCGGGCGGTTGTTTGGGCAGGCAGACGGAGCAGATGACCATACCAACGCAGCGAGCGAGACTCAAGCTGCTCGGACAGGGGTGGGAGTTTGAAGGACCTGAGGATTTCCGAATTTCGTACTCTGTCGGACCATCGGGAGCGTTCGATTTTTCGGAGGTATTTCGTCTGGATGGCATCTACCTTCAGCGTCTGTGTCTGAGTCAGCGACCAAGTCTCGGCAGAATAGAGCATAACGCTGGCAACCGAAGCAGAATATATTCGTGCTTTGGTGAGACGGCTCATCTGGGGTTTATGGAAGACTGTTTTTAGAAGGCGACCGAAGACAGAATTTGCTTTTGCCGCTCTTGCTGATATTTCGGCATCTAGGCTTCCGTTTGAGCAGACAATTGAACCAAGGTAGGTAAACTGCTTTACTACCTCTACAGTTTAGCCACAAATTTCCACAGATGACAGGGGGTTGGACGGCGTTTTCTCAACGGCCATTATCTTGGCCTTTGACCAATTTATTTTCAGACCGAGTTTCTCAGCGGCAGAGGCCAGTGTTTCCAGTGTAGTTTTGAGGTCACTAATGTTTTCGCATATTAGCGCCACGTCGTCGGCAAAGTCGACGTCTGAAAGAACTCTTCCAGCAAAGCCTATGCCAAACGGCTGCACCTGCTGTGTTTTATTCAGGATGTGATCTATTACACAGTTAAAGAGCTCAGGTGCAGCGGCACATCCTTGCCGGACACCATTTTTAATTTTGAAATATCCAGAAGGCCGTCCATTTACGATCACCGCACTTTCAGTGTTATTATACAGCTCTTTGAGGAGACGGACGATTTTCGTGGGTACGCCAGCAAACTGAAGGATTAGCCATAGTGACTGCCTATCGACAGTGTCGAAGGCAGATCAAAAATCGACAAAGGCAATGTACGCCTTCCTCTTATATTCTAAAGTTTTATCTACTAGCTGTCTAATCGTATGGATTTGCTCGGTGGCGGACCTGCCTGGCATGAAACCAGATTGCTGGGGGCGACGGAGGGCATGGAGGTATCTTGTTGCCCGTTTGAGAAGCAGCATAGCGAAGAGATTTCCAGGAACTGAGAGTAAAGTTATGCCACGATAATTGCTACATTGTGCTTTGCTCCCCTTCCTCTTGTAGATTGGTACATGTAGGCCCTTCTTCCAGTCTGAGGGGGTTTTTTCAGAGTGCCACACAAGGTTAAACAGCATTTGTAGCCAGAGGATCATGGCTGGACCCCCATTTTTAAGGAATTCCGATGTTAGGCCACATATTCCTGGCGCTTTGTTATTCTTTAGCTTGTAGGTGGCAGCTTTTATTTCCTCCGCTGTAAATCCAGGACCATTAGGAGAAGGTATGGTAGTAGCCGCAGCAACCGCAGGCTCGTGGTCCGTCTGGTCTGGTGGATCTGAGTTGAGCAGTTTCTCAAAGTGGTCCTCCCACTGGAGGAGGCATTGGGATTGGTCGTAGATATTCTCACCGCTAGCGCTTCGAAGGTATGTGTAGTTTGAGTGTGCTGACCTGGCAGCTCACGAAGAATCGTGTAGGTGGCTCCACTGCCCTCTTTCTTGGTGGCCTCTTGCAGTTCGGATGCCTTGCTGTCAATAAAAGCCTTGCGGTCTTTATACAGCATGGACTTGCGCTCTTTCTTTAGCGGTCTGTATGTAGCCATGTCCCTGCCAAGACGTGCTTCTCGCCTGAGCTCTATGATGGTAAGGGAGTGATTACTGATCCAGTCCTATTTCTTCCGTTGCCTCATTCCAACAACGTCAGTTGCTGCCGCAAGAGTGTTCTCTTTGAAGGACATCCATGCAACTTCACTATCATCGCATTGGCCAAGGACCTCAAATCTGTTGGATATCTCCACATGGTACCGCTCAGCCAGAGCGGGGTCCTGTTGGATGCAACCGGCATCAATTTTCCGAGAAGACTGGCTGTTCTTCATAGCTTTGAGGCGGAGCTTAATTTTGGCCGCTACCAGTCGGTGATCGGTGTTCCCAAGCTCAACGTCACGGTAGGTGCGGCGGTTCTAAGCAGACGACAGCCATCGTCGACGTACGATGATGTAGTCGAGTATCTTCTTTGTTGATCCGTCATTGCTATACCAGGTGTACTTGGCTATATTTGGTCTCTGGAACCATGTGTTCGCAATCGTTAGATTGTGGGCCAGACAATAATTCAGCAGCCTCTCTCCATTATTGTTTAGGCTATCCACTGTAACAGGTCTAACAGGGAGATCCCACAGGCCTGATTCGTTTGAAACACTTACATTCAAGTCTCCTAGTAGGAGGAGGTAGTCGTGGGGAGGTACAGAATATAGTTCAGAACTAAGCAGGTTATAGAAATCGTCTTTGTCTTCTTCATCAGCGTCGTTTGTGGGGGCATAGCACGTAATGACAGTTTTTTTGCCGTGCTTCCCATCCAGTCTTGCGGTCAGGAGTCTAGGCGATACTGGTTTGAATGACAGGAGGGCCCTACGTGCAGCACTGTTCAGTACTAGGCCAACGCATCCTCTTCTTTGGCTACCGCCAGACCACAGCAATGTGCGTCCTTCACCTATGTCCTCTTCACCATGTCCAGGGAGGTGTGTTTCGGTGACTCCAGCTATTGTGACTTTATATTTTTTTTAGTTTTTTTGCTAAAAGAAGCTTCGACCAGGGGTGGTTCAGCGTCAGGACGTTCCAGGTGGCCACATTGGTGCCACCTTGGTCAACGATGTTCAGAGGGGATTGTCCTTGGGTGGTCCGAGGTCGATATGGGGTTTGAGATGATGTATCCGAGGCTGAATTTCTGGTTCCATTCGTAGCAATAGAAGTTTCAGGAGGAGGGCTGCCAACCCAACCGTCCCTAGATGCATTTGGTTCTCTGATGGCTAGCCAGGTATCCAGAGGCACGTGGAGGTCGTTCTTCATGCGCCAATTTGCATGGGAACTAACTCCGGACGAGCATCATTACCTCCAACTACGCTGAATATGATGGTGGGATTTTCATTAAGGTTTTATACCTTTTAGACGGTCTTTCACCCTGTTTTCTAAAATCGACCAAATTTTCTCAGGCGCCTAACTTTTGATGGGTAAGACTAAACTTGATGAAACTTATATGTTTGAAATCAGCATTAGAGTCTGATTCTTTTGATCTATCTATAGGTATCAAACTTCTGTTTCTTAGAGTTTCGGTTGCTATTGAGCCGGGTCATTCCTTACTTACAGTTTGTTACCACGAACTGTTTGATTTTGTTAAGAAAGCTTCTTTTCTTCAATTCATTAATGAATTCAGGGTCAATCTTCAGTTATGTGGTAATATCTCTTTTGGTGTATTGTATGTTTTTGACGTGTCTTATGATCACACCTTAGAATTGTTTCGATATATGTTTAAATTTCAATAACTATAACCATAAACGTTTATATTTGTCTCAGAAGTTGCAAACAATTAGGAGTGGGACACAACTTTGGAAAATGGTGCATTATACAGAGAGCATGATGCACTTAATTACAAAAACGACAAAAACCGCCAAACGCCATCTTCTGCCAAAAATTGGCAAAAGACGTGGTTAATGTAAATCAATTTTGAACTAATAAAGCGCGGAAGTTTTTAATCTCACCGCTACTTATGTTCATCCGATAGCGTACAGGTAAATATGTGTGGCTCTTTGGAGTCGGGACCCTTACCTTACCTAATGTGCATATACTTCGGATTTTTTGGAAGATATTCCTCTATTTTGTCTATTCTCCTGGCGTTTGACGAAATGACACCCCTTCCCTTCCCCTAAAAACAAATCAGCGGAAGTGTATATACATGCGTTTAGGACGGAACTTCAACGCCTATTTCTAAAGTAATAAAGGGATTCGATATCTTAAAATCATTTTAGCGAGCCTCAGCGTTGGGCGGCCGTCTCAAAGACGAAGGGCTCATTCCTCCTAGAGGACTAGCCACCATTGAAAGCTATTAAGAATCTGTGGGTTGATTATGAAATTTGATTGAAAAGACATAGAAATATTCCGTCTCCTGTGTCAGCGCGGATTGTCAATCAAAACGGGAACACCACAGGGAACTCCCGAAAGCTGTCAAGTTGCTCAAATGATATTTTCTTTGAGCTGATTTTTGCCGTTTTCCTAGCAGATGTGCTATAAAATTTTTAGGGACTGCCATTTCCTGAACTTCAAAATGAAGATTCTGCTCCATTTAATCGAGACAAAAATTGTACTTTCTAATGATACTTTCCATTGAAACTGAACATATCCCTGCGGTACAAAAGAGGAAAAGCTAAATGTTTTTTTAGGATTTTCGGGAAAGTAGGTGTTGGCTTTTAGTTTTCCTTTTGTTTATTTGGACCTCTGATCAAGTTATGGCAAGCTTTATAAGTTATAGCAAGATCGCCCAATATATTCTGAATAGTTCGGCTGCACGACTGCAAAAGTTTATAATGGACAAGACAGAGTGATCCTTTAAGTTATCGAATCCCCTTAAAGAAAAGGGACTTGAGCGAATTCCGATTAATCGTCCCATCATTAATCTCCAGTCTGCGTAGTTTCAGATTATTCCTTTGACCTGTTATTTGTTGTTACTTTTTACAAAGGTATTTTCCGCTTTTCGCACACTGATCGTCTGCGATAAGAGCATGAGAGATTTTGTGTTCAAACTTCCGTAATTAGCTTTGTCTGCCGAAACCCAAATGGATTGCTAATTTAGAATCCATTCATTTCTATGAAGCCGTATTGGTGCATGGGGAAATACGAGGATAATATCTCCCTATGAACCATAAGAGGAGCATTAACCTTTAGAAGTTAGAAATCCGCTCTCTCTAGAATTCGGGTAAATACATTAAAGTAGCCTAGTATATCGGAATTTGAAGCCTAAGATTTGACTTCTTGCATGGAAGAATTTGTAAGTTTTTGGATCCTCTAATAAGAGGAGCATTAACCTTTAGAAGTTAGAAATCCACTCCCTTTAGAAATTTGGGCAAATACATTAAAGTAGCCTAGTATATCAGTATTTGAAGCCTAAGATTTAACTTTGTGCATGGAAGAATTTGTAAGTTTTTGGACCCTCTAATAAAAAGAGCATTAACCGTTCAGAAATGGTATACTTTTTTGTAGCGATGAATGATATGGACTGTCTGTAAGGAAGGGAAGCAAGTCTATTTTTATTACTCAAAGACAAAATACCTTGTATATACCAAAATGTTGTGAAAATAGCCACTGTAGGGTGCAAGTTAAGCTTGGAACATGTTAAATGGTCTTGAAGAATAGAACCAATAATGAAAGGGACAATTTTTGCTATTTAACTTCAGGAGCTCTTGTACCGACTTTTTTTTTTTTTTTTTTTTTTTTTTTTTTTTTTTTTTTTTACTGATTTACTTTAATGCAGAATCCTCCATTCGCCATATTAATCTTAATTACCACTTTTTTAAGGTATTTGAAGAAGCCGTAAGAGCCGTGATACGACCCGAGCCTGTGAAAAGAAAGCAAAGAAAGTGTGCAATATTGTAGCATATCTGACCTAAACGACAATTAAGGATCAGTGGAATGAACTTGTGTAACTGCCTTAGAGATAATGTCAGTGTACTTTTAGACTAACCTATGCGTACCTGCATAGTAGGATTTGGTTAGTACTAAATCTAGTAGTGGATTTGAATGTGTGAACCTTGGCATCTATTTACAGTTGGATTTTTCAGGCTAGATTCAAAGGGGAAATGCTTGTTCTTTTTGTTCTTATGTTCTTTTTTTAATCACGAATAGGGATTGACAGATTACCTCTTGGATACTAAGAGGTCCCTTTTTAATATTTTTTTTTTAGCTGTAACAAGCTTTTCATATAATGTACATTTTTTTTATGTCTATGAAAGGCCAAAAAAACGCAGATCGTCGTCGCCAAAGCCAAATGGTGTATTTCAGTTTTTATTAAAGTTTATGAAATAAGTTATCAAGTGGACCTTTAAATATTTGTCGCCTACGCAGAAAGCCAGTTGCTTTGTGAGAGGTAGAAATGCCTAGCCACAATCTGTAAGAAAAGAAATTTATCAGAGCCGGCAGTTTAGATACCATCTAACATAATCTTACATGTTATGTACCTATATGAAGCCGATTTACTCAAATGTATATTCTAATTTACATTTTTTCTCTTATGTCCGGGCCACATTTTAGTCACAATTGTTGATAAAACACCCTCGACAACAGCTACTACAACTTTAAAGTGTGTTTTTTTTTCTTCTTTTGATTGACCAATCACAGATCAGATTTAAGTTGTAATATTTTGAAACTAAAAACGGTGGAAGCTTAAAAAAGCAGGTTTCATATCTGTTAAATGAATCTGCCAAAAAAGACACAGTCATAGCATTAACAGGGAACACCTGGGATACAAAACTAGTTTTAATCAAGGCCGTATTCAGAATTTTCATTAGAGGGGGGGGGGGCTTAAAAATGCATCGTTTTTTATGTATATTTGTTAGCCCTTTAGGATTTGGGCAAAAAATTCGGAGGGGGGGGGGTCTTCAAACCCGGTAGCCCCCTCCTCTGAACATAGTCTTGGTATGGATACTGGCTTTTCAAACCAATGTATTTCATTTTCGATTTTCCGCTTCTGTAGTAAAGCTGACGTTAAAATCGAGGTAATAACAGTGTCGTTCTTGAATTTTGGCTTTTTTTTATCGACAGTTGTGGCTATGGTGTTGTTTGCGCTCAAAGCTAGAAAACCTCAATGTCACATAAAATAATGATAACTTGAGATACTCTGTTTGGTTTTGGATACTGTTCTTGTTATTGTATTGTCAATGACTCATTTAATACTGCTTCGCGAGTTACATAAATTAAAGTTTTTTTTAAAAGCCCTTATATTGTAAATGATGTTAAAATATTTTAAACTATGAGATCGACCTTTTTTTTTAATGATTTATAAGACGCAATAGATTTTGTTTTATTATAATATTAATATCTGATTCAAAATCGCTAAATTTTCCTTTACATTATTTTTCCTTTTCTTGGAAGTAAAAACGAACCAGAGCCATTCCTAGGGAGGAGGGGGGGCAACCAGGGAAGTTGCCCTGGGTGCCGTGTCTGGGGGGGCGCTTATGGGGAATTGCCCGCTCTGATCCATTTTTTCACTTTGATCTGGAAATTTTGATATTAGCAACGAAAATCTGATTTTCTGCTAATTATCTTATCGCCCCGAGTCATTTAATGAATCATATTTTACACGTATAGAGGTTTCTGTAGAATATAAATGAAAATTTTATTATTCAGTTGGGATTCTTAAAAAAAATGAATAGTGTTCAAATTGTACCTTGCTGTTAATTTTTTAGAAATTTGAAGAGGTTCCAAGTATTATTTAAAAAAATAGTGATGAACCTCATCAAATTAGTCATTGAAAATAAGTTTAGTGTACTTTTTATATTGAAAGCGGAAAAATGATTGCAAATAACTTTCTAGTAATAACTTTCTGCTAAAACGAGAGGGAAGAGTAACTTGAATGCCTACAGAAAGAAGATCCTATGAATTTCATTTTCAAAGATCAGAATAATAAGATTTTTTTATGAGAATACTAATCTCAGAAGAACATCCTAGCCGACCTTCCTTGTGTCTGGGTGTGTGGGTTAAGTATTCCCTTTAGAAGTAATCAAAGATTGATAATTTCTAGAAAGAGATTCAAAGAAATTTTCTTAAATTATTCTGATCAAAGTTCATTTTTGATGTGGTCACTGTGTAATATAAAAAAGGATGTTTCTATTTATATTTTTGTAGTAACTGTCTGGGAATCGCGTGACGGCGGTTTATTGCGACACCAAAAAGCTTATGTATAGTATACGCATCAAAAATGCAAATATGAATACAAGTGCAAAGAAAATCTGATGGGGTGCAAAAAAAAAAAATCTGTTTTCTGATCAGCCACAGTGAATTTAAACCTGCTGCTATTTTTAACGGCTCAGTGAAATGTTTCAGCGTATCTGATGTCGTGAAGCGTGAGCACGTGGTAAAAATGGACGAAGTCTGACGTAACGTGCATTTACATCTGTTGTTGTGTTAAAAATTTTGCCTTTCAGCACAAAGTATAATCCAAAAAGATGTTAAATATAGGTATAAACTCCTGGGGGGGGGGGGGGCGTCAAGCCACCTAGGTACTCCTTGGATGGGGAGAGGGTAAGCCCCTGTATAATAAGCATAAAACGATTCTACGAGGCCCATATATATTATTTTTTATTATAATAGGATCGAGTTATACCCAGTTATAAATCTCGAAAGATGTTTTGACAAGAACGTTGACGGAGCAGCTCTTTTGATTGCGTTCTTCTTTAAAGTTTTTTTTTGGTTTTAAATTGATTAGCGTAGTAGTAATTGGATTCTAATTACGACAAATTTGTTTTTAAGCCTTCCACTATTTTATAGATCACTCTGAAATATTTAAAGGGTAGCTCCTAGTCATATAGAGGACTAAATGTTGATGACGTAGACGTAAGCATACCATTTCTCTTTGTTTACACTGCAGTTATTTTTCTGTTCTAAAGGTTGTCAATCTTCATTCTTCTATATGACAACAAATAGCCATATGCGGATTTTAATTGGTTCCATTATCTATTTAATTTCTTATTTATGTTTATCTTTAGTTTCAGCTTTTATCTTTTAAAAGTTAGCCACGATTTGGATGAATTTATGTGTGATTATCAACACGAAACTAAGTTCCGACGGTAGATCGGAAAATTTGTAAAGCGATATTCTCATAAGAACTCCCAGAAAAAGTATGGTAACTGTATATGTGAATATCTATCTAAGCAAGAAAATCGGTTGGTTTTACTGCCTGGAGAAGCGAATTGAACAATTTTGATCCAAAATAAAAGCGAAGCGAATATTTCCCCATACAGAGACATTTTTTTTTATCAGGCAAAATTTGATTCCTGTCAGAACCTGGCGTAGCCATATGATTTTTTAGCAGCTAATATTCAGACTAATGTTATGAAAAAAAGAAATCCAAAAGATTCTTTTGGACAAAATTGAGGTCCTGTCATCATAGGAAGGCGTTTTTAAAGATAAACGGATTTTTTCACCAATCTGCATCAAGTCTATAACTAATTTTTAACAAGGAAACTGCGCCAGGTTTCCGAATATAGTAATACTCAAATCTATCGTTATGTTGTTGCTCTTGCCCAGTAAATGGTTTACAGGCTTTTAAGTAACCAGTAATTATATATTTATATATATATATATATATATGACCAGTAATTATATATATATATGTATATACATTTATATAAGACCAGTAATTGTATATGTATATATATATAAAGTTTCTAAAAATTTAAAATATATGAAATTTCTTACCACAAAAAGGTCAAGTTTAATTACCCGGCTCCAGGGAAGAGTGTCGTTCCCACTGTGCTGTGGGTACTACCATTAAAAGTCTTAACAGAAACGATAACCCTCTTCATTATCTTTTTACAAGGTTAGTCAATTCTTAATGCATTTACATATTGGTTACAATTCAGGTAAAGTGTAAGATCGGAAGTCTAAGCTGAAGAGTTTGTGAAAGTTCTAAGAGAATAAAATAGTTTGAAAAACAAATTAGAAATAGAAGGATCTACAATTGGTGTGAAATCGTCGCCACATGAAATATATATATATATATATATATATATATATATATATATATATATATATATATATATATATATATATATATATATGTATATATATATACATATATATATATATATATATGACATCTTCCTTCTGAAGATGTCAACCGCTAAATATTTACCAGGGTCAAGAATAGGTACTCAGTGCGTAATCATCCGCTTCACATTATATGTGCCTTTGAACCGAAGTCGTAAAATGTAGTTTTAGTTATTTTATACCCCCCCCCCCCAAAAAAAAAAAAAAGAAAAAAAAAATGTTTTAGCCTCAACGCGACAGTTTAATTGATTAGCTTTTTCATAATGGGCTTATAGTTCTTCCTGATTTAAGTTTTTTTGAATATGCACATTACTGTTGGTAAAGACTAAGCTTTGAAGAAACTTCTATGGTTTAATTGAAGAACTATGTACCATAATTCTAATATATTCTCAGGGCTAGTAACGGAAACAGTAAGAAATGGACTTCGGCTTTTTGTTTAACGTATTCTACCAAAAAAGTGTGTATCTAAGTTTTTGAGGTAAACGTAGGTGTATACAGCCAAAATTTTTCCTAGATAGGTAGCAGAAATTTACTGAATAGCCAAAAAGTTAATTATAATGGTATGATTTTCAAAGTCCATGGGGGAAGGGAGGCTTCCCATTATTTTTCGGGAGAATCTCCGCCATCAATTCCTGTAGAGAATCCAAAATCTTTTATGTAAAATGATTGGTCTATTTCGAAAAGGTGCTTTCTATAACGAAGGGCTAAGAGCTTGACTTCCAGTCATTGTAAAGTTGGATGTTTGCTATGCGTTCATAACTCAAGCAAAACCTTGACAGCTGTCTTCGATTGAGAGATTGTGCGCAGGTTTTCATAACCATTTTAGTTTCGAGATTATGGCTAAACTCCCTTTTTTTTAAGAATTGAAATATATTGCTGTAAAGTTTTAAATTTGTGACCTTTGTGCATTCCGCCGTTAATGATGGAGTGTCTTTTTGTATGTTGCCTTGCTTCAGCTCAGATCCTTTGTCTCATTTTTACTCTGTCTTTTAATAATAGAGAATAGTAGGTTGCTTGTGGAAACTTCAACCTTGAAGCGATATTACCATTGTTTATATTTTTTTTTTTTTATGTGGGTTAGCGGGTTTTTTTTTTGGTATGGCTGGCGTGCAGTAAATTTTAGGCTTCTTTGCACAAACCAAACTTAGGTTTAAAAAATCGTTTGGCAATTTATATATATTTGTACTGCTAGCACTTCAGAGCTTGTAAATAGTTTTACTAATTATGAAGTTATATTGCTAATAGTACTCTTATATTTTGTATAATGCATGGTGAGAAAATCTTGGTTTATTTTTCTTTTTTTTATATCTTTTAAATGGTAAACAGAAACATAATTTTGGTTGATTTTCGTTAAATGCTAGTATGTCTATCAATTTATAGCATTTCCTATATAATCATTTTGTTGTCAGTTTGTTAGTTTACCGAAATTCCAGCGACTTTCAATGTTAGAAATTGAAAGTTTTTTCGATATATCGATTCTGTAACAGTCGCTATTCTGTGCCTCGAATTATTATTTAACGTAGACAGCTGGATTGGATCATAGCTCGATCTATGTGTGTTGTCCTGCTTACGATTCTCTGAATGATATAAGTAATAGAAAAGTTAAATTTGAATGAAAAATTATTCTGCTCTTGCTATTGTGGTTACCTAGAACATGGGTCATCGTAATGGCAATGCTTAGCCAGAATTCCATAAATAAGTTAGATACAACTAAATTTAAATTTGGGAATCTCGAAATAGATAAATAAATAAATCTGGAGGAAATTTTTATTAGGATTAAAATCGTAAAATTTATTAGTTCTATATAGAGGCGTAGGTAGGTCTTTCAATATTCGGTGGCAAAATCAGTTTTTAATGATATTGCATGAAATTGAAGTTTTTTGGAATGGATTATTTTTTTTTTCAAATTTATCTGAATATACTTAAATTTTATTAAGTTCTATGCAGAGGTTTAAGCAGGCTTTTTGTCCCCCCCCCTCTCCTTACAACGTAAGTGGGCCTGTCTTTCATGAAATGTACGATTCTTCTATCTAAGTGGCGCCCCAACACATGCTACGTCCAGAGTTGTACTCCCTAGTTGTGCTACAGGTTCTATATATGAATTGATCAGTCAGTAAATTGTATCAATTTTAACACAAATAGTCGGTAAATACATAAGAATCGACGTTATTTAGATTAAATCGTGGAGCCTTGTCAAAAGTTTTTAGGGGAGAATCTAGTGCAAATACTGGCAATTTATCCGTTCTAACCAGACCTAATACTGCCATTACCGCACACCTAGCAAGGGGAGAGGAAGTGTGTTTCTTTTGTCAGCGATTGTTGACAAGTTGAAACTAGAATTCTTTTTTTTTTGCAAATAACGCAATATCGTCTGTCTAATGCATGGGATGAACATATGTTCTAACTAGGATGGTAATCTAATAGTTTCATTTCTTCTCACATATAGTTTAACGCTGTTGTAACTAATCATGGAATGTAACAACCTGTTGAATGTCTGAAATGAAAAAGCAATATAGTAATAATAACAGTTTTTGTAAAACATAGTAAAATAGTTCAAATGTATAATAGTGCAAACACATCTGTCATCTCTCACATTATCATAATGTTACAGGAGATGGAAAATCAGGCTATTAAGTTTTTCGTTTTTTTTTTCAAAAATTTTGATAAGAAGAAATCTGTAAAAATTACAGTGCGCACCTCATTACTTTCGCTTGATTTTGACAATAAACAATCTATGTCTACATTATCTGTTGACTGTTCAATTTGATCCTCATCTAGATTCCTTGGCAAGATTGCCGGAAAGTTAACAATCTTGTAATCTATACCTGTGATCGTTTTCCTTTCATCGCTTGGACATCAACTCCCTTCATTTACAGAATAAACAGTATTTCAGTGCTGATGAGGGGGTGAACGCCTGTACAAAGCAGATGATTTTGAAGGGTTTTTAGTAAACAATGAGGAATTTTATCTAGAACGGTTTAGCGAGTAACCCAATAAGAGAAGAGATGGAAAAACAGGGTCCTCGCTGTGCTTGTGCGTTTCCACTAAGATGAGTACAGGAGTTTGTCTCAAGAATGGAATTGGAACATGTTTAATTTCGATTTTGTTTCTAACTGTATTTCACCACCACTGCTTTCTAATGTTGGATCAATGTCTTCCCTGAGTCCCTGCATCAAAAACCTGAAAAGAGTACTGAAATGCAGACTGGATCATCACTTGTGTGAATTCTAAGTAGAAATTGAAGTACTGCCTCCTCCATCACGTTACTGCTGCCATGCGTAAATCAAACATGAACGAAAAGAAATCTTGAAGGAAAAGTTCAGTTCTTACTTTAAAAAAAGTGAAACTGTAATTTGGAAATGAAAGTGTTATACAAAAAATAGGTTTAAAGCATATATCATGAGTAGTTTCTAACATTGGCATATGCAGATTGTTTCAGATCTATTTATACTTTATCTTCCAAGATTGGAGAAGAACAGCTTCTTCTTTATGGTATGTGAAGAGTCGTGCCTTTACGCTGTTGCCTATTTTGTAAGAGAAACCTGTTTAAACTATTGACCTTTAAAGACTTTGTTATAGGAGTAAAATTTAAAGACACCGCAACGAAGTTTGGTCATGGTAAGTTGTCAGGAGACTGACACGTTGGCGTACATTTCAGCTCTATCAATCACATCATAAATCACATACGCCTTTTTGCTTCCTCCTATTGATTGGAACAGACATTCCAGGGAATACCTTTTCAAGAAAAGGTATTTATGCCTCCTGGAGACATATCTAAGCCAACGCCGTTCCTTTATTATACCTGCAATGGGTGAGCTCAAACCACTTTGGTCGTGCGGGAGGCATTGTTATAATAATAAGTTGCGATATATCAGGAAGTATCTATCGTGAATATGACAAAAAAAAAACTAAACTTAAGACAACGCTGGATTAATGGCATCTTCCCCCTCCCCCACCCTCCCCAAAAAAAGCCTGAGAATAGAAAAATTAGGTACTTAAGTGTTAGCCCACGAATACCCAAGAATTTTGCTGCTAAATCCGGTTTACCATACTGTATACGGTAAGAATTAGCTTAGGTTCACTGAAATAAACTACGTCGAAGCTATGTTTTTTATTAAATATTTAATATATAGAGATGGTATTTTGGTTGGGTATTTAATATAATGCGTTTTGGGCGGCCCTCCTTCCATAATTCTTTGTTGTAGTTTCTATAACTTTGTTACTAAAGTATTCTATTTTAGGATAATTCATTAGAATTAACCTAACTTCATTTCTTGAATCTTGTCGGGTTAACACGTAAGCACCGAAAATTGCATTAAAATTTGTGCTTTTTGGATATTTTGTAGATTAAAAAAAAGATGTTGTATTTTTTCAAAAATGCTATAGTAACAAGTAGGAGTGATAGGAAAACTGCTCCCTAATGCTATCTTCTTGTTCCTGGAATGAAAAAGTGACTTTTTTATTACTATTTTCAAATATTTGTTGTATTTGCTATTTTAAAAGTTCATTTTATTTACTGTTTTTTTTTTGTTTTTGCAGACCTGCACAAGATTTTAGCTATTGTTTGATGGCAGCTTTGTATTTAGATGACGTAAATATTTTAACAAAAACCCTAGTTTTGTATACAAATTTGCATCTGTTCTATTTTCTAATGTTTAGCTCTAGTCATAATCTTAATAAACTAATGCTACCTTGTATTTGTATTAGACTTGGAGTATATTTTTCGTACATTTACTTTCAGATGTCCTTAATAGATCAATCATCCTTAATACAAGCATACTAAAAGTTTTTCCATGATTTGAGGTTCCTTTACACAGCGGTGTACGAAGAAATACCCGATTTTGAATGCTTTCTAGGAGATAATTAAAAAAAAAAAACTTTATTTTACATTAGAATACCATAAAGAATTCGAATTTTGTACTTATTGTTTGTTGGTATCCATGAAGGCTCATTCACAATAAGATTTAAGTAAAGCTGAGGTTTACCTAGCACTAGTTTAAGCAATCAGATTTTTTGTAGCATTTTCTGATCGGCCGAAAAATTCTGATGGGCTCAAAAATGTGCTAGCTAAATCTCGATGTTAGTAAAATCTCATTGTGAAGGGGTCTTGAGCAAAACTCTTCACAAATTTTGGTTTGTACAGGAGACTTGTGTTGCTCGTAAAAGTAGTACACATAATGCTTATTCTAGTCCTAATCTATTTAGTACACCATTAAATAAATAAAAAACAAGTTTTTTCAACTGAAAGTAAGGAGCTCTTTTGAAAGTACTAAAAGAAACTTTAGCGTTAAGACTGAGGTATTAACGAGGGGGCGAACCCCCTCATATAGGCCTACGTAATAATTTCTGTTCGTTTTAATGTTACTCCTTACTCTCAGATGAATTTTTTTATTATTTAATTTCTGATCATTTTCTAAATAATGCTGGGAAATCCGGTGCCCCCTTCATGGAAAATTCTCCTCCCCCATGAAAAATTCTTCCCACGTAACCCCCCCCCCTCTACCAGAAAAAATCCCCCCTGAAAACGTCTTTATACTTCCCAATAACCAATACTATACGTAAACAATTGGCAAAGTTCATAACTTTCAACCCTTCCCCTGGGGACTATGGGGGATTCAGTCATCCGCAAAGACATTGTTATTAGATTTTTCGCCTATGTTGAACAAAATGGCTGTTTCAAAATTTTAATTGGATGACTTTGGTCAAAAAAGAGCGTGGGAGGGGGCCTAGTTGCCCCCCCTCCAATTTTTTCGGTCACTTAAAAAGGCCACGGAAAATTTTAACTTCCGTTCGAATGAGCCCTCTCGCGATATTCTAGGACCACTGGGTCGATACGATCACCCCTGGGAAGAAAAACAAATAAACACGTATCCCTGATCTTTCTTCTGGTCAAAAATACAAAATTCCATATTTTGCAGATATGAGCTTGAAACTACAGTAGAGTTCTCTGATATGCTGAATCTGATGATGTGATTTTCATTAAGATTTTATGACTCTTAGGGGGTGTTTCCCCCTTTTTGCAAAATCAGGCAAATTTTCTTAGGCTCGTAACTTTTGATGGGTAACACTAAATTTTAGAAAACTTATATATTTGAAATTGGCATAAAAATACAATTCTTTTGATGTATCTATTGGTATCAAAATTCCGTTTTTTAGTTTCGGTTACTATTGAGCCGGGTCGCTCCTTACTTACTGTTCGTTACCTCGAACTGTTGATTTGCCATTTCAAATATTATACCAGTATGCAGGAATGTAGCTAGATTTCTACAAAGCGCTAATTTTCTTCAACAAGAATTTATTTAATCACTGATTTCAAAGATGACATCACCCGCTTCTTCAATAGACAAGTAAAAAAAAGAATAAAAACCTAAATATTTTTGGTAGAATGTTAAGTAAGCAGAAAAAAAAAGTTGAAATCAAGCAAAAACCTTCAATTTGTCCAAATGAGATTTGCGCATTTTGTTGATTCGTTTCCCTAATGTCTTCATTGTTACCACCTATTGTATAGTCATTAAAGTCTATACTTGTGTAATTTTAGATGTAACATTTGTCCTTATTCATGTAAATTAACAATAAAATTTGTGCAACTTTGCTTATTTAGACTTGGATTCTTCCGTGCGTGGAGCAATATAAGCCAGTGATGATTGACCCTCAATTCAATTGATCCCCAGCGAAGGCTCAAAGCTCATTCATACGTATTGAAGGAGATGGCTTTAGCTCGTTAAGATCAAATGCTCTTAATTCTTTCATCTTCTTGGCAACTAGTGGATATTTTATGTAAACCCTGATCTGGGCGTTTAATATTATGCATCACTGGGCGTTTAACACTGGATTGCAAGGATTTTTCTTGAGTAATTGTTCTAGAAGCCAAGCATTCTTTGAAAGACTCCGTGACTTGCATCCATACATAACTGGAGAGATTGCATTACATTAGTTTCCAAATAAACGAGACCTTAACTTCTGAAAATAATCTTTCCACCGCCAAACATTATTGAGCTGAGAGAACGCTACTCCTGCATATTCCATGTGCAACATTACTTTTCTGTCACAGCTTTGATCCCGAGTCTCTGTGCTACCGGGCTGCTTTAAGGGGAATCGATACCTTAAAAACATTTTTGGAGCCTCAGCGTTGACTGGCCGTTTTAAAAACAAAGGACCCATTAGCGAATTCGTTGAAACTTCTGATGCTTAGTAGAAGTGTTAAATCTATGTTAATCTGCGTCAACATATTTTGCTTGCTTGGGGGTTATGTTCCCCATGAAGTATACAACTTGACCTAAAACCGGAAGGACAGTAGACTTATCATTGGATTCATTAGTTTCAAATTCATCCGTCGGCTGAGCCAGAACTATGATATTGCTTATTTTGAAACCGTTTTCCTCCCATAACTTTGTTGACTTTATTGCTCTTGGAGAAAAGTTGATCTTTATTTAATTTTTTCAAGAAAGTCCACAAAATTCAGCCAATTGCAGAAGATTTGCGGAAAATTTGAAATAAACCACACATAAATAAGTGTGTACATATATAATAGTGTACACTTGTTTAAATATATTGTTGGGTAAAAGAATAAAAGTTGAACATAAATATTTTTTCATCTAGGTCTTACTTGTCATAGGCAGCGCAGCGCTGCCTAAGTAAAGAACGATGTTGGCACAATGTATTATTTTTTTTCTTTAGACCGGGGCACTTCATATCGAACGAGTTGTCGTAGAAACTTCAAAAAGGGCTCATTCGATTAGAAATTGGAACGACTAGTGCACTTTTTAATAGTCGAAAGTTATTGGAAGGCAACTAACACCCCTTCCACGCCCGCCTATTCCCCAACGCATCCAATCAAAATTTTGAGATAGCCATTTTATTCAACGTAATTGATTTCCAGATAGAAATTATGTTTTTAAGGAGGACACTCCCCCTACAGCCCTCAGGGCAAGGGTTATAGGTTTTGCTCTGGTGGCATAAAAGGTTTTTTATAGAAAGCTTTTTCCTAGAAACTTCAAAAAGGGCTCATTCGATTGGAAATTGAAAGGGCTTATGCCCTTTTTATTAATCGAAATTGATTAGGGAGCAAATAACCCCAAGTTGATGCCCAACATTTCTCCAAACTAATCCAATCAACATTATGAAATGTACATTTTGTTCAACGTAGCTGAAAATTATGGTAATTAGGCCTGTGGGGATGACCCCCCCCACACAGCCCTCAGGGCAAAGATTGTAAGTAATGCCTCGGGGGCTTACACGGTTTTTATGGATATCGTTTTCGCAAAAACCTTATAAAGGGCTCACTTGACTGAATATTCAGATGGCCAGTGCCCTTTTTAATAGTTAGAAGTGACTGAAGTGAAACTAACCCCCCTTTCGCGCCTACCATTTCCCAAAACATCCAATCAAAATTTTGAGATGGTTATTTTGTTAAACGTAGTTTAAAGTTTTGGAAATTATGTCTTTGAGGATGACAACCCCCCCCCCCCCACGGCGCTCAGGGCAAAGGTTGTAAGTAATGCCCTGGGGGTTTATAAGGTTTTTATAGAAAGCGATGTTGTAGAAACTTCAAAAGTGGCTCATTCGATTGGAAATTGAAAGGGCTAGTGCCCTTTTTCATAGTCAAAAATGACTGGAGGGCAACTAACCCCCCTCTCACGCCCACCATTTCCTCAAACATATCAAATCAAAGTTCTGAGATAGCCATGTTGTTGAACGTAGTTGAAAGTTCTGGAAATTATGTATTTTCGAGGATGACAAACCCCCCAGAGCCCCTAGGGCAAAGGTTGTAAGTTATGCCTTGGGGGCATATGAGGTTTTTATAGATAGTGCTGTCGTAGAGATTTCAAACGGGGCTCATTCGATTATAAATCGAAAGGGCTAGTGCCCTTTTTAATTGTCGAAAGTGATTGGAGGGTAACTTACCCCACTTTCACGCCCATCATTTCCCCACATACATCCAATCAAACTTTTGAGATAGCAATGTTGTTGAACGTAGTTGAAAGTTATGGAAATTATGTATTTTCGAGGATGACAAACCCCCCAGAGCCCCTAGGGCAAAGGTTGTAAGTTATGCCCTGGGGGCATTTAAGGTTTGTATAGATAGTGTTGTCGTAGAAACTTCAAAAGGAGCTCATTCAATTGGAAATTAAGAGGGCTAGTGCCCTTTTTAATAGTCGAAAGTGATTGAAGGGCAACTAACCCCCCTTTGACGCCCACCATTTCCCCAAACACATCCAATCCAAATTTTGTGATAGCAATTTCGTTGAACGTAGTTGAAAGTTCTGGAGATCTTTTAGGATGACAAACCCCCACAGCCCTCAGGGCTAAGGTTTTAAGTTATGCCCTGGGGGCATATAATATTTTTATAGACAGCGTTGTCGTAAAAATTTCAAAAAGGGATCATTCGACTTGAATTGAGAGAAATATTGCCAGTTCTGATAGTCGAGAGTAATCGGCGGGGGAATCACCCCCACGCCCATGACTTCCCCAAATATTTCTGATCAACATTTTGCAATGGCCATTTGTTCTTCGTGGTTCAAGGGTTAGGAAATTATGTATTTGAGAATGAAAATCCTCCACCCATAGCCTTCATGAAAAGAATCGTAAATTATGCCCTTGGGACCTTCAATTTTATTTATAGAAAGTTTTGTCGTAGAAACTTCAAAAAGGGCTCATTTGATTGGAAATTGAGAAGACTAGTGCCTTTTTTATTAGTAGAGTGATCAAATGGGCCCCCCCCACGCCCATAATTTCCCCAAACACTTTTAATCAAAAATTTTAGATAGCCATTTTATTCAGCGTATTAGAACGGTCTGGAAATCATGTCTTTGAGAATAGCAAAGCCCTTAGCCTTCAGGGTACAGGTTGTAAGCTATGCCCTGGGGACATATAAGGCATATACTGGAAGCAGGGTCTCATAAAATTTACAGGGTGATCTTTTGATTATATGTCACATGCTATAGTACTTTTTTTATGATTCAGCGTAGTCAGAGGGAAGATACCCCCCCCCACACACACACACGCACGTCGTATTGCCCCGAAATGAATCTAATAAAAATTTTGAGATAGCTATTCTATTCAAAATGGTCTAAATATCATATAACAAGGCCTTTAGGGTTGAGAAAATCGGGGGCAAGGGTTGTAAGCTGTGCCCAGGGGGTATTTAAGGTTTTTATGGAAGGGATGGTTGTTTAACTTTAGAAGGTGCTCAGTCTTTCTCCCTGAAAAATACTATGTCAGTATAAAATGAACAGAAATTAATTAAAAAAAAAAAAAATTCAACAAAATAAGTTATTAAAAAAATTAAAGAACTCCATTAAACCAAAATGAAAAAAAATAAAATCAAATAATCTACCAAGAATACAACTACCACAAATCAGTGTCAATGCCAAAATTAAAATAAATAAGAGTGAAACTCAAAACGAGCAGAAATTAATATGAGTAGGGTTATAAACCCCAAGCTTTCTAAAAGCCAGAATATAGTTTGTACTTTACTGAGAAAATTGTTTTAAATCTTTTCACTTTTCTAACTTTAAGAAATCAAAAATCAATTAAAATTTTAAGGAATAAATATCTGCGTATGTATACTAAACTGACATTGCAGATTTTTTCAGTAAAGTACAAGTTATATTCTGGCTTTTAGAAAGCTTGGGGTTTAGAACCCTACTCATTAATTTCTGCTCGTTTTAAGTTTGACTCTTATTTTTTTTTAATTTCTGTTTGTTTTGAGTTTTATTTATGTATTTATACTGAATTGTTGTAGTTGTATTCTTGGTAGATTATTTGATTCTATTTTTGTTCATTTTAGTTTAATGGAGTTCTTTACTTTTTTTTAAGAACTTGTTTTGTTGAAAAAGTTTTTTTAATTAATTAAAAGGAAGAAATACTTAATAAGATAGTTTTCTCAGCTCCACGTCTGATTAATTCAGTTATTTGCTAAGTTGAATTCAGCTAGATGAAATTCTTGTGGAAGCGGGACAAACGTTATTGTGCGCAATGTCATAAACAGCTTTATTAACTTTGATGACTGCATAACAGTCAAGATACACAGTTTCAGGAGACAATAACTTTAAACGTATGATGTCCATAAAAGTAAATCCTGAGCTAACATACTTATTTGGCAGCCGACTATACAGTAGTGCATTCAAGCGATTTTCCCCAGAAAAGCATATTCGTGGTTTTCGCTCTCCACTGGCAACACCATAGATAATCGAGATAATAATAAAGATTATCGAGACACGGCCAATTCTTCTTTTCTTTCACTAAGTTTTACCTTTGAACACTAACATACTTGAGCTTGCTATCAGGTTCTGTTACCAAACTTTCGTTTATGTGATAATGAAACACGTATTCTTACTAAAAGAAAGGAATCGTTTATTTGCTACTAATTTATGCTAATACATTGCAAAGTAGTAAATATTGCATCATTGTTAGTTAAATGTAATCTGCAGTCCGGGCAAAGATTATATGAAACTAGTACTGGGCGATATGCAATACATTGGGTGAGATACCGACACATAATCGAAAACAATATTTGAAGTTTTAGCCTACATATGAGGGTCAAATAAAGTACTTTACTTTCAGCTCACAGAAAAAAAAAAATGGTTTTTAAAGTTTATGATGCATTTGTATTTTCTTAGTTAAATCTTCCCTCCGACAGTAAGTGGAGGTTTCTGCAAAAAACTTTCTATTCCTTCTATTCCTGTGCGAAAATAGCACCGGAAATACATTTTTTGGCAGACTAACCCTCGGGTAGACTACCCGATTAATCGCGCAAACCACTGTTTAGCGATCACTGTTGCACTATTCTGTGGTTACCACAGTACAACGGTAATAGCTATTCATTAAAAAGGAAAAATTTGAGATCAAGCTACTCACTGGTGACGAGTTGTTAGTTACCGCAGCATATTGGGTAAGAGACTCTTTCACCCTTAAAGGATGTGGGTTCAAGCCAAGAGCGTCACACTGCCGTACCTCTGTGAAGTTTCTCCGAGTGATAGACCAAGGGGAAGGCTATTGGATATCTAGTAGAGAAAGTCTAGAGACGTCTCTTAAACCTTTGCTCACGCCCTAAAGTTTAATAATGATAAGTGTTTTCATCCAATCTGCAGAAGGGGGAAACCTGGTTTAAGCTGTAAAGGGTGTTGTGATTTTAATAAGGAAAGGTTGGAATATACCTTTTGCTTTACTCGTAGCCTACTTAGAATTTGGTTTTCAGAAGCGCTACCAACCAGATCTGCTGCAACAGGTGAATGTGCTGTCACAGACCCTGCAAGACAGCATTAACAAGTTTCAGCGAGTCTATGAAGCTTACATGAGAAAGTCCTTTTTGCGAATCCAAGGAAACAATGCAACTGAATCAATAATGGCTTTGGAGGCCCTGAATCTGTAGTTCTAAGAAATGCAAATCCCATTAAGCGGCGAGAACCTCATTACACAGGATTTCAAAAATATATAAACAATGCTGTCGTAAAATATATGACTATCTTGCCACCTCTGTTCCTTCATGGAATATTCTTTCTAGTACACGCCAAGTCATCAGTGCACTGCAGTTGTCTCTTCTCTTTGGCAAAAAACTACGGCATTCCATTATTCTTGAATGGCAAAAATAAGTAGTAGTTGTATTACTTTCCTTTTTTAAAGCTAAAGCGACCACATATCTGGAAATTCGAGATTTTTTTTCTTGTTTTATATAATTAAAGCTGGTATTCAACAATATCAAGCCCTTATAGTATGGTGAATGAATCCCTGAAACAGGGTAGTTGTGAAGCTAGAGATAAATTACTGTTGATCTTGTATTATACCAACATTTTAACAAAAGATTGAATGACGTGTTTTTTAAGAATTTTTGTTTTGTTTTATTTAGCTTTGTCAAAAGACAAAGTATGTAGAAAGAGAAAACAGCGCTGAAATATTGACAAAAAACGACATAACTTAACTACCGGTTCTAGTAAAAGGAACAATCTGTAAAGCAAAAACCCCAGCAAATACAACCCTTTAAAAAAAAAAAAAATGCTGTTTCTTAATGCTCAGTCTCAATAATCTTTTATTAAAAATATTTGTAATTAAATCTTGCGATCTAAAGAAGTGCCTATGTCATTATTAAAAGCTGTAAAGTGTTTGTAACTAGCGAAATATCTCTAATTGACAACAATGATGTAATATTTGTAATGTCTCCAAACAGGTCGTATTATTCTCTTCTCTATTTATTTTTGTATAAGCTATGTATAAGCAATATTGGCAAAATAGCAATATATATTGTATAAGCAATTAGGCATCTTTTTGCATATGACCTTTGGTCCAGAAGTCAAGCAAGGCAATATTGCTCTCAAGATTAGATTTGACGCAGCAGCTTAAGCGTCAATAAACAATTGAGCCTAAGCAGTGATAATGATTTACTTCGTAAACTCGATTCTACAAAAAGTTCATACAAATAACGTACAATTAAAAACAATAGCATACAGTAAATCAGCCATGAAACAAACATTATAATATTCACAATAAAAAGAATAAATATGGCGAAAAATTTAAAACAAGTTAAAAATTAAGCTAATCCATATCTTCATGCTGACTGGAAAAATAGGAGACCAATCCTCCAAATTCTCCATCTTTGCTTGCCTCTCTGCTGTCAGAGTTCTCACTTTCTTCTAGAGGTCTCTCAACGCGAAATATTTGGCGCTCTTCCTCTACTGCCTGATCTGCCACCTGTTGGGGACGAGAAACTCTTTCAACCTGGCTCATGGAATTTGACTGGGGATAAGTATGCGCGAATGGATACATACCCGGTGGAAGTAATTGATAATTTTGGTGAATTGCTAGAGGCGGGCGAACAGAGGTGGAGTCACTTGAACCCGAGGGCCTAGTATTTTCTTGATGTTGGAGAAGAAAAGGCACTTCACTTCTTGGGTTATTTGGATTGGCTAGCCTCATGCTCTGGATCGTCATAGGATAAGGAACACGGTTTTCTTCTCGAGAAGGTACAATGGGTCTTCCTGCTTCATTTTTTTGAAAGAAGGGAGGCTTAGAATAATCAAATGGTAATGAACAAATATAGTCTGTCGGTAGACTATACCTGATAGGTTCTTCAGGACGCCGAATTTGCCCTGGACCTATACTTTTCATAGGACTGCTCTCCCTTGGAGACGATCTTTGATTTTGAGGAATTTTAGATTCTTCAGTTTGAATCGTTTGTCTCAAATCAGTAGGGCTATCAGTAAGCCTTCCAGATAAAACATTGCCACTTTGTATATTTTCTAAAGCTTGTCCTCGAAGACTTAACGGAGAGCTCGTGGGTGGTGATTGATCTTTAGATGCAAAGCTAATTTCTTTTACCTCTTTGGAAGATTGGCATTCTTTTATTTTACTACGCGTTAAGTCTGATGGCGCAATTTGTTCATTGTCACCAGGCGTTTTTCGTTCTTTATCAGGAATAGGACATCGAAAAGGGAATCTTTCATACGGCGACATTCCATGTTGGGGAAAAAATGGACGAGGATTGTCCTCAAATGGACGCAATCCCTGTCGTTGCTGCAAACTTAGAGGGCTGCCAAACGGTCTTGCTACATTAGGATAATATCCAGGATGATTTTTTGATAAGTTTGCACCCACCAATGGAGATGATGTAGGAGGACGTATGTCATTCGTTGGATCACGGGTTGAGTTGGAAAAAATACTCCTAGGTGGTTCTGAAAACTCGGCTGATTGTAGCACATTCCCTTCTCGCACATTTTCAGGCAGTCGTAAGTCAGTTGGATACAATGATGTATTATCGGATTTTTGTGACATTCTCAGATCACTGGGGACCGAATTAAAAGGATGATACTGTCGACTTTGAACAGACAAGGGTCTCACCGCTGACATAGATGAATTAGATTTTGTGGTAGCATCAATGTTAATTGGCAGTCTACTTTTTAACGCTGGATCAGTTGGGAAAATTGTTTTGCTGTCTTTTACATCTAGAGACTCGCATTCTTCATGCGTTATTTCAGTGCCTTCAGAAACTTCTTTAACTTGTTTAACATCGGCAGAAGATGTCAATTTTTGTCCTTCATCCAGACACATTTCAGGTTCTTCTTTGCTAGCATTTGCTTGCAATGATTCTGATTTAACAAGATTTATCGACTCATCTTGGAGAGTCCGTGTAATGCTTAGTGGTTGTGGTGGTCGCTGGTCATCTTTGATGTCTGGCAGGTTTTTTTCTGCACCTACCGATGGAGGAGGCTGTGACATAATCGGCCCTTCAGCTGTCACTTTAGTTGCAAGATTTGAAGGAGATTTGTTTTGACTAGTAGGTGGTATTTCAAAAGCACCGCGATATGGTTGTACAAATTGAGCAGCTGGAACTCTTTCAAAGGGATTACTTCCAATAGGATAAGATCTCAGAGGGCCTCTTTCCAGCCTTTCAAATTGAGTTGTTGGCCCTGGGCTAATCATTCGTTCTGTCGGGAATCCTCTAGTAAATCGAGGGAAACGTCCACCTGACTGTGCATCAAAAGGTTGCTGCATCGGCATGAATGGTCTTGCAGTCCTAAAAGGCTCAGGGAAAGGAGGTCGTGAGTGGGAACCGTGGTTTACGGTCCCAAAGCGGGGGAACTGGGCATTAGCTGGCTGCCCTAGAGCTAGAAGCTGATTCATCCCTTCTTTTGGATTTGCTTCTGGACTTCCCTTTTCATTACTCAGCTTATCGACCATCTCTTGAAGCGACAATGTTGATGCACTAGTAGGTTTAGTATTTATACTACTGAAATATTGAGCCGGTTCTTGGTCGGCAAGAGGAGGTGCTTTTTCGTAAGGACTGCTGCTGGATAGCTTTTCTTGAGCCATGAGCTTTTCTTGTGCCATTATCTTTTCTTGCTCTAGCAATGCCTTTGGTTTTCTACCTCTTCTTCTAGGAAAGGTTCCATCAGCCGATGGCGTGACTGACTTTTTGGATCTGAAAATAATATTTATATAATTTTTGGTTTCCCTTCCAACATTTAGAAAAAACCCTTTTAATCTAATGACTAGAAGAACAAATTTTATAATTTTATTAGTTACGCTAGAAAGAGAAAGAAAGAAAGAAAGAGGGAGAAGGAAAGAGAGAGAGAGAGAGAGAGAGAGAGAGAGAAAGAAAGAGAGAGAGTCAGAGAGAGAGAGAGAAACAGAGAGAGAGAGAGAGAGAGAGAGATGATTGAGGTTGCATTTGAAAGCTTATACTTTCGTATAATTACTTTTTATAAAAATGTTCTCACAGCGTTAAAGCAAAGTGCAATTTTTTTCACACAAAAAATGACCGATTTTTGTGCTTTCTTTTATTCCTTCCTAATATCATAAAGACAAAGAACAAATATAAAGTTAAAAAAAAGATACAATTTGACAGCGTAGAGAAATACATCAATGAAAGTTTTGTGGCAGATAAAACTCCCCCCCCCCCCAAAAAAAAAAATGAATACAATTTTTCTGTACAATAAACTTCTACACCAAGTAACAATTGAAGTTTTTCAATCTAATTCAACATTCTCCTCTTTTCCTAACGTTCTTATAAATTCTCTTTTGTTTCCAATAATAACAACACAAATCTTTCGACACTTTTCATTATATGGACCTTTGAGAATCAACCGAGTAATTAGAACATACATTAAAACTTATACAACTTCCACGATAAGTGTCACGTGTAGTTTGCAAAGCTTGATCCGAAGAAGTAATTTCTTTTAGCGTTCACGGTAATGATTGTCAAGTGAAGACAAACTCTTTTCAAAGCCACCAAGAAATCTTAAAACTCCAGTCAACTACTACTACTACTAACAGCTCACCGCAGCACCAAGCCACCTGAGGCCAACACAGCTACGCACGCTCCTCTTCCATCCCAATCTATTCAAACCCTCCCTTTTTACACCCTCCCAGGAAGTTCCCATTTCCTTTAAATCTTTATTTATGACGTCCTCCCACCCACGACAAGGACGACCTGCTTTCCGTTTAGCTCTAGATGGTTGGTCGAAAAGGAAAATATTTGGCGATCTATCATGCTCCATCTGCAGAACGTGCTCTAGCCATCTCATCCTTTCTTTAATTGTAGCCCTAAAAAGCGGGATTGAACATTTTTCGTACAACCTACTGTTTGAAATGCGGTAAGTCAGCCGGGTATCCAGAACAATCCGTGGGTAATTTATCTAGAAAACATCTAGCTAATCTTCATCCGCTTTTTGGAGCACCCATGCTTCAGAGCCATATTTGACCACTGTCATCACTGTAGCTTCCAATATTCTAATATTGGTTTGCAGACTTATCTTCCTATTCTTCCAAACTTTATTAACTGTGAAAAAACAACCTGAGCATTGGCTATTCTACTTTTAACATCTTCACTGCACCCGTAGTATTGACTAATAATATTACCTAGGTAAGTGCCGGCCCACAGGACAGTGTGTGTTCAATCAGATCCTCCTAATCTATATTACCTTGCTAATCCTTCTTTGAGAACAACTTAGAAAATGGCTTAATGGCAATTATCTCAGACGTTTAAAGATGTCAAATGTCGCCGCCACACAGGACAGTGTTTGTTCAATCAAATCCTTGTAATCAATATTACCCTACTCGTTCTTTTTTTTAGAGCAGCTTAGCAAATGGTTTTTTGGTAATTGTCTCAGAAGTGAAAAGATGTAGCGTATCGCCACCACACAAGATAATGTTTGTCCAATCAGATCCTCCTCATCTATATTGCTAATCCTTCTAATCTTAATAATTAATCCTTTGAGAAGAAAATGGTTTTTGGCAATTGCCTCTTAGGATAATATCTTTGGGCATGACAGCAACTAAATAGTTATTTTTCAAAGGCAGGTCTTTGCTTCTTTTTCATGGTTGTTCTATCAGGACCTTTTTTATGTTTAGGCATTCTCTGAATATAATTTATATAATTAATTAATATATATAATTCTACATATAATTTATAGACCCTTAGTAGCATGCTTTCCTACTGCGCTGCTAGGTATAAAGAACTTTCAACTTAATTCGTGAATATTTTTATTTTTCGTCTTAAACTCAAAAATATTAAGAAGTAAAGTTACCTCATTCTGAAATATTAACACCATATCTTATTGAAATAGGATGCAACATTCTAAAAAAAAAAATATTGACTGAACCAAAAAGAAGCCAAGATAAAGTTGGGTCTTTTCGTTTTCAACACCCAAAACAATTTCCATCCCTATTTAAAAGTCCCTTGTTTCTACTTAATTTTGTTATACAAGCATGCATAATTCACCCTCTTTTTGTGATGTAACTTCCCACTCCTTAAGGTCTTTTTGAAAGTTATAAATTGTCCTTTTCTTCCCTTCAACTTATCTATTTACAACAATAACTTCGTCTTCTCCTTCATTGATTGTTGTGCCTTTTGCCTTCCTCCTCTACTTTTCGCTTGAGGAAAGCCTGGTAGTTCTTGTTCTTCTAGCTAACTGAAGCTTTTTTTGTAATGGGGACATTTCCAGTCTTCTAAAGATCTTTATACTATCAACAACATCAAGTCGAGAATTCACTAGCTTATCCTCATTTTATTTCTTTTATTTGTTAGAATCTGATGTTTTTCCAAAAACCATGCTCAAAGGCGCCCTCCCGTTCGAAAAAAAAGAATAACCTAAACTAGTTTGACCATTGTTAGAAAGATTAATAGGCGATTGGAATGACTAGATTATTCCAATCATTATCAATTCTTGGCGACAACGAAGGAAGACCTGCTTTTCCTAATCCAGAGTTTAAGCTCATCACGCGCAGCGTCTTGCCTCAGCCAGAAACAAACCATAAGGAATTCTTATTTTATTCCCCCACAAGTTGACGGGTGCAATGGCTTGAAAACTGTGGCATAAAAAAACATCAGAAGACTTAGAAAAAATGGAAAATCGGAAGATGGATCTGTGCAAGGTGATGTTTAACTTACTAATAAGGGAAAATGATAAGAGAAAGAGAAACTGACAGCCCTGACATATTTGAAGCCAGAATAAAATATTGCCAAAAATCTGAGACAGCAAAAAAAAAAAAAAAATCATTTCCATGATTTACCTCAATTATTACTTATATTCTACAAACATAACTCAGTTCAAAGCGATATTTAGCGAGAACAACCATTGTTTAATTTATGTTTCATTACTATTTAACTCACTATTTTGTCAGTGAAGCCGCTCAGACCTAGCGATAAAGTCGTTATTGCAGTGCGGCTAAGTGCGAGCATTTGATTTTTAGATTTTTTGTATTCTTTGTTCATCCACTATCCTTCTGTTTATCAACATTTTTCTCAATTTAAATTTGGCTTTTATCAACTTAGCCCTATTTCATAGCCACTGCCAGCAAATTTGTGGTTTCGAGATAAACTCCTCATTACTTTTATACATAGAGGGAAACCAAAATAAAATTATTATGATTATACGATCCTCTACAAGAGTTTTCTTTGCCTGCTATTCATTAATGATGTGCTTAAAATTCCAAAATCATTACACTAAAGGGAAAATTACCTATACGTAGTCCCATCAGTAATACCATAAATCATAAAGCGGACACCTACTCGGTTCTCAGTGCTTACCAATCAATCTACCTAAGGCAATTTACCCCAAATAGTATCTTTAAAACAAAACTATCTGTTTGGAAGTGCCAATCTTGAGCGAGTATTCAAAATAAGCCAAGGGTCAGATTTTACCTTGTAGGCAAAATATACAGGCCAAAATGAAATAGGAAATATAAAAATGAATCCCGAGGCATCCAACCGATTTCCTGCTTTCTATTTGAAATTTTTACCAGTAATTAATTGAAATTCATTAGTAACGCTGTAATCAGTTCTTGTTTCAAGAGCTTGTGAAAAGTGGCAAAAGTGCCTTTTTCAATCCAAAAGCTATTTCATATGAAAAAGATCACAACCTGGCGAAAAGTTACTTCGCACAACCCCTGTTAGCGCACAGTAGCTTTTACTAGCGTTAGCTTTTAAACGAACCGTCTGGTATAAAACTAATAAGCAAAGGAACAAAGTGCATATGATTTGATTACGATGATAATGACGCACAAAAAAGGGAAACACACCAATCATGCAACCCATGCTACAATATGATTTTCCTTGGTTAAGCGTTTTAAACCATGACATATAAATTAACTATCTTAGAATCTGCATTTTCCGGCATTTTGAAACTATTTAGGATAATTTTTTTTTTTTTTTTTTTTTTCATACAAAAGAGAAGATAATGGCATCTTGTAGTAGCATGGTCTGTTTCGTTACAATAAAAAGTATCTGTATATTTTCATTTCTGTTCAAATAAGCAAGCTCTCGATATTAGAACACTGCTTCAATACGATCATACAATCACCAATACATATAAAAAAAAAAAAAAAGCTGCAAAATATGATTCTCTTGATGTTCTAGGCAGAGAGAGGACTGTAAACCTCCAGTTACGGGTCTTCAAAAATGGCAGTTTTAATGGCGACATATTTCCATTTTTTTGACATTTTTCAAGGGTTTCAGGCTCTTTTCTAAAATTAGCCAAACCATTTTTTCGAAGCGACAGGCTACTGTTCAGTCAAATCTGAACGAAAACTATTGTTTCCAAAATACTCTTAGATCAGAAATATTTATCACCAGAAAGTTTATTTAAAAAGTGATTTATAAATTTCAGCTACTGTGGGTTGTGATTTGGCCTTTACTAGGTTACAGCTACTATCACAACCATAATTTCTATGTGAGTCAACAATTTTTTCTATCAAGCCAACATAAAACGTTGTAAAAGCAGATATATAACAATAGATATGAGAGCTTACCCTCCTTTTTTCTGAATTTTCGGCGTCTGGAGTTCCACCTCCCCTTCACCTTTCGTAGGTTCTATTTTCTCCACCTCTGTTACTGTTGCAGGAACCATTGCTTCTTTAGCTGAAGGTTCATTAGAATCTTCTTGAGGTGGATTTTCATCACTCTCAGCTGGCGCTTCGTGTTCTGGCTTAAGATGTTCTTCTTCTTCTTTTTCAACAGGTTGAGTCTCTTCAACTGCAGTTGCTTTCAAAGTTTTTGACCGATTAATATGCAGTACAAGCTTAGTAGGTGACAAAACATCAACCGTAGCTGTTGCGTCATTTGATTCACTAGCAACTTCACTAATATTTGAATTTTCATTGCTAAGAGGCATCATTTTCTCGGCCTCAGGTGTTTTCGCTTCCACAGGTTTATTTTCAACTGGCAATGCCTTTAGCTTTTTGGCTGGATGTTTTCTAGTAAATTTCTTTTTAGGAGATTCTTCTTCGTCTTCTGAAGATTCAGATCCTTTATTTGGATGAGTAAATTTTCGCATCCATTTTTTTGTTTTCTCCTAAAAAAAAGGTCACAAGCTGAAGGTAAAGAGCATGGTAAATTAGAGTGAACCTAATCTAAGCAAATTAACATGGATTTGATAATTTAAGAAAAAAGAATTCTTAAAAGAAATAACAAAGGCTATATTACTGTGTTAGCCTGTTTTTTCATGTTTGAATAAAGCAAGTAGGAACTAAGGAAAATGTACTTGGACTCTTACTAAATTTTTGCCTGACCTGTAATTTTGTATATATGCTGTATTGGTATTAGTTGTTTGTAAGTAATAACCAAGTATGAATAACCAAGCTGGCAAAATTTCACAAAGCAAATACATTTCCTTGTATCTTGATTACGAGGCAATGATAAAACACGAAATGAAGCCCATTGTTTAACAGTGATAAGTGATAAATGACTGGAAATTTGGGACAGTACATTCATCTAAGACTGCACTTGGTTTTCATTGTTTCAAAACAATCGTACTTGTCATTATCAATGAAACTTTTCCGAAGCATTTTTTTCATTAACACTCGAATTTTATCGTGAACTGCAAAACTGTCTGATTCGTTTGAGCCTTGCAAATACAAATTGAGTTCATTTAGTTTGGAAAAATATATTTGCCAAATAAGTGAGCTTGAGAATGAATTCGTCGTTTAGTAGATATTTAATATATTCTGTTTTTCATTCGATGTAAATTGTAACTTCATTACGCAATTCAACTAATCGTGTCAGTACTTTTCTCTTGGAAAACTTTTCCCAGTTTTTGAGATAGGCGGGCTTGTAAGGGTTTCTTTTTAATATAATTTACAATTTTAAAATAATTGGGCAATGCTTTGGAAACCAGTGCTTCTCAACGAAGGCTACAAGGTGTCCACAAAGCACACGGACTTTAAAAACTCTCGTGATCATACTGCTATTTTCTCAAGATATAACCCGCGCATCGTCAGTGCATATACCGACACAGTTCTTCCACTGTAAAGCTTTTTCTTTTGTGTGCGAAGCAATTGTTTTGAAAATTACAATTGACACAGTTCCACTACTCATTGGCTTGCAGAACAAGATATCTTCATGCGCGTCGTTCTGCCATACATAACGCACAAAAACAACCAATTTAGATAGGCATTGCACGCCGGTAGACTCATATAGTTGTACAGTATAATATTCACTACCTCTTGTCTCTAAGATAGCAAAAAGGTGGGTTTCAAGATTGAAGTTTTGTTTGATGGGTTGAAGCCCAGTCAACTTTGGGAACCACTGCTCTAGGCATATTTTATACTGTAGTAATGAAAAATATTGTTCGAATGCAATACCTTTTATACAATGTGTAATGTCATTGCAATACTATCGTGTCTCTTTTTACTCTTTAAATGTACTTGAATGTGACGTCATTCACATGAAAAATTTTTTTTTTCCAAATTAAGACTTTAAAGTATAGTCAGCCGAAGGGTAAACGTCCTACCAATGACCCACCAAGGCGGGATTTAATTTATTTTTGAAAATCGGGAGAGCGGGGGAAATTAGTCGTTTTTTCCAATTTTTTCAATGAAAATACTAAGAAGAAGAAATTTTTTAATCAGAATGACCCTAAAAAATAACAGTTCAGCCGGAACTGAAAGTACACGGGAAGGGGAAAGAATGAAGCTATCAATAGATTTATTAAGGTGGTCCAAGAGCATGCACAGCTGTGTTGGCCTAAGGTGGCTTGGTGCTGCAGTGCGTTGTTAGTAGTAGTAGTACAGTTCGACTGTCCCAGATTGTCTTCAAATCTGTAACGGACAACGAAAATCGAAATATTGTTATTTGGCCATTTATGTGCAACCTCTCCCAAAAGTGAATAAAACTCCTTGCGATTTTGATGCTGAACATGAAAATAAAACATACATGCTTAGCCAGAGACTGGTTCGTAAAGGCGATTATAAAGTTTATGGCGACAAATTTAGACCCAAATTCCTATCTATAACTCTTGAATGAACTAGAAGTAAGTAATTTAAAAAAACATCACCTAAAAATATGTCAACAGCTAGAGTAGACATGATTGAAGGAAAATCGCAAATCAATTAATAAAGAAAAATACAAAGCAGAAATTAATAATAAAAATAGAAATGGAAAACGAAAACGAGACTTATCTCCCCTTTTCAATGAAGACGGTGGAGCGGAGATCTAGGCCGAAATGTTTGCATATTTTCTGGTTTTCACTGGCTTACATATTCCCTTAATTATCTGTCCCACCTTTTTCTTCCTCAAGTTATGTCTAGACTATGTTGTCTTGGAACTAACTAGCTTCCGATCCCCAACTATTTTCTAAATGGAAGTAAGGGGATCTGCTTGAAATGTGATGGACTAATAGCTACAGTGAAACAGACTACACTCAAATTTTTTTAGACCATTGGCTTTTTTTGTTAAGGCGCAAGTAGAGTTCAAATTACAAGTCAGGGATTCCTCGAGCAACGAAACTTTTAGGCTTTCAAGCGCCTAAACTGTGAAGGTCTGTAGTCTGAAATTTATAGGGGAAAACCTCTGTTGGTGTAGCATACTTTTTTCTGCTCATTTTAGGTTTTAATATCGCTATTTAATTTATATGTCTTTTTCTAACTTTTTTTTAACATAATTTAAAATAGATTAAAAACAAGGAATGTTCTTTGAATTTTCTCCCTTGTTTGTTTTGTGACCTTGGTCATATTTTTCCCTATACCATTAATGTCTAATTTCCTTCTTTTTACAACCATCTAAATGGACAAACTTGCTTGTACTAGAACTAATATTATAGCAAGCTTTTCAATGAAAAGAAACTTGTCAAGATAGCCCACATACCTTCAAAATTAGCCCATAGCCCATAGGACGACAAGTTGCCTTCCAAATTCATCAAATTAGTTAGTTGTAGGGATGGCTAGGCCATGATCAAGTCAAAAATCTCCCTTCTTGGAAAAAGGCACACTTAATTCATAAATTGTAAGGCTAATACTATTGTTTTCAAGGCGGAAATACAACATTTAAAATTTTCTCTCCCCTGTAAATGGTTCACCGGGCGACCGAACAATCGGTTTTGAGGGTACAAACATTAGTTTATCACTGACTTTCTACTAATATAATGTTTTCTAGTCCAGTCAGTTTGGCTTCAAGGAAATAGTATTTTTTAAAGAACTTTATGAAGACTACTACAAAATTTTGTACGAACTAAAAAAAATTATGTACGAACTTGACAAGTTTTACAAGAAAAAAAAATCTCTAACCTCTTCGCTATCATATTCAGCATCCATGAGATCAACACGATATAGCCCCACCTTACCACGAGTTTGACGTCTAGACGGTGCATCTTCTTCTAGTGGAACTGGGGACACCTCACGATGCTGCAAATGGAAAGAAAATTGAAACAAGATACACTCAGATTACAAATAGCTCAAGATCAAGACACATTATTATAGTTGCAGCAGCAGACTAAACCTAGTAAAGAAGGAACTATAGTCCATAGTAACGAAAATTTAAGAACGAGTTTTGAAAAAAAATTGTTTAATGAAGAAAATTTGCATTTCATAAATATTTAATAAATATTTGATGTACCAAGGACATCAAAATGAAAAGATTTTTACCCCCTGGCTCCACATTTAGCTCTATTCATTCCAAAACTCGGGATTTTCTACGATTTTTTTTTGGATTGTTATACAACTATTTAGAAATCAGAAATCATTTATTTCAAGACACCTTTCATAGTCGTAGATAAATATCGCAAACTAAATGTCACTGTCATTTACAAACCTAGTCCTAAGGCATTTTGTTATAGCCACTGGTAAAAAACGGCACGAATGAATCGTTAAATCGATTAGTTCTGCAAGGCACTGGCACTGATTTGTTCATCTTTCTGGTATTAACTACTGAGTTGGCAGCAGGGGGTAGAAAATGTCGGGGCTTGGGGCTAGCAAGGAGAAATTGCCCGAAACACATTATCAACTGGAACCTGCTACCTCTAAGATTTTCAATCTTTAAACACTCAACAGCAGACTTATAATCTACAAATTTTTCTCCAAGGATGATTTTAACTGCTCTTTTTTGGACTCCTTCCACATAATCACTTAGATATTCATTATTATGAACCTGAGGTCCCCAAATGGGACATGCATATTCTAATATGGGACGTATGTATGTTAGATATGCCGTTTTCAGCTGATTTACTGGGAAACCCAAGCGGCGCATTGATTTTGAATTCAAGTTATCAAGTATTTTGCAGTAGGTTGCATAGGTTGCATCGAGACATGGCTCAAAGAACGTAGCGTACAGTTGCCTTTCTGGGCTAGCCCTTGAACATGAGCCCTAAATGAGCAATCGGCGCTGAAATTAAGTCCCAGGACCATAACTGACAATAAAAGCGGAAGCCAGGGAGTTGGGCAAACTAGGTCTGTTTTCTGCGGATTAAACCTAGCAATTTTGGTTTTGCTTTAATTGATCTGCAAACTATTTGTACTACATTCTCCCTTGAATTCTGTTAAAAGATCAGGGCTGAATTGGGGCACAGCTTGGGTTGTATCTACTGTAAACTTAAGAAGCGCAGATAGATCGTCTACGTATTTGAATCGGTCATCCATGTTGTCCATAACATAATCAATTACCGCAAGGAAGAAGTAGAGCAGCCAATTTGGTTCCTTGAGGGGCTCCACATGTAATATCTTCCCAGTTAGAATTAAGATAATCAAAAAAGACCGCATAGACTTGCTAGCCGGGAACGTAGGAAATCAATAACAAGCAGCAAGATATGTTTACGAGCACGCATTCTTTTAAGATTCATTGCAGCCACGAGGTGCTTAATCAAATAAAATGCTTTACGGTAATCGACGAGTAACAAATCAACGAAAGCGTCTCCAGATCCAAACCCTTGTAGGATCAGGTGGTAAAGCCTAATTTAATACACTGCGGTACTACACCCTTTCAAACAACCATATTGGTATGGGTCATGTGAATCTACAACTTGCGACATAAGTTCACGGTAAATAAAGGACTCAGTGACTTTGGCAAACTTCGGTGTGATTGAAATGTGTCTTAATTGATCACAGCTTTTGGGATGCTTCTCCTTTGGAATGACACGTACATAAGCTTGTTTCCAAGGCTGGGGGAATGAATGATAACTGAAGAATTGATTAATGACCAAAGTTAGAGGTTTCACAAGAAATATAGCGTATTCACGCAAAAGTTTTACTGGCAATTCGCCAGGATAGGAAGCACAGTTATTTTGCAGTTTCCTTATCTCCCAGTAAACATCCTACTCAGAAACTTGCTTTATTTCATCACATTTGCAGTCTTCTATCAGAATATTCAATTCAACTTCACTCAATGATAGATACGTGGTACAGACTTTGGTAAAGAAAGAATTTACTTCTTGTGCTGATATCGAAGTTCCATTTGTTTTCAGCATCAGTGGGTCACTACTAGCAGATTTTCCGGTCATCTTTTAGACTGCCTAATGCCACTTACGCGAATCACCATTAAGCAGGGGGGCAATTGTCTCAATATCTTACCTCGTTTTAGCACGTCTACTGACACTTACAATACGGTTCTGTAACTTTTTTGCAGCTGAAATACACCCCGAACTAAGTATTCGCCATCTAACTTCGATCAATCACTTCAGGTTTTTCATGATCCACGGCTTGTCAGGTTCAAAACCGGTACTACTTTAGTCGGGAAGAAATTCATGGAACTTTTCGAGTAGCAGGGAGTTGAGTGTTTCAGCCTTAAGGTTCAAGTCAGTGATTGAGCATATTTCTTCAAATGGGTAATCCATTGACCAAAGGCACATATAGAGTCCCGGTTCAGTGGACGAACTGTAACTTTGCTTCTTTTCGGTTTCGGCATGTTACATTCAATCAGGTTTTATTAATACTCTAAAATATAGGAATAATATATGGTGTTGAACACCGTACAGTACCCATTCTACGTTTTTATTTATTTTAATTCTTTACCTTATCCTTTTTTTTTACCTTATCCCCCCTATCCTTACCTTATCCTTTTTTTTATACTTTTTTTTACCTTATTAACATAAATAAACATAAAATAAACATAAAAATAAACATAAATTATACTTTATTATAAACTTTTTTCAAGCGGGCTAGATGTGATTTAACATTTGACTTACCTTTCCTCGTCTAGTTTTCGGCTTTGGAGCAGGCTCTGGCTTCTTTTCTTCAGCATTTATCTCACACTTCGTTTCTTCTTTTTCATCCACCGCAGTTTCATCTTCGTTTTCTTCGAGGACGGGTTTCACTGCAGAAGGTGAAACTTCATTAGATGAGTTGGAAGACTCGCCAGATTCTAACCGGTTCAGTTTGCGTTTTCTTGTCTTTGGTGAAATGTTTTTTTTGGGTGAACTTTTTGTTTTTGTCACGCTTTTTGATAAGTTCCAATTAGATCTCCTGTAAGTAATAAAATTATAAGACCAGAAAAGATAAGCAATTTATACGAAACCTTAAAATTTACAAATCCGAAACGTTTTCTTCTAAGCACCTTACATGAATGTAAGTCAAAACTAAAATGAGAGAAACAAGAGTAAAAGATAGGGAAAGACAGGGAGGGGGAGAGAAAAAAGAAGAAAGAGAGAGAGAGAAGAGAGGAAAGAGAAAGAAAGAGAGAGAGAGAGAAAAAAGAAAAAGAGAAAAGAGAAAAAAGGAGAGAGATAGATAGAGAGAGAGAGAGAGAGAGAGAGAGAGAGAGAGAGAGAGAGCGAGAGAGAGAGAGAGAGAGAGAGAGAGAGAGAGAGAGAGAGAGAGAGAGAGATTGACAAGAACGGCTCGATAATGTTTCTAAAAATTGGCTTACGAACAATTTCTGACCTGAAAGAAGATATAGATAGGTTACGGACGACTTCGGAAAAAATCATTTTTCCCCACCCCGGCGCCCTTAATATATTTTTCTTTTCAATCTTCTGAAAAATTTAAACAGGACCGAAAATAAATGTCAAAATGAAGTTGGACATTGAGTAAATATTAATTCAATCACCGTTTAAAGGTTCAGATTTGAGTTAATTTTTTTTTCTTTTTTTTTTTTGCACAATTTTGTGATTGTATGTGATTGTATTCATTGGCTGCTTTGAAGGTCATCTGAGCTTTTAGTTTGAATGAACATGACAACTGAACTTTGGAAGTGATCCTAGCAAGATCTTCAACTGAAAATATTATTTTTTTTGGATTATATTTTTACTAAAGTAAGTTTGCTTTTCCTTTGCATAGTTCTGGGGTACCAAATTCAGTAATTGACTAGGCAACAGAAACTTACCAAAAAGAACTTTTTCAAAAAAAAGAGTAAAAAGTCCATATTAAAACTTAAGACGATAAAAAATTATGTCGTATAGCGATTCAAACTTAAAACGGAACCTGATAAAAGGTTAATAAATCAATCTTTTTCGAGTCGACAAGAAAAAAAAGTCAATACACCTAGATCTAGAAAATTACAAGAAAAGATTTTTTCTTAAAAAAAAAAACCACGCACACACACAGACATAAACACAGACGTACTTTTCCAGAATTATTTTAAATAAACTAATAGATTAGTTTCTTTAGCCTTTATTTTCCCCTTCTACGATTTTCCCCCTTCCTCAGCCCCCAAAAACACAAAAGGAAGAATTAAAAGAAATACAATATAAAAATAAATCCAATAAGATATTCTACACTATATTTTCTTCTTGTGTTTTGTGATATAGGTAGAATATTCCACAATCCCTTATTTTCTTCGTCCTTTTTATTTGCTTTACTTTCCCTTTAGCTGTTCAATTTCACATGTGGGGAGAATTTTCCACAGGAGATTGTTCAGGCGGAATTTTCTACGGGAGGGGGAATACACCGGACACCGTATTTTATGTCTAAAATTTGCTTCGCCAAGCGAAACCTCGGTCCGAGTATATATATATATATATATATATATATATATATATATATATATATATATATATATATATATATATATATATATATATATATATATACCACTTTTCTCTTCCTTTAAACAATATACATACATGAAAATAACCTCTGTTTTACGAACTACGTAGTACGTACCAAAAAGGAATCTTTCAAGAATTGGAAAAACTTACTTGATTCCGATCCTTCAAAAAACCAATTCTGATTCCCGATCCATAGTCCCAATATGAGTTTATATCTTTTAACAAGGAATTTTATATAATTATATTTATTATTATACAAAATGGAAAAAAAAAACTCAGAAAAACAAAATCAAACCTTCGATTTTTTCGCTTCCAAGAGGCAGAGCTACCTTCACTGGAATTGCTTTCACTTTCTGATGAGCTACTCGAATTTCTGCCCTGCTTTTTCCTCCTTTTCTTCTTGGGAGCTTCGACCTCAGACTCTGAATCAGACCATTCTTGATATGATCTTTTTGCGCTTCGAGCTGATCGACGAAGATTTTTCCTCCGCTCTTTCTTACTCATTTTCTTTTTTCTGCTGTTGCCAAAATCGGACAGATCTGTTATAGATACAGACGCCGAGGAATTTTGTGTCACTTCGCTGCGTGAAGCAGACCTAGAATAAACGAGTTTTATGGAAATGATAATTTCAGATGCCTTTGTTATTCAGAGCGGTTAGAATATAGTGGATTTGCACAACAGGGTGTTGATATGAATCTGCAAAGCCGCAAAAATGTTTAAAATAAAATTTGTCATCAAAAGGAGTCGAACCCATGCCCTCCTATAAACCAAACACAATTTTTTACCACTAAACTGCAATGACCGGACAACCCGTCTGAAATTTACTTTTCATGCATCCAGAAAGATTAAATCTCCTAGTTTTTTTCTAAAATCCTTTAAAACAAAATCAAAAATAATTAGAAAGAGTGCTGGTAGACTGTTATTACAGGAGATTATCATTTCGGCAGCAGAAAGATACCATGGCTCCTTATTTTATTCGTCATATGCAATATTGATTGAACTGCTTGACCTTTTCCGTATTTCTTAACGCGCTGACCTTGAACTTTTGGCCTTTAGCTGACATAAACTAACAACACGAACTTACCATATAGTTTGAGCTGAAATGCCAACAATACCCCGTTTCACCCTCACAATCTTCATCCCTACCAACACAACTCGGCAGCTAAATTGCTATACTAATTGCAAAAAGATACCGTAGCTCCTTTATCCGGGTTTAATTCATAATCTGAACCATTGATTTAATTACTCGAACTTTTCCTTATATCTTGTTATGCCCGACCTTGAAACAGTTCTTGCTACTTTTTATTTATTTTTTTTTTCCTCGAGTTTATGCATCTCCTTGCATTGTTTAATTCATTTTTTCTTCAATATTAACACACTCATGTGAGCGTAAAGCTATTTAACTGAACAACCATTCTACTCTGCTCTATAATGATAGCAACGGTGAAATTCGCAAGGAGATGATGACTATTACTTAATGATAACTGTGTTTCAGCTGTTAAAAAATGAGTTATCCAATATGTATAATTAATTATTACACTTTCCTCTGCTAATAAAATAACTAGTCCGTTTTCTTCGTTTCTGCTGTTTCTCTGCTAATAGAACTGGTTTAATCCAATATTTTTAAATATCCCCTTCCTATTTGACCCAAGTACGTAAAAAATAATTTTGTTTCGCTAGGGCCAACTTAATCAATTTTAAAGCATACTCATTTCACTCATCTTTTAAAACCCAAAGGATTAAAAGAAAAGAAAATTCTACTCTATACCATCAAAACAAAATTGAATCTAATTTGTTATTCTTATACTTCTCAAAATGCACCAAGTCCCGCTATTCAGATATATTTTACATTTTTGTTCTATCAATAATAATAACAATAATAAAAAAATATCTTCTTGGGAGAATCTTGTAAATAATGGCGTAAATGGCAGTCAACAAGTTAGGGTTGACTGCTTTATGTTATTTAAATATAGTCTATGGTAAAGAATAATGGTAATTTCGACCATTTGGCTTGTCTTGACATTTTTCAAACTTTATAATTGTGCTTTTTTTCCCAAAATCATACACTTATTAGTATAGTAATTTTGCCAATAACACTATTTACACTGATATGTTCTTATTATTACAGTTAATAATGCCAAGAAACACAGGCGATAGAAGGCACTGGTTATTTTTTTGACACTAGTGCCAGTTTCCTCTCTTTTAAGTTACCCGTACTCATTGGATAATTCCATACGTTCCTTCTCTCGCCAAACATCTTAATCTTACACCTGACTAAATTCCGAAGACTAAGATCACGAAGATCATTTCGAGGCCTCTCCTTTAACCTGACAGTTGATGAACTATATCAGTTCTATCTTCTCCAACACAGAGAAGAGGTGCTATGCTGATCGACAAAAGTTATTTCTTTGGGAGGGGTCTCTATGGGGAAAACACGTGTACTCAACAACAGAAGACCATCTTTGGAAGACATGTGCTCACAAAATCCAGAAGGGTAGACACCTTTCTCGCCCCGTTCTATGTTTTCCCGCCAAAGCTGGAAGCTGAAATTAACCTGGGAGTGTGGCTTTGGTGAAGAACACATGGCTTTCGTTTTCCAGGCATGGATGGTCATCCAAAGAGCCTTTTGGTCAAATGGACATTATCAGATCGAGACTGATGATCTGAAGGGAGTCAGCAGTTTGATGTATATGATGGACATGTGCTTAGCTTATCTATAACTGTTCCATTTACAAGAGTATCATACAGGTTGTCAATGAGTGAAAAGCTACAATTAGGCAGAAACTGAACAGAGCAGCTTTGCTGATAGCAAGTAAGCTTGTAATAACTAGTCGACATTCGAGGCTTTCAGTAAGGCCTTCTTTATTCATAATACATGTTCTGAACTTCAAGTTCATGTAACTCATCAAGAAGACCAAGTTGGATGGGCTAAGCTGAAGCCCATTGGATGGCTAAATGGTAAATGAGGGCTTGTCAGCTGAAGAAAACGGGCAGACCTCTGAAGATGAAGGCATGGTAGATACTGCAGCTAAGTTCAAGACATATTTCTATGATTTGACAGACTGTTAATATTTGTTTAACCACCGACCTTCTTAGCCGGAAACGAGCATGGTATTCTAGGATGACCACGTACGATTACTCATAAGTGCCCAAGCAGGACTCGAACATGACTATAGACTATTTGCTGGTAAGAATTATTGGTGAATAGTTACCACAAGCTGATTTTGAGTTTTTCTTCTGGAGAGGAATGATCGTGGGTTCACACCATGATATGAAGAAGTAACCGTCTTTCCAAGTAGCATTGGCGACTGTGGTATAGTTCAAGGATGCGTTCATAATTTATTTTTGGAATTTCCAATACACCATTAGGGTATGCAACATGGTTGGTTTTCAGATCACTGATAGAGGCTGCGATTCCTAAGCGAAGAGGTCTTGGACTAATGGTTGGCTTTTGACTTTACGAGCGTACATGAGACACATCTTGGATACAACTGATTTCTCCTTTAGCTGAAATGTATGCTAAAAGTATACCTGTCAACTTCAGCATCTTCATCATCCTCTACCAGAGAGCACTAACTAAACTAGTGCCCTAGTTCAAATAAGGATAAATAGCCTAATGTTCACATATAGTTCAATATTCTAAGATACTTTTAGTTTTTAGTCTTTTATAGATCCACGCCTAAAACTATTATAAAGGCGTAAAAAATTTCCTTTAGGGGAGGAGGGTTGGTTCTTTTTAAAAGGACAACTATGAGCGCAGGTATTTTTTTCCATTTTGCCAGGTTTTTCCTTCAAGTTGCCAAGGGTTTTTTCTTTTATACTTCTTGCAAGAAGGTGGGAGTGGGGGAAGGAGGATCCCATTCATTTGTCAAAGTACCCCCACATGGGGGCTAGTTTCAGAAGAAAAAAAAATTGCAGGATAGAAATAAACAGAGAACTTACTCTCCAGAAACTTCAAAATCATCATCTTTTGCATCATCACTTTCTGAAGTAGCACTGAGGTCTCGAATAGATTTCTTTTTCGGGGTAACCTTCAACATTTCTTTGGTTTTCAGTAGCTTAGATGGTCTTAAATCAACTTCCGATCCAGGATCTGACTTGTCCCCTGACTTTTCTTTTCCTGAGTCAGAAGCTTCACTATCATGTTTTTTATCACCCTGCAAACAACATGTTATTAGCAATACAAATCAAAGTTGAATAAATAGCGACGAAGACTACACTGCCTTTCCACCATAAATAGAAACAACATGGAATTTGTTCTTAAGACAGCGGAACCTCAGCCCTAAATGAATGTTTAAGTTTTTTCAGCTGAAATGAATATTGAATATTTTGAAATATTTTGAATATTTGAATATTCAAAATGTTGAATATTATTTATATTCAATATATTGAGTATTAATTGAATATAATTCAATATATAATATATTGAATATAATTCAATATATTGAATATTTACAGTTGAAATATTTTGAATATTTGAATATTCAAAATGTTGAATATTATATATATATTCAATATATTGAATATTAATTGAATATAATTCAATATATAATATATTGAATGTAATATATTGAATATAATTCAACATATTGAATATTTACAGTTGAAATATTTTGAATATTTCAGCTGAAACAAATATTTCAGGTTGTATTTTAATGCAAGTTTCTTTTATATTTTCATTTGTTTTGCTGAGGACGGCCCTTTGATATAGGGTCGAAATATTCATTTAGGGTTAAGGTTCCACATTCTTTTCGGAGGAGGTGAAAGAGCATTACACTGCAGTAAACTGAAATCACGATGGATAGAATGTACGTTTTTCAAAACGAATCTACTTTGGGCAAGGGGGAATTGGGCATACTGGGGGATTCAGTCGTGTATCCATGTATCCAGACAGGGAAGTCACATTCAAACAAGCTATATTCCCGGGGAATTAAAAGCTAGCATTTCTATTAATAGCTGCAAATAATACTACTGAAAAAAAAAAACTGAAACAAGTACATATTAAAGTTACTAGAATATGCGAAAACCGCAATTTTACAATACTTAACATATAAATAGATAAATACTAATTCATCTCTGACAGATGTAATGAATCCTCAAAATTAACAAGCTAGATTTAATCAGAGACAGATACGTAAGATTCCTCTGAACTTGAGAAAGATAATTCCTCTGAGAAAGAAGAAAAGGAAACAGATTGTCAATTAGAGACTAGGGACGAAACGAGAAAATCTCAAATGCTATCCAGTTCAAAAACATGAAATATTTCTATGTATAAAATATATATTTCAGGCAATCCTCTAAATAAAAAAAGGTGAAAGATTTCATGTCCTGATTTTCCCTGGAGCTTACCGGAATGTACGTCCCCACTTTCCTTCCCCCAGCTCCGGAGTTATGTAATTGAGTGGCCCTAAGACACTGCTTCCGTTCTCGAAGGGTATTAGAATTCATCCCAAAAAGGTTAGGCCAGCCAGAAAATTTACTCTTAAAGCTAGACCTTGTTTCGATGTTTGCCTTTATTTTCCGTTGATTTTACCGACTAACTTTAACGCCTAAATGAAACATGTATTGCTGAAAGGCATATTTCTACGAGAGAAGTTTCTCGTCTTTCGATCATTTTGACACAAAAAAAAACATTTCTGAAACAACACTTTCCAAAACATTGGATAAACAAAAATAATAATAACTAAACGTATGTTTTTTTCCTATTGACTCAGATTAAAAATACTATTAAATATTTTTTCCCTTTTTAGGTTCTTCCTAGTTGCTTTTTCACTAGCTGAGTGTTTTCATCATGTCTTTTTTGTGTCGCTGTTATATATTGACAATTTCTCTAAAATATTTTATGCCTTCTAATTATGGGCTCATGGACTAACGACGCTTCTCCACTGCAGAAGTCCTTAAGTCAATCCTTTAGCAGCAGAGATTGACCTCCCCCCACCGTAATGCCGGAGAATAAATGAATCCACTGTACCACCCTAGGCATGTTCTTATATCTCCCCCATACTTTTTCACTTCTCGAACAAGCTGTTCCAGTATTGTCCCTTGATCAGGCCTTTTCACTCAGTCCCTTAAGAAATATTCATCTGAGAAAATACACCCGAGACTTCCAAACGTTTTGATGAAATGGCATTTCAATTGTCAAATACTGTCTCCTTCAAATTTTGCCAACGATTCCCTACCAGTCTCTCAGGTGATTGGCTCCATTTACACCCTCCTTGTGGTGCTTACTTATAATCTCAAAACTCATGCATTCTCATGCAGCAATAGCCCTTTCCCTATTATTCTTTATAAGAACCCCTCCACTAGACCAGACCCAGATCAAATGTGAACATTCTTTGAAAAAATTGGCCACATTAATACAGTTAATCTCCTATTCTGGATTAAACAATTTTTGTTATAGGACTGAGACCATCAAGGTGGCCCTCTATGAGAAAGCCCTTTCATAAAAATATTACTGATATTGCAATACAATATCAATATACTTCAGTGTTAAGTGACTTGGTCATGCTCTTTCGAAAATTATTTTAGCCTCAGAACCTTTTAAATGCAACCGTTACCCCTTCCCCCTTATCCTCCAAAGCGTGGTCAATGAATCTAGCCCTCGTTGTAAGCCCCTTTCATTGGACCCCCAACAAGCGTTCCTTAAAAATTAACACTAACACACTCAGACAGAATATTTATTTTTACAGAATCAATTTATGGAAACTAAGCCACATTCTAATAATTTTGTGCAATTAGAGCTCCAGGTTTATCGAAACATCAATATCAAAAAGCTTGAAATGAGTTTTTTTTCCAACAGAAGTGACGTTATTATTTCCCGTGCTCACTTTTTTCTTTTACATCGGCAAAACAAGGCATGATGAGACAAATGTTCCATGCCTTTGAAATGTTTCGTGTAAATATCTTTGAAAAGTTTTTCAGCTAAACCTTAAGCAGTAGATTTTCCAGCTACGAAAAACCCCATTTATAGGAAACCACACTGGGACACTAGTGACAATTTCGTTAGTAGTTATCATAATATGTCACAGATGTGAACACAGGCGAAAGAATAAAAACATATTTAAATAAAGTAAAGAGGGATGGGGGATGTGCAGGGGCTAAACAAACGTTATTCGTACGAGGGAGTGTCTTTTAAACATTGAACACTATTGATGGGATTATCAATTAACAACTATAATCATACCCCATATGCAGGAATAGAACATATACAAACATGTGTTATTTTAATACAGTTAAAAGTTTTATCAAGATAGGTCAGATCATTTTAGAACGGGAGAGGAGTGTAACTTTAATCTAAGCTTATGGATTAGACTTGAATAAATAGGTCCTTGCGCCGGCACCATGTAGCCGGGATCGAGGCTCCGTATTCCAAAGCACAGATCAATTCACTGTGCCACCAAATCCACGAATTTCATATTATTTAAGAGAGGCTTTCAAATCCATTTCATGACCTATACTTGTAAAGCCGCCTCCTCCCATGTATGCAGGTATAGGCATATACAGGACCCGTTTAGAAGAGATTAAAAAAATTATTGGTCATTTTTTTTATGATTTTTCCATCAGAAGGGGACGGTGGTATTTGGGCATATCCCATGGAGGAACGAATCTTCCCCTAAATCGAGAAAAGCTAAATCGAGAAAAGCTAAAGCAAAAGCTAAATCGAGAAAAGCTAAATACTAACCAGCTCCTCGTCTGAAGCTTGCGGCGGGTCGGGCTTTCCAGCATCTATTGGTCCAGGTTTTGCATCTTCCCCTATGGCCGTTTTAAATATTTCATCATATTCTTTCATCGAATAGCTACTATGCATAGCGGCTGCTCGCTTACGCGGCCTAAAATAAGAAAAAGCAAATTAGAAGAATTTCCAATAATTCATGCTTTTCTCAACGATGGATTTTTTTTCTGATCACTGGAATAGAAAAAAGAAGAAAAAGAAATGACAGATATAGATTACGTGTTAACACAAATTTTTTTTAATTATTGTATTGCATTAAACAAATTATGCAAATCATTGTTCACGAGCTATCGGCTATCAAAAATAGGATAGCCAAGAGATGAGAAGTGAGAGAGTGAGAGTGAGTGAGAGTGTGAGAGAGAGAGTGAGTGAGTGTGTGAGATTGAGAGTGAGAGAGAGAGAGAGAGAGAGAGAGAGAGAGAGAGAGAGAGAGGGAGAGAGAGAGAGAGAGAGAGGGAGAGAGGGAGGGAGAGAGGGAGAGAGAGAGAGAGGGAGAGAGAGAGGGAGAGAGGGAGAGAGAGAGAGAGAGAGAGAGAGAGAGAGAGATAGAGAGAGAGAGAGAGAGAGAGAGAGAGAGAGAGAGAGAGAGAGAGAGAGAGAGAGAGAGAGAGAGAGAGAGAGAGAGAGAGAGAGAGAGAGAGAGAGAGAGAGAGAGAGAGAGAGAGAGATGAAAGGATTCTTCATTAACAAGTGAAACTATTTATTCAAATTTCCAAGACCTGCGTACTATTGAGCAGAGAAAACAAAGATTCAAAATGTACTTCGACCTGAAAGATTTCAAAAAAAAAAAAAAAAAATCTTTGATTCACTCTATTTTAGAGATCCGCACTGCTAATAATTTTCAGCTTACCACGGCCAGCACAATAATATTAACGTAGTAAACAGCGACGTTTTTCCATATATTTTATTTCCTTATCGTTTAAAATAAATAAGTTAAAAGAAACTGGGAGAAGGCATATTCGCTCATAAATTTTTATTTTAGTGCCCTGATTTAAAGAGAAACCAGGCACTGTGCAGCTTCATAGGCAAAGGTTCAAATTATTTTCTAAATAGCGCATTTAAGAAAATGGCTCCAATGATTTATTTTAGTAGACATCTTGTTGAAGTGAGGATCTTGTGAAAATTCTGCAAAGCCTGATTACTAATCCCTTTATTCTGAACTCAAAACACAGCAAGAAATCAACAAGAAATCTTTCTTGCAACAAAAAAAGATTCAACTTACCCAGTTGACGTTTGCCTACTGTGGTGTTTTGTTCAGTCGTGCATGATTCATTTGTATGTTACTATTTGTGCATCCATTAATTTAATTAACTTCCCTGAACATAAACGGTGGAAATGCTCTTAAAAATTTCCGCGAATGTTAAAGTCCATTTTATAAGGCTGTAATATGGGTTATATCACAACCAAGGAAAATAACACAAAATTTTCAAGTAAGATTAAATTTTAAGTTAATATGTATTCATTTAATATTATATATTTTTAAAATATTTCCAAAAATATATGTCTTTCATAACCATTCTAATAAACAGAATTTATAGTATTTTATGGTTTTTTAAGAGAATTTGCTAAACACATATATGTTAAAATCTTTAAATATATTATTGTGCACTAATAATTTAAGATTTTAATTGATGATGGGACCAAAATTTCAACCCCTTCCCCCGGTGAAAGAATTCACGAATACAAATTAGACCGATTCCTACAAATTTCATTACAACGAACTTTGATCTACCGTTTTATTCTTATATTGGGGGCCTGTGATACAAACCTATACTACTTTCTTAAAAAGCAAACCTGATAGGAACATCGCTTTCCGAACTGGAACTGCTTGAACTATCGCTGCTGTCAGAGTCACTGCTTCCACTAGAGCTCCTTCTTCTCAAGTGTACTTCTCTATCAACTTCTTCAAGCAGCTCTTGTGCAGCACGCTCTGCGGCTCGTTGTTTTTCTAAAGATTCCGCCTTATGGCGTTTCTCATTCTCTATCATTAGTTGATCACAGTCCAGCAAGCTCTGGCGTAGGGAATTGATTAGTCTCAACTAGAACAACAAAATGAAAATTTTATCCTGGACTGTTTTGACTAAACGGAAAAGCAAAATTTTATTAAATTTGGACCCTCACCGTTCCTGAGGCATCGCATGCACAATTTGGACAACCTGGATGCACAGAATATCTTGTTATTTAGTTCAGCATCCCCATCAACATTCCCCGAAAGTTTCCGCTCAACACCATTAGCCACTACTGAGATATTGCAGATACGCTCTTTTGACAAACGGGATGCACTTACCGTCTTGTGATTAAACTCAACCTACCCCTTAATATTTTCTGGAAGTATCAACTATAATAGCCTCAACTGTTCTATTGTTTTTCATGATTCAGTTTGAAACACTGGTGAAACTTTTTGCTCACGAAAACTGACCTTTCACATTTTATAACAACCAAAAAAAAATCATAGAAAATCCTGGTTTTCAGGTATACAGCGGTGGCCGGCGTTTACCCCCCGGAAAATACCCTCCCTGGAAAATAAGGCTTTCCAGATTTTAGAATCTTGTTTGAGTTTTTTTTTTATTTCCGTAGGGGGAAGGAATTTTGGATACTTGGGTATTATGCGGCACTCACTCAAGTTTACGTGTGTAAAACTCAAGAGCAAACCAGTTTTTTCGTTACTTCAGAAACAAATTTGGGCTATAGACTTGCACATTAGGGGCGGGGGGGGGGGGGGGGTGGAAGAGTACAGCGGGTTTGCATGCAAAATGTGTTAGGTACAATTATTCTGCATATTAGATAGATATATAAGTGTATTTTAAAGCCAAATATACAGCCATGAGCACAGTAAAATAACTTAAATGAAAGGCACAAATAACAAAAACTTTGATCATCGATCATCATAAAACACTACATTAACCTAATAATAGTACTTAATACTTGGAAATACAGTCATTGAAAAAAAAAATACTTGGAAAAAACACTTAAATGAAACATTACATTTACTTCATGCTTTTTTTTTTTTTTTTTTTACAAAATTTCCAAATACCTCGCTATTCTAAAGATAAACTGAGGTGACGTACTATTTACGACACCTGGAAGCATCAACAAATTTTTTCCAAACACCTCTTCCCTTATCGTAGAGAGCTCTGGCACCGGCTCAAGCAATGCACCAAATAATCTTCTTTAACTCTGCAAAGCGGATAAGTATACATTCTCCCTGTATCTGTCTTCATTGGAACATTTTTCTTTAGAATATCTTTCAAATCTTGCGCTAATTGGCAGGCAATTAGCCCTGAGCTGCATCCAAAACGTCAAATATCTAGCTGGTAAATTCAGATTACGGTAGAACTCCTGCCCACAAGCCATCTTAACATCTTTATAAGACTTTAATGTTTCTGATTTTTTTTTATCTCCTCACTCCATTTTTGAATCATTTGATTCTCTAGTACTGTCTTAATCTCATTCTCCCAATGTGCATTTATATCCATTGGTCCTCTACCTTCATTCCAAACAAAAGGAAACCCTATTTTGTCTAAAATGTCTTTTATCTTTAGTGTCCATAATCTTTTTTCCCCTGCCAGAGTAAATCTTCACAAGATGCCTTAAGCAACCTGTCACCCGATAAATGGATGACTCTCAACCAAAATTTGATCATTGAGACTAGTCTGTAATTTTTTAGTGGCCAAATACCTAGAAAGAATTGTTTTCTTAATTCAAACTGTCCAAATACTTTACCCCCCCCCCCCCCTTATGTGCAAATACCTAGCCCAAATTATATATTTCCCATATATTCTGTCACTTGTCTTTCTGTCACTTCTCGCGCTAAGCTGAAAAAAAACTAACAAAGAAACCGGTTTGTTCTCGAGTTTTACGCAGCGGAAACTTGAGTGAGTGGCGCATAATACCAAAATTATTTCCCCCTACGGAAATTAAAAAAAAAAAAAAACTCAAATAAAATTCTCAAATTTGGAAAGCCCTTTTTCCACGTCTAAAACCAGATAGACCTAAGATGAAGCCAGGTGACAAAAGATTTTTTCATTTTGATGACCTTGCCACTTAAAATTTACCCACCTAAGAATTCTCCCAAGTCTCCAATAAGACTAAGTATTAATCTTAACGCCTTTAGCCTTCTCGGAGACACATTATCAAACATACAAGATGGGTATATCAAGATTTTGATCGGATGTCTTTCGGGTGAGGGAATCCAAAAGGGGTACGACAACGGAACTGGTTGCCCTCCAATCACTTTTAACTCTTAAAAAGGGCATTAGACTTTCAATTTCCGATCGAATAACTCCTCCAAAGTTTCTACGGCAACTCCTTCCATACGAAGTGGCCTGGGAAAAAAAAAAAAAAATACAGAAGCATTTACGCTGTTGCGCTGATCAATATTAACGCTGAATTAACAATAACGCTGATACTTTCAGAGTTAGCTCGGTTCGTTTTTATTTACTAGTTTTATTTTTCATTTTTATGATATTTAGTAAACTGGGGAAAAAATACAGGACAACTACCGAGATTTTTGCAAAGAACAAAGGAACTTTTTCTTCGCTCTACGATCCAATATCAAAAGAAAGTTTCGAATTTACTCCTCCCACACTACAGCCCGCGGGTTAAGAAAAAAAAGAGAAAAGAAAAGAAAGAGCATTGTTGCTCCGCAAAATCATTGTGGAAAATGGAGCGGCTATTTATTTTGTTTACTCGCCATGGATCAAATAGGAAGAGATATAGCTACTTTAACAGACTAAAAAACGGGCAATTGCCTTTAACTCAACCTGTTCATATATATAAAAAAAAATAAGCTACAGTAAATTTAATCTAGCATTTGCATGTAAAACAATATAAAAAGTCAGAATAAAACAACGAGCTGATTACTTACATGCGAGCATGGAGGGCAATACCAATCACCTTCAGGTATCACCAAAAGGGCAGGTTTAAGGCAAGAGGCGTGCCAACCCGACTCGCACTGGTCGCACAAAAGTATCCACTCGGGGTGATCAGCCTTTCCACATCTCTGACATGGGTTTTCAGTGTCGTCCTCTTCTCCTAGATCAAGAAGAAATTTAATAATGATGATAGGCTACTCTATCTTTATCTCGTCCTCTTTAAAGCTTTTGCTTCATTCAAATTCAAAAAATTGCTCGTAATATTTGCTGAATCAAATATTTATATCGCATTTTACTCAGGAAGAAATTAATTTGTCTAACATAATCGAATATTTTGCTACTCATAATAATACTTATTTTAATTATAATATTATAGTCAAGGCTGTATCCAGGGGAAGAATAGGGGGTTTGACCCCCCCCCCCCCTAAATGTCTGTCCGACTCGTAAAAACGTAATAAAAATAAATATAAACAAATTTGTGATCCGTATTTTATTTTTTGTAGACCCCCGCCCCCTCCCCCCCAGAGAAAAATCCTGGCTACGACCCTGATTATAGTATATTAATGTCAATGCATGGTAATATATGACTTACTGAGTTTTGAAAACATGTTTGCTTTTAAAAAAAGATAGGTAACTTACAGTCTACTAAAACTCAAGAAATATAGTACATTTCAAAGATCAATTGTTGTGAAATTTAAAATTTTACAAATCCTATATTTGCAAATTGATCATGTAATTTGTAATAGCCCCTAGGCAAATATTATCAGTGCTTCGGAGACTCGAACTCCTATAAACAGACTAAAACAAAACCTGCTGGTGGCGATAACGAATTGTCATTAAAAGCAAATAAAAGCGCGTCCAAACATCTGGAATCTGCTTGAACTTGCAAAAATTGATAGGAAATCTGAACAATAGATCAGTAATTCTTACAATAAATTTTACTTTTTTGGTCAAGATTTTTGAATATTTTTAAAGGTTTTTATCTGATAATAGTCATTATGACCTTTTTTTTGTGGCAAAATGAGACATTTCTGTACTTTATTGTTTTTTTTTAATGTGTAAAAAAAATTGCAGGCCAATATTAACCTTCTACTTAAAAGTTACACAAATGTCGGCCTGAGTGTCAATTCAGCCAAAATCGAGCTTCTTGCTTTTGAACCGTTTTTGTCACCTAAAACTTCATCCATTAGGACTCTTTATTTGTTAAGATTGAGAGAAAGAAGGTTTTTCCTGTAAGATTACGAACTTTTTCCTGAATCGAAACCTAAGTATCTAAGAATCAACCATGGCGTCGTTTTGGGAATATCAAAGCTTTTTGTGGTTGACCAAGTTATTTCCAGTCTATGGCTGAGCTATTCAAAGCTGGTAGCCTTGGAGTTTAAATTTAACAAATATACTTTAGCTCATTTGTTCGCTACAGTTGCAAACTCCCGAGTGTGCACTATATTTACCCATTATGGCATTGGCTTACAACACTGACAAGCTTCGTGCTCGTTCCGGTCTGTGTAAGTAACTAAAGTAACTGGGCCTTCCTTTGTATCTACAAAACACATTTTGTTTTGGGGTAAGTACCACCTGGGTGACCCTCTTTTGCTTGCCCCTAAATTAGAAAACGGTCGATAGATAAGCGCTAAATTGTGTCCTTCAACCTGTCTTTGACGTTTCCCCTCGAGGTTTACAACTACTACTATTTTTACTACTACTACCACCAACCTACCGCAGTATCAAGCCGCCTGAGGCCAACACAGCTACACACGCTCCTCCTCCATCCCAATCTATTCAAAGCCTCCCAGGAAGTTCCCATTTCCTTTAAATCTTTCTTTATGACATCCTCTCACCCCAACCGTAGACGACCTGCTTTCCGTTTAGCCGTAGACGGTTGGCCGAAAAAGACAATCTTCGAAAATCTGTCATCATTCATCCGCAGAACGTGCCAAAGCCATCTCAACTTTCCTCTCATTATAGCCCTAGAAAGCGGGATTGAACCGCACTTTTCGTACAGCCTACTATTTGAAATACTGTCAGTCAACCGGGTACAAAGAGCAATTTTTACTGTGGGCGAGCTTTTTCTTCTATCTATTGGAGATAAGATAAGATATATTAAAAAAAATAAAAAAAAAACAAAAATACAAAAATAAAAATAAAAAAAAATAAAAGCAATTTCTCTGGAAAACACCTAGAAAATCGTCCTCCATTTTTCGGAGCACCCATGCTTCAGAACCATACTTGACCACTGTCATCACTGTAGCTTCCAACATTCTAATTTTGGTTTGCACACTTATCTTACTATTCTTCCAAACTTTTTTCAACTGTGAAAAAAAATACCCAGAGCCTTGGCTACTCTACTTTTAACATCTTCACTGAACCCACCGTCTTTACTATTCATACTACCAAAGAAAGTGAAGCTGTCCACCTGATCAATTTTTTCGTTACCCAACGTCATCTTATCATCTTCACTTATTCTGGATGACAATATTTGTGTCTTGAGTTTAATTTTTTATTTCTGTGCTCTGATTAACTTATATTTTGTAAGCGGCTTACAATAGCTCATTATTAATATTATTGGCAAGGATAGTTTTACGAAAAAGCCAAAAGCCAAAAATAAGATCCATACGTGAATTTCAGTGTTATATTTGATGAAAAATAACATTCGGCACTGCCGTCGCTTTATAAAAGAAGGCTGTTATTTAAAACCAAAAAATTAAAGTTTGATTACAATATCCCGGTAAAACGATAAAATAGCCAGAAAAAGATGTTTAGGCATGTAGAATATGGATATGACAGTGCTAGGTAAACTGGAAAGTCAGCCAAAGGCCCATTACGTTAATTATATTTCAATGTAATATATAACATTATATGAATCATAACATAATTTACTGGCATACTAAATTATAATTTAAAACGATTATACATTCATATAACCCTATTATTATATTTTTAAATATTATAATGCATATTATTGTTTTATTGTTAATTATTATGTTATTTTGGTAATTATTGTTATGCATGACGACAATTAATAATGAGTGTGCTAATATTGTAATAGTATAATTAATTTTTATGCCTTTTTAACGCGTGGCTTTCTTGGGGAGCGGGCAGACAAAGATGTTGAATCCTTTTGAGACAATTTTAGGGTTGCAATACCTAAGGGGTCTGTAATCCCAGACTAAAATTCTTCTTGTAGATTAATATCCACTTGGCCAGGGAATAACGGTTTTAACTTCAAGTGGTCAAGAAACAAATTGTTATTGTTCTTTTTCATGGTCCCATTTTCCGGCGAACCAACACTTTTCACTTTTTTTGCATATCAAGGACTTTCAGATAAAAGTTCCAAGTCAGTCGAGAAAAACCTTTTCTGGCTTCAGTTTTTTGAGACAAGGGCCGCACCCCCAAACTAGCATTTTGCAAACTGTGGCTCCTTTATCCCAGGAACTAGGACCCGTAAGTTTCAGTCCATTCTGGGAGTAAGATTGAAGCTGATCAAAAAGTTTTTTGGTCCTTCGCCAGGCTCGGTTTCCGGGGGGACTTTTTTTCCTTCTCCACTGGGACCTTATACGCAAGAACTTAAGATATAAGTTTCGAGCAAACTGGAGAAACATTTTTGACTCATTCTTGGGCTCCATTTCTGAGGGCCCGTTCCCCCAAATAATATTGTTTTCGTATATTAGGTTCCTCCAGGCGCAAGGACTAATGGCAATAAGTTTAAATCGTGCAAGGATACGTCTTCCTTACAACACTTGTTTGTTGCGACTTCAAAAAAGGAAGTATTTACTTCCCTGCTTGGATTTTTTTTTCTAAAATTAAAACTACCCAGCATTTTTCATAGCGATTCATGTTTTATTTTTGTCAAAAAGTTGTCACAAACATGTCACTTTTTCGTAGATCAGGGTAATCAGTCTGTAATAATTCTCAAATATCATACAGTACTTTTTAAAATATTTACATTTTCTCATAACTATTAAAAATGATTATAAAACAACCTACAATAAACTCACTCTAATTTATTTATAAGCCATTACTGCGTTGATATTTTTTCCAACCAAATAACAGTCTGACATTGAAGAAAGTGACCCATAAAAGAAAAAAATGACTTTACAAATAATAAAATGTTTACCAGCTATTCTTGTTCATATAGGCTTTTTCTAATGAAGCTAGTAGCCTTTACTGGCACAATAAAGATTATAGACTGAAGTAGCTCCAGTGAAAACACTGGGAAATTTATCAGAAGAAGATATACATTGAAGTAGGATTAAAACAGAATTAAAAATATAGGAGCCAGACAATAAACATTATTCGGGTGCTTAAATGAAATACTTTCTTTTAAGCAATTAAATATTAAACGCATTTGGGAAAAAGTGTTTTCCTAATACTAAATACACTTTGAAAAAAAAAAACGTATTAAAAAAAAATATACATTTTAGTAATTTAGTGGTTTATGGTTGTAGAAATACTTCAACCACTTACTCCAGAAAATTGTAATATTTCTATTCAAATTTGCTCCAACCATTTTCCTGTGATCAAACTACTGACACGCCGCACCGGGGCGAAAAGGGTTGTAACTTCGACAGTTTTCGACGCTTCAATTACAGTTATTTTTTTTCTTTTTTTACAGGGACAGACAACAAGTCTTTCGTCCAACTTTATAGCAGCTGGGATCGAAGCCAGATCAATCTACTGCGCTATCACAGGTTAAATTGATATACCTAATTCAAATAAACCAATTTTACGCCAGTATTACATAGAAATAATTAAAACAGTATTACTAGAGGCACCTGTTAATGTAATTAGATTGCAGCTATAGTTAATAACTCATAATGTATGTGTCTTATTAAAGATTCCATAAACATGTCATTCTGGACGAACAACTTAAACCAGGCTACTTTTGAATTTGTACTGCAATATTGATACAAATTTGATCAATCGGGCCAGTTTTATTTTGTTTTATTTTTGGCTATATGCCAAAATAATAATAATAATACTTTTATTTTCCCTCAGGATACACTATGAGGAGTACATTCAAAATAAATATAAAATATAAAGACACAATTTACAATTACTAAGACCAGAACTACTAACAAACACGACCATCTACGTCAATCGATTAGCATATTAGATTTTTTCAAAAAACGGGAAAAAATTTCTATATTTTAGATAATTTTGAGCCTTTTGAACTAAAAGTTCATACTTACTCTTTATTACATCAAATGGGTTCTTTATTCCATACATAAATTTTAAAGAAGTATTACGAGCACTTTGCGGAAAACCTAGTAGAAATTTAAGATATCTAAAATACGCAACTTTAATTTGAGATGAAGCAGAAGATGGAAAAGTTTTCAAAATCACCGCAGGAAAGCTAATCAAAGGTAAAACCGTCGACTGATACCGTCTAGCTAATATACCCCTTCTCATATTACCCCGCAGATGAACGAGGGATCCGAACGTCTTTATCTTAATTTCCAGATGGCTTATTATTAAAAGAGGTGATAGTCTTTTTACAGAAGAATATAGGACACCTAGGACACTCTATCCCTTCTCATATTGCCCCGCAGACGAACGAGGGAACCGAACGTCTTTATCTTAATTTCCAGATGGCTTATTATTAAAAGAGGTGATAGTCTTTACAGAAGAATATAGGACACTCTATCCCTTCTCATATTGCCCCGCAGATGAACGAGGAAACCGAACGTCTTTATCTTAATTTCCAGATGGCTTATTATTAAAAGAGGTGATAGTCTTTACAGAAGAATATAGGACACCTAGGACACTCTATCCCTTCTCATATTGCCCCGCAGACGAACGAGGAAACCGAACGTCTTTCTTATCTTAATTTCCAGATGGCTTATTATTAAAAGAGGTGATAGTCTTTACAGAAGAATATAGGACACCTAGGTATATCACCGAGTCCAAAGCATGGAAAATCCGATCATTACCGCAATGAAGAGGAGAGCCAAGAGGGTCATTAATCACAAAATACTGGCATTTCGCAAGGTTAATTTCTAGACCTTATTTCTTCAACTCATTAACTAAAATCTTAAAATTTTCAATCAACACAGTCTTCGACCGACTAAGTATAATGATGCGATCAGCATAAACCAAATAACTAATATAAACTGCTAAGTAAAATAGAGAGGTTTTTAATGAAGCAAAATCATCTTTTAGACACAAATTGAAAATAGACGACGATAATATCCCCTCCTGTCTAACCCCCCTCCTAACTGCTACTTCATCAGCAGAAATTATAGATCCCGAGGCAACGCGAACTTTAAGGTCAGAATACCACGAACGAAAAACATTGACCAGGTTATGTGGTAAACCATATTTTAGTAAGCTAAGTAGAGCAGATGCATGAGAAAGATTATCGAAAGCTCCTTTAATATCTATTAATAAACAATATAACGGGTCTGCTTTAAGCCAAGAAGAACTTGTAATTTGAAAAAAAAAGTAGTATGTGCATGATCAAAACCCGTATTCCTAGTGAACCCTAATTGATTCGAACCAAAATCAAGAGAAACAAAAAGACATTTAACACTAAGTTCAAACTTCTTACTTAATTGAGAGCTCTTATTAATAGGACGAGAAGAATCGCATATCTGGTACTTGCTTTTTCCATGCTTTGGAACCGGCGTAATTATCCCTGTTTTAAAAGAAGTTGGCACTTGCCCAAACAAAAGAATCAGATGAAAAAAACACAAAAGCTTAGAGAGATTTTATTTGAACCAGCTCTTTTCCTATTTTTTAAAGTTCTCCACATTGACTGCTGATCATTATTAACCTTTTTATTATCAAATTTGTTTCTATTCGGCTATTTGATTAGAATTTTGGCTAATTTGTTTCTTTTGGCTAAATCTAGCTAAATTCTAGCTCTCCTTAATGACTCGTGATAAATTTATTTCAGACGTAGAAGTTAAATCATGTAATTAATAAACACGATTAAAATATGATTAACTCGAATATATCCAGCGCATTCAAAAAAGTATACTACCACTTGTATCCTTTCCAAAATCTTCAACAGTTCTCGTGAATCTCTTGTCATCACTATCTTTCAGCCTCTCAATATCTGAGTCACAAGAGAATTCATGGTCTGATTGAAAGAGTAGTTCATACGCTTGTTCTTGTTCCAAATTATCAATTTCTTCACTGAAACCAGAGCTCGATCCAGAATGATGACGAGTTTTCTTCTTTTTCTTCTCTTCCTTCACATGTTTTGCAGCTGAAAAAAGTCAAAATGATAGCTATATTATTCCACCAGTTTTTTTTTTAGGTGTATTATGGAAGGAGTTAAGTGTGGAGTGTTAAGCGAGAGTGGTAGCGTATATAATGTTGTAGTTGTGCTTTGTTCTTAAACTCCTGAGGTTTATGTTAAGTTTTTTTTTTGTGTCAATAATTGTTATTAGATAAACATGGGCGCTAAGAAAGGCGGATGAAGAATTGCCGGATGTTTTCCAGAGAAATTGCCTACGGGTTGTTCGGGGTACCTAACTTTATGGCAGTATTTCAAACAGTTGACTGCACGAAAAATGTTGTCAATTCCCCCTTTCTAGGACCATACTGAGGAAAATACTGACATGGCTTGGGTACGTTTTGTCGATGAAGAATGGTAGGTTGTCGATGACTGTCCTTTCTGGCCCACCGTCTAGGGCTAAACGGAAAGCAGGTCGTCCGCGGTTAGGGTGGTAGGATGTCATAAAGAAAGATTTAAAGGAAATAGGAACTTCCTGGGAGGGTGTAAAGAGGGAGACTGAATAGATTGGGATTGAGGAGGAGCGCGCGTAGCTATGTTGGCCTCAGGCGGCTTGGTGCTGCGGCGAGTTGTTAGTAGTAGTAGTGGTAAATAAATAAATAAAAAGTGGCTAAAGCAGGCCAATTAGCAAAATTTCAATATCGACGATTTCATTCGATCATGCAAACATGTTCATTCATTCTGGTATTTTGTTCTATATTTTGTCAATTAGATAGTGAAGTACCCAACATCAACAACAACAACAACAACAAAAAGAGCAAATCACCATAATAACCAAGACTACTGAAAATTTACAACAGACTGTTTAATTTACAACAGCATTCATTCCCGGGATTCCAGCAACTTTTGACTTATTAACATAATAAAAGAGAAAATTTCAAAAAAAAATATTCTGCTCTCAATAAACCGCAGATGACGCTTTGCATTTAGAAGTCTAAGAAGGTATTTGCCTTACTCCTGTTTTGATAATTTCTGGTCGTTTTAAGTTTGTCTGGATTATCTATTATAATTTCTGCTCGTTGGCGTTGATGGGATAAATTGGTATCGAAATGAAGAATGAAGAACTATGTTCTCTATTTTATTAATTAGATAATAAAACACTCTGTACGGGTTTAGTCACCGAGTAAATCCATTCATTCATATCTCTTAGTTTGATTATGCCTAATTGATAATTAGCTATAGTTCATTCAATATTAATAGTTAGTTAATTCTTCTTCAAGAATGAGGATAACCCTATATAGATTATCGTTAATTTTATGCATTTACAGACTTTTGTAATAAAAATAATTTCAGCGTTCCAATAGGAAATCGATCATTTTTGTCGGGAATTGACTCCTTTTATTGTTTAAACCTCAAACTTTTCTTTTTTTGTTTGAGAAGGCACTATACTATATTTTGTAAAATTTAACAACTAACGGAAGGAGAATACTATCCTTTTCTTTAGTTCTTGTAAAATACACTCTAAAGTTCATTATTACAAATATAAGGGTATATCAGTAGAGAAGAACGAAGAAATTTATTTCGACAAAGGGTGCAAGTTGGTCAAAACCCATGCAAAAAGGCGAATTAAACGAAGGATCGGAAAATCCTGGACATTTGACGATGGCACAGGCTCGACACAATTGCCATATCGCATACATCAATTAGTCTACTCCCTTTGAGTGTTTGGTTTAAGGCGAAAAACTATTGCCATACCTATGTAAAGAATATATATATATATATATATATATATATATATATATATAATTCGGGCTAAAATATATATCAAATAATATAGAATCCTGACAAAAAGTTTAATTTACGTAACGCATATCATTACTTAAATCACAGTCATTACGTAAATTTAATTAATCTGCATTTAAAAGAAAACAAACAATAGACGGCATGACTAATTCTTCCAACATTTGATTCCTTTAGTTCATTTCGGTTTACTAGACCATAAAACCTTACGAAATAGGAAGACAACTCCCATAAACGTCTGACCTTTACGGACAGAATTTTCGTATATAAGACTAGGGCTAGGTCTTGGACCATGTATCCATTTCTTACTAGTTGTTAACGGATAATAATATAGATAAGATGAAACTTATAGTAAGTACGATTTTCTAGAATTTTGAGACTTGAAGATTACTAAATTCTGTACAAATAGAAAAGATGGGGGTTTTGCTAAGTTGGAAAGTTGCTTGGCTGCGCAAATGAATGCGAAATGAATTTTGCGCAAATGGCTGCGAGAAGATCTGATGGAAATGGGATATAACTTTGCGAGAACAAACAAAAATACGAACTTTTTAATTTTAGGTTTTGATTTTTTTATTTTTTATTTTATTTATAACTTTGCGAGAATTCTCCACAAGATGTTATGTCACATGGATAGAACTCTCAGGAATGGATGTAAATACAAAGGGCCAGGAAAGCTATTTCGAAGCGCACATCCCCACAGTTTCCACTTGAATGTATGCCCACAAGTCAGTCTTAAAAATATCAATACAGCTTAAGACATTTTAAAATAGGTTAAGGTGATTAGAGTAATAACAAGATATCCTTCTCGCCTTGAATGCAGTTCATTTAAAGTCAAATGGTCACTAGGTTAGGTTAAATGAGGCCTTTTTTGATTAAGATAAGCGAATTTAGTATGAGATACTATAAATTTTTGAACTGATGTCACATCTATTTAATGTGGAAAAAAATTACCAGTTTCTTGTGAATAATTTTGGTGCCTTTAATATTATTTTGAAGTTGCGAATACGGTATAGGAGCCGCTCGGGATGGTTTATGCGCACTTGTACTCTCACCATCATCTTATCCGATTTTTTTTGGTGTTTTCCTCCTTTCTTATTGTTACTCCACCTTTATGGTCTTTTCTATATGTGTCGATTAATAACAAAAAACCAAATAACATAAATTTAAAATATAAAAATTTAGGTAGGAGGGATATCACAAGAGTTTTTTTTTTTAGAGAGAGTCAAACACAAAAAAATATATTTTCCAGGGGAACACTTCAATCTTTCCTTTAAGTCTTTAAGAGCAATCTTGAGGGCATGGAAGGACCCCAAATCTCCTACTGTGCGCAGGTATGACGCCAAGTCTAGTTTTCTCAGAGTTCATGTTGTCTGAATATCAATTCTTATCTTCGGCTTCACAAGAAGCTGAATTCTTATCTTCAGCTTCACAAAAAAATTAGTATTATAAACTAGTTTTATCCCCCCCCCCACCCGAAAAAAACACCAAACTTTTCTCCGATATATCGATAGGCCTACCTATTTCCATGCGAAACTATTCGTGAAAATAATTCTTACGAGGGTCTTATGAAAAGCGCAAGTGAACGTTTTACTTAAAAAATATAGTAATATTTGTAATACAGTATTTTCAAAGTTTGATATTTAAAAAATGTGGAAAAACAATTATTTTCTTTTCCCATTTCACAATTATTCCACAATTTTTTTCTTTTTGGGAACAGGGATTTCACTCCAATTGCACAGATATACCACCTACCTCCCTTCCGTATCTATAGATATGCTGCTAATAATGATATAGCTGGATATGCCCTCCCTTCCCACTGAAGCTCAAAACATAGTGGTCCTTTATCTCTTTTAGTTGCCCAAGTTTAACTTTTGAAGTTTTCAGAAACTTTTTTAGGTCTATTAGGACGGCTCCTACCGTCCTAACAATGTTTTTTTTTATTAATAATATTATTAGCAATTATATTTCCATGAGCTAACATAAACTATTGCAAACAATAGTTCCCAAAAAAAAAAAATATATATCCATGAATTTTTAGCAGTAATTATTTTTCAATCAATAATTATATATTAACGAGCTAAAAATTTTTTTAACGTTTGGAAGGATAGAAGCAGGCCATATAGCCTTCAAAAACCTCCCATGACCTCTACAGTCACGTGTGATGCAGATCTGCAGTATATCTATCAGATTCTCAGAAATGGCTAGCATGAGTAAACAGAAGCTTTAAATATATGGTAAAATTATCAGCAATTGAACCGTATATCGGATTTTTTTTTTCAAAAGCAATGAAATCTTCAATAATATTAAAGAACATACATCATATGTAAATTTCATTTCAGGTTATTGCTGCAATTGCATTCATAATTGCTACTACTAGAGCAGCCGACGTGGAAGAAGCCATTAAAGCAGAGTCTGAATCATCTGGTAGCAGCAAAGCAGAGCTTGAATCATCCGGAACTCATCTTTTAAGTCACGGCCGACAAAACTATGGCCAATTATTGAGTCAATCGCACGGTTTTGGGATTGGCCAGGGCGGATACGGAATTGGTCAACAATTTGGACATCAGAGCCATGGCCTTGGACTGAACCAGGGTTACGGTCTTCAACATCAGGGATATGGAATCAACAAAGGTTACGGACAACAGAGTTTTGGTCATGGAATAAGCCAAGGCTACAAACAGCAAAGCTACGGATATGGACACAGCCAAGGATTTGGCCAGCAAAGTTTTGGTCATGGGATTAGTCAAGGTTACGGCCAACAAAATCTAGGCTATGGACTTAACCAAGGGTTCGGTCAACAAAGTCTTGGGTATGGTCACGGGCAAGGATACGGGAGTATTGGGAACAGCATTGGTTCAAGTGCTTTATATGGTGCAGGACTCAACGGGATCGCCCACGGAGCCCATGGCCTGGGAGGGATAGGGTCAGTGAATAGGCTGGGTTAGAATCATGGCTGAAAAGAAACTAAAAAATGTCTTGATTTTGTATGTGTCATTTCCAAATAAAAGACCAATGACTATTCTACAAATGACTTTTTTTTCAGTAGCACAAATTAACAGCAAATTAGATGTTGACGATTGCTGCATGTTGAAAGCATGCGTTGCGTTTTTTTTTTTTTTTTTTTTTTTTTTGCAGGGACGTGTCGTTATGATTGGTTAGAGCAGTGGTTCTCAAACTTATTTAGACAATGTACGCATTTTTACGCACAAAATATTTTAGGCGCCCCTTCTCAGTTACCGGTACTAAGTAAACTATAGCTAAATTAAAATATCGACTGTCCTAAAGTTAAAGGACTGTTTAATTATTTTTTTGTTGGCCGGCCGCGTACCCCTAAAAATTGTTGCGTACCCACAAGGGGTAAGCGTACCACAGTTTGATTGAGTGCAAAACTGTGTTGCTAAATTAAAATAAGATTTCACTAATACCTAAATTTACCCAGCACTAATTTGAGCCAATCAGAAAAATCTATGAAAAATCTGATTTGAATCAAATTAGAGTTGGTTAGATCTCGGTATTAGTAAATTTCATTGTGAATGGGCCTTAAACCAAACATTCACATTAATGACACCAAATTGCAAGAGAAGGTTGAAATTCTATTATGTCTCGGGGGGGGGGGGGGGATTTCCCAGATTAAGGTTGTTACTGGGTTTGAACCCCCTCGAAATTTTTGTTCGACTCGTAAACAAGTAACAAAAATGCATATAAACAAATGATGCTTTTGGTAGTTTTTTTGTCTCCCTCCCCCCGAACACAAATCCTGGATGCACCCCTGGCTACGGTTATAGCCTTCACAGAAAAGGACTACTTCTAAAGACTGAAAAAAAAACACAACAACATTGAATTAGATTAGCGATTATTTATACCGGAAATGAGCCTTGAGATGTCAAACAATTTCAGTAAAAAAAAAAAAAAAAAAAAAAAAAAAAAAAAAAAAATGGCAATTATCGAAATTGAGTTTTAAACAATAATACAAATAACAGCTTTGATTGTTAAAACAATAATACAAATAGACAAAAAATAACAAAGAAAGAAAAAAGGCAAGGGCGGGGTAAATGTAAAAAAAGCTCGCTAGTTTTTATCAAATAGAGGCTGACAAATCTGAGCTTTATTTTCATGTATTCTTTAAATTTTGGTAGTAGAGAGAAGGCTGAACCCCGCGGATAAATTATAGTAGTGAGAAATCGATGCATGATCATACATGATAGACATTCAGACATTGATACATAGTTTAAGTAACATACTAATTGAATAATAAGACTAAATTAAGTATTCCATTTCAATAGTACATGCATATTCAGCCCTTCGGATGGGGATGGGGGACATAAAGAGGATTTTATCATAGAGATTAAGGGAAAAAAGAGATTAAAGAAACTTAATAGTACATCTTTAGCCCTTGATTGCCTGTCCTCGTGTGTTTAGGTATATTCAATTTCAAAAAATGAGGTAACAACAAAGACAGTATAATATCAAATAAGCGCAGCTGTGACCCCAGTATGCCTTTACCCATATGTGTGAAAGAGGCTTTAATAGTTTAGCACTGAGCTAAATCAAGTATTAAAACTAATAGTAAGGTCCTACGAGTACCCAAAGCTAAACAACAAAGGTTGTAACTCAGAACAGGTATTTTCATGAGAACTGTGCTGCTCAACTTTAATGGTAAACCCCTCAAACCTGGAGGCTTCATAGAAGAGTCAATAAAGGAGCATATACCTGCTTTTTCTTCTTTCCTTAGACGTTTTTTCTCTTTCTTGACGTTCATCTTTCTTGCTTTCTCTTTGTCTATCTTCTTAGTTGACCTTTCCTCTTCAGGTTTATATGGCTCTTTTGTTTCTCTCAACCTAAAACAACGTTTTAATCATCTAAACACAGTGAGAACAAGAATAGAACTGACGTATCAAATGAAAGAGGAGAGCTAAAAAATGAAAAGCGAGCACTATATGCTATAAAACTATTTATCACAAATGAGCTAGTGTTTACTACAAGGCCAAGAGTGTGTGCGCATGCGTTTTGGAAGTGACAACTCAATAAAAAAATATTTTCAGGAGCAATTGTAATGAAATATATTATAAGCGTATGATTTTTTTTTGATAAGACAGTAAAAAATAAATGATTTTACACAAAAATAATGATAAAATTCCGAATACTTCGGCTTCACATCCGGAAGACTTTCTCAAGAAAAAAAAAAATAGCCTAAACAAAACATATAAAGAAATACGTAACAAAACCCTATACAAAAAAAGGAAAACGAGAGGAAAACTCACATTTAAACAAAACCCAAAGCAGTCAAAAGCGTAAACAATAAAGCAACAAGGCAAGACGTCTGCCATACGTATGTTATTGTACGTTCGAATTATCTTCTGATATGCTGCTTTATTTTTTTGTACTTCAGCTGCTTTACCACATTGGATTTTGTTTAAATAATCCCATGTCTGAAGATACATTTTTTGTATACCCTCGGGCACGCCAATTGAGGGGGGGGGCGGGCCATGACTCTCCTAGGCTTTGAAAATTACCTTGTTATTTCTGTTTCCTAACTATTTTCTATTTTTAACTTGTGTGCTATATTAAACCAGTTAGGGTAACTGGCTGTTTTTATTTGTCACCCCTGTGCTTTGTTCTTTCACAGTTACTAAATAACATTGTTACTTTCGATGACTTTATTTTGAAACGTCCCATCGGTCCCACTCATATAGAGCCCTTTTCTTGAAACATCTAAAATAGTTCCTCGTCGCTGTTTTAATAAAATAGTTTTATTAACCTATTCTCGACCTGAAATGTAATTTCTGAATTGAGTTCAGTCAAAAACCAAGCGTCGGCGGGTCAATTTATCTTTAATGTTTAATCAAACCATAATATGAATAAAAAACGGCACAGGGGTCATCTACTTCCCATCACCTGGTATACAGCTCGGACCGTCACATGCACCGTTCAGTTCCGGCACGCTCGGCACAGTTCGAATTCAAGAGATATTTGCTAACATTATTGAATTGGGAAGAGTTTTGTTGTTGACAAAAATCGACATAAAACTGTGGAATTAGTTCCACCACGCTTGTAACGTTATGCCTGGTGAACACGATTACTCAGAGTGGGCAAACCCACAGAAGCAACAACCACTTTTTTTTTTTTGTATTTAGTTTTTTTTTTGTATTTTTTTTTTTATTTTTTTTTTTTTTTTTTGTTAAAAATGCGGAAGTAAACGAAGAAACTTTAGTGCAAGAAAATGGCAATAATGTCACGGAAGAAGGTTCTCAAAGCAATTTTATTTAATACAGGAGAAAGCCATAGGCTTGTGACAATAAATTAAATTATGCTACAACCCTCAAAAGAAGTAGAAAAGAAGGCATGGTACACTCTACCTGAAATTTAATTGTAGAAGAAAGTTTGATCTGTATCAAAGGAAACACAAAGTGGCCCCCTGGCCCCTCCAAGACCATCTTCCATCACCAAATTAATCGCATAAAAGTAGGCAGGTAATTTTTCATTTGTGCAAATTTCAAAGAGAGTACCCTAGGCTAATGAGACAGGGAACCGATGATTTTTAGATGCGTATTGACTTTCTTTTACCTCTAATAAGTTTGAAACTTATGCGAAAAATTAATTTGTGCTAAGAGAACAGAGTAGATGGATTTCCAGTCGTCTGCCACTTCTGAGGGACCTATCTTTTGCGCCAAGAGCCAAAATCTACTTGAAGTTTGGTAGGAGGATACTTTCAACCGAAGGACGTGATTGAAGGAACTTATAGACTGTTGAACTTTACAGCCCAGTACTACTACTACTACTAACAACTCAATGCAGCACCAAGCCACCTGAGGTTAATACAGCTATACACGCTCCTCCTCCACCCCAATCTATTCAAAGCCTCTGTACATTCTCCCAAGAAGTTAACATTTCCCTTAAATCTTTCTTACGACATCCTCCCATCCCATTCTGCGACGACCCGCTTTTCGTTCGGCCCTAGACGATTAGCTGACAAGGACAATCTTTAGCAATCTGTCATCCTTCTTCTACAGAATGTATCCAAGCCTTTCTCTCGTTATAGCTCTAGAAAGCAAAATTGAACCATAATTTTTGTAGTTTAGTATTTGAGATACGGTCAGTCAGTCGGGTACCTAAAACAATCCGTAGGCAATTTCTCTGGGAAACATCTAGCAACTCTTCTTTCGTTTTTCGGAGCGTCCATGCTTTAGAACCATACTTGAACATTGTCCTCACTGTAACTTCCAATATTCTTATCATAGTTTGCAGACTTACATTCCTATCCTTTCTAACAGTTATCAACTGTGAAAAAACACCCTGGATCTTTACTAATAATACTACCGAGGTAAGTGAAGCCGTCCGCTTGATCGATCTTCTTGTTACCCATCATCACCTCTCCGCCTTCACTTATTCCTAGCCACTGTATATATAATTAGGCAGTAAGTTTACCGCAGATGATTTCTGGCTCTTCATTCTCGGTGCGAACAAAAAGCTCCTCCCACTTATTCATGCATGAGCGGGTTAGTGTGTATGCGTCAATCAATGAGAAATGGTTCGAAATTGTATTATTCGTAATTGCAGAAGCAGAAAAAAACTTGGTGAGCCAGTCAAGTGGTTTGCAACTGTCCCATCTCAAAGGTATGTCTTAATTTATATACAAATTATGACTTAATCTATTATTTATATACAGTGGACTTAACTGATTGGCCTATGTAGGATTTCTAAAAAAGGGGGCGGGGGGTTGATAAAATTTGTGATAATAAGGAATTTTTTTCTTCTAATAACTGGTGGAATAGATGTGATGGTTTCAGGGGCGGATCCAGGATTTTTTTTAGGGGGGGGGGAGCAAAAGCGGTGGATGCGATAAACTGACGTGAGGAGCAAGATTAATTAATGCAAACGTGCGTTAATTAGGTAAATGAACCTACGGTGGACTACGTGAGGGGGGGGGGGCACCCCCTCGCCCCCCTCTGGATGGTTTGTAATTTTTTTTTCACGTCGTGATATTTATTTTCTCAGATTGTAGTTCCTGTGAAACTTGAAAAAGGCTAATTACCTGTTTTGGCGGAGAGCCGAGATAAGACTAGTTTCGTTTTCAATAAATGTTTTCGTATGAAATAGACAGACCTTTCCTGAACTTTAAACAATAAACACCTATGCTTGAAAATCTTTGCACTTTGTGGATTTAGATAGCGATAAGGGTTCCTGATTGAGACCAATTCTAGGACTTGGGTTCTAATTATTAGTTGCTGTGGTAAAAGTTGCCACAATAGCCCTATCCAAGAAAATACCAAACGTCTGTTAAGAAGTGTTTTTCGTAAAATTTTTAGGGAGTTTTCAGAAAATTGAAGGACATCACACATTTTAGTGGTAGATCAAAAATTTTAATTCTTTAATAATAATTTCTGGTCGTTTTGAGTTTGAGTTATTGTAGGCTTCTATTTCTACTGATCTTAAGTTTAATATGGCCTTTACTTTTCTTTAAAAAAATTTCTTTTTCGTGAAGTTTTCGTAGTATGTATATATATATATATATATATATATATGCGGGATTTGTCCATTATAAAGCATCTTGATCCTCAAAATATGATGAAAATGGGGGCTAAATTCCGTCTTTCTTACCGCATAAAGTCAGCAGATATTCTTAGGGGATTAAAGAATGATTTAAATCTATTTATTGATAAATGGTGCAAGAAGGAGAAAATAACTAAAGACAGATTTCAGAATTGGATAAATTTGATTTTGACTAGTGTACGAAATAGCATGTTTAGAATTAATCCAACAGATTCTGGGAAAAATTCAATATTTTATAATTCCAATATAAAACAAGCAATTGCTAATATAAAGAATGAATTTATAATTGTACCAGTTGATAAAGCTAGCAATACTTTTGCCATAATTTGTCAGAAACTCTGTTGTGATATTTTATCAAAAGAGTTACAAACAACAAATACATACGAAAAGGCTCATATAGAGGAGAATAGTTTAATTGAAAATATAGAAGAAAGAATTTATAAAAAATTCAATATTAAAATAAATGATAATGATAAAAAGTTTCCTTTCTTATACTGGACGATAAAATTTCATAAATATCCACCAAAATCACGTTTTATTGCTGGGGCAGCAAGGTGTCCAACCAGAATTGCGGCTACTGACCTATCTTTAATTTTAGGAGAAATTAGAAATAAATTTAAAGCAAAATGCTCCGGAATTAAAAAATTTTTTAACTTTAACCCATATTGGAGTGTTAATAACTCGTTACAAGTGATAGATTCTTTGGCTAGTGTTTCAGCTAAAAGAGTCGATTCATTTGATTTTACTACTCTGTATACAAATTTGTCACTTAATTTAGTATTCGAAAAATCGAAAATGGTCATAAAGAAATCTTTTCTTTTTTCTAATATCGGATTTTTGAAAATTGATACTTTTAATAAAAAAGCCCGATGGACGAATTTTTTTTAGAAGTACTATTAATTCAAGATGTTATAGCTTGGATATGGTATGTTATTTATTGGAATTTGTTCTATTTAATACTTTTATAAGATTTAATGGGAATTTATATAAACAAACTGTTGGCATTCCTATGGGTGGGAATGCGAGTCCATTCATAGCGGACCTGTTTTTAAGTCAATTAGAATACGAATTTATGATAAATAAAATTAGCCCAAGCAATGTAAAATATAACCTTTCAAATAATAAAAGATATCTGGACGATCTCTTAGTAATAAATTGTGCAGAGTTTATGGAGATTTCAAAAAATATTTATCCACTAGAGTTAATTCTGTAGGACAGGACACTCTGATCATTTTTTATGTTGAAACATTAATATTGCAGATAGGCCTAATAATAAAATAGCTTTTAAAATATATAATACAACGGATGATTTGAATTTTGAAGTAATTAATTTTCCATTCCTTGAAAGTAATATACATTCAAATATTACTTATTCAGCTTATTATTCCCAAGTATTTAGGTATGCAAAAATATGCAGTAATTACACAGATTTTGAAAATAGATGTAAAAAGCTGAGCGAAAAACTGATCTTAAGAGGTTTTTCTGCCAAAAAAATTAGTTGGCAATTCAAAAAATTTAGTTTTATGTACCATGAACTTTTAGGTAAATATACAAAAAACTATAAAGAAATACTGAATGAAATTTTAATATAATTTCTCTTTCGCTTTTCTTTTTTTGATTTTTGAATTTGTAGACTGTTTTAAACAAGCTTGAGGATCTTTAAATCTGTAATTGGTTCCGGATACCAATAAAAGACACATCTGGACCAGTCTTCATTTGTTCCGGAATGGTCTTAGCTCAGTGACCTCTGGGATTTTATTAAGGAAACAATGAAACACTTTTTGTCTGTAATTTTTAATAGCTTTACTAGTAAACATGCATTTCACAAGTTTACCTGACATAGGAATACCATATAGATCTTATGGTAGAGAATCCACTGTGCCAGGTGAAGAAAGTGAAGCCTCTAAACCCGTTAAAGGGACTGGTATTTCTTCTAATGAGCCCTAAGGTGAGGTTTTACTACGAAATATTTCGCTAGATTTAAGGTGCTTTTGCTTGTAAATTTACAACGACTTACATTTATTGATGACGACTTTGCATGAATTTGGACATTTCTATTTGGTTGATGGTTCGGTTATACTGTTTGGTCCTAGGTAGTTGGATAAATGAATAAGGTCAAAACCTCGTTCAAGTGCACATTTGTCTCAATTGCTGGATTAGGACGACAGTTTTTTTTTTTTTTTTTTTTTTTTTTTTTTTTTTTTTCAAGTAATTACCTCTTAAACATAATATATATATATATATATATATATATATTAAACATATATATATATATATATATATATATATATATATATATATATATATATATATATCGGCGCGTACAAACAGCTCCTCTCATTTGATCTGCCATTAGCAGTCCAATTACCCTGGAACACGTATTTTGGCAGAAACTTTTTCAAAATGCCTTTAAAACCAACTCGAGACTTCGAAACCTACTTGTAACTCCTATAAACATCTGAACTAATTTTATATATATATATTTATATATACCGGCGCGTAAGAACAGCTCCTCTTATTTGATCTACCATCAACGGTCTAATTACCCTGGAACACGTATTTTGGCAGAAACTTTCTCAAAATGCCTTTGAAACCAACTTCAGACTTCGAAACCTACTTTTAATTCCTAAAAACATCTAATAGTAACATTGCACTACTAATTACCAATTTTCATATATGTATTGTAATAAATTAATTTAAAATTAGTTTCTTCAAAATTTAGTGTTCCAACGTTGAAGCTAAGTTTCGCGTTCAAGAGAAATCTGACTTGTCTACCCGTGAAAAGATCGAATGTCGCTTATGTTTATACATTCTCTGGAGCACTCGCACTTCGGTCCAGGTTTTTATAATGGGTGAGATAGGGAAAGATCATACTGCTAATTATATATACAGTGTTCCTAGCCTTAGCTTAGTGACTTTGTCTTCTTGACAGTAATTTTAGAACCCGTTCTTGCACCCTGAACTCGCAAAACCTCAAAAGTTCATGCATTTTGCCAACATTTTCATCTAGGATGCTTAAATCATCAGTATAATATAAGTCTTGGAGAGTTTAACTTCCCCATTTGATTCCGTGTCCTCCCATTGCCTTTGCTGTGCTCCTTAGGATAAATCCCATCAAAATGATCCATATAAATGGGGATAGGACGCATCCCTGCTTAACGTCTGATTTTATACGAAGTCAGCTACTAACCTCATTTCCTACCTTAACCAGAGCAATGTAATTTTCGTATATAGCACTAATCACTTTAATGTATTTATCTGGTATGCAATACAAGGATGGGACCTTTGCTAAAACTCTTGTATCAGATGAATCAAACGCTTGCACATAATCTATAAAACTAAAGACTAAAGGCGTTTGATAACTCCGGCACTTCTCAATAGCTAACCTAAGAGTGAAAATTTGGTCGAAGCATCCTCCACCCTTCCAAAAATATCAATGTTCTTATTTTAAAACTTAATCTACAGCATCTCTAAGTCTAAAAAGCATCATCATACTAAATAATTTGCTTCCTACAGAAACTAGGCTAATACCTTTACAATTACCACATACAATTTTTAATATAGGGGCCTTATAATTTTTAATCCTTTTAGTACTGTCACTAATTCTCCCTCACAAAATAAATCTTCCTTCGTAGCCTATACAAAGTGCCGCAAACTTCTTTATCCTTTTCTATTTCTTTCCCTGCAACTCTATCACGGTTTAGCACATTCACAAAATATTTCGCCCATCTCTCTTTAACTTATTCCTTCTCACTCATTGTGGCCCCGTTCGTACCTTTAGCTGGGAAAAGTCCAGATTGGCTATTTTCTCTTAATTTATAACCATCCAAGTAAAATATTTTACTATTAAGCCGTCTGGTTGCGTCTTCCAGATCTTTGGCAATTTTATCCATGGCCTCCATTTCATGTCATCTATCACTCAAATAATTCTTGCACAGGCCCCTCCTCCTCTCAATTAAACATAAAACATCTTCACTAATATTCCAAGCTGCGTTCCTAACTTTCTTCCCTAAGAAATCATCAGCGACTTTGCAAATTATTTTCCTAAAATGATTTAACTCACCTTCTATATTCTCAAACTTTAAACTCCCAAGTTTAGTGTTCAACTGTTCTTGGAAAGTTTCTCTCAAATTCTCATCCTGGAGTCTACCAACGTGGATGTTCAGTTGGGTCTATTAGTTCCTATGTTTCCTATTATTCTGCTAGTAAGCTGAGAAATGATAACGAAAGGAAGAACTTAAGCAAACGCATATCGAATTCATGGCTTGACACAGCATCCAGGAATCAAAATCTCCACATTCTAAAATCAGTGCTCGAAGCAAGAGAAGTCAAGTCATTTCCATTCGTCTGAAAGACTTTCTATCAAATTCAACAACTGGTAAACGGAATATTAATCAGCCAGTTCAACCAGAATCCGGTAAACTTCAGTACTTCGAGACAATATACCGCTTCATGAGAGAGATGGACCAACGTTTCATATTAAATATGCCTCTGCTCGACGCTTTATCTGCCTTCAATTCCTCAAGTTCCGACTTTTCAAACTTTCGAAATTCGAAACGGTTGTGTGTCATTATCAAGGGATTCACGGTGTTGATGACTATTCCACAGAATCCCAGCTTTTTCTTGGAAAGTTAAATCAGTAAAAGTGGCATTTCAAAATTGATCTTCATCGAGCTATCCAAATTTTATCTGACCTCCCAATCGCCTCTTCTGCAGTGCTAAAACTGATCAAGCTAGTTGCTACTTTTCCTGTGACCACTGCCAGCAATGAACTGTTCTTCTTAGTATTAGGACGCATGAAAGGTTATTTGCGACCGACTATGGAAAATGACAGACTCTATGATCTCACGATCATGGCCGTCAAATGAGAGGAGGTAAAACTGGATTTAGATAGATTAGTCGACTATTTCTCTAAGCAATGAAGTAATCACTACCCCCCGTGTTAGGTATATTTGCTCATTATCTTTTTCTTGTGTCTCTATTAAAAAAATTCTTACCTCTTCCCCCCTCCTTACATTTTCATGAATTGGCGTCGCCGTATAGCGTTTAGTTGAGTTTTTCTTTAAATGTTTTGTGTAGACTAGTTTTTTCTCGTTGAGAAAACTTCCAGAGATGAAGCCGAAATATTTGGAAGTTGTGTAATTAATTTTTAATTAAAAGATTTATTTTTATTTTTCACTGTCTGATTAAAAATTTCACCCGTTTTTAACACATTTTCATTACAATCGTAAAGTCTAAGCAAGTGTAGTATTGACTAAGAAATTATTTATCCGTTTAGGAGGGTATAAGACTTGTTTTAAATAATGGTTGTTCATCATCTGGGGAAATAATACATACATTTAACATTCACAACAAAGGTCCCAGCTGATGATCTGGTCACAAGGGCCCATTACCTTGACATTTCAAAACTGCTTACATCAATCAAACAATTTTAGTTTAAGAGAAAACTGACGGATTCTGCCTTGCCGTCCTAAATTTAAACACGAGAAACTTGAACACAATTCCTCTTAAAGTTAGATTCTACAAACCATGAACCGTCGCTACCCGGTGCTTCGTCCTAGACGAATCCTTACCAATCAGGTGGTACTGAGCTTCAACAAAGATCCTACAATTATGGTTATTGGTCCTGATTCCCATCCCCTCTATTGAGATAGGTTCTCCATAGAATTAGCAAAGACAACAATGACATGCATCTCGAAATCATTTCAGACGTCTGAAGTAAAGCCAGATACTTAGTCAAAGGTTCAAACCTGGAAGAACTTTCCAGGATCCATCACATTCATATGTCTGTCTTGCTTTAAATAGTTGGAAAAAAAAAAACTGCCTCGTTTTGTCTGTATCTGAATTATTTGCAGGCTAGGACTTAGAAGATTCGTACGGCAGTATTTATAGGTCTTTTTGGCCTGCAAATCTGTATAAATGTATGCAGAAACTGCATAAAAGACCTGTATCCCTTCCAAAAGGCAAGGGGAGGGGGGGGGGACACCCCGCTCTCCCACTTTCATAGGTAGGTGAACAGAGGAGAGTTCTATAAATAAAAATAGCATACCGCAAGATAGCAATGCGAGAGCTTTGACGCAATGGGACAGATCGCCGCCTATTTGAAGTTTCCTCATTTTCATCATTGTTCACCAATGCACTTTCTTCTGCTTCACTATCAGATGAAACAGGTTTTTTCTGAAACAAGAAAGAAGTTCGAGGAAATTTGTCAATTTATAGTAACATATTAAGAATACATACCGAGTCCATTCATCCATAAGCAATAAAGCGCCATTCTCATGCGTACCTAGTTAGTAAAGTGAAGTTAGTAGAAGCAATTAAGAGCAAGCAGCAAATGAGAGCGAAAATAAAAATGAAAACATGACATTATGTCTATCTAACCACGACACAGACAGGGTTAAAGTGAATCACGAAAAAAAGCTAAAATTGCAGAGTTTTAATGGGGTCCTTGACTCATCCCCTATGGTAGATCCCGTTTACAAAATGCAAAAAAAAAAAAAAAATGCCACAAATCACACATAGGAAGGTTGCCATCCGTGCTTCAATCGTACTCTCACCCAAAAAGTGAGCATGAACTTTAAAAAGTATTAAACCCCCTCTATCTGCTTCAAGATCTACCAATGTCACAAATAAATTCCTGAAATATATGATAAGAGTGGAGATAAACCTATTTCATGATCATTGTTTGTTGGTAATTTGGCCCTATTAGGCAAAAATTGGGCCATAAAATAATGGAAAACAGCACTGGTCATGTCAGTATCTCTTTTGTCTTCATGCATAATGGGCACTTAAACACGAAATTTGTCGTTTTCTCTAACCATTGGTTCAACTACCCCCCCCCCCCCCTTTCTTTATTTTTGGCATATTTCATAAAATTCGATAAATTCTTGGCTATATTAGAGTATAAACCTAATGGCGCGCATAGCCGTATTCACTGTGAATAACTAATTACCAGCACAAATTACCAAAAGAGGACATTGCTTTGGCTAGATCTCTCTTCTTTTATTTAACAGAGCACAAGAGCTCAAGATTTCCACCCAAATGAGCCTTCTTAAAGTTGTCCAAATACCAGTTCAAAATCAGCATCCCTTAAAAAAAATACATAACCATGTTTCATAACAACAATAAAAATTGAGTTGCTGGATTTATTCCTTACCTTTTTCTTTCCTTTATTGCTTTTAGGGAGTGCAACTTTCATCTTTACTTGAGGAGTTGCAGGAGCAGTTGGGGCACTCACATGGCCAGATTTTGTTGGAGCATTCACGTAGACAGATTTTGCTGGAGCATTCAAACGGGCAGATTTTGCAGCAGCTTCAGCTACTTGTTTAGCAAAGGCGTCTTGAAAATTAGAGGTAACTTTAAAATCTTCATTTTGCATGCTTCTCTTAGGTCTATTCAATTGCAGATTCATTAGAGAAGCAGACGATTTCTTGTCCTTTTCATTCACAGCCAATTTTTCAGTTGGATTGTCTTTGCCTAATTTTCCTATATTTGAAATGAGAGGACCTGACCTTTTAGGCAAATAGATTTTCAAAGTATTATTTGCAATATTTGGTGTATCAATAATAGAAAGTTCTTCATCAGAATCAACACTTTCTTTTTCCGTATTAATTTTAGCAATGTTTGATTGATTGATAACTGATTTTGGCTTGCTTGTATTTTTAGGAAGGTAAACAGGCAAAATAGTACAGCCTTTGGGTAAAATGGGGGTAACATCTTTGGGGTTCTTCTTAACTTTTTGAGGAGATATGTCTAATGGATCATTCACGTTAATAATGGATGTTTTTACGTCTCCAATAATGGATAAACCACCACCTGGGATCTTTCTAATCTTAATTACGGGTGGGAGAGGGATTGGGGTATTGCCATTTGAAGGCTTTGAAGATACACTAGCTCGAGTGAGCCTCTTGTTAGATTCTTCCGGAAGATCTGTTGGTTTCTTCTTTGGCAAAATAGATTTTTCAACACATTCCTTGGGATTTGAGACAGCAAGCAGATCAGATCGGATTTTTAAAAATGGCTTTTTAGATTCCTTTTTAGATTGAGATTCATCTGACGATGAAATTGTAGAGTCACTTTTTTGAGAACCTGAGTTTACATCATCATTCTTAGCTGCCATGAGTACAGTACCTGATTTCTGATTTACTAAATTATTGTGAAGTAATTTATCACTTTCTATTAGGGAAGATACTGGCTCATTTGTTAAACTAATTGATTTATTACATTCTGTAGCATCAAGTTTCGTCCTTTGTATGTCAGGTTCAATAACTGATACCTTATCATTCAAACCACCATCTTTGCCTTTTTCATATTTCATTTTTCCAACACAAGGCTTTAATTCTTGACCTTTTATTTCACATAAAATTTCTTCTGTGCCTGATGTTGCACAAGTTTTAGAAGAATTGGATCTTATAAGTAATTCTTCATTATCACTGTTCCCTGAATTTTTGGAATCCAAATCCTTTGTTTTGACAGAAATTTCATCCACAGTATTTTCGGCATCTTTAGAACTTGCACTCTCATCTATAGAAACTCTTTCATTGTCACTTCCTTCTGTTACAGTTGCCGCGTGCCTTTCAGCACTTTTAAAAATTTTTGCTTGGCGTATACTTCCAAGTGAATCATTATTTTTATTTTGTATATTTATAAGAGACACTGTGCCGCCATTGTTGGCGTCAGTTTCACATATTGAACTTTGAACTCTGATTTTTTCATTACACTTTCTGTTCAAATTTGAATCAATTTTTTCCATATCTATGTGCTCACTACACATATTTTCATTACTCGTAGGCATTTTATCAGGTGTTTCACTAAGTTCTGAAATCCTTTTGTCTCCACTTACTTTATTTTTATTTGCTACCTTTGGGGAGCTTTCATCTAAAGCGCATTCTGTCTGTGTTTCCGACTCAATATCTGGTTTATCATTTGAATCACTGGATTTTTTCTTAGGTTTACATACAAGATGAGTTTCAGTTGTTTCAGTCTCAGACAAACATATGTTTCCTCCTGTTTCAGCATTATTCCCCGGAATTGTTTTAGTAGGTGTGTAACTATGTATATTACTAAGACCAACACCAAGGTTAGGATCCTCTCTTTCATTATGCGCGCTTTCAAGTGATTCGCTGCTTTCTAATTGTTTTTTACCAAGACTAGTATGGTCTGTAGGACTGGTAGTAGGCTTTAGTATGCTTTTATAATTGTTAGATGCAGTTTTAAATTCTTGACTTGTTATGCTGCTTGATACAGGAGATTCATAATTATCATTTTGTGATGAAGAAATCCGTGTATCCGAGTAATCAGTATCTTCTTCTTTGTCACTCTTTAATAATTCAACACTAGGGTCATTGTCTACATTTGAAACAAAAATAATACTACTAGATTCAACAACTGTGTTTTCTTTCCTATTACTTTGGTCATTAGATATACTTTTAGACTCACTGGCTCTTGAAATTTTACATTCACTATAAAAAATAATTGCATCTTTTTCTGAAGAGGCATCATCCTTAGAACTCTCAGCATTTAACACACTAGAGTTGGGCACTTTCACTTTCTCCTTTAGCTCTTGAGAAGGTTCTCCCATGTTCGCGGAGGCTTTCCCTTCTGACGAAGTTTCAGCCTCTGGGGATGGAACTATAGAGAAAGCACGCTGAGACTCAATGTGACCTTGCACAGTGGCAGAATCTGACTGATCTACATTTTGTTTATCATCAGTGCGTTGCACAGAAGCAGGAACGCTTTGACCCAACGGCATATCTTCCATAGAGACAGCAGATACTAAAAAAAAAAAAACATTATCAACACGTAAATTAGGTATGACCAAGAGACGATTAATGCCTAGTAAACATTATATTCAAAGAAATTTTAAATATTTTATTCAATAATTACCCCACCCCTCTCTGTATGTGATAGTACAACTTTATATTTCGTTGAATATTGCTCAGTTGGGTTTCATGTTATACTGAAAACAAACAAGTAACCCATTTCATTATACACAAAGTTTCACCAATTTTTGCCAGAAACATGTTAGTAGACTCATTTCTTAAGGCACTAAAATATTAATATGTAAATTATCCAGTAGGACAATTAGCTACGTTGGCCTGTTTGTCTGTAACCTGGTATAATTAGGCCATAACAGTAGACCCAATTGTTCTCATTGATACTGCTGATTCAAGTGTATTTAAACTCGATGAGGTATCATTTCATATGTCATTACATGCTTTTTTTTCATGAAATTTTATCCTTGGCAACTAAACCAGACAACTTAAAATCTAACAAAACACACTTTCATAATCAAACAATTTCAATACCAGTACACTAATTATAATCAAACTTGATATACTTGGTGATTTTTGATTCACTGATGAAATGACCGTTTTGGCAAACGCAGATTTCGAAAATCAAAACAATTTGTGCCATAAAAGCTTCGTTCACAATTTGGCACAGCACTGAGAAAGTTTTATTGACCTTTGGCATTAAGGACAAAAAATAACTATTAGGCTACTCCATTCTTTAAAAGGATATGCATCTTTGCAATTTATAATAAATTCGTGTTTTGTCCTGTAGTGGCGCTGTGCGACTGATCTCTGCTTGGTAATACGGGACCAAGAGTGGAAAGTCAGCTGCAGTTACCCTCTGCAGGACCTAGAATTTAATCCCAGTGGTGAAATTATATGAAAGCGTCTCCAAACAAGAAGAAGAAGGTCATTTCCAGACCTAAACATACTTTTCTTTATGCCTTGTCCCACATGTTTTACTGCTAGTTATCGATAACTGTGATTACATTTTTCAGAGATTATTTGATACAACTACTACCCGCCAAAACAAACTAAGCCCAGAGGAATTATCCATTAATCGGAATCCCGTTCGTGCTATGTCCTTTACTATGCTATAATTTCCTCGAGGGACGCCAACCGTCTAGGGCTAAACAAAAGCAGGCCATCCGCGGCTGGTGTGGGAGAATGTTGTGAAGAAGGACTTAAGGGAAATGAAAACTTCCTGGGAGGGTGTAAAGAGGGAGGCTTTAAATAGATTCTTCTAAAGGTACATTAGGCAAAAAAGGTACACGAAACCTTTTTCAATATTAAAAAAAAAAAAAAAACACCCAAGCCAAGAAACAGAATGAGTAAGCGTTGGCTAATACTCTGATTATAGGAATATTTTTATCTTGTATGATTTATGTTTTATGAATCAATTAGTAGCCTACTTAAAAATAAAAACAACGATTTTATCTTTAGCAGTTATAAAATACTGTAAAGCCGCAGAGGACCATATCTAGGATTCATCATAAGACCCTTGGGTACTTTTCAACCATTTTCTAGAAGAAAAAAAGTAACACTGGCCATAATCTAAAGCCTCGAAGCGGTTGAGCTCATCTGTTATTTTGTCTATAAGAGAGAAAGAACATTTCAAGGAAGTAAGAATGACAAAATATAAATTATAACTGCTTTCTGAAGACAATATCCACAGCTTCGATTTTTAATCAAAAACGAACATCTTATTTTGACGAATATGCAAAAAGAAACTGATCCCAAAGGCAAAGATAAGGACAAAGAACCTCCCATGAGGAAATCAAAGCAGCTTCAACCTACTAAGCCCCTTGTTTTTTCCGGAAGGAAAACCATTCAGTTTCCTCTGTCTCAAGTTCTGAAACTTGCATGAGTATACAGAGCAAGGAAAAATTAGGCAGTATATTGCAGTTACCCCCCTTTTTCCAGTAAGGATTTACAAAAAATTAAAGAAGGTCTGATGCAAGAACATTTAAATCTTTAAAGGCTCGGTTTTTTTCAAATAGAAAAAAAGGATGTAAAATGAATTTTATTAAACAACAAATAAAATCACCAACCGCTTTGACAAATCCGCTTTGACAAAAAAAGAAAACAGAAAAGAAAGGGTGAATACAGTCTAAACAAGAGGTTCTCAACCAAGGGTGCGCGCTCCCCACGAGCAAAGACTTCTAGTGTACCATAACCAAAAATGGAATATGGACCAAAAGATTGGTTCAATATAAAAATGGAATAATGGAAAAAAGGACCCAAGAGCAGGTCATTGTTGTGCAAAGCCGCGTGTGGCAAACATAGAAACACAAAGTCGTGTAAGTTTTTTGGCAGTATTTACTTAGGAGGTTTAAAGTCAACACTCCATAAGGGAAAAGACCTAACAAGGAAGGTTTTAATATTCAACAGTGTACACAAACGGCTTTATCTACTGCAATTTTTACATAAATATTTAAATATTAGTCGTTAGAGCTGTGAAAAAACCTACCTTTGATGAAACCCGAACGCACGGCCTCTATTTAATAATCTACAATGGCGTGTCCTTTCAGAAACCATACGACAGCCATACTCAAAACCAAACCAACAGGTTTCTTGAAACACTCTTCATTTTATGCAAATATTTTGAAGAGGCCACAAACTTACTATGGGCTTGTCATTTGTGCTTCCCAGTGCAGCATGGTTAGTTCTTAATATATTTCAAGTTTACCTTTATTGCTCCACATTCCCAAGTATTAAATCTTCTTTGTGATTCCATGAGGGGAGAGGGATAGATATGTTTCTAGCACTCAAAAGAGGACCAAGGTTGCGTTATGAAATTGAAAGGGAGAAGATGTATATGGAATTTGGGAGCTTCTAGTCTAAGGGGACTAGGAGCTCCACTTCAGGGGAGGAATCAGATTTTGTTCCAAGATGAAATTTATAAAACATTTTAAGAATGAGTCTTTTTAGGCCAAAACGCCTCAACTTCTCTGCGTTTTGCGTTATGGCAAGGTTTTCCCAGCAATTTTTTGTAACATTTTTAGAACAAGCGCTTCAGTCCCATCCCTCAGTGCTCCAGCGTGTAAGCGTAAATTATAACACACCTGCACAACAGAACGAGAAAAGGAGACTTCTATCCCTAAGAATGATCGAGTAAACCACTAAAATACATCCCTTCTCAAAATATTTTGGCTTTAAAATTTACCTTTTCCTATATTTGGCCTATATCCCACGCACGGCATAAATACAGATACAGGAATCGGGGGCAACGCCATCTACCCCCTAAAATCTGAGATTGTTCAATGTTTTTTTCTATAATTTTTACATAGTCACTTGGTTTTGGCGTTTGAAAAATCCGAACCCGAAATAAATTCTCAGATGCGTCACTCCCCCTCCCCCTTCCTCCCTGCAAAGAAATTTTGACGTCCCAAACAAGTCACAAAATGATGTATCTGTGGTTTCAAGGAATCTTTATTCAACATTTTGATCAGCGTTTAAATTGTATTGCTTAACTAACTCAAAAATTGATCGTGGTTATCCCAAGAACACGTTATAACTAAATAAAGTAAGATGAGTTTTACCTTCTTTTTTTTTATCAGATTCATCTTCTCCCTGATTTCCGCTTTCTGGCTCAGATCCTCTCCCCGGACCGCTCACAAGCACAGCAGGCTCTCTAACCTCTTCCCCAATAATATCATTGTCAATCCCATTTGAGTTACTGTCTCCTTCCTCCTTGTTATTGACTTCTGGAGAGATCCCTTCTGCATCATCGATATTTCCTTCATCTTTCCTCTGATCGCTCTCTATTTTATTCTTAAATTGGGTGTCATCAATCGTATCCTCAGGCGAAACGGACTCCGAAGTGTTTTCTTTAGCAATGGTTTCCGTCTCTGATACAAGATTCTCAATTACTCTTGAAACTGATTCACGGTCCCTAAAACATTATATATAAACTACAGAACATAGATTAAAGGGGCAATTAAGCAAATGTGTTCATAAGCTACAAGCAAGCCTTTGAAGAGAAGAGGGCAAAGTGGGGAAAATCCCCGTATCCCCATAGTAGTGAGGGTAGCTGCAGGATGTGTGAGTGTGTATAATACAAATCTTTGAAATTTAAAGGCAGATAAATATTGAATTAGTACGTCAAATTTGCTATTAAAATTTCATACTTTCATTTTGGGAAGTTATAACGGAACCCAAAAAACACCCGCAAGGGTATTTTACCGTCTCTATCTAAATATTAATTTTAAAAACTTTAATCTATATAAATAATTCAAAATTTTATAAGCGATTCTACATAAATATATAAAGTTATCCCTGTAGAAAAAAATGCAAGCCTGATCATGAGTGTTGCAACCCCTTGACGCCTAAAAATAGTTACATATACAAAGTATTGGGAATGTTCTGTATATCCAGGCCAAAAATCCTATCTGAAAGTGCTAAATTTGTTATGTGAGAGAAGTCAATTCGTCTCTTTAGAAGAAAAAATGGTGCATTATCGATGATTCAAATGGCTTTCCTTTAACGGCAGATGGTGCATTATTACTTTGTTGAGGAAACAATCGTCACCTTGAGGCGCTAAAGGATAGAAAGTAATGCCAGGTCTCCAATTTTAGTTTTTTTTTTCTGGTGACTCGCCTATACCCTTTATTTATATTTGATTAACCCTCCAACGTTGTGTTTACTCCCAAACACCTCGCTCTTCCTACGTTCATCTCGCTCTCATTACGTACTTGCTCTTACTTCCTTCTACTAATTTAAACACTCCAACGTTGTGTTTACTTAGTTCATTTCGCTCCATTCACAACTCCAACGTTGTGTTTACTTAGTTCATTTCGCTCTCATTACGTACTTGCTCTTACTTCCTTCTACTAATTTCACTTTACTAACTAGACAGGCATGAGAATGGCGCTAATTAATTAATTAACTCATTACTCGAAATTGAAAAATTCACTTTAACTTTTGAAAATTTGGACAACTTATAGTAGGGTATCCGTTGATTCGAACGGATTTCCTTTAACGACAAATAGTGCATTATTGCCTTGCTGGGGCCAAAATCACCTCTATGCGGCACGAAAGGATGGAAAATAACGCTTAAAAGTTAGAAAATAGCAATAGAACACAGAATTTCCATTCAACTGAGTTCTCTCCCATTATTCTAAAACTTGTTTCTTACTGATGATACCTAAAAAGTGCGACTGAGACATTCTTCATCAAGAAAAATTAAAAATTTCGTATATCTTTAGTCGCAATGCCAAAACCAAAGGTCAGTCCCAAAAATCGTAAAACTTGGGACAAAAGTGTGAAATTTGAGATCATAAGGTACCTTACGTTAATTGTTTTTTGCTCACTCCAAACTACACCTTGCCCACGTTGTTTCATTTTATTTTATGACAAAGCTCAAAGCTCAGACAGTAATGATATTCTCCTCTTTGGCTGGAGCAGTAATTTAGTTGTAACTATTTTTTATTTATGTTATATTAATAAAGATTTAATCTAAAATCTCAGACATGATGAATTTTAAAAGTATACATTTTACTGATTTTACAAGGAGTACACCATATTTAAGGCGGGATAGATATTAACTACATTTTCTAAATTTCTTAATTTTTGAAATTATGAAGACCAAATCCATCTTTCTAAATTATAAAGCCTAATTCTGGAAAGCACAAAACTAAAAGTGTTATATTTAGAATAAGCATAAAATGAAGATCCTTTTTCAAACTTTCGTTTATTTAAGTTGTGCTTATTGGGGACAATAACGGTTCTTTACTCTTTCAAGTAGGAGTGAATTTCCGCCCATTTCGTGCAAAGGTGTGCTTTGAAATAGCTAAAAACAATTCTAAGTATTGCACCGAAATTGCCCTTAATATACAGTTATAAAATATTAACTTTTTTAATTATATAACAAGTGTCGCATTAACAGAAACAACCACAAGTTAAAAAAAAAATCAATTCTGTATCCTAACGGAAATTATCACTTTTGCGTTTCGCCCAGCAGAATGGAACAAACACTGTGTTAGTTTTTATACAGGGAAAGATACAGATAAAGTGGTAGCACCACCCTAATCAATCGTAATTACCGTTTAATTTCCTTCGACTTGATTATTCATATTTCATTTCCGTTCATTTTGGTTTCATACATTCATCCATAGCAGTATAGATAAAACTACTTATAGATGGAATTAGCCAAGAAACTTACAAACCCAAGTCGACTAGAGATGCAAAAATTATGGCCCCGTTTTTGAGTGCCCTAAATAGTTTAGGCTTTTAGCATGGGGTAAATAAAATATTTGAATTCTAGTAGCTCCTTTTGTCGCCACAGAAACAAAAACATTTTGAAAATTAGCCGATAGAAAAAATAAAATTTTGGCCGAAACCAAGATGTTTTTCAAGTTTTTCCAACGCTCAGGAATCCCCACTACTAAGGGACTTACGAATATAAGTTCCAAGCTTTTCATAAAAAAAAAAAAAAAAATTGCTCGCTCTTTTTCGAGTGAGCCAATATTTCATGACTCCGTATCTCTTGGCCCATTCCCATCCTTACCTGACAACTTTGAGGGCCTGGGTACATATAATCTCTTTCGATTTACCTTGCTACTTCACAGTAAAAAAAAAAGTCTAACAGCGCGAACATTTTAAGCGGATCAGAGACGAAAATCTGTTTGGACCTTCGTCCCTTCCACAGGCCAAAAAACATTAAGTCCACTTATTCAGCCCTTGCACACCCTGACAGTTTTCATATCAGCCCCCCCCCCCCCCAAGCGGTTCCCAAAATATTAAAGATATGATATATTGATAAACTAGGTTTATTTAGTATTTTTTGATTTTTCGATTTGCTGAGCTACTTAAAATGCATATATTTCGTTGGTTCCATTGGGGCTCATAGCGCCAAAACTTTTACATGGATTACAGACGGACAAGTTTCGCCTCTCTCCCCTCTGCCCCTCCCTTAACTCTAAATTTGCGACCCACTGGTCCTCTATCTTGCGACGCTCCCTGAAAATTCCAAATTGATCCCCTTTCCGTTACCAAGACAACCCAGATACGCTAGTGTAATAACGTGGCAGCACAGAGTTTTTGATTTGTCTAGAATCTATTCAACCTTGAATAGATTCTAGGGGCTTATATTGCAGTGCAAAAACGCTCTGGTAGATTGGAGACAAAACTGTGTCAGCCCTCTGTACCATTCTTCCAAAATTTTAGGTCTAATTGGACACCAACATATAATACCTTTTGATCTTCTTTGCTACTTAATGCTGATCAGATACTAAGCCCAAAGATAATAAGCCTGAACAATACGACAACTCCACATTTTTCTACTTTCCAAGGAGATAGTTATCAACATTCCATAGTGGCTTCTGTTTTTTTCTATAGAGGCAATCTTACCTTGCCAAAAGTTCCCATTTCTCATCATCTTCATCTTCCATATACAACCATATATTACAATCCGTATCAACTATATACCAGTATTTTCGGCCACGTTTGTCTCTACCAATGGGTTGAAACCTCAAGCCTTCTGGTCCCAGTCGAAGTATTTCAGCCTTAAGACTTGCACCTGGGTTGTCTAATGACGTCTCTACCAAATACTATAGGAAAACAAAAATTAATCAAATAAAAGCTTATCATTTTTCACAACAAAACAAAATATTTACATTTAATTAGCTTGAATAATTCTTTTTTCCTTTACTTAGAAATGTGTTTTCATCCTTTTTTACAAGTCGTACACACTGTGTTTCAGTGTACTAAGCTTAGAGGTTACAACATTTCCGATTAAAAGAATCGGTAAAATAAAACCCCATAAACAAGTTTATACGGTAACTTATACCCTTGTACCTCTTTCCAATCAGGATAACCGAAACAACTAACATCAATTTTTTTTTTTTTTTTTATTTGTTTTTTTTTTTTATTATTTCCAGGGTTAATCGTATCGAACTAATAGTCCTAAAATATCAGGAGATAGCTCTTACGAACGAAAATAAAAAGTTCTAGTGCCGTTTTTAAGTGACCAAAAAGATTAGAAGACACCTAGCCCACCGACCACGCCAATTTTTCCCAAAAGGCATCCAATCAAAATTTATAGAATAGCCATTTAATTCACCATAGTCAGGACCTTCCATAATTCCAAGGGACAGGGCTGTAGATTACGCAATTTGCCAAAATTTTCCCCATATAGTATTCATTATTGGGAAGTTTACGGAAATTTTTCAGGGTAATTTTCTACGGTAGGGGGGATTTTTCAATCAAACTTAAAACAAGCAGAAATTATTAGTAGTATGAAGGGCAATAGTCCGATCAGAGCCCTGCCCTTTCATTCCCCAGTACCGGGACTTTTTAGACCACATAGGAGGAGGGGGACTCCCCCAGTGCTGCCATCTACACAACTAAAGTCATAGATGGCGGTATTATTAAATACAGCTATCGATTTCAACATGTTTTCTTTTCCAACAACAATTTTTTTTTTACCCACTAAAGGGCTCTGCACACGTAGCTGATTTCGGGAACCAATTTTAGCATCAGTGAACAAACGATAGCGGTAAGAAAAATTATTTGAAAGAAAAATTTATTACGCGAGATTTTCAAAACAAATAATCATGGACGCACATAATCAACTTGAGTTTATTAATAGTTGCTTGATTGATCTCAGCTTAGTTCTCAGCTCAGTAGTGGGGTCTTTCACCACAGATATCTCTGGCTGACTATTTATTTGTGTCCCTATTTTTTTGTGTGATGATCATGATGAAGATCAGCGCTGATTTTGTAAATTGCTGCCGAAAACTAGAAAATATTTCAAGCTCAAATCGACGCCGATTTCTTTTAGAATCGGCGCTGATTTGGAAATCAGTTCCCAAAATCAGCTACGTGTGCCCAGCCCTTAAGCTGTTTTTCCATTGATTTTATGAAATTTTTGTCTAGTGTAGGAATCGAACGTGAGACCCAAAATTTCCCATGGTAAAAGAACGACACTTTAGTCAACTGAGCCAACAAGCAATAGATATTATTAGGTTAATAGAAATACAAACTCAGCAAATGTTATCAATGCATTGTTTCCAGGCACAAGCCACCTGGTTTTAAGGATCACTGAATCGAGCAAAGTTAATATGCAATTGCTACGCCTTTAGATAAATGTTTCCGGGAATTTCTTGGCATCATTCCGACAACTGTTTTTTTCCGAGAATTACTTGGTATGTTTCCGAGAATTTCAAGAATGATGCATTAGTCAACTGAGCCAACATGTCAATGATATTATTATGATCTTAGACATATTTTCTCAGCAAAAGCTTTCAACGCGTTGTTTCCGAGTGCTTTTTTTAGCATCATTTCGAGAATATGCGTACCACAGTGATTTGAGAAGGTTGCTAGACGAAATTATTCATTTTGTGCTCTAATCGTACCAAGCACACTGATTCTTTTGATGGTCAAGGACACTTCTTTCGGTGGCGTGCCACGTTAAATGAACCCAAATGAACCTAGCTCGAAAGCAGTTAGTCTAAAGTAACCTATCAGTTAAAAATCTTTTACTTTATCTGTGTGTTTCTTTCTCTCTCTCTCTGTGCATGTGTGTCTAACCGTCCGTTTGCCTGTCTCTGTGTGTTTGTGTGTCTGACTCTGTGTGTTTCTCTCTCTCTCTCTCTCTCTCTCTCCCATTTTTGATAGCCGATAGCTCGTGACAAATGAGTTGCATAATCTGTGTTTTTCTCTCACTCTCTCTCTCTGTGTCTGACCGTCTTTTCGCCTGTTTTTGTGTGTCTGACGCTGTGTTTTTTCTCTCTCTTTCTCTCTCTGTGCATGTGTGTCTGACCGTATATTTGTATTTTTCTGTCTCTGTGTATTTGTGTGTCTTTCTTTGTGTGGTTTTTTATCTCTCCCCCTCTGTGTCTGTTTTTGTGTTTCTTTCTCTGTGTGTTTTTGTCTCTCTCTCTTTCTTTCTCTTTGTGTCTGTCTTTGTGTGCTTGCGTCTCTTTCTCAGTGTGTTGGTGTGTTCTCTCTCTCTCTCTCTCTCTCTCTCTCTCTCTCTGTGCCTGTGTGTCTGACCGTCTGTTTGCCTGTCTCTGAGTGCCTGACTCTTGAGTCTCTGTCTCTCTCTCTCTCTCAGTACTTGTGTGCCTGACCGTCTGTTTGTCTGTCCTTGTGTGTTTCTGTGTGTTTGTGTATGTTTTTGTCTCTCTCTCTCTGTGCCTGTGTGTCTGACCATCTGTTTGCCTGTCTATGTGAGTTTTTTTTCTCTCTCTCTCTCTCCCTGTGTGTTTGACCCTCTGTTTGCTTGTCTCTCTGTGTTTGTGTGTCTAACTATGTTTGTTTTTGTATGTTTTTGTCTCTCCGTGGCTGGGTGTCTGACCGTCTGTTTTCCTGTCTCTGTGTGTTTGTGTATCTGACTCTATGTGTGTTTTTGTCTCTTTATCTCTCTGTACCTGTATGTCTGACCGTCTGTTTGTCTGTCTTTGCGTGTCTAACTCTGAGTGTTTGTGTGTTTTTGTCTATCTTTCTCTCTCTGTGCTTGTGTGTCTGACCGTCTGTTTGTCTGTCTCTTTGTGCTTGTGTGTCTGACTCCGAGTGTTTGTGTGTCTGAATCTGTGTGTTTGTGTGTCTGAATCTGTGTGTTTGTGTTTCTCTCTCTCTCTCTCTCTTATTTTCGAAATAACACCTTTAAATTACGTGTTGTTTTCTTAGACCACACTACCGTTCTAAGACGAATCTGGACTTTTGTACCTGTTTTTTCACTGTCTAAATAAATGGATTTATACCCATTTGAAAGCTTATTTGTTCCCCTCTCTCTCTCTCTCTCTCTCTCTCTCTCTCTCTCTCTCTCTCTCTCTCTCTCTCTCTCTCTCTCTCTCTCTCTCTCTCTCTCTCTCTCTCTCTCTCTCTGTACCTGTGTGTCTGATTTTAAGACATGAAAAAAGTTGAAAATTTTTTAAGTTAAATAAAAAATGAAAAAAATTCTAAGTTCAAACAAAATTCTAATAAAAAAAAAATCCTAAGTTCAAAAAAGAAAAATTCTAAGTTGAAAAAAGTATACTTAGTTCAAAAAAATAATATTTCCTAAGTTCAAAAAAAAAAAATCGGGGTAGGAGGGCCCTGGGGCCCTGGAGGGGAACATGGGGACCCAAACTCATGCGCACGCCCGTAAAGGAAAATCAGTGTGCTAAGGACCATTATATTACGAAAAGGATGCCTGGCCGACTGTAGTCATTACAATTTTTGGACTGAAACAAGTGTCATTAACCATCAAAAGAATCAGTGTGTTTGATCCCATTAGAGTACAAAATGAATATGTCTGTCTAGCAACCATCTCAAATCACTGTGGTACGTATATTCTCGGAACGATGCCAAAAAAGAACTCGGATATAACGCGTTGATAGCATTTGCTTAGTATGTATGTCTAAGAACATAATAATATCATTGACATGCTGGCTCAGGTGACTAACGCATCAGTTTTGAAATTCTCGGAAACATACCAAAAAATTCTCGGAAACAAACAGTTGTCAGAATCATACCAAGAAATTCCCAGAAACATGTATCTCAAGACGTAGCAATTGGCACGATACATTGATGCTTAACACCAGGTGGCTTGCGCCTGGAAACAATTCATTGATAACATTTGCTTAGAATGTATTTCAAAGAACCTAATCAACACAACTAAAACACAAGGGCCTTTGATTTTGAATGAGAGGTATTTTTCAAGACCTTTAAGATTTTATTTGAAGAACGAGAGTTGAGGAAGGCGCAGCCCCCCTCACATGCAGAATAATTTCTGTTTGTTTTAAGTTTTAATGTTTCTCCTTAACTATGGTTGAAAACACTAGTTCTTCTCATTTAATATGATAAAAATCAATGAAACAACTCTACAATTGCGATGGCATGGAAAATTACTTGTTTCAAACTTGTAAATATAATGGTTAGCAATATTTAATATATAATACATTGATTTTGAGGAGCCTCTAGTCAATACAGCCCTTGCTAACCCTCTCCCTAGGTAGAGTCCCTATTCTAAATTGAAGATGCTGCTTAGATGGTTCTACGCTATACGGGAAGGAAAAGAGACCATGTAGATTAGAAACAGCTAGAAACAGACTAGAGAAAAGAAGGAAAAGACTAGAAAAAAATAATAAAAAAAACTGTCATTTATCATTTTTCTTTAAATTCTCACTTTAAAACTATACCGTAAAATACGATTTCTAGCATCATGCTAACTATCTTGAAAATGAAGAATGACGTTTCAGAACACAACAACACTTCAGAAAAAAATCTTATGTGGTTTCTTTAAAGTTTGCTTTAAAAATTTAGAGTTTGTTTTTTTCCAAAACATTTCTGATTCTTATTTTGAAACTGCCTATTTATGTATCTCCAGAAAATCTCTCATAGGAAGCAAATAAGTATATTCAGTTAGGTTTCTAGCTGGTTGTATAATTCTAATAGAAATATAGCAGGGAATGGAATGACTGAAGTAGACAATTGCCAGGGTGTTTGTAAAGAGCTGACGCATTTCAAGCCAATTTAAATCAACAAGATCTTCAATTCATGAGGTAATCAATAAAAAAACACGTTTTTTCAACTAAAAGTAAGGAGCAACATTATAACTTAAAACAAACAGAAATTATTCAATATATAAGAGGTTTGACCCCTCCTAAATACCTCGCTCTTCCCGCTGAAGTGTTTTACTTTCAGTTTTTTTTTATTTAATTCCTCGGTCATTTTTCAAACAATAACAGAGATCCGGCTCCCGCTCCATGGAAAATTACCTTCCCCCACGAAAAGTTCCTCACACGTAAAATAATTCATCCCCTTAAAATTCCCCCGGACAATTCCATCCTCACTGAAAATTTCCCCAGGAAATAATTGTGGACAATTCCAACTAAAAAATTCTCTTTAGCATACTTTCATTTGAAATAACTTTAGTTCCTGATCGTTTTTCAAATTATACCAGAAATCACCCATTCTGTGGAGTTTTTTCCCAAAATCCTCCCCAAGTTGGAAGTTGCTGCCGTGGAATATTCCCTATGGATAATTTCTACCGCAGAGCCCCCCCCCCCACCCACCAATGTACAGATTATCCAGGCAATTCTAGCCCCGCTGAAAATTTCCGCTAGAAAAATTTACCCAGAACATCTCCATATGTGAAATTGAGTCGAAAAAAGAGAAAGTAAGACAAATAAAAAGAATTTCACATAGGAATTTTGGCATATTTCCCAACACAAAATTTACACTGGAAAGTTCACCCCAAGAAACTTCCCTCTCTGCAGAAAGTTCTCCCCATGAAAAATACCCCTCAAAATCTATATATGTATATACTTCCTAATAACAAATACTATATGCAAACAAAGGGCAAATTTCGTAAATTACAACCATTTCCCCAGATCCCTTTGGGAGGGGGCGTGTTATCCTCAAAAGGAGTTATTGGACCTTTCAACTATGCTAAACAAGATGGCTACCTCAAATTTCTGATCAGACGACTTTGGGAAAAAAGGGGCATGGGAGGGATCTAGTTGCCATTCAATATTTTGGGTCACTTGAAAAGAGTACTAGAACTTTTATTTTCCTTGGAATGAACCCCATCGTGATATTCTAGGACAATTGGTTTGACACAGTCAGCCATGGGGAATAAAATACCAAAATAAGACAAATAAGCGCAACTATTCTACATTTTTGCATGTGGGAGCTTAAAACCCATAAAATAAGGTTTTCTGATAGAGCAATTTTCTCTAAGATTGTTTAATATTTGGGAGGTGTTTCCCCTCTTTTTCGAAATTCAGGCAGATATTCTTAGGCTTGAAGCTTTTGATGGGTGAAACTAAACCTATTGAACCTTATGTATTTGGAATTAGCAGAAAAAGCCAATTTCTTTGATGAATATGTTGATATCGAAATTCTGTTTTTTTATACTTTTGCTTACTATTGAGCGGAGTTACTCTTTACTTACAGTTTGTTACCACAAACTGTTTGATATTTTAGTAGAAACCTGGACATATTACATCTTGTAACAACCATATTCAAAGAGTTGTTTTCAATATATTTAACAGAGAAGGAATTTCAATAAATAAGACTGGAAGGTGTCTTTGGACAAATAACTCAGGGGTATAAAATAAGCAGATGAATCATAATCAGTGAAAATAGAAAAGGTGCATTAACTTCCCTATCCAGGGAAGTTTACTAATATCATACAATTTCCTTTCCATGTCCCTCTCCCTCTCTCTGCCCTTGTGTTTTACTTTTCTTTTGCTTCATAGATATGCATCTGGAGAGTTGACTCTTTCCTTCTTGATGAATTCGCAGTATGATACATTATAATAATTGATACTGTTAAACACTAACCTTAAGAAGTCTCAATTTGGCTCCAATACTTGAACCAGCAAAACCATGCGACTCAAATTCTATTGTGTCAGGAATTGAGTAGATCTGACTTAACCTCAAAATAGCAGTTTCCCATTGCCCTGTTCTAAAAGTCCTCTTGGCTCTTTTTAGCAATTTTATTATGAGATCAGACAGTAGTTTTGGAACTGCAAGTAAAATAAAATCTAATTCTACAAATGAAGTCCTGCCAAGACATGCAAATCAAAGTTTTGTAGCACATATGGAGCAAAACTAATGCAAACTGCACTGTAGCCTAATTATAGGTAGATTATACATATGAAATGCCCTGGAGCTAGATCTTAGCATCATTTGGTGGATGTCATGATGAGTCCTTGGACATAGATACAAGTACAAGCACATATGTTCAAACCGGCTAGTCACCATAACATATAACACTACCAAACAATGGTTTGTATCCATGAATAGCCACCTTTACTTAAATGTTTATTAATGATAATGTCAGAATTTTTCTTGACCATAATTCTTATGCATCCTTTTAAAGGTATTTTCCTGCAAAATTTGGGCATTTTTAAGACTTAAAAAAAAAAAAAACTTAACTGCTTTGGTGAGGTTTTCTAGTGCAATTTTTACAATAATCCTAAAAAAATTCTGAGACCAAACTAGCTACACATGATGTTTGACAAAAAAAAAGAAGTAAAATAGTAATTAAGAAATCAAAGGAGGGTGATTTTCAGACAGTTAAAAAAAAAATAAATAAAAACAGAGTAAATATTTCAGCAAAAACGTCCACTAAGTCAGCCTCAGAGCTAAAAGCTTACAGGGAACATGTGAATAAAAGTGTGTTATATTTTTTTAATTGTGTTAACAAACATATAAATCTCATTTGTCAATTTCATTTTCTGTGAGATAGCAGAATGATCAAATTATTTCTCATCCTCTGCAATTTGCCCAACATTTAGAAACACAGTGTGAAGACTCTTTTATTCAGAAAATGGGTTTCAAAACTAAAACATCTTAAAATAAAATAGAAATAGAAGACACATCTTTAGTTATAACGCCTCTGACTTCAAATATTTCCTTTATAACTAACTGATAAAAGATTTAAAAATGTTTCCCGATTTTTTTTTTTATTCTGGCAAAAAAAACTGATCCTATTCTTGAAAAAAAAATAAAAAATAAATAAATAAATAAATAAATAAAAACTGAAAGTAACGATCGACATTAAAACTTTAAAACGAACAGAAATTATTCCGTATATGAAAGGGGCTGTCCCCTCCTTAACGTCTCGCTCTTTACGCTAAGATTTTTATTGTTTAAAAAAATAGAGTTGTGAAAAAGAGTCAATTTTTTTTATATTTAATTTTTGAACGTTTTTGAATTAATGCAGAATTTGATTTTGACTCACTGTAGATGAATAATTAAAAAAAAATTTGCATATTAATTTTACTTTTATTTGGTTAAATGGCTTTTCTGAAAGTTGTTTAATTTTATTTACGAACGTTTTAATTAGTAATAAATATACGTCACTTACGAATTATCATACGTAACGAACTTCTATATTCATATATTTTTAATGCGTATATTTGTGGGTTCACCCCCTAGTCAATACGTCGCTCTTTACACTAAAGTTCGAATTTTATTCCAATTCTTTAAAAATGACCCCTTAATCATAAAGGCCGTTGATTAGAATAAGTTCATAATTTTCAGCCCTCCCCCCAGGGGACTTTGGGGGATTAAGTTATCCTAAAAGACATAATTAGTAGGAATGACAGTACCAGCACTGACAGTACATAATTTATGCATGTTTTTATGGTTTTTGTTACTGAGAATGAAAAAACAGGATTTTTCTCACTTTGATGTATTTTCATGGTTTATTGATTCTAAAGGGTAAATGACACCGCTTTCAAGGTCGATTTATTTGTTGTTTCCAAGTGTATTGTCTCCGGGACGAAGTTTGCACATGCGCATTAACGGGGGAGATGTATTGATCGACTCGAGGGGAGAGAATTTCTGAGAAATTAATTTACATAATCGAGGGGAGAGAATTTCTGACAAATTGATTTGCATAATCGACTAGGACAAGAGGGGAAACATTATGGCTTCTTTGATCTGTAGGTCTGAGGGATAAACGGTATTTAGTGACAGAGATAAATTGATATTCTATTTTTAAATATGGCTTCTCTGGTCTTTAGACTTAGCGATAAATTAATATTCTATCGAAGCCTTAATAGAGTAACCAAGAACACCTTAGCGATGAAGAGATTAACGAGGGAATTTTTTCCTGGGAATGTCAAATGTGACAGCACAGGGATGCCAAAACAAAAGGAATACGTAGAAATTACGCTTAGGGATTATTTGGGCGAAACAGTGAGATATTTTAGAGGATGATTTGGGCGAAACAGTTTGAGACATTTTAGAAGATGGTTTGGGCGAAACAGTTTAAGTCATTTTAGAAGATGATTTAGAAGATGATTTGAGGTGAAAATCTGTGATCGTTATAATACCCAAGTTCCATTTGAACAGTGTTGTGAGGTCCCCTACCCCAACCCGAGGGCCCCCCTACCCCAAACCCAAAGACCCCCCTACCCCAACCCAAAATGGCCTCAGCGCCCCAAAAGGGCCCCCGGCACCCCAAAGAGCCCCCCTCCCGAGTTTAGAGTTTTAGTTTGATATTAGCTTACAGTTTTAGTTGGAGTTATAGTTTAGTTTAGTTATAGTTCAGAGTCTAGAGTTTCAAGTTAGAGTCTCAGCACTTAGAGTTTTATTTAGAGTTATATTTTATTTTAGTTTTAGTTAAGTGTTTTGAACCTGTAGTTTAGTTTTAGCTAAACGTTTTAGTTTAGAATTTTAGCCTAGTCTTAGCTTAGAGTTTTTCGTTGCGCTTTTAGTTTAGTTTAGTATTAGCTAAGAATTTCAGTTTAGAGTTGTAGTTTCGTTTTAGAAAAGAATTTTAGTTTAGAGTTGTAGTTTAGTTTTAGTTAAGAGTTTTAGTTTAGAGTTTTAGCTTAGATATTTATTTAGAGTTATAATTTATTTTAATTTTAGTTAAGAGTCTTAGTTTGGACTTTAGAGTTTAGAGTTTTAGTTAGAGTTTAGTTTAATTTTTGTTAAGAGTTTTAGTTTAGAGTTATAGTTTAGTTTTAGTTAAGAGTTTTAGTTTGGTATTAGCTTACAGTTTTAGTTAGAGTTATAGTAGTTAAGAGTTTTAGTTTAGAGTTTTACTTTAGAGTTTTAGTTAGACTTATAGTTTAGTTTTAGTAATGAGTTTTTGTTTAGAGTTTAGAGTCTTAGCTTAGAGTTTTAGTTAGAATTTAGAGTTTTAGTTTAGAGTCTTAACTTAAAGTTTTAGTTAGTTATAATTTAGTTTAATTTTTGTTAAGAGTTATAGTTTAGTTTTATTTAAGAGTTTTAATTTAGAGTTTCAGTTTGGTATTAGCTTACAGTTTTAGTTAAGAGTTATAGTAGTTAGGAGTTTTAGTTTAGATTCTTAGCTTAGAGTTTTAGTTAAGTTTTTTGTTTAAAGTCTTAGCTTAGAGTTTTAGTTAGTGTTTAGAGTTTTAGTTTAGAGTCTTAGCTTAGAGTTTTAGTTAGAGTTTAGAGTTTTAGTTTAGTCTTAGCTTAGAGTTTTAGTTCTATTTATAGTTTAGTTTAGTTATAGTTGAGGATTTAGAGTTTTAGTTTAGAGTCTTAGCTTAGAGTTTAGTTAGAGTTTTAGTTTAGTTTTAGTTAGAAGCTTTAGTTTAGATCTCTAGTTTAGTTTTACTTAAGAGTTTAGTTTAGAGTTTATAGTTTTAGTTTACAGTTTTACTTTAGAGTTTTAGTTAGAGTTACAGTTTTAGTTTAGTTTTAGTTAAGAGTTTTAGTTTTGAATCTTAGCTTAGAGTTATAGTTAGTTATAGTTTAGTTTTAATTCAGAGTTTTAGTTTAGAGTCTTAGCTTACAGTTTAGTTAGAGTTATAGTTTACTTTAGTTTTAGTTTAGAGTTTTCGTTGCACTTCTAGTTTAGTTTAGTTTTAGATAAAAGTTTTAGCTTAGAGTTTTAGTTAGAATTATAGTTTACTTTGGACTTGTAGTTTAGTTTTAACTAAAAGCTTTAGCTTAGAGTTTTAGACTAGAGTCAAAGCTTAGAGTTTTTTCATTGCACTTTTAGTTTAGTTTTAGATAAGAGTTTTAGTTTAGAGTTTCAGTTGGATATTAGCTTACAGTTTTAGTTAGAGATACAGTAGTTAAGTGTTTTAGTTTAGAGTTTTAGTTTAGAGTCTCAGCTTAGAGTTTTAGTTCTATTTATAGTTTACTTTAGTTTTAGTAGAGAATTTAGAGTTTTAGTTTAGTCTTAGCTTAGAGTTTTTTTTGTTAGAGTTATAGTTTAGTTTAGATATTGGAGTTTTAGTTAGAGTTATAGTTTAGTTTAGTTTTAGTTAAGAATTTTAGTTTAGAGGTGTTGTTTAGTTTTATATAGGAGTTTTAGTTTAGTTTTAATCCAGAGTTTTTGTTTATTGTTTGCTTAGAATTTCAGATATATTTGTATTTTACTTCAGTTTTAGTAAAGAATTTTCTTTAAGACCTATAGTTTATTTTTAGATATGAGTTGTAGTTTAGTTTTAGTTTAGTTTTAGTTTAGACTTATTGTTTAGTTTTAGTTAAGAGTTGTATTTTAGTTTTAGTTAAGAGTTTTAGCTTAGAGTTGTTGTTTAGTTTTAGTTAAGAGTTTTAGTTTAGTTTAGTTTTAGTTAAGAGTTTTAGTTTAGAGTTGTTGTTTAGTTTTAGATATGAGTTTTAGTTTGATATTAGCTTACGTTTTTAGTTAGAGATATAGTTTAGTTGTAGTTCAGAGTCTAGAGTTTCAAGTTAGACTCTCAACACTTAAAGAGTTATATTTTATTTTAGTTCAGTGTTTTTGGACTTGTAGTTTAGTTTTAACTAAACGTTTTAGCTTAGAGTTTTAGACTAGAGTCATAGCTTAGAGTTTTTTCATTGCACTTTTAGTTTAGTTTTTTTTTAGATAAGAGTTTTAGTTTAGAGTTTCAGTTTGGTATTAGCTTACATTTTAGTTAGAGTTATAGTAGTTAAGAGTTTTAGTTTAGAGTTTAGAGTCTTAGCTTAGAGTTTTAGTTAGAGTTTAGTTTACTTTTAGTTAAGAGTTTTTTGTTTAGAGTTACAGTCGTTAAGAGTTTTAGTTTAGAGTTTTAATTTAGAGTCTTAGCTTATAGTTTTAGTTCTATTTATAGTTTAATTTAGTTTTAGTTGAGAATTTAGAGTTTTAGTTTAGTGTCTTAGCTTAGTTTTCTTTTGTTAGAGCTAGAGTTTAGTTTAGATATTGGACTTTTAGTTTAGAGTCTTAGCTTAGAGTTTTAGCTAGAGTTATAGTTTAGTTTAGTTTTAGTTAAGAATTTTAGTTTAGAGGTGTTGTTTAGTTTTAGATAAGAGTTTTAGTTTAGAGTTTAGAGTTTTAGTTAGAGTTATAGTTTAGTTTTAGTTTAGAGTTTTAATTTAGAGCGTTAGCTTAGAGTTTTAGTTAGAGTTATAGTTTACTTTAGTTTCAGTTAAGAGATTTAGTTTAGATTTATAGTTTAGTTTTAGTTTAGAGTTGCAGTTTAGTTTTAGTTAAGAGTTTTAGTTTAGAGTAGTTGTTTAGTTTTAGTTATAAGTTTTAGTTTAGTTTTAGATAAGAGTTGTTGTTTAGTTTTAGTTAAGAGTTTTAGTTTAGAGTTGTAGTTTAGTTAAGTGTTTTAGTTTAAAGTTGTTGTTTAGTTTTAGATATGAGTTTTAGTTTGATAGTAGCTTAGAGTTTTAGTTAGAGTTATAGTTTAGTTGTAGTTCAGGGTCTAGAGTTTCAAGTTAGACTCTCAACACTTAAAGTTTTAGTTAGAGTTATATTTTATTTTAGTTAAGTGTTTTTGGACTTTTAGTTTAGTTTTAACTTAACGTTTATGCTTAGAGTTTTATACTAGAGTCATAGCTTAGAGTTTTTTCATTGCAATTTTAGTTTAGTTTTAGATAAGAGTTTTAGCTTAAAGTTTCAGTTTGGTATTAGCTTATAGTTTTAGTTAGAGTTATAGTAGTTAAGAGTTTTAGTTTAGAGATATAGTTAGAGTTATAGTTTAGTTTACTTTTAGTTAAGAGTTTAGAGTCTTAGCTTAGAGTTTTAGTTGGAGTTTAGAATTTTAGTTTAGTCTTTGCTTATAGTTTTAGTTCTATTTATAGTTTACTTTAGTTTTAGTTGAGAATCTAGAGTTTTAATTAGTCTTAGCTTAGATTTTTTTTTGTTAGAGTTATAGTTTAGTTTAGATATTGGAGTTTTAGTTTAGAGTTTTAGTTAGAGGTATAGTTTAGTTTAGTTTTAATTCAGTTTTAGTTTAGAGTTTCAGTTTGATATTAGATTGTAGTTTTAGTTAGAGTTATAGTAGTTAAGAGTTTTAGTTTAGTCTTAGCTTAGAGTTTTAGTTAGAGTTATAGTTTAGTTTAGTTTTAATTCAGAGTTTTAGTTTTGAGTCTTAGCTTAGAGTTTTAGTTAAGAGTTTAGAGTTTTAGTTTAGTTTTAGTTAGGAGCTTTAGTTTAGAGGTGTTGTTTAGTTTTAGATAAGAGTTTTAGTTTTGGATAAGAGTTTTAGTTTAGAGTTTTAGTTTAAGTTTAGTTCTAGTTTAGAGTCTAGAGTTTTAATTTAGAGTGTTAGCTTAGAGTTTTAGTAAGATTTATAGTTTACTTTAGTTTTACTTTTAGAGTTTTAGCTTAGAGTTTTAGTTAGAGTTATAGTTTAGTTTAATTCTAGTTAAGAGTTTTAGTTTAGACTTCAGAGTTTTAGTTTGGAGTTTAGAGTTTTAGTTAAAGTTATAGTTTAGTTTAATTTTAGTCAAGAATTTTAGTTTATAGTTATAGTTTAGTTTAGTTGTAGTTCAGAGTCTAGAGTTTCAAGTTAGACTCTCAGCACTTAGAGTTTTATTAAGTTATATTTTATTTTAGTTAAGTGTTTTTGGACTTGTAATTTAGTTTTAGCTTAAAGTTATAGTTTAGAGTTTTAGACTAGAGTCAAAGCTTAGAGTTTTTCATTGCACTTTTAGTTTAGCTTAGTTTTAGATATAAGTTTTAGTTTAAGAGTTTCAGTTCGGTATTAGCTTACAGTTTTAGTTAGAGTTATAGTAGCTAAGAGTTTTAGTTTAGAGTTTAGAGTTTTAGTTTAGAATCTTAGCTTAGAGTTTTAGTTAGAGGTATAGTTCAGTATAGCTCTAGTTAAGAGTTCTAGTTTGGGGTTTTAGCTTGGAGTTTAGAGTCTTAGGTTAGAGTTATAGTTTTAGTTAAGAGTTTTAATTTAGAGTTATAGTTTAGTTAAGAGTTTTAGTTTAGAGTTTTAGTTTAGCGTCTTAGGTTTCTCCACGTTTAAGTTAGGTTAGGTTATCATGAGCTTAGGTTAGGTTAGATTAGTTTAGGCTAAGTTAAGTTAGCCTACGTACGCATGCGTACGTAGGCTAACCTAGCCTAACCTAATCTAACCTAACCTAAGCTCATGATAACCTAACCTAACTTAAACGTGGAGAAACCAAAGACGCTAAACTAAAGCTCTAAACTCTAAACTAAAACTCTTAACTAAACTATAACTCTAAATTAAAACTCTCAACTAAAATAAACCAAAACTATAACTCTAAATAAAACTCTAAGCAAAGACTCTAAACTCTAAACAAAAACTCTTAACTAAAAGTAAACTAAACTATAACTCTAACTAAAACTCTAAGCTAAGACTCTAAACTAAAACTCTAAACTCTAAGGTAAAACTCTTAACTACTATAACTCTAACTAAAACTGTAAGCTAATACCAAACTGAAACTCTAAACTAAAACTAAACTAAACTAAAAGTGCAATGAAAAAACTCTAAGCTAAGACTCTAGTCTAAAACTCTAAGCTAAAAAGTTTAGTTAAAACTAAACTACAAGTCCAAAAACACTTAACTAAAACTATAATAAAATATAACTAACTAAAACTCTAAGTGTTGAGAGTCTAACTTGAAACTCTAGACTCTGAACTACAACTAAACTAAACTATAACTACAACTAAAACTGTAAGATAATATCAAACTAAAACTCTAAACTAACACTCATATCTAGAACTAAACAACAACTCTAAACTAAAACTCTTAACTAAAACTAAACAACAACTCTAAACTAAAACTCTTATCTAAAACTAAACAACAACTCTAAACTAAAGCTAAACAACAATTCTAAACTAAAACTCTTAACTAAAACTCTTAACTAAAGCTAAAGTAAACTGTAACTCTAGCTAAAACTCTAAGCTAACACTCTAAATTAAAACTCTAGACTCTAAACTAAAACTAAACTAAACTATAGCTCTAACTAAAACTCTAAACTCTAAACTAAAACTCCTATCTAAAACTAAACAACACCTCAAAACTAAAATTCTTAACTAAACTAAACTAAACTATAAATCTAACTAAAACTCTAAGCTAAGACTCTAAAATAAAACTCTGAATTAAAACTAAACTAAACTATACCTCTAACTAAAACTCTAAGCTAAGACTCAAAACTAAAACTCAAATATCTAAACTAAACTTTAACTCTAACAAAAAAAACTCTAAGATAAGACTCTAAACTAAAACTCTAAATTCTCAACTAAAACTAAAGTAAACTATAAATAGAACTAAAACTATAAGCTAATACTATAAACTAAAACTCTAAACTCTAAACTAAGACTCTTAACGACTGTAACTCTAAACAAAAACTCTCAACTAAAAGTAAACTAAACTATAACTCTAACTAAAACTCTAAGCTAAGACTCTAAAATAAAACTCTAAACTCTAAACTAAAACTCTTAACTACTATAGTTCTAACTAAAACTGTAAGCTAATACCAAACTAAAACTCTAAACTAAAACTCTTTTCTAAAACTAAACTAAACTAAGTGCAATGAAAAAACTCTAAGCTATGACTCTAGTCTAAAACTCTAAGCTAAAACGTTTAGTTAAAACTAAACTACAAGTCCAAAGTAAACTATAACTCTAACTAAAACTCTAAGCTGAAACTCTTATCTAAAACTAACTATAACTATAACTAAACTGTAACAAAAACTATAACTAAAACTGTAAGCTAATATCAAACTAAAACTGTAAACTAAAACTCATATCTAAAACTAAACAACAACTCTAAACTAAAACTCTTAACTAAAACTAAACTAAACTACGACTCTAAACTAAAACTTTTAACTAAAACTAAACAACAACTCTAAACTAAAAATAAACAACAACTCTAAACTAAAACTCTTAACTAGAACTGAACAACAACTCCAAACTCAAACTCTTAACTAAAACTAAAACTAAACTTTAACTCTTAACTAAAACTAAACTATAATTCTAAACTAAAACTCTTAACTAAAACTAAAGTAAACTATAACTCTAACTAAAACTCTAAGCTAACACTCTAAATTAAAACTCTAGACTCTAAACTAAAACTAAACTAAACTATAACTAAAACTCTAAACTAAAACTCCTATCTAAAACTAAACAACACCTCTAAGCTAAAATTCTTAAATAAAACTAAACTACACTATAACTCTAAGTTAAACTCTAAGCTAAGACTCTAAACTAAAACTCTGAATTAAAACTAAACTAAACTATAACTCTAACTAAAACTCTAAGCTAAGACTCAAAACTAAAACTCCAATATCTAAACTAAACTAAACTATAACTCTAACAAAAAAACTCTAAGCTAAGACTCTAAAACTCTAAATTCTCAACTAAAACTAAAGTAAACTATAAATAAAACTAAAACTCTAAGCTGAGACTCTAAACTAAAACTCTTAACTACTGTAACTCTAACTAAAACTGAAAGCTAATATCAAACTGAAACTCTAAACTAAAACTTTTATCTAAAACTAAACTAAAAGTGCAATGAAAAAACTCTAAGCTATGACTCTAGTCTAAAACTCTAAGCTAAAGCGTTTAGTTAAAACTAAACTACAAGTCCAAAGTAAACTATAACTCTAAGCTAAAACTCTTATCTAAAACTAAACTAAACTAAAAGTGCAACGAAAACTCTAAACTCTAAACTAAAACTCTTATCTATAACTAAACAACACCTCTAAACTAAAATTCTTAACTAAAACTAAAGTAAACTATAACTGTAACTAAACTCTAAGCTAAGACTCTAAACTAAAACTCTGAATTAAAACTAAAAAACTATAACTCTAACTAAAACTCTAAGTTAAGACTCAAAACTAAAATTCCAATATCTAAACTAAAACTAAACTAAAACTGTAACTCTAACTAAAACTCTAAAGTAAAACTGTAAACTAAATCTATAAACTCTAAACTAAACTCTTAAGTAAAACTAAACTAGAGATCTAAACTAAAGCTTCTCACTAAAACTAAACTAAAATTCGAAATTCTAAATAAAACTCTAAGCTAAGACTCTAAACAAAAACTCTGAAGTATCACCTATAACTAAAGTAAACAATACATACCACCAAAACTCTAAGCTATGACTCTAAACTAAAACTCTAAACTCTAACAAAACTCTAAGCTAAGACTATAAACTCTAAACAAAAAACTCTTAACTAAAACTCTAAGCTAAGACTCTAAACTAAAACTCCTAACTACTATAACTCTTAACTAAAACTGTAAGCTAATACCAAACTGAAACTCTAAATTAAAACTCTTAACTAAAAATAAAATATAAATCTGAGATAAAGCACTTAAAAAAAATTTAACTAAACTATAGCTCTAACTAAAAATATAAGCTACCACTATAAACTAAAAATCGAAACTCTAACTAAAACTCAAAGCTAATACTCTAAACTCTAAACACAAACTCTGAACTAAAAATAAACTAAAATCTAACTAAAACTCTAAGCTAAGACTCTAAAGTAAAACTCTAAACTCTAAATTAAAACTCTTAACTACTATAACTCTAACTAAAACTGTAAGCTAATACCAAACTGAAACTCTAAACTAAAACTCTTAACTAAAACTAAACTATAATTCTAAACTAAAATTCTTTACTAAAACAAAACTACAACTCTAAACTGAAATTCTTAACTAATACTAAACTAAACAAAAAGTACAACGAAAAACTCTAAGCTAAGACTCTAGGCTAAAATTCTAAACTAAAACGTTTAGCTAAAACTAAACGACAAGTTCAAAACCCTTAAATAAAACTAAAATAAAATACAACTTACTAAAACTCTAAGTGCTGAGAGTCTAACTTGAAACTCTAGACTCTGAACTATAACTAAACTAAACTATAACTCCAACAAAAACTATAAGCTAATATCAAACGAAAACTCTAAACTAGGGAGGGGGCTCTTTGGGGGCGCCGGGGGGGGGGGGGACTTTGGGGTTGGGATAGGGGGGCCTTTGGGGTTGGAGTAGGGGGCCCTCTGGGATTGGGGTAGGAGACCTCACAACACTGTTCAAATGGAACTCTTGTATTATAACAACCACAGAGTTTCACCTCAAATCATCTTCTAAAATGACTCAAACTGTTTCGCCCAAACCATCTTCTAAAATGTCTCAAACTGTTTCGCCCAAATAATCCCTAAACGTAAATTCTGCCACTCCTTTTGTTTTGGCATCCCTGCGCTGTCACATTTGAAATTCCCAGGATAAAATTCCCGCGTAAATCTCTTCATCGCTAAGGTGTTCTTGGTTACTCTAATAAGGCTTTGATAGAACATTAATTTATCACTAAGCCTAATGACCAGAGAAGCCATATTTAAAAAAAGAATATCAATTTATCTCTGTCACTAAAGACCGTTTATCCCTCTTGTCCTAGTCGATTATGCAAATCAATTTCTCAGAAATTCTCTCCCCTCGATTATGCAAATCAATTTCTCAGAAATTCTCTCCCCTCGAGTCGATCAATACATCTCTCCCCCGTTAATGCGCATGTGCAAACTTCGTCCTGGATACAATACACTTGGAAACAACAAATAAATCGACCTTGAAAGAGGTGTCATTGACCCGTTAGAATCAATAAACCATGAAAATACATCAAAGTGAGAAAAATACTGTTTTTTCATTCTCAGTGGCAAAAACCATAAAAACATACATAAATTATGTACTGTCAGTGCTGGTACTGTCATTCCTACTATAGTTATTATATTTTCGACCATGTTGAACAAAATAGCTATCTCAAAATTTTGATCAGGTGACTTTGGGAAAAAATGAGCATGGGAGGGGGCCTTGTTGCCCTCCATTTTTTTGTCACTTAAAAAGAGCACTAGAACTTTTAATTTCCGTTCGAATGAGCCCTCCCACAATATTGTAGGGCCACTGGGTTGATATGATCACCCCTGAAAAAAAAAAAAAAAAAAACAAAAAAAAAAGAAAAAAAACCATGCATCCGTGATCTTTCTTCTGGCAAAAAATACAAAATTCCACATTTTTACTGATAGGAGCTTGAAACCTCTAAAGTAGGGCTCTCTGATATGTTGAATCTGATTGAGTGATTTTCATTAAGGTTCTATAACTTGTATGGGTTGTTTCCCCCTTTTTTCGATAATCAGGCAAATTTTCTCAGGGGCGTAACTTTTGATGGGTAGAACTAGACCCCGGCGCCACGCCGATGAGGGAAGACCGGCGGCGGCGGGGCCAAAAACAGCGCGCCACGCTGCGCACCCGGTATGATGTCGGCGGCGCGCCACCGGTATGATGTCGAAGGTGCGCCGGCGCGCCGCCGGCGCGATCAATGTTGACCGCAAACATGAATGTTTTCATCAGTCTTTCGCAAATCACAGCTTAAATTTACAACAAATTCGAGCCTATTCATGAGTTCAAAAATTCACAAGTCGCTGGCTGGAAACTGGTCTTCTTCATTATTCCTCAAGAGAAGTAGAAATCTGGTAGAAACGAAATGACTGTGGCGTTTCAGAACCCTTACATAATACGAGTAGTTGAAGTATCTATTAGCTATGTATTCTTAACATAAATAATTATCAAAATTAGTAGTTTTTTTCATCGAGCGTTACTGCATACAAAACTTCAAATATCGTATCATAAAATTCGTCAGTTATCAGGGTAAAAACTTTGAATATAACTTTGAACTTAGAAGGTTAATTTTTTCATAATGCTATTTGCCTATATATATTTTGTCGCCTTTAAAACAGTTGAAATGGGCGACTTTGATATTGATTGTTTTTTTTTTTGTTTTTTTTTTTGCTCTTTTGGATTCCTAAAAAGCCTTTTTGTATTAAAAACAGGTTTTTAATAACAACTTAAAAAAAAATACATTTTAAACTTTTCTTTTGCTCTTTTATAGAATATATATCATGTAGGCTAAGGCTGTACTGCTGCTTTTTTATTGCTTTTTGCAGCTCTTTTGGATATTATTCATTTTTTCTTTTGGGGATTCATTCAAAATTATAAACTGATAAATACCTAATATCAATCAAATTATAAACTGCATCTAAAAGGAGTAAATTTATCGAATTGAAAAATACATGATGAACACTTCACAGAAGAACACTTCAATTACAATGAAACAAAAACCACTTAATGGTTTATTTGGTATGAAGAAAAATGAAGTGCCAGCTTTTTTCTTAGGTAAAAACTGCAAAGCTCATCAGTTTTAAGTGGAATTAAATGAAATAATATGCAGACAGAAATAGATCCAGGAAGATGTTGAAATTTTCATCCTAGTTCGTCACTTTTAATCCAAGCAAAATGTTAAGAAACTTAGTATCAGTTCTTGAGTTTAAGCTTTGATTTCCAAATGCTCACAAAAATTAAAAAAAATTAAGAAAGTCGAAACAATAAGTAACCTGTGGTCAAAATACTCAAAGACTCCTCTTTGATCCCCACCCAGGCTCAAAGCTTCTGCCATGGTCATTTCCATGGAAATCTCCAAAGAGTTTCTTTTTAAAATAGCTTTCAAGCGTAGTTAGGGGTATTTAACCTTTTTTTGCTTTTCTTCAAAGCTTTGAAAAAAGTGTTATAATATTCCAAATGTTATATTTGTGCATATTTTTGGTAATCATTTGTGGAGTGATCGAATTTTTTAAACCACTGTAGATACATAAGAACGTTGCAACATCTAGTACCCTGAGGTCATAAGACTGTCAAAGATTCCTCCTTGAACCTCTCAAATTGAAAGCTTTTATTATGACCTGGCCTTTTAATGTAACTTGGGCACTGGACCAAGGGCGCCATCGTCACTCGAGCGCAACGTTAGGTGGGAATGTCGATAATGCTTTCGTCACACCAATTCGTTTTAGTGTGAATCTGCCTGGTACTTATGAATGCATGTTTTCAAAGTAAACCCGTTTCATCAATAAAAGAAAAACGGGATGGACGCACATGTCCCTTTCCCTTTGGACAATAAAACCATGCAAGTGCTGTATCAAGTATAACTCAGGAAAATCTTGTTAATTTTTGTCAACTTTTCAACTTTTTGGCATCAGTAGAGATCTAAGTACCATTTATACCGCTGCCATAGGAATCTCTATGCTATTTGCATACCGCAATAGGAATATGTTATTTGCTTGGCTTATGTTCTTCCTGTGCTATTTGCTTGGCTTATGTTCCCTCCCATGCTATTATAAGGGTTTATGTTCCCTCTCATGTTATTCTAAGGGCTTATGTTCCCTCCCATGTTATTCTAAGGGTTTATGTTCCCTCCCATGCTATTTTAAGGGCTTATGTTCCCTCCCATGCTATTCTAAGGGTTTATTTTCCCTCCCATGCTATTATAAGGGTTTATGTTCCCTTCCATGCTATTCTATGTTCCTTCCATTGTTATTCTATGGGACCTCTACACGTGATTAAACACGTTATGAAATTACGTCCTATTTGCTTATGTCCTGTTGGTACCATTCCAAACGAGCGGAGGATTCCCCACCTAATCCTAAACATTGCAAAAAAGATAGCAGTATGAACGGGGATTCCCCACACAAGTGTGTTTCAACTCCATGTTTTTCAACCAGACTGGTTTTTGGGGCAACATCTGTTTTGAGGGCCAATCAGACACAACGGAGGTATTTACTCCTCTCTCTATCCCAGTCAATTTTTTGTTGCTGGTAGGTAATTTTCATTGTGGCAGTGAGAGTGTCAACATAGAAAAAAATGTTCCATCCATGCCCGCTATGCATGTGCACACTGGTAAGCTGGTCATCAGGTGAGAATTGTACAATGATTGATGAGTAAGATGAAAAGTGTAGATTATGCAACCCGTGTAAATTACATAGAGGATATGCTGTACAAATTAAAGATTGTAATTCCTGTCTTGAAGGGGTGTGTGACTCTCATCCTAGAGGCCACATTTGCGCCAATTGCCACTATGACAAATGTAAACAGTAGGAGAATACACATCCCGGTAAGATTGGTAAGAATCGTAAGCGAGATTTTAGTTTATTGCTACGAGATTGGTATCGAGATTGGCATCGTTGTGAAGACTATGACTACTACGATTATAAGCTCACTGATTTTTATTTGGCTGTGACGGAATGTGATTCGCCACTTGAGGACACTATTTGTGAAATTACTTCAAATAGGCAAATTGAAACATGTGAATTCTATAGAATGATTGAGAATAGTATCATTGACTATACAAAGAGATATGACAAGAGTGAAGTTACACTCTACTGTAGAAAATGTGACCCTGACATTGCACTACATCAGGATCAGTACACTGTGAATTCAGATAATCTACCTGCACTAGTTGTTGTCGACAAATACCTAGTAGAAGATGAAATCTAAGGAGTAGAAAAGTCGTTTTTATCGTGTACATAAATTTTTATTAATAAACAATTTCACATACATTTTTAGAACATTTTATTCGTAGGGCACTAAAATCAATATTAAATATGCTTGTAAGTATATTCTCCACTAGAAAGTCGTTCAATTGAGGTAAGTCAACGTAGATATTGAGAAACTGCTTGTAGGTATAGCCATGACATCTGAACATGAAAAAGAGTAGTGCATGAAAGCCACATGTCTTAGTCGTTAAATCTTGCACTCTTCGTTGATTTTGAATAATGGTTTTCATACTGCTTTCAATAAAGTTGCTGATGTATGGAGTGTAGAATTCAAATGATATGCCAAGATGATCAAAAAATTCAATCTAATTTGCTGTTTTAAGGATGCTTTACCAAAGGCTGGTCCCCGTTGTCAATGTACTGCTATTAACAAGGATTAGAGCACTGCTCAAACCCGGATTTTTCTCATTGGGAGCTGATGTCATGCAGTAGAAGTCGAGCAGGAACATGCATAAACTCAGACTGAATATACCGATTATTTGATTCGCGTTCATCGTGATAGTTCTAGTAGAACACTGACGTCGGATGTGGTTTCCCAATAGGCTTCAAATTGACTCAGTGATATTAGCGTGACACTCTTAGTCAAAGCTTAGGCAAATGTAAACTCTAAACGTACATTCCCTGTTCGTACTATGCTCATATCCTGAGTCCCGGACAAGTCCAAAATTTTTTTGAAAACGCCATGATATTTTTAAAACATTGAATTGGTTATGCCATTCTCAAATAATTGAGTCATGATCTAGGGATTATATGGTCAACTCATACAGAATTTTATAGGATTTTGAGTCAAAAGATAGAGTTTACAGCGGAGTACCACTCAATTTGCACACAAAGTTGGATAGACCGAAAAATTAAAATCATGGGGGGATTCAGTCCAGGATCCAACAGCACTGCCACTCTTCACACAGGCCACAGCCAATTTTGATGGGATTTCTCCATTGATAAATGATGAATCGCTATAGCTACGAGAGCCGGTGGCAATGTGACGTTGATTATTGATAGTATGAGGAACAAGAAGTTTAATATTGTTACAGCTGGCTCTTAGCTTTTCCTCTGCCAATGCAACAGAGCTCATAACTTGTTGTTTTCGAATGAGGAGAAGTGCCGATGTGATAATGACATTTGTATTAGATGTTGCTGGAAGTGTTTCTCAAAATAATATTTGACGGGGTCAGTTCTAACCTTATGTTATTCTTGACATTGGGGGTAGCCATTGAGATATGCTGCATATCCAACTGTTTCATTTTCCAACCAGATGATACTCCTGGGTCACAGCAGTAGTCAACTCACCATCAGTATCAACACCTGTTCAATATTCATAGCCCAGTGATTGTCCTTTCATCTCCTTGTATGCCTTTGGTGTCATCATCATAAATTGTATGTAGCTTGCATAGTTTGATAAATTATTGCTAGTGCTCACCAATGTTCCCTTAATAAAAACATTAATTTGTTCGACCAGGTTGTGTAGAATACAGTTTTCATAGGAGAGACCATCGCCAGCATGTGGAGTTGTATTATCTGACTTTTTCTTCACCGCAACATTTAAATCGATAAATGTTGATGACAAATCAATGAAATAGTCTTCATTGGAAAATATTTGAAAGTGTATATTTTCCGAGAGGTTGCTGGGGATGAAATTGTTCATAGTAGACATACTTGACACTGACATCAACATTTTCAGCATTGAATAGATTCAATGAGGAACTGATTGATGGATATGATTCCTTGTGGTGTAGATAAGTCATCTTAAGAGAAGAAATCCTTCTTTGATCTAACAATATTTTTCTTTTTCTTCTTCTTCTGCTTATTGGTCTTCCTTGTTTTATTCCTCAAAGTCCTTGTTGATGTCCTTCGCTTCCCGCCTGGGTGGAGACTGATGAGTGAATGACGCGCACGCATCCTTTTCAATCCCTCCTCATTTTGTCGAGATTTTAATTGCTCACCAACGGCTCTTGCTGAAGATCTAATATTTTCCTTAACACTCTCCTTGAAATTCTTGCCCGACCCCCAGTCCTGTAGTGTGGAGGCAGCAAAATTTGATGCAGCAGGCACAAGATATTTTCTGGCAAGGGGTAATGCAGAACGAAATAACCTTGCAAACCAGCTAACAAGACTAAAGCCAGACAATGTAGTACGACCCTTGTAGTAGTCTAATCCATTGCCTATTTGACGTGGACTCAAAGCACCAACATAGCAATCGACATCGGGGCAGACAAATGGAATTCTTATATTGTTCATTTTAGGTGATTGTGCTGTCGCCGACAATGGGTCGAAAATGACATGTAATCACTGCTAAACCTTTTTCTATTGCCTAATAATCACACATTTCACTTCATTGCGTAGAAGGGAAGAGTATCGGATATGAAGTGCCTACAGGAGCACATTGAAGGTGCTTTAGCTTAGTGATGATCAATTTCATAAGATGTTTTTCGCTCAGGAACACGTAGGAGGGGTACTTTTGAGTTGCCAGCTCCTGACGTTCCCACCAATATAGCCTGGAAATTTGTGCAAGAGTCTGAGGTAAAACCAGGTGAATAATCAGCAAAAATAACTTGATCCATCCCGTAAACGGTGCCAGTATTTTTCCCATTGATCATATTCTGTTTAAAGCCAAGAACATCTCTCAGATTATCATTGAGAATAATTATTTCAGTGTCAACAGGTGAGCTAATGTAAATCCTATCGTGTTCCAATGAATAATTAAAATGGAATGTACCATTCCTACGATATTAGATTTTTCTATTGATTGTACGACACAAATCTGTCATATTATCGTATTCAATATATTTCAATTTGGCATGTGGATATTTGCTAAATTTAAGTGCTTCAACCCATTCATAGTCGACAAAGAGTGTCCAATCGAATGGTATAACTTTTAAATCATACACACGATCCTTTCTCAGGATGTCTTAGGTATTTTTGAGAATACAGTCGACAAGAGCCACTTCATACGCACCGTCAAATCTGATGGCGGGGGAGAGTTTTGTCCAAAAATCACTTGTCGTATTCAAGTTGTTGTAGAGAGGATCAGAAACGTTGGATATAAAAGTTACAAAGAAATCATTGGGCATTGTCAATATCTTCAACACCAATCCAAGAATCAAAATCAGAGTTGTATCCTAGCCACCGAACAAATAACTGTTTCATGCCCCTGCAAGTACGTGTCTTTATTATCTTTTCAATTTGATATACTTCACTATTATTTTTAACCTGTTGTAGTTCATAGTCATAAAGCCGCCTAGAATCTCTTCATCTCTTGTATCGCGCAAACAATACGTTATGTGTTTAGTGTCCAGGATTTTCGCTACTTTAAAAAGTTCGGTGGACCACAAGTATTTCCCCTTTTCAAAAACAATTAGTTATTCTATTAATTCGAACAGTATCACCAACATTGAATTTATTTTTCTTCTTCTTGACAATCGTTTCATTGGAATATTGTTTAAGAAAGGTGTCAATTGTATCATGATCAGAATGATGAACTTCCGTTGGGGTTGAATTGGATAATGATCGATGAGGTCGTTGATTATAAATCAACATGATTTTATCTAAATAATGAATGAAAGCCGGTGTATTTTTCAATGTACAATATCTTGAAATTAAAAGTCGAATAGTTCTTATCAATCGTTCGACCAATGCAGCCTTTATAGGACTATGACTATGATAGAGAAGTGTATTATATTTCATTAGTACTTTTGCAACATGAGGATTAACAAATTCACTACCACGATCCGTTGAATTTTTTTATATGAATCCTGTTCGAGAATACTTTAAATGGCCTGAGCAACTTCAACGCCTCTCTTTGTTCGCAATGGAATTGCATATGTATAGCAACTAAAATCACTGACTTCAAGAAGAATGTACTTTTACGGTGTATTGTTACGTCTTTGAATCTCATATAGAGTTAGGAGATCTGCTTGCATTATATACAAAGGGAAAAAGGCTTTAGTTTTTCGATATTGATTAGCACGAAGTCTATGATTTCTATGCAGACTGTAACTTGATTCATTTTGTAGATAGTCTTGTACGCTTTTAGTGTGAACACCAGTGACCTTGGAAAGAGTGGTGGGTGAACTTAAACTCCCCACCTCACCAATATTTTCATAAACACCTTTCAGAACTTACACCATTTTGAACGTAAACATGTTGTGTAAAGTCCACTACCCTTTTTTATACTAGTTGTGGTTGGTGACATGATACGTTTTCGCTTTTTCCTCACCACCACCATTGTCAGATTTTTTCCACTAGGTGTGCTAGTATTTTCCAAGATTGATTTAAAATCTTCTTCTTCTTCTTCTTCTTCTTCTTCTTCTTCCTCTTCATATTTTAATGGTGGCGTTTTCGTTGATGCATGTTCATTAATTTTTCTTAGAATTTGCTTATTGCTAATAAGACTTTTGGGAAAGTTTAATGTATTTAGAAAGTTTTATAGATGAGTGTCAAATGCTAATAGTCCTTTACGATTTGTAACCACATTATAGATTAAATCGATTAGATTATAGCTCTTGCCCCGAATTATAATTCCTTCCCCATCGCTCTAAACTTGAATATGATCTTGACCACTTCCAAGAGATAGGTTAGGAGTCGTTTACTTTGTTCACGATATGAGTGGGGCAATATATTTCCAAATTTCAATAAAAATTAATACAAATACTTCTTCTTTAATTGTGTTCCAGCTGCAGCAGCAGAATCCTGAGGAGATGATTCTTTTTTTGTGATCAATACCAGCAGTGGGCTTCGAAAGATAGGACTTATGTTTGTCCACTCGGCGAAGTGCATCTTGAAGTAAAAGCAGTTTTTTATCATCCTCAATATTCTCATTGTCAAGGAATTTACTAAAAATGTCCTCAAAATTTTCCATAGACGAGGGAGCGAGTTCTATTGGAGTCAATCTATAAGGTTTTGTCCTCTAGTGAAAACTGTTTACAGCTCATTCAAATATCGGCATTAAAGGTGTGAAATGACTACTACCCGCCTGAAGATGCTTTTTTTTCTAAACTATTTCCTTTCTTTTTAGATTTCCATGTACGTACATGTTCAACTGAACAATATGGTTTAGCTTGTTGATTAACTATTTCTGGTAGTTGAATATTGACCTCGGTCAAACTTAAACAAAGTTCAGATATTATATTAATGAAATCATTGTCAATACCGTGTTTGAGTAAGGCTTTCCTAAAAGGGGGTTTTGAAGTGCTTAGAACTGAAAACAGATGTCTATTTTCATGTAGTTTCTAAAGTGTCATGATAGCGATTAATAGGTCTTTTTAGTGTTCACGGGGAGATATACTGTAATTTCATTGTCAAAAATATCTCTGACTACGTGCGGATTCTTGGGTGTATTTTGATTAATGTCCAATAGGATACAGCCATGGGGGTTAGTAGTTGCCTGATTGTATGCTGAGAGCAGAAATTTAGGGGCGCCTGGATAGATTTGTTTATTGAGTTATTAGCGAGCTAGAATCACGAACAACTCTGTAGATGATATAGTAGGTGAAGTTCAATGCAAGTGTTCGCATACATTTGCTCTGATGAAAGAGATTGTGCGAACGGTGAACAATTGCAGCATTTCCTGGGACCATTGTTCAATAGATTCAGCCAGATCGTCAATAATCAGCCAAGAGTTTGCTTCAATAATGTTGAAAACATCAAGTCCCTGTATGAATTGTATCTGCACCAATCCCGTCGTGGCAATTGCTTTTATTTTATCGTATGACCCCTGCCCAATACTGTAACGATAGTAGATTTTTTTTTGGCTTTTTCACAAACATTTTAGCGCAATTTTTAGTTATTTTATTTAAGAGTGTTGTTTGGCCGACATTTACGGTCCAAGCAGAAACGATCTGAATGGCGTTTTAAATTGATACATGTTCCCTTCAACAGTTCAAATGGACAACTAACTGTAGACTATAGTTGTCTAATGACTAAATAATTTCCCTACTACTACTCCGTACAAGAACGAAAAATCAATAAAGAATCATATTTCTTGTATTATAAAAAAAACAGCACTAGAAAACAAAGAAAAAAATACACTTTAAATTTATTTATAAAAAATGCACTAGAAAAAGCACTTACAATAATATCACTTTTTTTTAATTTGAATGCAACATGTACAAAAGCACAAAAAAAATCTGCTCTAAGAAAAAAAGATAACTTTGGTAGTGGCGGTGCGCCCCCCGCTGATGGCCGCCCCCCCCCCCGGCCGCGAGGCCCCCCCCCCCCCCAAAGACCTCGAGGCCCCCCCCCCCCCAAAGACCGCGAGGCCCCCTCTCCCCAAGGTTTTGGGAAAAATTTATTGGACTTTATTCAAACCGAGACTTTCCCAATGGATAACACATTCGGCCCGGTCTGAAGTTAAATAGTGCCCAAGGGGGAGAGTAGTCACACCGTCTTGACACACATAGACCTTGTCGGAAGTGGTACTCATGGCAATTTTTTCTCTATTTACAGTAAAGTTCCTGTAGTTGAGGAAACGAATTGCCAGCAATTTGGCTCGTGGAATTGTATTTTCAACAATACAATTCCTAAAGATGTCCATGTTGAAATTCTTATCCACATAGTGCGTGGGTACTCTTTTGCAACGTTTCTTGATTTCCTCGTCGTGTGTCTGTATAAAGTACACCTTCGGACTTACAAACATACCACGGGAAATCATGTCGCTTCCCGTTTCTGATTTAAAAGATAAAAGCTGATTTGGCGCCCGACAATTCACTAGCTCTGGGTAAAGCCCACTCCAATTGGTGTAGTCCAGCCGTGAGCTGATAATTTCACCGTGCGCCAAATCATCAATTAGATTTGGGGTTTTTACTTTTAACAGTAGAGAATCTGTGTCCCCGTAGCAGACCTCTACTCGCCCCTTCTCCGGCCACTGTATCCTAGCCACATTGTAGTAGAATTCCAACATGAGCTTTTTAGAGATATCCAAGATCACACTGCCTGCAGCAATATTTTCATCCAGGACAATACGTCTTTTTTTTTCTATTCAATAGTATCATGTCCGTACCAATCATTGTAAAGAAAGAGTAGTTCGGATCAAGGATAGTTGGAGCATCCGGTTTGGGATCTGTAATGATGTCACATTGCTTCATATTTTAAACACTCGCACATTTTGCGGAAAGCAGAATTCCAAATGAGTTTAAAAAGTTCTGTTCCGGCTGTCGTTTGTGCTTCAGAATGTTTCTTGATAAAGGTTTCGAAGAATGTTTTTAGATAGGGTTTTCGACTAAACTAGAGCGCTCTGTGAACCTTTTTGATGTTAAAACCGCTGTTGCACATCCATTTTAAGGCCACATGATGTACAACTATGTACAGCTTGCATGTTGAGAGCTGTAGGGGCCACATCATTCTCGCCTTGCATTGGTCGTGAAGGGCCCGGCAATGCTTGATAGGGGGTGACCTCACAATCTTGTGCAGCAGCAGTAACGTTATGAGCAACCATCCATTCTCTTTTCAGTTTTCTACCTGGCTGCATAGGGGTTGGCACTGGTGGGTTTTGGGCAGGCAGCGCCGGTCTGGAATGAATGTGAGTGGCCCCCAAGGGACCACCTATCTCCACTTGTTGTATTGGAGTAACGCCTTAGCTCTCTTTTCCGGGGGGGGGGAGTAATTGTAGGAATCCTCTTCCTTAAAAAGTAGACAAAATTTAGCATGGAAAAAACAATTCCCTTTTTTACAGAAGAAAAAATTAGTCTGCACAAAGAATCCCCCTCTAACCACACGGAATCAGGCAACCGAGTCTCTCAAACCCCGTAAAGCTCTTTTAAAAGATAAAAGAACTACTCATTTAACACAAAAATTTCGTTTTTAATGGGCACCGAGTAAAGAAAAACCACACGGAATCAGGCAACCGAGTCTCTCTCAAACCCCGTAAAGCTCTTTTAAAAGATACAAGAACTAGTTATTTAACACAAAAATTTCGTTTTTAATGGGCACCAAGTAAAGAAAAACCACACGGAATCAGGGAACAAAGTCTCTCTCAAACCCCGTAAAGTTCCTTTAAAAGATACAAGAACTACTTATTTAACACAAAAATTTCGTTTTTAATGGGTATCAAGTAAAGAAAAACCGTGTTAGAATTGATACATTGACCCTCCCCCGTCCCTGCCATATATTTTTATAAAAGCCTTTTAATCATCCGTGAAATCCATTTGCTTTCATCAAATACAATTGAAAATGGATTATCTCGTCTAATTTGACCAAAAAACAAACTCTTTTGTCAACGAGTCTTGAATCGCACATTTCCATCCTTTTGTTTTCTTAATCCCGATAAGATACATGCCAATGTTGTTTCGAAATCATCCCCTCTTGGTAACAGGATTATAAATACAGATGGTTTTATTTAGCCCGGAAAAAGACAGCACATTTTAGATGGACGATGGGAAAAGGACATTTTTGAACAAAAAGAACTATTTCTAGTGAATTAAAACTTTTGTAAAAAAAGCAGTTGAGGAGAGATTTTATTTACATACTGGAAAAAAAGCGTTAAATGCATTTTTTAGCGAGTATAGGCTACTGATAATGTTTTAAGTTTTGTGTTGTTAGAGGGGGGAGGGGAGGCTAGTATCATTTGAAATTGCAATTTACTGGTAAAATGATTCTTATCTTGAATAACCTAAAGAAATTCAGTAAACTGTACTCACGATGAAAATATAAATATCTATTGATTCAAAGTTTTCAGTGTACTATACGATATGTTAAATCATAATGAAAATTAAATTGTAGTGCATGAAAATTGTATACAAAATTTCAATGACGAATTGTTATGCAAAGGGAAAATCATGTGTAAGCGATTCTCTGATTGGCTGCCTAAAAAACAGATGTTGGCTCGAAAAAACACTCTCGTTGAAAAACTTGGAGTTGAAACAAACTTGTGTGGGGAATCCCCGTTCATACTGCTATCTTTTTTGCAATGTTTAGGAACAGGTGGGGAATCCCCGCTCGTTTGGAATGGTACCAACAGGACATAAGCAAATAGAACGTAGTTTCATAACGTGTTTAATCACGTGTAGAGGTCCCATAGAATAACAATGGAAGGAACATAGCGCTATAGAATAGCATGGAAGGGAACATAAGCCCTTATAATAGCATGGGAGGGAACATAAACCCTTAGAATAACATGGGAGGGAACATAAGCCCCTTAGAATAGCATGGGAGGGAAAATTAACCCTTAGAATAACATGGGAGGGAAAATAAGCCCTTAGAATAACATGGGAGGGAAAATAAACCCTTATAATAGCATGGGAGGGAACATAAGCCAAGCAAATAGCACAGGAAGAACATAAGCCAAGCAAATAGCATGGGAATTCCTATTGCGGTATGCAAATAGCATGGAGATTCCTATGGCAGCGGTATAAATGGTACTTAGATCTCTACTGGCATCCCTGCTTTCAATAAAAAAAATCAATGTACTATCACTTAAATATAATAACTCCCTATCCCCCCCCCCTCTGGATACAATCTTGATAGGATACCGTCTCTGCTTAAAAAAAAAAAAAATTATGAACTTATTGGCACCCCTGCTTTCAAAAAAAAAATCAAGGTATTATCATTTAAATATGATAGCTCACTACCTTGATAGGATGCCGTCTCTGCTTTAAATTTAAAAAAAATTAACTTTTTGGGATCACTGCTTTCAATAAAAAAAATTCGAGATATTATCATCTAAATGTAATACCTCCCTAACCCCCCCCCCCTCTTGATACCACCTTGATAGGATGCCGTCTCAGCTTCCATTAAAAAAAAATTACTTAATAATTTACTAGGTCACTAAAATTACTTAATAATTAACTAAGTCACTATATGGTTCAAACAAACACGCAAAATAACGTTAAACAGCTTAGTGTTCCTTGAAAAAAAAATTGAGGGAATGAGTATAGGGGTACAAAGACAACAACAAAAAGGTCGAAATTATTCAGATATATCTCAAATTATTTTAAATGTTTCAGGAGTAAAAATGTTTCAGAAAGAAGATTGTAGTATCTATCAGGCGTTCAACAATTGAGTATTAAACATTAAGAAAATCTTATCTAAAAGCAGCAAAAAAAAAACAAAAAAAACTGCAAACTTACAATTCAGCTGTCGAAACAATCTGTCGGCTGTCAATTTCAAAATCCAACTGAAGGCTGAAGCTGTATAGTAGTGAATGCGTTCTATAATTCTATTCAACTTGAAAATAAAATTCTTGACTACGAATGATGTAAGAAATACCGATTGGGAAACTGCATTGAAAATGATTTAAACTCATTTCATAAAGACGATACTTTTTTTGTCAACATATTAAGAACTGTGCATATTGTAATAATTGCAATTGCATATTGCATCTCTCTGGTTTCTAATCCAAGTAACAAAAGAGACGAAAATTAATGAACAAGAGAGTAGTGAAGAATTATGGTATGCAAAGTAATTTGGCAGGGAAAGTCACTGGTGATAAATCGCTAGGGGTGGCACCGTGACTTTCGGGGATTTGGGGAACCAATTTTTTTTTCGGGGAAATATCCAAAAATTCGGGGATATTGCAAGCCCTGCTTGATTTCTAATCAGGGAAATCGAAATACTAAACCACAAGAGAAGGAAATGGTCCGGCTTTGCGGTTGACGCAATAAAGAATTGCTGTAAAAATAATTTAAATTTGACCGAACGCCACCGCCTCTGCCAGCGGCGGCGTGCCTGCGGCGCGCCGGCGGCGTTACGACACTTCGGCAGCGTTCGACCAGGCCTCTCGTCGGCGGCGTTTGGTCGATCCGCCGGCACGGCGCCGGCGTCTAGGTAGAACTAAACTTGATGAAACTTATATATTTGAAATCAGCATTATAATCTGATTCTTTTGATGTATCTATTGGTATCAAAATTCAGTTTTTTAGAGTTTCTGTTACTATTGAGTCAGGTTGCTCCTTATTTACAGTTCGTTACCACAAACTGTTTGATAGCAGCATAGATAGAGTCCTGCATTCTTATAGACACTTGACAGTGATAGAACCCATCATCAATTGGGAGAAAGGCCCACATAAACTTTCAATAGACAAACCTCTAAAATCTACAAATAAAAATGATAATTTTGATCTGCTTTAGCTGTCCACCTTAGAACATCCAGATCAATTAGGTATCTCTTACAAGGGAAAATTTAGTTAGTACAATCTTTAAAGGGAGCAATTGAGATTAAAAAATACATACAAAAAGATATCACTGTAAACAAGGATACAGGGGACATTTTATAAGACAAATTGATGATTATTTAATAAAGAGAGATTCAGCTTCTGAGAATGAGAGTGAGAATTGAGAGAATGAGAATAGAGATTCCCTCTCATTCTAAAACAAGATTAATTACCTACCCTAATACAAATCAGGTCAGTAGACAGGCTGCATTAGCCACTAGGAAAATAATCCTTGGCTAATCTAATCTATGAATAGTCTTTCTTTTATGTTTTTTAAGTCAATTGTCTAGTTCTGTGTACTAACTTCAAAAGTTAGTCTTTTTCTTTTGTTCATACCTTTTTTCTCCCCTTTTTCAAGTACTGAGGATGGAACAGTAGAAATTTTTGCTGAAATATTTGCTTTATTTTATTGCTATTTTTCACTGGCTAAAATCAACCTCATTTGGTTTATTAATTATTCTTTTCCTTTGTATTGTTCATTTGATGTTGACTAACAATAAATCTGAAAATTTATTCACATATTATTTTAGATCCCACTGTTTTGTATTTTTTTTCCCCTATAAAATACGAGAAATCATACAAAATAACAACCTCAAAAAGTGCTAGAAAAATCCAATGCAATTTTCAGATGTAAAAAAAAGTTGATAAAAAAGAAAAGAAAAAATTATTGGCTGTGTCATAAGTTAATTGGTGTGAAGTTCATCTGAAATAAGGGCTGGTTTTTGTTATTTTTTTTTAAGTTGAGAGTTAAGAATAAGAATATGAATATGACAGCAGAAATTAAGCAGAGAATATGACAGCAGAGAATATGACAGCATTAAGAGTAAGAATATGACAGCAGAATTCACACTGAAAGTATCCAGGTTTAAAACTCATTTTCAATTTATGAGGATCTTTTGACTAAAGTTAAATTATATAAATTTCAAGCTGCCTCTATAAGTTCTATCTTGTATTAATTTTTTTTTTCTTTTAATATTAAAAGGCAAGACAAGCAGAAATAAAGTCATATAATAATTCAAACTTAAGATGAACACAAACTATTAAATAGAATGAATAAATAATCCCAAAATGGACAACCATTAAAATGAATAACACCAACATCAAGATAACAGATACAGATAACAGGGTAAAGAAATCTTAAAACAAGCAGAAATTAAAATGAATATTCAATTTTGATTTAAAACAAACAGAAATTACCAAAAACTGGATTAGGGCCACCACCCTTCTGAAAGCCAGGGAGTCAAATGCCAGTGATTGATACTAGGAATACATGTGGAGTTTTTTTTACAGTTTTAATGCATAAAAATTATGATACTGAATTATAGTTTAAATTCTAAACAAATTTTGATATTCAATATTAATCAGAATTTTCAATCAACGGCTTTGGTGCAATATATTTTTATTGTATTTTACAACAGAGCTTTAGAAAGGTAGAGATGGCAATTACTACTCATATAAATTGCAAATCTGCATAATTTTTGGTATTCCACAGGGCTGAAGTCATCCTTACCCCCATCCTATACACTCTTGAATATGCACACATCTTGATCCACCATTTTATAAAAAGAATATTTGTATATTAAGTATGTAAGAACTATTAGTTTCGTTTAAACAAATGCATAATAAAATCATTTATTTAACAGAGTTCTGTTTCATTGTCTAAGAAAAGAAAAAGGAAAAGTCAGAAACCAATGCAACCAGATTTCCTTAATTTTAATTGAAAGAGTCTACATAGCCTAGAATTTTAAAGCCAATCAGTATAAAAAAAAATAGTTTTTTTGTGTGCAAAGGATCAATACAACTATATTTTTCTTTAAAAATTTACTGTTCTTCTTAAAGTCCTCTTTGTCTGGTCCACTTACCTTGGAAGTTTCATGCAAACTGGAGAAAAATGATGTTTGGCTCATTTTTGAGTTTTATTGATTGATGTCGAGCAGAATGAATGGTTCCAAGCTGCCAAAATGCATGGCGTGTTTTTCGTAAATGTTTATTTACCAACCAATTACAATGACATCGCTTCAGAAAAGAAGTTTGCAAAAGCATGCCAGAAGCTCGGAAAGTGCCTCCTCAGTTTAGTCCAGAAATCATGCCCTGTTATAATTCTTGGTGACTTTAACTGCAATCTCGACGATCATTCCTGCCCTCGGGCTGTACTATTGCTGAACGCCCTACCAAGCGGATTTAAAGTTGCTAAGAAGGATAAGTGCTATTCCTATATCAGTACCGCAAAAACCGTCTCAAATCTTGATCATGTAGCAACTTACAAACTGGACCTAGAGTCAGTCTCGGTTGGATCTGACGGTGCCTATTCGGATCATTTACCTCTCTCTTTTGCAATACCAGCCGTCAGTCCCCAGTGTGCTCCAAAAACCAAGCCTGAGCCAGCACGTGATTGGAAAAAAGTAGTCCGTGAGCAGTTCCAGCTCAATTGTGAACAAATTTTGAAGAAAATTAAAGTGCCTTTCCACCTCCTACAGTGGGATTGTGGCCTAACAGAAAGCGAGATACGCCTACAACTGAACATGTATTTCTACGAAATTTGCCACTCCTTGAGAGTAGCTGAAAGGATTGCTGTCCCATTACGTAGAGTCCGACGTGGGTCGCGAGTGAAAGGATGGGCCTCTAACAGTGAGCTTGTGAAGGCAAGAGCAGCTGCCAAGTTCTGGCTGGGGGTTTGGCACGAGTGCGACGGGCCAAGAAGCGGGGTAGTCAATGAATTGCGGGTTTATACAAAACGGCGGTTCGCGAAAGAGCTACGAAAACATCGTAGTAGCCTAAAACGGGAAACAGTTTCAAAAATCATTGAAAACCCTAATTTGGTCTGGAAGCTCCGTGCCAGGCCTGTAGAAAGTACGGGACAAAATGCTAGTGATATAGATGAGGAAATATAGGTAGATTATTTTGCTGCTGAATTCTCCCCACCAGATGAAGTGAAAAATAAAAAGTTTAGTGAAGAGCTCGATCAGCTTATGACGAAAGAGCATAATTACCTCGTGATTTCTAGTGCGAAAATAACCCACCTTTGTCAAAAATTAAAGAAGAAATTATCCACCGGTGCCGACCAAATCTGTGCTCTACATCTACTGAATGGTGGTCCAGTTCTATCGGAGCATTTAGCAATAGCTTACCAAATTATACTAACACATGGTATTGTACCGGACATTTTCTGTTTAGGTGTGATCACTCCAGTTTTGAAAAAGGGTAAACCTGATCATGAACCATCGTCATATAGACCCATTACTGTATCATCTGTGTTTTGTAAGCTATTTGAAAAGCTCATAATTTCGGACATTAAAGATAGTTGTAAAGTGCCTCCCCACCAGTTTGGATTCCAAGCTGGCTTAGGATGTGCCCATGCCTTGCATGTAGTTGCAAATGTTCTACTGGATGCCCACATTTCGAAAGAAAGCCTAGCTATAGGTGAATATGATGTACGGCGGGCTTTTGATTCAGGTATCCATTCTCAGAATATGGTTGAGCTGAGAAAGTCCGGAGTTGACCGTGCTATTGTCAAACCCCTGAACGACATGTATAGTAGGCTCAAGGTCCGTATTAAACTGTCAGGTAAATTAAGTCGTAGGTTTGCTGTGGTGAAGAAAGGTATAAAACAGGGAGCCGTATCATCACCTGATCTGTTCAGCAACAGCATATCGACGACCCAGTCAAAAGTGGCCCCTTGCTGTATTTTTAAAGGCATTGACGTGTCCCTAGTTGGGTTTGCAGATGACCTTCTAAACTTTTCAAGAATTTTGTCTTCTTTGGAATCTAACTTTAAAATTTTGGAGATGGAGTATGATGAAATCGGGTTGAGTTTTAATGTGACAAAATGTGAAGTACTGTTATTTAACTGGAATGCCTCTCAACCCGAAATCCAACTGGGGTCACAGGTGGTCATGCCCTCTAAGTCAATTGTATACCTGGGTCTGCCGATCGGTGAAACTCTTCAGCATACACGAGCACTACTTGTAAAGCACATCGAGAAGAAGATCAGGTCAGCTTATGGAGCTTCGGTTTCCTCCAAGCGTAATCTAAATAGGTCGCTGCGTGCACAAATATTTGTTGCTGTTGCCTTACCCCATGTTCTTTACGTTTCGCCGTTCTGGAAGTTACTTACAAATTCGAATAAAGTAACTATAAGAAGAATATTCTTCAGGTACCTCAAGGTCCTACTCGAGATGCCATTAAGAACAAGTAATTCTTACCTAACGAGGCGGTATTCAGTACCTGATCCATTTACTGCGGTGGAAGCGTGTCTTGAAAAGTACCGTGATAGAGTAGAAGCGAGTAACCACCAGTGGACTGCCATTCTTACATAGTTGTATTATAGTTCCTTCGTGATTATTTTCATTTCAAGAAGTTTCGTTGTGTTTTGTATGTGCGTTTTCTTCTCTTTTGTTTTTTATCCGTCTTTTGTTCAATTGTGACGGGTTTTTCCAATATATTCATTCATTCATTCATTCAAAATCCAATTTTTCTTTAAAACATTTTCTTCCTCTTAAGCTTGTTGCTCCATTAAGGTCCCATTGTCATTTTCTAAATGCCCTATAAGTCTAAGTCAATTTGAGACAACAAAATTAGTTGTCAGGGTTTCAGGTACTACCCATAGATACAACCATATTTTTGTTTTCATTGAGGTCTACCTGGCCCTGTATATATGCCTTCTAAGTTCAAAACCTATCAGAGCCAAACAAAACTTCAGTTCTATTTTTGGGAACCACAAAATGATGCAGCAACAATTAGTGAACCTCTGCAAAGGTGAAGAAACTTATAATTGTCTTTTTAAAGCTGATTGAAGAGATAAAATACAATACTCTGTTTTATTTTCCTCATATCTTTTAGTCTTTTGGCCTGGAACAATCATTAAGCAAACCATCTGAGCAAAAGTATTACAAGTTTAAGCTTATTGTAAAAACATGGTCTACTTTCCCACTTTCTCCAAAACAATTTAATCTCTATTTATACGGATAACCTTTACCTAATAGCTTATGGACACAAGTTTCAACCTTTCACGAAAAAATTGTTCATACTTTTTTTGGATAGAGCAATATTCTGAAGGCAAAATGTTTTGTCATTCTCTGCCTTTCCTAAACATAATACTTAAATTTCCCATGTCCTTTCAAAATACTCATTCCCTTAGTTGTTCTCAAGATACTACAGATAGTCTATTTGGATAGCATGGATGAAAAGACAGAATTCTGTCTTTTGATTTATCTCACTTCTTTATTGAGGATAGATTTGAAGTTCAAGTGGGAATAATATTGCTAAAACTTTTAGAAAGATTTGAGACATGTTTTTTTGCACCTACACATCCTCCCTTTAGACACAAAATATGAATATTTGGTTCTTGCCTCCTCTCTCCCTTCAATAAGACATTCCCAGCTCATTCCCTACCTCTTGTCCTTAGATATTGTAGATATACAACTTGATAGTCTGGATATGTTAAAATTTGAGGTCTACTTCCCCCTTGCCTATACCCTGTAGGTTTCATAGGTAGCACTATTGTGCTGCCTATGATTACTGTACTTTAAAGTAGCTTACTGAAGATGGTAAATTTATAAATATTCATATAGTTTAGCTAGGAAGAAAGTTAATAATCATTTAATGCCTTATTTTCATGCTCTTTCCACGTTTTCTGGGATAAATTCAAGGTTGAGCCCTTAAAAGGGCTCAAAACAGCTTATATTAACCAAAAGCTTAAAAACGTTTTTCTTAATAAACCAACTAGTGAGAAACATTGCCATTTGTAGCAGATTCAAGAATCACAATTATTAAGAAGAGCCTGATGATGATAAATATTTCTAAGAAGAGCCTGAAACCCACCAAAAAGGCATTACAGCAAAACAAGTGCACACAATTGTTGAAAACCCTAAATAGAAAACTTGGTAAATTTGGGGCAGTTTATATTGCTCATCTACAAATAAAGTGCACACCACTTGATGTCCTTTTTATGCTCTTTCTGAATATAATAATTGCTTTGCACAGATATTCAATTTTAAGCCCACTATAGACCCTCAAAGATCATAACCTTTTCTCTCATTTTTGGCTATATAAAAGGGTTAAAAACAACAATTCTTACTTCATTTTATTATTTATTTTATTCAATAATATTAAATATTATTGGCTTCCTCAATAAAGAGGAAGCCATAGGCTTGTTGCATAACAAACACAAAAATGACAGCTCAAACAGGAACACTGCAAAACACAAAACAAAAAAATATCCATCAGTAAAAAACAACTATATTACGGTACAGAAACTGTTTTTCATAGAACTCAGTTTCAGCAAGAGCACTCTTAAATGATTGCACTGTTTGCACAGAAACTGTAGTATCAGGTAAACTATTCCAAAGTTTTGTTGCATGGTTAACAAAGCTATATTGACCTATTTTCTTGTACCCTTGCAGCTGACACAGTTTATGTAAGTTTTGTCAAGTGGCTGAGTAATGACTAAGTTTGAAGAAATCAGCCCAGTCCACATTATTGACACCCTTCATAATACAGAATGTATTGATCAGGTCAATCCTATCCCATCAAAACTCCAGAGAAGGAAGTCCCAAACACTCCAGTCAATGCTGATACAGTAAATGGGTAAAATATAGCACAAACTGATGCCCAATGTTGAACCTTTTCAATTTGCAGAAGTCACATTTCCATGTAGGATACCAAAAATTCTACATTACATGCAGAATAATTGTAATTAATACATTTCAACTACACCACCACTATTATTTATCCTAAACCCTTCCTCCTTATTCGTAATATACAGCCAAAATTATGTTTCCCATGCATTGTTGATGTAATACCTTAAATCCAGTTTTTTTGAAGACCACACTGTCTTTCTTTGACAACCAAACAAACATTGAAATAGGAATGAATTCATTTATTAGACAGTGAAAACAGATACAAAAGTCTGGATATTTCAATCATTATCAGCAGAAATACTAAAGCATTAAAATTAACATATTTATACAGAATAAAATAATTACTTATAGTCTATTCACTAGTTTTGTCATTGAGAGAGTTCAATTGCAGGGTTGATCCAAAGTCCTGAGCTGTAAATTTTCTTTTTTAATATTGCCTTAATGTAATTTAAATTTCTTATAAAGGTGGCAAAATCTTCTTCGTCTTCCAATTGTAAAAGAAATGTTGTCAAATTTATATTCATATACTTGATTAGTCATATCTCCTCATATGTATAATGCATTTTTGATGTAATACCTTAAATTAGGTATTCTTTCCAAACATGGGTGTTTCTAAGTGAGGGGCAATCTTTGTAAATTTTACAGAATCTCTACCTGATTTATGCTGAATTTTCAACAGAAATCAAAAATCTTGCTAAATTTCTACCAATTTTGCAAAATTACTCAATACCAAAAAAAGCTAAGGGGGGGGTGCACCCCTCCCTGCCCGATTAAACTTTCCCCCACCCCCCTAATGTGCAAATATATACCCTGAATTGGTATAAATAGGGGCGGGGGCTAAAATTCATTTCTGACGAAAATGATTATTATATTTGTAAAGAGGGTAAAATTCTACTTTAGCTACTTTTGGCTATCTTGGAAAGGGGTTGGGTTAGGAAAATGAAACTTTCAGGGATGGGTCTACAGGCTAATGTATGTCCTGGGAAGGTATTTTGAAGTACCTACCTCCACTCCTTCTTCCTCTAGAGGGTCCCGAAACTTACCTACATGACGTGACCTTGTGAAATTTTGATAAAACAACATTTTACCTCCATTTTCATTTATCAGTTTCTTTTTCTCTGGCTTTAGTTCTAAAAATGCAATTTCTGTTATTTGAGTAGAATTTTAAGCCATAGCCTATCAATGTTGTTTTTTTTTCAAATTCTAGGAAATATATTTAAATATCTTTAAAACCTTATAAATTTGCAATTGAGCAAAATTGTGAAGCTGAAAACAATTTTGTTGTACTTTATTTAAGCAGAAGATCTATTTTGCAAATTTTTACTTTTATAACACACAGATTTTTAAAGATCATCAAAGGTCAGGACCCTCTAGAGGGAGGAGTAGAGGTAGGTACTTTGTAATACCTTCCCAGAACATACTTTAGCCTGTAGACTCATCCGTGAAAGTTTCATTTTCCTAACCTAACCCCTTTCCAAGATAGCCAGAAGTAGCTAAAGTAGAATTTTACCGTAAAGAGCATAAAAAGAGGCATTGAGTGGTATATTCACTTTATTCATAAGCAAATAATATGATTTGGTAAAAATTTACCTTTTGAAGTACCTACCTCCACTCCTTCCCCCTCTAGAGGGTCCTGACCTATGATGGCTTTTAAAGAGGATGTCACCAGATGGCTAATTTGACAGTGTATATATACACAAATCTTTAAATTAGCCAACAGGCCAACCAGAATTTTAAGCATAGGAGTCCAGCTGGACATAAGAAAAAATATTAAAAGGACAATTCCTACTCCATAATAGGGAAAATAATCCTAGTTAACATATTTTGCCAGGGGAGAGCCTTTATTTTCACTTTTTTCCTTGTTTTTCCAGTTTTACTAAGATATTCATGAATTTCTTAGAACCTATATATTCACAGAATATATATCCTGTCCCCCTAATGTGCAAATATATACCTAGAATTGCATCCTCAATCTAAATATAACATCTATTTGCATCACAAATGAACTTTACTTGCATATTAGCCATGTGGTGGATGTCCCTTTTAAAGCTGTGATTTATAAAAGTGAGACCTTGCAAAATAAATCTTCTGCTTACAGCAAAATTGTTTCCAGCTTCACAACTATGCTCAATCCCAATTTATAAGGTTTTAAAGATATGAAAAATACATTTCCTAAATTTTGAAAAAAAAACATCAATATGGCTTAAAATTCTACTCAAAAAAAAGTAATTGCAGTTTTAGAACTAAAGCCAAAGAAAAAGAAACTAATAACTGAAAATTAAGGTAAAATGTTTTTTTCATCAAAATTTCAATAGGTTATTTCACCTGTTATGTAGGCAAATTTCAGGACCCTCTAGAGGGAGTAGAGATGGGGGTCAATAGTTACCAAATCATATTATTGAGTTACAACTAAAGTGAATATAATACTTGATGCCTTTTTTAATGCTCTTTATGAATATAATAATCATTTTTGTCAGAAATGAATTTTAGCCCCCACCCCTATATATAGCCCACCAATTCAGGGTAGCCTATATATTTGCACATTAGGGGGGGGGGGTAATTTTATTTCTGATGTAAATGAGAGGTAAGTTTAAACTTTCCCCCCACCCCCTAAGTTGCAAATATATACCCTGAATTGGTATATATAGGGGTGGGGGCTAAAATTAATTTCCAACAAAATTAATATTATATTTGTAAAGAGCATACAAAAATACATCTAGTGGTATATTCACTTTAGTCGTAACTCAATAATATGATTTGGTAAGTATTTACTGAGATGGGTTCTTCAAAATACCTTCCCAGGACATAGGCCTATAGCCTAGACCCATCCCTGAAAGTTTCATTTTCCTAACCTAACCCCTATTCCAAGATAACCAAAAGTAGAATTTTACCTGATGGTCTCTTCAACCTTAAATATTGGACTAGGTCTATTTGAGACCATCAAACAGACATATCACTCCAGTTAGCCTATCAAAGATGATTTTGGCCTAGGGCTAGCCTACCTTCAGTCTTGTTTTCCAAAGCCTTTTCGAGATCTTTGGTATTTATTTTTCCTAATCCACAAGACTCTCCAAAAGTGACAAGAAAACTGCATATTACACCAAAATCTGGGGTTGAATGAAGTGTGGTACTTCCCATGTTTAAGTCATTCAAGGCGCCATTATTGTTTACAAAAATAAAAACGGTGCAGCATATTTCGGAACAGTATTGCCACTACGAATTTTCAAAAGCTGTGAAAAAAATACCAAAAAATCTGTTAAATTCGTCACAAAACCTGTGACCCCTTTTAGAGCGTGTTCAGGCTTTCTTACATTCTTACTACAGTTTACATTTGTTACACTGAAGTAGCAGCGCTAGAATGCTGCTAGCAAAGATACTTAAACCTGGGAAAATCTGCCTTTGGTCCGAAAACACGTCATGGAAAATTGAGAGGCATGCTACCTAGCGGTCTGTTCCCTGCATGAACTCTGCAGTTATATCCAGCTTTGACATTAACGCTACATATAAATTACATGTAGTGCTTTTCAATTTCATTAGATAACAGAAAGATATCGTCATGAGAATGTCAGCAGAGCGAAATTTTATATAAATACCGCTACCTATTTTAGTCGGAAAGTAAAGGACCAATCATTGAGACTCATTTTCACTTCGATAATTGCATTAGTTATGCGAAAAAGATGCAAGTCGTTGTTCTTTGGTAGCTATTAAGGATCTATGGGTGTGACAAGGTCTGAAGGGCTGCAGCAACGAAATGTCTATTTTGACCTACGATGACCTACATGGTCTTAAACTTGAAAATAAAATTATTCAATCTGCATGGAAAAACGTATGATCACCTCTGCATGGTTTTCCTCATCGTGAAATCGCACCTTAAGTTCAGACACAAAGGATTTTCCTTAAAGACCATGTTCAAACCTGACAGAAATCCCAATTCCCAGACTAGAAATCTATTCGCAATACCAGGCAGGAACTATCATTTTTTTGGTTCCTGCATTTTCTTTCAAATTCTGTAGGTTTCGTCCCATAGCGCAACTTATGATGTAAGGAGATAGAATGGCAAAGTACGTTACTTAGATAGAAGTTCGCAAAATAATGGAAGGTAAAATAAAAAGCTGTAGTTTGTTGCAAAACAACTTTGTTAATTTCAGTCTTCATTAACAGATTCCTCCACCAGAGTCCGGGATCTAGAACAAAAGACGTCGATCACATTAACCACTCAGCCACTGGTAGGTCAAGTGGTTAAAATTGTTTAACAACTCCTCTATCTTGCCGTTTTCTGAACATTTAGAAGTGGACCTGTGCTACCTAAGGCAATTGTAAGGCTGAATTATCTAACTAAAAAGTCTTTACTATATTTTTGTTTAATTTAAGTTAAAATCATGCAGTGTTCCTCAATTTCGAACATTTCCGAACCTGACAGACAAGAAATCTGACTTTAAAGAATTGTACTTAACAAACACAAAGCAAAACTTCTTGCAGAAGTAAAATAAGTTGGTAGATCATAAGAAAAAAAAGTGCATTCGCACCTTAATTTTGCCGAGGTCTAAAGCAATCACAAGACATCAAACTTGGTCACCCATATACATCTCTATACAACTTAGGTTATGATATTACAGTTTTCAAAAAGGCAACAGGGGAATGAATTTCACATTCTCACAAATCAGATTTTCAAAGCACTCCACCTGTTTTCTTAGAAACCACGCTAAATTTTGATGATTCGAGTACAATTTCTGGCAACTTTTAATCTAAAGCAATAGGTACTGAAAATTAGCCAGCCACGTTCTTCTTGCACACAAGGTTTAAACTAGACCACTTTCATATGATTCTCAAGTAAATGCTGCGACGTTTTCGAATGAAGAAAAAAACAATTATTACTACTACGGTTCTTCAGGTCTTGGCAAACAAGATTGGCATAAAAACACAAAAATTTGATTGGTTGATATAATGATATTGATTGATAAATCACAACTGATTCGAGTCATAATTGGTTGAATTGGTTGATAAGTCACAACTGATCCGAGTCATGGTATTATAAATTCCACCTGTAGCTTAAACCCTGCAAAAGAGATTGATACTATCAACATTTACCTAATGCTAGGTTCAGATGTATAAAATTTTCCTTGAAGGTTGAAAGGAAATATTTAGAGGTTGAAGGGAAATCTGTTCGAATTTAAAGAGATATTTTTCTCTAATTCCTATTGCGAATCCTAAAGCAAGAATTTTGAAAACCTAAACAATGTCCTTAGGCAATATTGATTCTGGACCAAAACGATTAAATCCACTTTTTAGCTGCATTTTTTAGGTCTGTTCTAGTTGCCTGGCTTTGCATAGTTATTTCCCTAATAATAATAATAATAATGTACTTATAACCCATGTCATAAACATAGTTGTGAGTAAGACAAGGAAAAAAAAGAAAAAAAATGGAGTAAAATACACTACAATGAAATAAACCGAACAGACGGACCAAAGGATGATGAGGCAAAAAACGACAAAAAGATGAATCCGAAAAACTTCCTTGCAGCACAGCCAACTTTGCTGTTACATCGAGAACTTCAAACTTACGAATTATTTTACCATGACTATGCCAAGGGGGGGGGGAGATAAAATAGAATTTACAATATCTGAAATAAAAAGACCGGATATATTTAACGTCTTTCTTCTTTAAAAGGGGAAAGACCAAAAAGATAAAGGACAGAATGATCACAAAAAGTAGAATATAGCCTACCTTGTTCTCGTCTGTTATACTTCCCTCGATTGTCAGTAATCTTAGAAAAACCAATTTGAATTTCCATTTTAACATCACAAACAGGGTATCGGTAAAGGCTTGAAAGCGATTTTGTAACAGTGATACTCAACGGTGGGAAAACAGGAGTAGTGTATATAGAAAAATTACGACGAACTAAGGTAACATTGGAGGAAGTTGAAATATTAAAAGCTAGAAACTCACAATTCTAAACATTATGAAAACGACCCATTTTAGAAAATAAACCGGAAACTTTCTGAAATCTTAATGATCTAATAATTTTTTAATAATCTCTTTACAATCTGATTCTTATTGAAGAAACATTAAGTTTTTCTTTCGTAATATTGAAAATTCTATCAACCTTATAAGACCGAGTTGAAAAAAAAAACTCGTAATCCTCTCGCGCTTTAAAGAAAAGCTTATTGGAATCCTTTAACTCCTTAAAGTACATCTTCAAACCCCACTTCTGATCAAAATTATCTTTATTTAATCTGTTCTTGAAGCTCATTCCAACGTTTAGGCCTAGTATCTACCGTAAGATAAGTCATTGGTTTATTTTTATCCATCAGTAACAATTACCTCTCATATCTTTGCGATTTAATGAGAAAAGACAATTGTTCTCTTCGAAAGGAAAAAAAGGATGAATTATCGTTGGTACGAGGAAATATTACGAGTTGAACCTTTGCATTGGAGCTGGAATGCATAGAAGCAACGATCATCAAGTCAGTACTCTCCCCATCTCATCCCATCAAAGTCAGTAGTCTATTCAGTGTCGGAGTGTGAGCTGTCAGGTTCAGCACAACGAGGATCTTCTTTATTACAAACTACCTCTCTCCATTTGATAGCCTTAGCCAGTAGACTACTTGTAATAGTCCAGGAAGCGGCTTAACCAACTAACTGTTTGGTCATCATCAATGCACTAACTGCCCCGATGTTCAGCTTGTTACGCAGTCTCGTTTTAATATGCGACAGGAAAGAGAACTGTCGCTTTGCAGTAGTGCTTGTATGGGGTAGACAACAGAGGTGCAACATAAAGGTCGACAGATCAGAAAACTGTTTTTCGCCAATACCGTTCTTTTGACGCAAAATACTCTTGAAGAAACCAGATGGTTGGTCGACCAGATCTTGACCGAGATCAGCTCGGCTCAATCTGAGCTCTTGCAGCTGACGGTCAATGCTTTCTCTCTTGCGTTCTACAATTGTTGCTTCGCTTCCCAGAAGCGTAAAAAAGTGCACAAGAATGCGAATAATGAACACCTCTTCAGATCCGAGTGCAACGCAGGGATTCAAAATCTTAAGATTGGACAAAATTGGATCTTCCCAGCTTATTCTTTGTCTCATCTGATTGCAGAACCTCAGACAGTTGACTTTAAAGGCTTTGAGTGAGTCCTCAGCAATCCTTGATCCTCGTTTCTCCAGATAACATTCGGTATTGGTTCCTAATTTCATGTCATCCAGTTCAAAATAGTTCGCGGGAACCAGATCTATGGAAAAATCGGATTTTGCTACCAGTATCAGGCGTTTTCTTAGGAAAATTTTGAGTAATATCGCATACTTCGCAATGAAGCTGCTCACCAGCCTGCGGAATCTTGTGTCACTGCTCTGAAAGTCAGTGTTTAGGGAGTTGGTAATCCCAACAATGTGGGCAAGAAAATAGAGAGAAGCCTTCGTGACAGGTTTGTTTAAAGCGTTGTATATTTTGAGTGCCTTCTCCTTGCTCGCCTTGTCTGCAGTGCCCTCGCCTAACGCGTGACCACCGTAAAACAATAACAAGGCATTCCAGGTTTCTAATAGCCGTCTGATGGGTGCTTCAAAACTGAGCCATCTCAGAGAAACCACCAATAGCAACTGTTTCACTTCAATTTTAGCGAACTTCTGGTGGTCATGAAATTCTCCAATCCTCTTTGGACTATGGGTAATGTAGTGTATTGTATCATGCACAAAAGACTCTAACCAGTATAGCAAGGTTTTAGATGCTGCTGAAGCAGCAGCTTAAAAGACTTATAAAAGAAGCTTAAAAGACACTTTTTACAATCTAATAACAGACAGATAATTTCTGCAAATTGGTTTATACAGAGAAAAAAAATTCAATAATATAAAAGCCTTTTCACTCCGACCTATCGTCTTTTTCAATTCAATTCAAAATAGCCATGGCTGTCATTTGTGATTAATGTGATGAAGCTTTAGATTTATGATACATAGATGTCAGTTCGAAACCACAAAGAATAATTTGAAAATCTGAGCCCTACAAAATTCAACATTTTGCAGAATGTTAGGTCATATTAGGAGCCTTTAGCACAAAAACCTGTGACTTTCTACCATTCAGCGGCAAAAACCTGTGACCATAAAAAAAACCTGTGAAGTTTCACAGGAAACCTGTGACTGTGGCAACACAGTTTCGGAACACCATCTACGATTTAAGCAATGTCTTAAAATGCCTTTTTCTGGCGAATTTGGAAAAGGGAAGTGAAAACCATATAATACATACAATTACTTATTTTAATACTTCCTAATAATTATATACTTTATCCGATCACCTTTGTAGGAAAAAAGTAAATGTAGAATCAGCTTAAGAATTCTATTACAAAAAATTTAATGAGTGATATTAAAACCTACAACAAACAGAAAAATAGTTATATAATCGACAAGAGTTAAAACAAAGCAAGACTATTACGAAAGAGTTGATCATATTTTTATTGACGTTGTTCAGCTATTTGCTAAATAATGGACTAATTTTAAAGTATTTTATGCTTTTGAGCTTCAGAACTAAACATTGAATTCTGATTTAAATTTGCAGCACCAAGCCGCCTAAGGCCCACACAGCTTCTTATACTGCACCTTATCTACCACCTTGTATATAGTATTTTTATTATAAAAATCATAGGGTGACTCGGAGATATATTTTCAGTCATACAAATTGAAAATATACTTGATTTTAGGTCTTATTTGTCACTGACACCCATCCTATTAATACTTTGGAATATAAACAAATCTTAATCCATCGCCTTGTTAAAAGACCTAGTTCCGGTTGTCACGCATAAACAAAACAATCTTCAAAATATTTTTGTTTTCACTAAGGTCTACCTGATCCTGTCTACACGCCTCACAAAACTATCAAAGACATAAATTTTACATGTTTTCGGGCATTAAACACTAATGCAAGCAAAATTAGGTTCGAATTTGCTATCTATATAGGAGTTCACTTAACCAAGAAACTTGTGATTCTCATTTCAAAGCTGATTGAAGAAATAAAGTATAAGGCGGATCCAAAATATTTGTTTTTTGGACCACACATCCCCTCCTTTAAATACAAAATATAAACCTTACCTCTTCACCAGCACTCTGTAATCTTTGGCTCAATCCCCATCTATCGTTCCAAAAAGGTTGCAGATACAGTAATATACCATTTTGATAACCTAGTACATAGTTTCTTTTCAATTACCCCAGGGTCAGCGACTCCAAGGCCCCTTAGTCCACTAACATCTATGACAGTCTTTAACTTGATCCCCCCAAGCTGTTCATGTGATAATGCTAAAAATATTGGATCCAAATCCCTACATCCTTATCCTCTGCCCCTTACCTCAAGGTAAAAATTTGAAGTTAACTTCTCCCTCCCAAGACTTCCTGAAAGTTTCAACTTGATCCTTTCCTCGGCAAAGAATCTATGAAAATGTAAAATATGCTTAAAATAAAATGCGCGATCATTAAAACCAAAATTAAAATCTGTCCGAGAATCATTGCTTCAAGGAAGAACAACCAACCCTGAATTAAAACAACACAAAACAAGGCAATTCATCAAACAGTTCGTGGTAACGAACTGTAAGTAAGGAGCGACCCGGCTCAATGGTAACCGAAACTCTAAAAAACGGAATTTTGATACCAATAGATGCATCAAAAGAATCATATTTTAATTCTGATTTCAAATATATAAGTTTCATCGAGTTTAATCTTACCTATCAAAACTTACGCGCCTGAGAAAATTTGGCTGATTTTCGAAAAAAAAGGGGAAAGACCCCCTAAAAGTTATAGAACCTTAATGAAAATCACACCATCATATTCAGCGTATCAGAGAACCCTACTGTAGAGGTTTCAAGCTCCTGTCTACAAAAATGTGGAATTTTCCATTTTTTGCCAGAAGAAAGATCACGGATGCGTGTTTATTTATTTATTTTTTATTTTTTTTTTCTTTTCCCCAGGGGTGATCGTATCGACCCAGTGGTACTAGAATATCGTGGGAAGTCTCATTCGAGCGGAAATTAAAAGTTCTAGTGCCCTTTTTAAGTGACCAAAAAAAATGGAGGGCAACTAGGCCCCTTCTCACGCTCATTTTTTTCCCAAAGTCACCAGATCAAAATTTTGAGATACCCATTTAGTTCAACATGGTCGAAAATATTATAACTATGTCTTTTAGGATGACTTAATCCCTCGAATCCCCCAGGGGGAGGGCTGAAAGTTATGAACTTTACCCAATGTTAACATATAGCATTGGTTATTAGGACCCGGCTCAATGGTAACCGAAACTCTAAAAAACGGGATGTTGATACAAATAGATACATCAAAAGAATTGGATTTTAATGCTGATTTCAAATATATAAGTTTCATCAAGTTTAATTCTACCCATCAAAAGTTAGGCGCCTGAGAAAATTTGGCTGATTTTCGAAAAAAGGGGGATATACCCCCAAAAAGCTATAGAACCTTAATTAAAATCACACCATCATATTCAGCGTATCAGAGAACCCTACTCTAGAAGTTTCAAGCTCCTATATGCAAAAATATGAAATTTTGCATTTTTTGCCAGAAGATAGATCACGGATGTGTGTTTATTTGTTTGTTTTTCCTAGGGGTGATCGTATTGACCCAGTGGTCCTAGAATATCGTGGAAGGACTCATTCAAACGGAAATTAAAAGTTCTAGTGCCCTTTTTAAGTGACCAAAAAATGGAGGGCAACTAGGCCCCCTCCGACACTCATTTTTTTCCCAAAGTCACCCGATCAAAATTTTGAAATATCCATTTTGTTCAGCATGTTCGAAAATATTATAAGTATGTCTTTTAGGATGACTTAATCCCCCGAAGTTCCTGGGAGGAGGGCTGAAAGTTATGAACTTTACCCAATGTTAACATATAGTATTGGTTATTGGGAAGTATACAGTATAGACGTTTTCAGGGGAGATTTTTCTGGTAATGGGAGGGAGGTCGGGGGTTATTTGGAAGGATCTTTCCATGAAGGAAGTTTTCATGGGGGAAGGGACATTGCTTTGAAGGGGACGCCGGACTTCCCAGCATTATTAAAAAAAGATCAGACATTAAATATATAAAAAAATAAGTTTTTCAACTGCAACAGAAGCAACATCAAAACTTTAAACGAACAGAAAATATTACATATATGATTGGGTTCACCCTCTAGTCAATACCTCACTCTTTAAGCCAGAGATTTTTTAGTACTTTCATAAGAGTTATTTATTCTAATTAACGGCCTTTGTGATTAAGCGGTCATTTTTAAAGAATTGGAACAAAATTCAAACTTTCGCTTAAAGAGCAAGGTATTGACTAGGGGGCAAACCCCCTAGTATACGTATTAAAAACATATGAATATAGAAGTTCGTTACGTAAGTTAATTCGTAAGTTACGTATATTTATTACTAATAAAAATGTTCGTAAATAAAATGAAACAAGTTTCGAGAAAGCCATTTAACCAAATAAAAGTAGATTAATATGAAAATTTTGTTTTAATTATTCATGTACTGTGAGCCAAGATCAAAACCTGCATTTATTCAAAACGTTCAAAAATTAAATAAAAAAAAAAGTTTTTTTAACTGAAAGTAAGGAGCGACCTTAAAACTTAAAACGACCAAAAATTATTCCGTATATGAAAGGGGCTGTCCCCTCCTCAACGTCCTGCTCTTTACGCTAAAGTTTAACTCTTTCTCATATCTCTACTTTTTTAAACAATAAAAAACTTTAGCGTAAAGAGTGGGGCGTTGATGAGGGGACACCTCTTTTCCTATTCCGAATAATTTCTGTTCGTTTTAAGTTTTAATGCCGCTCCTTACTTTCAGTAAAAAAAAATTGTTTTTTTTTTTTATTTAATTCAGATAAAGACAAATCAAGAGCATGTTTTTAATACTATTCTTGGTTTTTTGGCATCCAGCCTCAACTGTCTCTTTGATTCAAGTTCATTGATATGGGCTATTGGTTTTGTAATGTAACTTGTTAAATTATTTTTAATGAAATTTACGTATATTGTGTTGAGTGAATACTCCCCTTAATCACTATTTGAAGATATATTACTTCTTTTGCCTTTCTAAAAACTTTTTTAAGATCCTAATTCTTGCTACTGAGGGAGGTGTTATCAAAAATATTGCATGGATAGGGTTTCTAAAAACATAGCTGCTCAGAGCAGAATAAAAAAAACCTTTAAATTTAAAGCCTTGTTTATATCATCCTTATGCTTTTGCACACTTTTTTTTCTAAATTTTTGTGAATTCTACCCACATAATAACTGCCATAGTTACATGTTATTTGATTGACTACTCTTTGACAAGTGTCTGGGGTCTAATCTTCACCAGAGTTTAGGAGACTTGATTTTAAGAGAATGACTTTTTAGCCTACGGCTAATTGTGTTATTATAATCCTTAATAACCTTAGCAATGCTAGTAACCTGTATTTGTGACTCATATAAACCAATAAGTGCATGTTTATCGATTGGAAAGCTTCTTTAGAAGGTTATCTATAATGAAATTAGCACGAAGTTTGATCACAACGATACCCAACTTGATATTCGTGAAGGACTAGGCGTAGAGAACACCCATGAAAACCTTCTAACTCCCTTGAAAGGCAAAAAAAAGTCCAACACTAGCCTTTACGCTTGTGCAGACATGGACACTTTAAAAGCTTTTGACTCCGTTTTTCACTCCTAATAAATTCTGTCTCTCTTCAGAAGTAAAGTTAATTCATTTGTGTCTACCTGCCTATGGAAGTGATATCAGATGGCCTCAACCCGAGTACGTTTGCAAGGTGCAGTTAGTAATGGTATTCGTACGTGTCGAGGCATTAAGCAGGGTTTTAACCTAAGTTAAATAGCGGCGAAGACTACACTGCCTTTCCATCATAAACAATAACTAGAACAATAGGGAAATTTTTATATAAGACTGTGGAACGCAACTTTAAATGAATATTTCAACCCTATATCCAAGGGCCGCCCTCAGCAAAACAGACGAAGAAAAAAACAATATAAAAGAAACTCACATTAAAATTCAATAATTAAAACTGAAAAAGTTTTTTTTTATTTTCAAAACAGCCCTAACATCATTACTTCAAGGAAGTTCAACCAAGACTTCCTTGTCCTCGTGTTAAAATCAAGTATAACACGCTAATACTATCAATCAACAAAAATTTTTAGAATCTTGCAGAAATGAAAACCTTATTCCTAAATCTTTAAAATATAAATTGTATTTAAATACCCGGAAAGAAGCGCAATTCGTGCATACACTACATTTAAAAACCGTAGTCCACATTATTAAGGAAAAAAAAAGCGACATATTATTTCCTCAGAAAGAAAATCTCTTGAAAAATTTTTATTTGAAAATCTGTCCACAGTTGATTATTCTCAGGTTGTAAGATTTGAAAGTAATTTATTTAGTCACGATTTTCGTTTGTCTAGAGAACGTCTTTATAAGAAAATGTAAAGTTCGAGGTACGAATGTTCAATGAATTATTGTACTTATACTCCGATATTTACTCCTCGACCCGCTATTGTTAATCTCTCCTCTAGAACTTTTGAACCTAAGGAAATCCAAACTCTTGAGAAAGGTCCAAAATTCTCTTTTCTACCAAAACAAGTTCCAGCGGCAGATATAATTTTCTCCTTAAAATCTTCTTTGCACAAACACTACACATCTATTTCTAACCCAGATGAAGTTAGGTCTTGTTTTATAAATACACTTTATGACAGCCAAAAAAAAGTTACGTCTCATGCTAATTTGACGCCAGAAATTTCGCACGACATGAAAATTTTGTCTATTCTTCGCAAAGACACTTCAATTACAATAACAAAAGCAGACAAGGTGAATTCACTTATAGTCATGGATACGTTAGATTACGACAACAATATTTATTCACACTTAAAAGACACAAATACATATACTTCCATGACTCACGACCATACTGATTAGTTTGCGAATAAAATTATAACCGAATTAAAGAGTCTAAAACAAAATGGCAAAATCACACCACAACTGTATAATAAATTTTTTCCCCGTGTTAGCTTTTGTCCAAAATTTTAGGGTTTACCAAAATTACATAAGCAAGGTATTCCCTTAAGGCCTATTGTAGCATGTACGAAAGCCCCTGTTTCCAATATTGGAAAATTGTTATGTACAGCCTTCAAACCTTTGCTCTATTCCCAAAAATCGTACATAAGTAATTCGGTAGATTTAGTGGAAAAACTTAAAAATGCTAGCATTTCAGAAAATACAATAGTAAGTAGATTTGACATAGTTTCTATGTATACAAATATTGATCTAGCAATATCTGAGCAATTATTAAAAAATAAAAAAGAAGAAAATTATCATTTAATCGAAGATTCAACAACAGGAATAGACTGTGAGGTTTTAATGTCTCTAGTCAAAATTTGTAATAAGTATTCAATGTATTTTTCAGTTCCGTAGTTCTTTTTATCAACAAAAAATGGCCTCCCTATGGGGCTCCGCTATTCGGGTTGTTAGCAAATATTTATGTAGAACACCTTGAAAATTGGGCCTTAAATTCATACTTTTTATAACATGTCTATTGGGGGCGTTACATGGATGACGTAATATCGCTCTGGAATTATGGAGGAAACGAATTTAGGGGTTTTCTATATCCCCTTAATACATATGACCGTAATTTACAATTTACCTTAGAGATCGAAAATGCAAATAAATTACCGTTTCTGGATGTATTAATTATTCGTAGCATTGATAAACTGGATTTTACAATTTACAGAAAACCCACACAAAATAACAGATATCCACATTTTAAATCCAATCAACCCCTACAATTTAACAGAGCTGTTGTTACCTCTCTTGTCGATCGTGCCCTAAACATTTGCTCTGAATCTCACATCACAGATAAATTAAATTTTATTAGAGACATACTTTTTGGAAACGGTTATCCTATTGTCTTTACTAACAATACGATAAGCCGAACATTGGCAAGACAGTCCCGTAAAATAAAGAGTCTTTTAACGTGTGAAGTTCCCGCCAAGCCCTCAAACATAATTTACCTTCTATATATTCCAAAAGCCACTACAAGTTTAAAAAAGTTCGCACACGAAATAATTCTTATGTAATATTTAACAATAATTTTAAAATCATGAATCTCCTAAACTGTGGTAAAGATATAACCCCAGTTACTCGCCAAAGAGGGGTTTATTAATTACCATGTGACTGTAGCCACTTTTATGTTGGTAGAACCCATCAAAATTTAGAAAAACGCCTACAACAAAACAAACATGACGTAACTAAAGCTTTAAATTCTGATAGTACAAATATTTCTTCGGATTCTGCTTTAAGTAGTCATATCTATGATAACCCTAGCCATGAAATGCTTTTTGAAGAAACTTCCTCTATTATCAATGATTTAGGCATATAATGGGTTTTTGGAGAGGCAACTTAAATTAGTATCAAAACAAACAGTAACACTTTTATAAACAAACATTTGGGTGAATATTCAGTTAATGTCCTGTATAAAAATTTAATTAGAAAGGTTTTAACTAATTATATTATAAAAACAGTAAATAATTCCACTCAACCTGTTACGGATAGAACTTCTAGGCTGGCTGCCAAGAAGGCGAGATTAGCTTTAAGAGCTTGCCTGTAAATGTTTCTTATTTCATTTGAATGAACTGTCTTTTTTCACTTCGCTTGGTGTACCAGTCCTGGTTGAACTTCCTTGAACTAATGATGCTTGGGCTGTTTTGAAAATTTTAAAAAACTTTTTTCGGTTTTAATGATTGAATTTTAATGTGAGTTTGTTTTATATTGTTATTTTCTTCGTTTGTTTTGCTGAGAAAGGCCCTTGGATATAGGGTCTAAATATTCATTTAAAGTTGCGTTCCACTGTCTTATATAAAAATTTCCCTATTGTTCTGCTTATTGTTTATGTGTCCAAGTTCTACATTAACAGCATTAGGAAAATTACTGTGCAAATTTGTTGATACAAGTCGCTTGTTGTATAGCGACGACATTCACTTTTTAGCTGATAATCTGAAAGCACTCCAGAACGACGTAGATGTTTTTCTCTATATTGAATGACACAGTCTTTCAGCTGCTACTTCAAAAAATATTTATTCTTATTGAAATATTTATTCTTATTGAACGTTTTTGAAGGAGCGACCCGGCTCAATGATAACCGAAACTCTAAAAAACTGTATTTTGATACAAATAGATACATCAAAAGAATTAAATTTTAATTCTGAGTTCAAATATATAATTTTTAATAAATTTAATTCTGCACATCAGCAGTTAAGTGCCTTAGAAAATTTGGTTGATTTTCAAAAAAAGGCGGAAAGACCCCCTAACAACTATAGACACTGAGTGAACATTACACCGTCATAGACAACGCATTAGAGAACCCTATTGTAGATGTTTTAAGCTCCTATCTACGAAAAAGGGGAATTTTACATTTTTTGCCAGAAGAGAGATCACGGGTGCTGGGGTATGTGAGTTGTTGTTTGTTTTTTGTTTTTTTTTCCCAGGGATAATTTTATTGATCCAGTGATCCTAAAATACCGTGAGAGGGTTCATTGGAACGAAAATTAAAAGTTCTAGTGCCCTTTGTAAGTGACAAAAAAAAATGGAGGGCAACTAGGCCCCCTCCCACGCTCATTTTTTTCCCACAGTCACCCGATCAAAATTTTGAGATAGCCATTTTGTTCAGCATGGTCGAAAATATGATAAAAATGTCTTTTAGGATGACTTGAACCCCAAAGTCCCCAGGGGGAGGGCTGAAAGTTATGAACTTTACTCAATGTTAACATATAGTATTGGTTATTGGGAAGTATACAGACTTTTCAGAGGAGATTTTTTCTGGTAGGTGGGGGAAGGAGAGGGTCGGGGGCTATAGGGAAGGGACATCTCTTCACGAATAACTTGGTCAGGGGGCAAGGGACATTGCTCTGAAGTGGGCACCGGATTTCCCAGTATTATAAAAGAAACAGATCAGGAATTAAATAAAAAAAAAAAAAGTTTTTCAACTGGTCAACTGATTGTGAGTAAGAGGTCATTTTTAAAGAACTGGAAAACAAATTCGAACTATAGTTTAAAGAGCAGGGTATTGACTAGGGGGCGAACCCCCTAGTATACGTGTTAAAAATTTATGAATATAGAAGTTCGTTACGTAAGTTAATTCTAAGTTACGTATATTTATTACTAATAAAAACGTTCGTAAATAAAATTAAACAAGTTTCGAGAAAGCCATTTAGCCAAATATAACATGCAAATTTTGTTTTAATTATTCATGTACGGTGAGCCAAAATCAAAACCTGCATTAATTCAAAAACGTTCAAAAATTAAATAAAAAAAACAAGTTTTTTTAACTGAAAGTAAGGAACGACGTTAAAACTTAGGATAAAACGAACAGAAATTCTTGCGTATACTAAGGGGGCTGTCCCCTCCTCAACGCCTCGCTCCTTACGCTAAAGTTTGACTTTCTCACAACTCTATTTTTTTAAACAATAAAAAAACTTTAGCGTAAAGAGCGAGGCGTTGAGGAGGGGACAGCCCCCTTCATATACGGAATAATTTCTGTTCGTTTTAAGTTTTAACGTCGTTCCTTACTTTCAGTTAAAAAAAACTTGTTTTTTTTATTTAATATATGAAAAAGGCGACAGCTTTTCCTTCATCTTGACCGTGGTAAGCATAGTATATATAATACACAGTTTATATAATTAGCAGTATGATATTTCCCTATCTCACCCATTATAAAAACCCGGACCGGGGTGTGAATGCTCCAGAGAACCTATAAACATAAGCGGCATTAGATCTTTTCACGGGTAGACAAAGAATACGGAACAAGGAACAAGTACTGACAAAACCACTTGGCTGGCTCAACCAATAAGTGGGAGGAGCTTTTTGTTCACACCGAGAATGAAGAGCCAGAAATCATCTGCGGTAAACTTACTGGATAATTATATAAACTGTTTCTAGTAATTACTAGATTAGGTTTTACTAGATCTAGTAAAAAAAAAATCTAGTAAATTTAGAGGATCTAGTAAATTTCCCGAAATCTAGTAAAAACTAGAAAAAAGTCCCGAAATATATATATATATATATATATATATATATATATATATATATATATATATATATATATATATATATATATATATATATATATATATATATATATATATATATATATATATATATATATATATATATCCATAAGGATTTTTGAACTTGTTTTTGAACAAGTTCAAAAAGGATTTTTGAACTTGTAGGTTTCCGGAATTTTCAATCATACTATGAAAACGAAAGAAAAAGGAAAAAAAAGATTGTGAAAATCCTATTGATTATCCTCCTAGAGTAAAAATCGATGCTTGATGCTGCGCATAGATTTTTTTGAGCATTTAGTATAAACAGATGCCATCTAGTAAATTTTTCCTCTCCGATTTAGTAAATTGTTCCAGGTCAGGGTGGCAATCCAGATATTTACAGCCTTCTGTTTATTGATATTATGCTAAACCAACTGCAATTTGCTTAGTTAAATCTAAGGGTGGATTTATTTGGTCATATCAGAGCTCTTAACTAATAAAGGTCAGACTTACGACTACACCTCAGAATAAGTACTCTCCAAAAATTGTTAAACATGTACAATTTCTTGAGTTGTCTTCAAATTATCCATAGAAATGTCTATATATCTATCTCTTTTATTTCAAAGTCTTTTTACTTACTCAAAAACCCTAAATAAAACATTATTTGAGTTCTAATCATTACACATACTATATATAAAATTTTGTTATTTCATAAAATCTTTATTACAAGCAATAACGTACTTAAAAAACCATAATGCTTTTTAAATTAATAGTTAAAACAATTTGTCAAAACTTTAACTATAAATTGATCCTTTTCCACGAGGCTAGTTATCAAGTAATATCCGTACCAGGGGCTACTAACTCGCTAACTTTGCAAAATGATCAATTTATAGTTAAAGTTTTTACAAGTTGTTTTTATTATATTAATAAAAAATATTATTGGTATTAAAGTATGTTATTGTTTGTAACAAAGATTTCACGAATTTGGAAAATTTCATATATAGTATATTTAATAATTAAAATTCAAAAGCATGTTTTATTTAGGGTTTTTGGATAGCTAAAAAGATTTTGAAAAGGAATAAATATATCGGTATTGACTTAGCATTAAACAATCTCAAAATAATAAAAGATTGCAATTCTGACTTTGTATGCAGTAACAATAGTTAAAGTATTACAACATTTTTACTAGGCTGGGGTATTTTCCAGGCAGGGTTCTAAGCAGTGTTTCCACTTCAAGTGTTTTGAAATCCCTAAAAGGCTAGTGGAACATCCCTAGAAATCCCGATTTTCGATTTTCGATTTTCATTTCCCATTTTCTGACTTCTTTCCAAGTCTTTAGTAAAGCCTCGTAATGCTGACTTTTGATAGCATTTGTAAAAGACGACTTATTTTACAATTCAAGACTTTTTACTTCTACCCAAATATCTTCTTTTGAGGTTTAAAACAATACTTTTTATTTATTTATTAGTTAAGTTCGGTTTTGTTAATAGATTTCGGTGCCACATTTTAGATTCTGGACCACATAAATATATTTTTTTTCTTTGCCATTTTTTTTCGTCTCTATTACTATTTCTGCAACAGCCTAGTTTTATTTGAATTGGTGCGATGGATTGGCATGAATGATATCCAATCAGTCGGTTTTTAAAGCATTATTTTTGTTTAAACATGTTTTGACTTGTTTTTATATCGAGTCGTGATTAAGTAAAAAAAAAAATTGAAAAACAAAAATTTATCTGTCGACGGGTCTGTCAAAAGATGACTGAAAATATGAAATTAAAGGATAGAAAGTTGCATAAAATGTGCTTTGAGTAATATAGAAAAGGTAAAATATTAAAAAAATACTTAGGCATTGTTCACATTCGTGTAGTAGAGTGTAGTAAGACGAAATAGATTAAGTAACAGAAATAGATTCAATTCCTTTTCTGCTACGCATGACCAATCAGAGGGCTGAATTTGTTGCGTCAGCAGCTCAGTAGATATGGTAGTGAATATAAATAAATATTTATTTTAAATGGTAATTTTTGGTAATTTGGGTTATAAGGCCACACTGCTTGACACATCGATGTGAAAAATGCATCAATTCCCTCAGAATACAGTTATATTGACAATAAAAAATCAAGAAAAATCAACTTTTAGTCAGATTCAGATTCAACACCTTCTTCCTTTTTTCTGATGGGAGCTGAAACCTTGACTATTTTCAGGTTGAGCAGTAAAAAATCTCCAAAAATCCCTGGGGTACTTGATTGGGCCCGCTTCATACTATGTTTTGTCTTAAGAATCCCACGTAATGTTTTCGTTATAAGCTTGTTCCGTCTATCGGTCTTTATGATTTTTACTGCATTGAAATACCTTTCGACGACAACGCTGGAGAATGGAAGAGAAAAACAAATATTACTGCCAATTTTAGATTTTCGTATAGCTCGGTTCCGGAAGATTTTTTCTTCGAAAAAAAAAACAACAAACAAACACCAGTAGATAACCGCATCAATATTTTTCAATATTTTCAACATTGATAAGACTTAGCTTCACCCACTACTGTTCGATTTTGTTTCCATCCCATGATAATTTCCCCAAATTTCAAATGAAGGGTTGGAGAGAACCAGGCTGTAGTGACTGAGCTGATACAGGGTCAACCATTTCTGCATATTTGTAAATGTCAAAATCGAAACGAAATTGAGTTTGAATCTCCTGCACAGCTTCGATGTAAGAAGATTGTGCGGCTCTGAGGATATTTTCAACTGCGTCTTGGGGCGCACCAGGATCAGATTTTAGCCCCAAGAGGGAGTTCTGCCCATTTGGATCCTGATAATACTTTCGAGGGGAAGGTAAAAACTTGGGTCATTCTCATTAGGTTGAAATACATTTGTTGACTTCACATAGTCCTACTTTATAAAGCTCAAAGACAATTCCTTGAAAAGACATTCAGTCTCTAGTTTTAGGCGATAAAACGGTGGTTTGTCAACTTGAAAAGCTACATTGAATTCAGAAGAAATCCCAATGTAAAGGAAACAAATTCAGACATGTTCATGACTGGGTTCAGATTTGTGTATACAAGCTCATTGGGCTCTATTGAATCATCAACTAGTAGAAGTTTGCAGTAGGAACTAAGAGCATTCAATTGTTCCAAAATTCTGCCCACAGCAGCTTCGACTGAAAGCCATCATGTATACCCAGACTCCAGAATCTTATGCATGTCAACTTGGCAGAACTTTTGAAATTCAAGGAAAGCGTTTTGCCTCTTTTGACTAAGAACCTCTAAGAAACAAAAGAGACTGACAATTTTAATAGCTGTTTCATTTTGTCTTTTATCAAGTTCATTTTTTTAATCAAAGTAATGTAACCTAATTTCATGACAACTTTACACATATATAGTACAGCAGACAAAGGGATATCAATGAGTATCAACTGGCTTTCAATCACCTTAAAATAACCAACTTGTAAATGAAAACATTCCTTATTGACAAGAAAGTCATGATACTATTGAAAGAACAAAATGTGTGAAATCAAACAGTTCGTGGTAACGAACTGTAAGTAAGGAGCGACCCGGCTCAATGGTAACCGAAACTCTAAAAAACGGGATTTTGATACCAATAGATACATCAAAAGAATCAGATTTTGATTCTGATTTCAAATATATAAGTTTCATTAAGTTTAATCTTACCCATCAAAAGTTACGTGCCTGAGAAAATTTGGCTGATTTTCGAAAAAAGGGGGAAAGACCCCCTAAAAGTTATATAACATTAATGAAAATCACACCATCATATTCAGCGTATCAGAGAACCCTACTGTAGAAGTTTCAAGCTCCTATCTATAAAAATGTGGAATTTTACATTTTTTGCCAGAAGAAAGTGTTTATTTGTTTGTTTGTTTGTTTGTTTGTTTTTTTTTTCCCAGGGGTGATCGTATTGACCCAGTGGTCCTAGAATATCGTGGGAGGGCTCATTAGAACGTAAATCAAAAGTCCTAGTGCCTTTTTTAAGTGACCAAAAAAAATGAAGGGCAACTAGGCCCCCTCCGACGCTCATTTTTTCCCAAAGTCACCAGATGAAAATTTTGAGAGAGCCCTTTTGTTCAACATGGTAGAAAATATGATAAATATGCCTTTTAGAATAACTTGGTCCCCCAAAGTCCCCAGGGGGAGGGCTGAAATTTATTAACTTTACTCATTGTTAACATTGAGTATTGTTTATTGGGACGTATACAGACTTTTTCAGAGGAGATTTTTTCTGGTAGGGGGGGGAAGGAGAGGGTCGGGGGCTTTATGGAAGGATCTTTCCATGAAGGAAGTTTTCATGGGGGAAGGGATATTGCTACGAAGGGGGCGCCGGATTTCCCAGCATTATTAAAGAAAAAGATCAGGAATTAAATAAAAAAAAAAACAAGTTTTTCAACTGATCAACTGATTGTGATTAAGAGGTCATTTTCAAAGAACTGGAAAAAAAATTCGAACTATAGTTTAAAGAGCAGGGTATTGACTAGGGGGCGAACCCCCTAATATACGTGTTAAAAATTTATGAATATAGAAGTTCGTTACGTAAGTTAATTCTAAGTTACGTATATTTATTACTAATAATAACGTTCGTAAATAAAATTAAACAAGTTTCGAGAAAGCCATTCAACCAAATATAATATGCAAATTTTGTTTTAATTATTCATGTACGGTGAGCCAAAATCAAAACCTGCATTAATTCAAAAACGTTCAAAAATTAAATAGAAAAAACAAGTTTTTTTAACTGAAAGTAAGGAACGACGTTAAAACTTAAAACGAACAGAAATTATTCCGTATATGAAGGGGACTGTCCCCTCCTCAACGCCTCGCTCTTGACGCTAAAGTTTGACTTTCTCACAACTCTATTTTTTTAAACAATAAAAAAACTTTAGCATAAAGAGCGAGGCGTTGAGGAGGGGACAGCCCCTCTTCATATATTTTTATTCGAGATGACATGTTATTTTTTGGGGGAGGGGGGGGGGGTGTACGAATACACGTCGAAATTCGTCTATATATATTTTTGTTTTGTTCTTACGAGTCGTAAAAAACTTAGGAGGGGGTTTAAACCCGAAAACACTCCCCTGGATACGGCTTGATTATCAGGTACCATGCAATCAAACAGTTCATGCTAATTATCAAACAGATCGTGGTAACGAACTGTAAGTAAGGAGCGACCCGGCTCAATGGTTGACTTTCTCACAACTCTATTTTTTTAAACAATAAAAAAACTTTAGCGTAAAGAGCGAGACGTTGAGGAGGGGACAGCCCCCTTCATATATTTTTATTCGAGATGACATGTTATTTTTCGGGGGAGGGGGGGGGGTGTACGAATACACGTCGAAATTCGTCTATATATATTTTTGTTTTGTTCTTACGAGTCGTAAAAAACTTAGGAGGTTTTTTTTTTTATATTTATACGGGTTTTTTATATTTATACGGGGGGGGGGGGGGGTGTACGAATACACGTCGAAATTCGTTTATATATATTTTTGTTTTGTTATTACGAGTCGTAAAAAAATTAGGAGGGGGGTTTAAACCCGAAAACACTCCCCTGGATACGGCTTGATTATCAGGTACCATGCAATCAAACAGTTCATGCTAATTATCAAACAGTTCGTGGTAACGAACTGTAAGTAAGGAGCGACCCGGCTCAATGGTAACTGAAACTCTAAAAAACGGGATTTTGATACCAATAGATACATCAAAAGAATCAGATTTTAATTCTGATTTCAAATATATAAGTTTCATTAAGTTTAATCTTACCCATCAAAAGTTACGTGCCTCAGAAAATTTGGCTGATTTTCGAAAAAAGGAGGAAAGATCCCCTAAAAGTTATAGAACCTTAATGAAAATCAAACCATCATATTCAGCGTATCAGAGAACCCTACTGTATTGGTTTCAATCTCATTTCTACAAAAATTTGGAATTTTAAATATTTTGCACTAATAAAGATCACGTATGCTTGTTTTTTTGTTTGTTTTTTTGTTTTTTTTTTTTTTTTTTTTTCCCAGGGGTTATCGTATCGACCCAGTGGTCCTATAATATCGTTGGAGGGGTAATTTGAAAGGAAATTAAAAGTTATATTGACCGTTTTAAGTGACCAAAAAAAATGGAGGGCAACAAGGCCCCCTCCCTCGCTAATTTTTTTCCCAAAGTCATCCGATCAAAATTTTGAGATCGCCATTTTGTTCAGCATGGTCGAAAATATGATAAATATGTCTTTTAGGATGACTTAATCCCCCGAAGTTCCCAGAGGGAGGGCTAAAAGTTATGAACTTTACCCAATGTTAACATATAGTATTGGTTATTGGGAAGTAGGCTATACAGAAGTTTTCAGGAGGGTTTTTTCTGGTAGTGGGAGGGATGGGGGGGTCGGTGGTTAAGTTGGAGGATCTGTTCATGAAGGAAGTTTTCATAGGGGAAGGGAACTTGCCATGATGGGGGAGCCGGACTTGCCAGCATTATTTATTGGTTATTGGGAAGTATACAACCATTTTCAGGAAGGATTTTTTCTGGAGGGGGGGGCTAGAGGAGGGGGTTACCCTGGAGAATATTTCCATGGAGGATTTTTCTTTGGGATAAGGGACATTTCTATGAAGGGGGCGCCGGATTTCCAAGCATTATTTAAAAAACGATCAGAAATTAAATATAAAAAAAACAAGTTTTTTCAACTGAAATGTAAGAAGGAATATTAGAACTTAAAACGAACAGAAATTATAACGTATGTGAGGGGGTTCTCCCCCAAGTCAATACCTCGCTCTTTACGCTACAGTTTTTTTTATTGCTTTAAAAAGAGCTATCTATTCTAATTAAACGGCCTTTGTGATTCAGGGGTTTGTGAATCAAAATTTTTTTTAACTTTTAACGTAAAGAGCGTGGTATTGACTAAGGGTACAACCCCTTCATATACGTAATAACATATACGTAATAAAAAAAAAACAATAAAAAAACAAGCGATACAGCTCAATAGTAATCGAAACTTTTAAAAACGGAATTTTGATGTCAATAAATGTATCAAAAGAATGTGTTTATAATGCTGATTCTAAATATATAAAATTTATTAAGTTTAGTATTACTCATCAAAGGCTACGAGCCTGAGAAAATTTACTCGATTTTTTAAAGAGGGTGGAAACTTCCCCTACAAGTGAAAGAATTTTAATGAAAATCACATCGTCAGATTCAGCGTATCAGATAACCCTATTACATAGGTTTCAAGCTCATATCTGCAAAAATCTGCAACTTTGTATATTTTGTCAGAAGAAAAATATACGAATATAGAAGTTAGTTACGTAAGTTAATTTGTAAAGACATCCATTTAGCAAAAGAAAAGTAAAATTTTTATGCAAATAAAAGCTGCATTAACTAAAAAAGGATCAGAAATTAAATTAAAAAAAAACAAGTTTTTTAAACTGAAAGTAAGGAGCGACATTAAAACTTAAAACGAACAGAAATTATTCCGTATATGAAAGGGCTGTCCCCTCCTCAACGCCTCGCTCTTTACGCTAAAGTTTGACTCTGTCTCACAACTTTATTTTTTAAAACAATAAAAAACTTTAGCGTAAAGAGCGAGGCGTTGTGGAGGGGACAGTCCCTTTCATATACGGCCTAATTTCTGTTCGTTTTAAGTTTTAATGTCGCTCCTTACTTTCAGTTTAAAAAACTTGTTTTTTTTATTTAATACTTAATAAAACTTATTATAAATTCAAAATTAAAAATATATAAAGGTTTTAAGATTCAAATAAGATACTTTAAATTGCATAAACACACAAAAGATAGAAGAAATGCAAAATGTACCGTATTAACAACTGTATAACGCCTAAAAATTTAGTATTCCTTATAATATTATAAAATCTAAGGGTAAATGTTTTTTATATGAGCAATTCTATTGCGAAAACACACACAAGTTAGAAAAAATACAAAATATTCCTTTATTACCTCTGCAATACGGGTAAAAATGAAGAATTCTTACACTTTTTCAACTAGCTAAGGGTGAGTGTTTTAAATATGAGCCATTCTGTTGCAAAAACACACAAAAGTTAGAAAAAATACGAAATAATCCTTTATTACCTCTGCAATACTGCTAAAAATGAAGAATTCATACACATTTTCAACTAGCTAAGGGTAAGTGTTTTAAATATGAGCCATTCTGTTGCGAAAACACACAAAAGTTAGAAAAAATACAAAATATTCCTTTATTACCTCTGCAATACGGGTAAAAATGAAGAATTCATACACATTTTCAACTAGCTAAGGGTAAGTGTTTTAATTATGAGCCATTCTGTTTCTAAAACACACAAAATTTAGAAAATATACAAAATTTTCCTTTCTTAAATCTGCAATACGGCTAAAAATTAATAATTAATAAACATTTTCAACTATCTAAGTGTAAATGTTTTAAATATGATCCATTCTATTGCGTAAACACACAAAAGTTAGAAAAAATGCAAAATGTTCCTTTATTACCTCTGCAATACGGCTAAAAATGAAGAATTCATACACATTTTCAACTAGCTAAGGGTAGGTGTTTTAAATATGAGCCATTCTTTTGCGAAAACACACAAAAGTTAGAAAAAATACAAAATATTCCTTTATTACCTCTGCAATACGGCTAAAAATGAAGAATTCATACACATTTTCAACTAGCTAAGGGTAAGTGTTTTAAATATGAGCCATTCTGTTGCGAAAACACACAACAGTTAGAAAACATGCAAAATAGTCCTTTATTACCTCTGAAATACTGGTAAAAAGGAATTATTCAGAGAGATTTTAATCTATCTAAGGGTTAGTTTTTAAAATTTGAGCTATTCTATTGCGTAAACAAACAAAAGTTTGAAAAAATGCAAAATGTTCCTTTATTACCTCTGCAATACGGCTAAAAATGAAGGATTCATTCACATTTTCAACTAGCTAAGGGTAAATTTATTAAATATGATCCAGTCTGTTGCTAAAACACACAAAAGTTATAAAAAATACAAAATCTTACTTTATTACATATGCAAACCGAGTAAAACTGAAGAGTTCATACACATTTTCAACTAGCTAAGGGTGAGTGTTTTAAATATGTGCCATTCTGCTGCGAAAACATACAACAGCTAGAAAAAATACAAAATGTTCCTTTATTACCCCTGCAATACGGGTAAAAATAAAGAATTCATACAAATTTTCAACTAACTAAGGGTAAGAGTTTAAAATCTGAGCCATTCTGTTGCAAAAACACACAAAAGTTATAAAAAATGCAAAATGTTCCTTTCTTACCTCTGCATTACTGCTATAAATGATTTATTAGTTAACAACTTAAACAATCTAAAGGGTAAATATATTATTTATGAGCCTTCCTATTGTTTCATCAAAAACAAGTTCGAAAAAATTAAAAATGTACATTTCTTATATAGCAAATCCTGATACAAATTTTGTAGAAATCCACATAATAAACGTTATAAGGGTAAATTTGTTTTAATTGATCAAATATATTTCATAACAACACACATGTTTGATAAAATGCAAAATGTTCATTTTTTACCTCTGCATAACGGCAAAAAATGAAGAATTCATACACATATTCAACTAGCTAAGGGTAAATTTTTTAAATATGATCCATTCTATTGCTAAAACACACAAAAGTTAGAAAAAATACAAAATGCTCCTTTATTACCTCTTCAAAACGGCTGAAAATGAAGAATTCATACAAATTTTAAACTAGCTAAGGGTAAGTGTTTTAAATATGAGCAATTCTGTTGCAAAAAACACACAAAAGTTAGAAAAAATACAAAATATTCCTTTATAACCTCTGCAAAACGGCTAAAAATGAAGAATTCATACAAATTTTCAACTAGCTAAGGGTAAGTGTTTTAAATATGAGCCATTCTGTTGCAAAAACACACAAAAGTTAGAAAAAATACAAAATATTCCTTTATTACCTCTGCAATACGGCTAAAAATGAAGAATTCATATACAATTTCAAAGATCTAAGTGTAAGTGTTTTAAATATGACCCATTCTGTTGCTAAAACACACAACATTTAGAAAAAATACACACCGTTACTTTAGTAACTCTGCAATAAAGGTAAAAATGACAAATTCATAAACATTTTCAACTAGATCAGAGTATGTGTTTTTAATATGAGACATTCTGTTGCGAAAACACACAAAAGTTTGACAAAATACAAAATATTCCTTTATTACCTCTGCAATACGGGTAAAAATGAAGAATTCATACACATTTTCAACTAGCTAAGGGTAAGTGTTTTAAATATGAGCCATTCTGTTGCGAAAACACACAAAACGTCGCCTGAAAGCGGTTTTGCCGAATCTGTTTTTCCAAAAACGGGAGAAAAACGAGTTTGAAAATTTTGACATTTGTATCTCAGAATCGGCAATAGCTAGAGCGTTGAATTTTGTTTCAAAATTAAGAAGAAAAATCGCATATATCGTTGTGCTTATATTTATTGGTCGAAGGTGAGCTTTTCTTGAGATAAAACGGAATGAATATCAGTTTCGGCAAAACCGCCTAAAAATTTCGGAACACAGGTAAGATATGGCAAAACGGAATCGGCTCAGCATGAATTAGAAATGCGACTCTCGGCAAAACATATTTAATCTGATAGAGAAACTTTAATGTCGACAATTAACTGAGACTTTTACAATACAATGTAACGGAAGATCAGTGGGAGGTCTCACATAGCAAGAAGCTTCTTGGAATTTCTGGTTTTAATCTTCGGAGCATTAACGGCAGAGGCTGCTTCGGGACACGCTGTGATTTCATCCGAAGTACTAGGTACCTCAGCTCTGTTACAACTTCTAATAAGACTTTTCACATATGCCACATCTTTTGCTGGCATGAAACGGTAAAGCGATTCTACATCTTTTATTTTTGCTGTTGGTAACTCAACTACTGTACTAGAACTCAACTAGGTACTGTACAACTCAACTAGGTACAGGAGGCAGCAACCTTTCCACAACATTCACTGCTGACACATTGGGCAATGGCCTCCTTGGGCTAGACTCTGGTGTAATCAGCGCTACAGAAGGAGTAGTATCCGCAAGCGAAGTTTCGTAGAACACCCTTTGCATAGACCTTGCTATAAACTGTAGTAACTTCACCTTTGAAAATGGCACTAAGCTATACTTATAGCATTTGGACGTTTTGGCGTAATAAAAAAACTTCTGTTTGGTCATTTGAATAATGACAAACGGGTCACGGGGCCGAACAATCAAAAGCTTTTTTGTCAAGTCTAGTAGCGAAAAGACTCCCTTTTGCTTCAAAGACCTCTCAATGACGCAGTGAACAGCATCGACCTCCTGAATCGTGGAGTGGCCAAGCTCAGAATACTTCATCGTTATACTCTGGACGTGTGAATGCTTCTTCAGGATGTCTTGCTTCATGTAGCTCATTATTTGATTACGACTTTGAGGCACACATGAATCTGACCATGTAACCAACTTTCTGATGTCAGGATAGGTAGTAAAAACCTTATCAAGGATAGCACGAAGACCACTGGCAATATTATTTCCACTTCAACCAGCAAGACATTCTGACCACAAACAACAATAAACTTTCTTGATTAGCTCTCTTGTCTGTCTGCGAAAGGTAAGAATTGCAGTTAAGTTAAAGCAAGTGATCTTCCTTTTGTAAAAAAAAGGATGAAACATCCCCCTTTGGCAAAGAAAAACGTTTTCCATATCAAAACACAATACGGGGTCATCCGAAGCCCTGTCCTTATCTCTTTCTTCTTTGCTTTCTAGTTTTCCTTTCACATGTTTTGCTTGAGAGGTTTTGACCTCCTCAGATAATTCAGTACCATTTTGTTCAGCCACCTTTTTTTCTGTCGCGTTCAGCAAATCAGCAACTTTCGGCAAAACGGACCATGCTATAATCCCGTATGCGATTCGGCAAAACCGCTTTAAAGAAATCGAAAAATATGCGATTCGGCAAAGGAGAACTGCAAAATACAGGCAGTTAGAGACGTCTTACAGCATTGTGAATTAGACCATTTGAAAGGAGATTTTTTTTACACAAGATGGCGTTTGTAACTCAGTTTCGCCAAAAATTGTTATTTTCGGCAAAACCGCTTTCAGGCGACGAAAAGTTAGAAAAAATACAAAATATTCCTTTATTACCTCTGCAAAACGGCTAAAAATGAAGAATTCATACACATTTTCAACTAGCTAAGGGTAAGTGTTTTAAATATGAGACATTCTGTTACTAAAACAAACAAAAGTTATAAAATATAAAAACAAGACCATTATTACCTCTTCAAAACGGGTAAAAATGAAGAATTCATACACATTTTCAACTAGCTAAGTGTATATGTTTTAAATATGAACCATTATGTTTCGAAAACACAAACAAGATAGAAAAAATGCAACCTAGTCATTTATTGAATCTTCAATTGTGGTAAAAATGAATAATTCATTCAAATAATAATCTATATATTTGTAAATGTTTTATTTATTATCCATTATATTGCTAAAACACATACAAGTTTGAAAAAATGAAAAATGTACCTTTATTACCTCTACAATACGGGTAAAAATGAAGAATTCATACACATTTTCAACTAGCTAAGGGTAAGTGTTTTAAATATGAGCCATTCTGTTGCGAAAACACACAAAGGTTAGAAAAAATACAAAATCATCCTTTATTACCTCTGCAAAACGGCTAAAAATGAAAAATTCATACACATTTTCAACTAGCTAAGGGTAAGTGTTTTAAATATGACCCATTCTGTTGCGAAAACACACAAAAGTTAGAAAAAATACAAAATATTCCTTTATTACCTCTGCAAAACGGCTAAAAATGAAGAATTCATAAAAAATTTCAACTAGCTAAGAGTAAGTGTTTTAAATATGAGCCATTCTTTTTCGAAAACCCACAAAAGTTAGAAAAAATACAAAATATTCCTTTATTACCTCTGCACTACTGGTAAAAATGTAGTATTCATAAACATTTTCAGCTAGATAAGGGTAAGTGTTTTAAATATGAGCCATTCTATTGCGAAAACACACAAAAGTTAGAAAAAATAAAAAAAATACCTTAATTAAAAATCAAAAAATCAAAAAATACTATACAACATACACAAATTCAACTAGATAGGTGTGTGTGTTTTAAATATGAGACATTCTGTTGCGAAAACACACAAAATTTAGAAAAAATACAAAATATTCCTTTATTACCTCTGCAATACGGCTAATAATGTAGAATTCATACACATTTTCAACTAGCTAAGGGTATGTGTTTTAAATATGAGCCATTCTGTTGCGAAAACACACAAAAGTTAGAAAGAATACAAAATATTCCTTTATTACCTCTTCAAAACGGCTAAAAATGAAGAATTCATACATATTTTAATCTAGCTTTGGGTATGTGCTTTAAATATTAGCCATTCTGTTGCGAAAACACAAAAAAGTTATAAAAAATACAAAATCTTCCTTTATTAACTATGCAATTCTTGTAAAAATGAAGAATTCATACAAATTTTCAACTAGCTAATGGTAAGTGTTTTAAATATGAGCAATTCTATTGCTAAAACACACAAAAGTTAGAAAAAATACAAAATATTCCTTTATTACCTCTGCAATACGGCTAAAAATGAAGAATTCATACACTATTTAATCTATCTAATGTTATTTTTTTTAAATATTATAAATTATGTTGTTAAAACACACAAAAATTAGAAAAAATACAAAATATACATTTATTGACTCTGCAATACGGATAAAAATTAAGAATTCATACACATTTTCAACTAGCTAAGGGTGAGTGTTTTAAATATGAGCCATTCTGTTGCGAAAACACACAAAAGTTAGAAAAAATACATAATGGTCCTTTATTACCTCTGCAATACGTCTAAAAATGAAGAATTGATAGACATTTTCATCTAGCTAAGGTTATGTTTTTTAAATATGATCCATTCTGTTGCGAAAACACACAAAAGTTAAAAAAAATAAAAACTATTCCTTTATTACCTCTGCAAAACGGCTAAAAATGAAGAATTAATACACATTTTAAACTATCTAATGTTATGTTTTTTTAATATGATCCATTTTGTTGCGAAAACACACAAAAGTTATAAAAAATACAAAATATTCCTTTATTACATATGCAAAACGGCTAAAAATGAAGAATTCATACACATTTTCAACTAGCTAAGGGTTTGTGTTTTAAATATGAGCCATTCTATTGCGAAAACACACAAAAGTTAGAAAAAATGCAAAATGTTCCTTTATTACCTCTGCAATACGGCTAAAAATGAAGAATTCATACACATTTTCAACTAGCTAATGGTATGTGTTTTAAATATGAGCCATTCTGTTTCGAAAACACACAAAAGTTAGAAAAAATACAAAATATTCCTTTATTACCTCTGCAAAACGGCTAAAAATGAAGAATTCATACACATTTTCAACTAGCTAAGGGTAAGTGTTTTAAATATGAGCCCTTCTGTTGCAAAAACACACAAAAGTTAGAAAAAATACAAAATATTCCTTTATTACCTCTGCAAAACGGCTAAAAATGAAGAATTCATACACATTTTCAACTAGCTAAGGGTAAGTGTTTCAAATATGAGCCATTCTGTTGCGAAAACACACAAAAGTTAGAAAAAATACAAAATATTCCTTTATTACCTCTGCAAAACAGCTAAAAATTAAGAATTCATACACATTTTCAACTAGCTAAGGGTAAGTGTTTTAAATATGAGCCATTCTGTTGCTAAAACACACAAAAGATATAAAAAATAAAATATCGTACTTTATTAAGTCTTAAAAAAGTATAAAAATGAAGATTTATTACTCATTTTCAACTAGATAAGGGTGAGTGTTTTAAATATGAGCGATTCTGTTGCGAAACCAAACAAAAGTTATAAAAAATGCAAAATGTTCCTTTATTACCTCTGCAATACGGCTAAAAATGAAGAATTCATACACATTTTCAACTAGATAAGGGTAAGTTATTTAAATATGACCCATTCTGGTGCGAAAACACACAAAAGTTACAAAAAATACAAAATCTTCCTTTATTACCTCTGCAAAACGGTTATAAATGAAGAATTCATACACAATTTCAACTATCTATGTGTAAGTGTTTCAAATATGAGCCATTCTGTTGCGAAAACACACAAAAGTTAGAAAAAATACAAAATATTCCTTTATTACCTCTGCAAAACGGCTAAAAATGAAGAATTCATACACATTTTCAACTAGCTAAGGGTGAGTGTTTTAAATATGAGCCATTCAGTTGCGAAAACACACAAAAGTTAGAAAAAATACAAAATAATCCTTTATTACCTCTGCAATACGGGTAAAAATGAAGAATTCATACACATTTTCAACTATCTAATGGTAAGTGTTTTAAATCTGATCCATTCTATTGCGTAAACACAAAAAATTAATAAAAAATGCAAAATATTCATTAATTAACAATTCTCATAGGGAAATATTTAAGAAAAATTAAAAAATTTATAAAATATTTTTTTGATTTTTTTAAATTTGATCCATTCTGTTGATATAACACAAAAGTTAGAAAAAATACAAAATGTTCCTTTATTTCCTCTGCAATACTGGAAAAAATGAAGAATTCATACACAGTTTCAACTAGCTAAAGGGTAAATGTTTTAAAAATGAGCAAGAATATAGCGTAAAAAAAAAACACAAAGACAAAATGAAAACAGAAAATTGTGTACAAATGCAATACTGAAAAAATTTAAGGTGTAAGAAACCACTAAAAATAGATAAAGGTTATATAATTGATATATGATCAATTATATTGTGTAAACACACAAAAGTTTGAAAAAATGAAAAATGTTACTTTATTACCTCTGCAATACGGGTAAAAATGAAGAATTCATACACATTTTCAACTAGCTAATGGGTAAAGGTTTTAAATATGAGCCATTCTGTTGCGAAAACACACAAAAGTTAGAAAAAATACAAAATATTCCTTTATTACCTCTACAATACGGGTAAAAATGAAGAATTCATACACCTTTTCAACTAGCTAAGGGTAATTTTTTGTAAGCTGAGACTGCCTTGATATAACTCCAACAACAGATAGAACACAGTCAAAATATTCCATGTGGACCTCAGCAAAATGAGTATAAATGAAGATTTCATACACATTTTCAACTAGCTAAGGGTGATTGTTTTTAATATGAGCCTTTCTGTTGCGAAAACACACAAAAGTTAGAAAAAATACAAAATATTCCTTTATTACCTCTGCAAAACGGCTAAAAATGAAGAATTCATACACATTTTCAACTAGCTAAGGGTTATTGTTTTAAATATGAGACATTCTGTTGCGAAAACACACAAAAGTTAGAAAAAATACAAAATATTTCTTTATTACTTCTGCAATACGGCTAAAAATGAAGAATTCATACACATTTTCAACTAGCTAAGGGTAAGTGTTTTAAATATGAGCCATTCTGTTGCGAAAACACACAAAAGTTAGAAAAAATACAAAATATTCCTTTATTACCTCTGCAAAACGGCTAAAAATGAAGAATTCATACACATTTTCAACTATCTAAGGGTGTTTGTTTTATATATGAGCCATTCTATTGAGAAAAAACACAAAAGTTAGAAAAAATGCAAAATGTTCCTTTATTACCTCTGCAATACGGCTAAAAATGAAGAATTCATACACATTTTCAACTATCTAATTGTTTGTTTTTTTAATATGATCCATTCTGTTGCGAAAACACACAAAAGTTAGAAAAAATACAAAATTTTCCTATATTACCTCTGCAAATCGGCTAAAAATGAATAATTCATACATATTTTCATCTAGCTAAGTGTATGTGCTTTAAATATGAGCCATTCTGTTGCTAAAACACACAAAAGTTAGAAAAAATGCAAAATATTACTTTATTACCTATGCAATAAGTATAAAAATTAAGAATTCATACACATTTTCAAATAGATAAGGGTAAGTTTTTTAAATATAAGCCATTCTATTGCGAAAACACACAAAAGTTAGAAAAAATGCGAAATGTACATTTATTACCTCTACAAAACGGGTAAAATTGAAGAATTCATACACATTTTCAACTAGCTAAGGGTGAATGTTTTATATATGAGCCATTCTATTGCGAAAACACATAAAAGTTAGAAAAAATACAAAATGTTCCTTTATTACCTCTGCAAAACGGCTAAAAATGAAGAATTCATACACATTTTCAACTAGCTAAGGGTGTGTGTTTTAAATATGAGCCATTCTGTTGCGAAAACACACAAAAGTTAGAAAAAATACAAAATAGTCCTTTATTAGCTCTGCAATACGTCTAAAAATGAAGAATTCATACTAATTTTCAACTAGATAAGGTTATGTGTTTTATATTTGATCCATTCTGTTGCGAAAACACTCAAAAGTTAGAAAAAATACAAAATATTCCTTTATTACCTCTGCAAAACGGCTAAAAATTAAGAATTCATACACATTTTCATCTAGCTAAGGGTATATGTTTTAAATATGAGCCATTCTATTGCGAAAACACACAAAAGTTAGAAAAAATGCAAAATATTCCTTTATTACCTCTGCAATACGGCTAAAAATTAATAATTCATACACATTTTCAACTAGCTAAGGGTTTGTGTTTTAAATACGACCCATTCTATTGCGAAAACACACAAAAGTTAGAAAAAATGCAAAATGTTCCTTTTTAACCTCTACAATACGGCTAAAAATGAAGAATTCATAGACATTTTCAACTAGCTAAGGGTATGTGTTTTATATATGATCCATTCTATTGCGAAAACACACAAAAGTTAGAAAAAATACAAAATATTCATTTATTATCTCTGCAAAACGGCTAAAAATGAAGAATTCATACACATTTTCAACTAGCTAAGGGTAAGTTTTTTAAATATGAGCCATTCTGTTGCGAAAACACACAAAAGCTAGAAAAAATACAATATATAAGATTATTAACTCTGCAAATAGGCTTAAATTGTAGTATAATTTCACATTTTCAACTAGCTAAGGGTTAGTGTTTTAAATATGAGCCATTCTGTTGCGAAAACACACAAAAGTTAGAAAAAATACAAAATGGTCATGTATTACCTCTGCAAAACGGATAAAAATGAAGAATTCATACACATTTTCAACTAGCTAAGGGTGTGTGTTTTAAATATGAGCCATTCTGTTGCGAAAACACACAAAAGTTAGAAAAAATACTATATTATCCTTTATTAAATATGATATTAGGTTAAAATTTAATAATTCATACACATTATCAACTATATAAGGGTAAGTGTTTTAAATATGAGCCATTCTGTTGCGAAAACACACAAAAGTTAGAAAAAATGCAAAATATTCCTTTATTACCTCTGCAATACGGGTAAAAATGAAGAATTCATACACATTTTCAACTAGCTAAGGGTAAGTGTTTTAAATATGAGCCATGCTGTTGCGTAAACACAAAAGTTAGAAAAAATACAAAATATTCCTTTATTACCTCTGCAAAACGGCTAAAATGAAGAATTCATACACATTTTCAACTAGCTAAGGGTAAGTGTTTTAAATATGAGCCATTCTGTTGCGAAAACACACAAAAGTTAGAAAAAATACAAAATATTCCTTTATTACCTCTGCAAAACGGCTAAAAATGAAGAATTCATACACATTTTCAACTAGCTAAGGGTGTGTGTTTTAAATACGAGCCATTCTGTTGCGAAAACACACAAAAGTTAGAAAAAATTCAAAATATTCCTTTATTACCTGTTCAATAAGGGTAAAAATTAAGAATTCATACACATTTTAAACTAGCTAAGGGTAAGTGTTTTAAATATGAGCCATTCTGTTGCGAAAACACACAAAAGTTAAAAAAAATACAAAATATTCCTTTATTACCTCTGCAATACGGGTAAAAATGAAGAATTCATACACATTTTCAACTAGCTAAGGGTAAGTGTTTTAAATATGAGCCATTCTGTGGCGAAAACACACAAAATTTAGAAAAAATGAAAAATGTTCCTTTATTACCTATGAAATACGGCAAAAAATTAATAATTCGTACACATTTTCAACGAGCTAAAGGGTAAATTTTTTAGTAATTTGACATAATATTTCGTAATAAAAAAAAATAAATAAAAAAACAAAAACCAAAATTTAAAAAATATTAAATAAGCATCAAAAATAATAATTCATACACGTAGTCAACTCTCTAAGTGTAAATGTTTTAAATATGAGCCAATCTATTGCGAAAACACACAAAAGTTAGAAAAAATGCAAAATGTTCCTTTATTACCTCTGCATTATGGCTAAAAATGAAGAATTCATACACATTTTCAACTAGCTAATGGTAAATGTTTTAAATATGAGCTATTCTGTTGCGAAACCACACAAAAGTTAGAATAAATACAAAATATTCCTTTATTACCTCTGCAATACGGGTAAAAATGAAAAAGTCATACACATTTTCAACTAGATAATGGTAAGTGTTTTAAATATGAGCCATTCTGTTGCGAAAACACACAAAATTTAGAAAAAATACAAAATATTCCTTTATTACCTCTGCAATACGGGTAAAAATGAAGAATTCATACACATTTTCAACTAGCTAAGGGTGTGTGTTTTAAATATGAGCCATTCTGTTGCGAAAACACACAAAAGTTAGAAAAAATACAACATATTCCTGTATTAACTCTTCAATACGGCTAAAAATTAAGAATTCATACACATTTTCAACTAGCTAAGGGTAAATGTTTTAAATATGAGCCATTCTGTTGCGAAAACACAAAAAAATTAGAAAAAATACAAAATTTTCATTTATTACCTCTGCAATACTGCTAAAAATTAAGAATTCATACACATTTTCAACTAGCTAAGGTTGAATGTTTTAAATATGAACCATTCTGTTGCGAAAACACACAAAATTTATAAAAAAAAAAAAATGTAAATTAATTAACTCGGATAAAAGGCAAAAAATGGAGAAAACGTAAACATTTTCAAATAGCTAAGGGTAAGTGTTTTAAATATAAGCCATTCTGTTGCGAAAACACACAAAAGTTAGAAAAAATACAAAATATTCCTTTATTACCTCTGCAAAACGGCTAAAAATGAAGAATTCATACACATTTTCAACTAGCTAAGGGTGAGTGTTTGAAATATGAGCCATTCTGTTGCGAAAACACACAAAAGTTAGAAAAAATACAAAATATTCCTTTATTACCTCTGCAATACGGGTAAAAATGAAGAATTCATACACATTTTCAACTAGCTAAGGGTGAGTGTTTTAAATATGAGCCATTCTGTTGCGAAAACACACAAAAGTTAGAAAAAATACAAAATATTCCTTTATTAAATATGCAATACGGGCAAAAATGATGAATTCATACACATTTTCAACTAGCTAAGGGTAAGTGTTTTAAATATGAGCCATTCTGTTGCGAAAACACAAAAAATATCGAAAAAAAAAAAAAAAAACATAAATACCAAAAGAAATAAGGATAAAAATGACTACGTAAGACACATTTTCAACTAGCTAAGGGTTAGTGTTTTAAATATGAGCCATTCTATTGCGAAAACACACAAAACATATAAAATATAAAAAATCTTACTTTATTACCTATGAATTTCTGGTAAAATTGAATAATTATTTAAAATTTTCAACGATATAAGGTTTATTGTTTTAAATATGAGACATTCTGTTGCTAAAACACACAAAAGTTAGAAAAAATACAAAATATTCCTGTATTACCTCTGCAATACGGCTAAAAATGAAGAATTCATACACATTTTCAACTAAATAAAGGGTAAATGTTTTAAATATGAGCAATTATGTTGCGAAAACAAACAACATTTAGAAAAAATGCAAATTATTCCTTTATTACCTCTGCAATCAACCAGTTCGTGGTAACGAACTGTAAGTAAGGAGCGACCCGGCTCAATGGTAACCGAAACTCTAGAAAATGGGATTTTGATACAAATAGATACATCAAAAGAATCAGATTTTAATTCTGATTTCAAATATATAAGTTTCATCAAGTTTAATCCTACCCATCAAAAGTTAGGCGCCTGAGAATATTTGGCTGATTTTCGAAAAAGGGGGGAAAAACCCCCTAAAAGTTATATAACCTTAATGAAAATCACACCATCATATTCCGCGTATCAGAGAACCCTACTGTAGAGGTTTTAAGCTCCCATCTACAAAAATGTGGAATTTTGCATTTTTTGCCAGAAGAAAGATCACGGGTGCGTGTTTATTTGTTTGTTTTTTTTTTTTTTTTCCCCAGGGGTGATCGTATCGAACCAGTTGTCCTAGAATATCGTGGAGAGGCTCATTGGAATGGAAATTGAAAGTTCTAGTGCCCTTTTTAAGTGACCAAAAAAATGGAGGGCAACTAGGCCCCCTCCCACGCTCATTTTTTCCCCAAAGTCACCTGATCAAAATTTTGAGATAGCCATTTTGTTCAGCATGTTCGAAAATATTATAAGTATGTCTTTTAGGATGACTTAATCCCTCGAAATTCCCGGGGGGAGGGCTGAACGTTATGAACTTTACCCAATGTTAACTTATAGTCTTGGTTATTTGGAAGTATACAGACGTTTTCCGGGGAGATTTTTCCGGGTAGTGGGGGGGGGGGTGGGGTCGGGGGTTATGTGGGAGGATTATTCCATGAAGGAAGTTTTCATGGGGGAAGGGACATTGCTATGAAGGGGACTCCGGACTTCCCAGCATTATTTAAAAAAAGATCATAAATTTAGTATAAAAAAACAAGTATTTCAACTGCAACAGCAGCAACATCGAAACTTTAAACGAACAGAAAATATTACATATATAATTGGGTACACCCCGTAGTCAATGCCTCGCTCTTTAAGCCAAAGATTTTTTAGTACTTTCATAAGAGCTATTTATTCTAATTAACGGCCTTTGTGATTAATCGGTCATTTCTAAAGAATTGGAACAAAATTTGAGCTTTCGCTTAAAGAGTAAGGTATTGACTAGGGGGTGAACCCCCTAATAAATGTATTAAAAATATATGAATGTAGAAGTTCGTTACGTAAGTTAATTCGTAAGTTACGTATATTTATTACTAATAAAAACGTTCGTAAATAAAATTAAACAAGTTTCGAGAAAGTTATTTAACTAAATAAAAGTAAATTAATATGAAAATTTTATTTTAATTATTCATGTACGGTGAGCCAAGATCAAAACCTACATTTATTCAAAAACATTCAAAAATTAAATAAAAAAAACAAGTTTTTTAAACTGAAAGTAAGGAGCGACATTAAACCTTAAAACGAACAGAAATTATTCTGTATATGAAAGAGACTGTCACCTCCTCAACGCCTCGCTCTTTACGCTAAAGTTTGACTCTGTCTCACAAATTTATTTTCTAAAACAATAAAAAACTTTAGCGTAAAGAACGAGGCGTTGAGGAGGGGACAGTCTCCTTCATATACAGAATAATTTCTGTTCGTTTTAAGTTTTAATGTCGCTCCTTACTTTCAGTTTAAAAAACTTGTTTTTTTATTTAATGTCAGTAAAAGGTGACAGATCACCTTGTATCCCAAATTTATTAAATTTTTGGTGTCATTAAAGGGTAGCAGCAGCTTTTGATCGCAGTTCAAATATCAAGAATCAGAATGAGGCAGGGACGCTGTGGAAACAGTAAAAGGCAGAGAAGTTTTAATGAAAATATCACACAAATTGCTATTATCTGGATAACTAACCAAGTTTTCGGTGAAGGTGCAGAAAAGGGATATCTGACAAAAACATCTCATTTCTTACTGTACATTATTCAGTCTAATGTGCTCTAGAGGTACAGAGGACAGTCCAGTAGAAGCAGAATATAAACAACTATTTTCTTACTGTATATCCTGGTTAAATTTAACAGTACCTCTGCACCTTTGACTGCAGGGGTCCATAATTTGCACCTATACCAGGTTTCCTTCAAATTATTAGTAGTGTTGAAAGAATTAAGGACCCCTCTTCTTTTGACTTCTAAGCCAATTTAGTGGTTATCGTCGTCTTCTAGAACGCTCCATTCATCAGAGGCAATCATTCAAACATGAAGAACCTCCGAATTGGCTGAGCAAAAGATCCGTAACTCACTTTATGACGCGTTCAGAGTATCACCTTTCTGGAAAAAAAGGCTAAAAAATTATTTCCGTCCATTTTCTTTTTTGGGTTGGAGGAGGATCTTCTAGGGCCGAAACCATAGAAATTCATTAAAAAATACAGAAGACTTGTTAAAATCCCTAGAAATCCCCAAATCCATAAACAAAAACGTTTGCCCCTAAAAGACCTCAAAAATCCCCATTTTAGGGGAAAAACCCCTAGAATGGAAACACTGGTTCTAAGGTCAGTAGGATATTACTAGATCTAGTAAAAATAAAATCTAGTATATTCAGAGTATTTAGTAAATTTCCCAAAATCTAGTAAAAGGTCATTATTTATAGTAAACAAAACATTTTTTTATTTTCCATGAATTCAGGGAAAAAAATTATCGTAAACATGAAACAATTTTTGCTTGTCTGTTTTATAATTTTGCTTGTCTGTCTCAGAGACAGAAAATCTATTTTCATAAACAGAGACTTCACTTCCGGCGTATAAAGGCCGACAAAATCAGCTTTCTGTGTATCAAATCTTATCAACTAAAAATGAAGCTATAAGAAAAAAGATTGTGAAAATCCTATTAATTATCCTCCTATAGTAAAAACGATGCTTGATGGTGCACGTGCAGCATAGCCACACGCGCAAAAATTTTGAGCATTTAGTAAAGACAGATCCGATGGGGTAAATTTTTCTTCTCCGATTTCATAAATTCTTCCAGGTCAGGGTGGCAACCCTGACTTTGATCTTAGCCAAAAAGGCCAAGAAGCAATAATTAAGCAAGGATTGTCAAAGACTTCATAAAAATACAAGTAAGAAACTTTGTCACAAATTTAATTTCGGTTGCAATACTCTAATAAAATTTAATTAACCTATCAAATTGTCTTTAGATTTTTAACAACAGTATAAAACATTTCCCATAATATCGAAGTTTATCTCAAAATTTTAATGGTAAACGGAAAATTTTACAATCAAGACTTGGACAAAACTGTCATTCAAAAAACCAAAATCAGACAAAGATTTAGGCTACTAAAAAAACAAAACTGACCTGTTTATCTAGATCCTTGAATTATGCTGGCTTATTTTAGGTTTGACATGATTTTTTGCAGAAACTAAATTTCAGCTGGGGGGGGGGTGGACAAACTGAGGTCTGAGAGGTCAAGATTTGGTCTGGAGGGGGCGTTCCCCCTGCCCCATAGCAAATTGTGGCCCTGTAGTACCTTCTTCATGATCAAGGAAGCTCAAAAGCCAAATAAGTATGATTTGATAAATTCAAATGTTGTGAAACATTTTCACATTAACAAATCAAGGTTCTAGATTATTTTTTTAGATAGTAAAAACATACTTTCTTTCTGATAAAAACGTCCTAATGGCCTGAGAGCACATTTACCATTTCGAAAATAAATCATAGTAAATTCATATGAGTTTTTTTTAACAGGATTTGAAACTAATCAGAAATAAAATGACTATTTACCAGAAATTTTTGAAAATTTTTGAAAAACATGAAACGAAAAACATATTCTTTGTTTTAATGATTCAGTATATCCAAAATTTATAATTATCAGAAAACTCTAAATTACAGAAAACAAGTCCTTTTTCAATAGAATACAACGAAAAGATATTTTATCTATCAGGGTAGAAGTGTACAGATCCTGAAGGACCCCCCCCCGCCCCGCAAAAGAAAATTAAACAATTTGAAAATAGTTTATTTTGATTTAGTTCAATTTCCCATTGAACATGTCGTGACAATTTCAACGTAGTACCCTTAGCCGTTCTTGAGGTATTGCCCTTTGTAAAAAACTGAAAGCATGAAGTGTTTCTTGTTTAGTTTAAAATCCCCGCCCCCCCCAAAAAAATACCCTGATGTTCGATATTAACTTCTAATTTTAATTTTAAATTTTTATATTAAAATTTTGTTTAACGTTATATGTTGGCATAGCCACGAACATCTTGATGTAGAAAAAACATCTTCAAAAAACATAAGATTGTATCGATTTGTAACATTAGCAACAAATTTTTTTTTAAAGTTTTTTTTATTTGTTGTAAAAAAAAAAAAAAAAAAAAAAAATCAAGCCTCCATACGATTTTTCCGGCATTGATTTCACCTGTTTGCATAAGCAACTGCGCTAGGAGGCGTTGAATTAAATTTTGCATTATATGGTAATTAGTAAGCTACATTAACCTTTTTGATGTTCAAGTTGTATGTACCAAAGGAGTTGCAACATTTTTTAGGTGATTATTTTTGCTTACTGTTCGTCACGGTTTAGCTTTATCCTACGAAATTTGTTGAATACAAGCAATGATTTGGGACAATTCATATAAAAAAGAATTGTCCCAAATATAGGGGAAACGTAACAAGGGAAAGATAGGACACGGTACAGTACCTATATAACGTGGTGCCTTTGTTAAGAAAAACTATTAAAACAAAGTCCTACTTAGTTACAACACGTGCCGAATAATGTTATTTATTAATAAAGATTTCTGTCATTTATAAAATAACAATTTCTGACAGTTTTTATTTCAAATATTCTTTGTCATTGGTTAAGAAAAGAATATTTTAGATATTTTCCATTTCTATCTATAAGAATTCAAATTTTGGCTTTCTATTTATATGTTTGACAAATTTTGCAACAATTTTTGGTACTCTTGCATTATGCAGGCCTCTCGGGTTAACTACTATAGAGTAGGCAATGATAAAACCCGTTTTCGACATGTTACCCGCTATAGACTAGACAATGATAGCGTGGTTTTCGTTGCGTATACTATATTAGACTGCGGTTTTTTGGGGTTTCTGGGGGGGGAGGTACTTAGGTTAGGTGACGTATTTAATATATGCTATGCTTTACCCAATCTCCCCCCTAATGTGCAAATATATAGCCAAAATTTGTTCCTAAACTGTTATATATTCATCCTATTTTATTTTATTTCATTAGCATTAACCAAACTTGACTTTTCAGAAAGGCCCGCACAATTCAAGAGTACCCAATTTTTTTAACAAAAGTTGTACTATAATGCTTTCGATGGATGGTTAGGGGGAGAAATATTCAAATATAAATAAGTCGAAAATCTGCATAATCTTTTGGTTTCTATAGGGTTGAAGAGATTCCAGCCCCTGTCATGTTACAACCTTGAGTATAGACAAATAGTGCGCAACTATTACCCTCCACATACCCAGAAAGTTTCAACTTAACTTCCTTAACTTTTCCGTAAATATCACATATACACCCTTTTGACAACCTTGGATGCAAATAGTGAATTTTGATTTAGTTCAATTTCCAACGTAAAAGCCATTTACGCTGATATATCCTACTTGACAATAATGCAAGTTATGGTGTGATGTTATTAAATTTGCTCAGAAACATAAACACAAAAACTGGATTCAAAATGAGCCGAGCAAATATTACAAGAAAAATGTCCCTTCTTCCCCAACGACACCACTGGTGACGATCAATGGTGTCAATTCACGAAAATTATAGAGGCTAGGTAGTATCTAGTCCTCCCCCCAATATTTTTGTCTGATACGTTAAAACGAAACGCAATGCATTAAAAAAAAAATTCGATGTTTTTTTTAACCATTTTGTACCCCCTTCCTCCAAAGAGAAATTCTGGACACGGCCCTAGGGATGGGAAGAGTATTCTTTATAATCCAGGGAGGGAAAGTTCGTTGTTTTTCCAATTTATTTAACAAAATACAAAAAAAAACCAAGCCCCTTTTCAATAATAATCCACTAGAAGACTTTCTTGAATCTGGAAGGGGGTATGAGAATAAAATCTTGCATAAAAATACCCCCCCCCCCCATTGAAGCTACTGGGATTCATTCATGCTACTTGGTAATAATACAACTTATATTGTGATATTATTAAATTTGCTCCAAAGATGGACACAAAAGCTGAATTTTTAATCACCCGAGCAAAATAGACAGAAACAATACAGTAAGACTTCATCAGGTAAATGATTACTTACTTTATTTTTACTAGTATTTATCCTCTTTGTTTGTCATTTACTAGTTTAATTTTATAATTCCATATTGTTACAAACAATGTAGCCAGAACACTGAATTGAAAAATAGATGGCCTTCAAGCAAAATGCCAGTTTTATAGTAGAATTTGAGTATAAACCACAGTTTATATAATTATCCAGTAAGTTTACCGCCGATGATTTCTGCCTCTTCTTTATCGGTGCGAACACAAAGCTCCTCCCCCTTATTTCTGCACTTATTGTCCACTGATTGGTTGAGCCAGCCAAGTGGTTTTGTCAGTACTTGTTCCTTGTTCAGTATTCTTTGTCTACCCGTGAAAAGATCTATTGCCGCTTATGTTTATAGGTTCTCTGGAGCATTCGCACCTCGGTCCTGGTTTTTATAATGGGGGAGATAAGGAAAGATCATACTGCTAATTATATAAACTGTGGTATAAACTTACTAAAGAACCTTAAGCTTTGAACCGTAGAAAAGCAATAGAAAATGAAAAAAAAGTCCTATAAGATGGACTCGAGCTAGAAAGACTTAGTAGAAACAATGCAGTACGAGAGAAGTTGCATTCCAAGATGGTTGGTAGTATGTTTTGACTTTTCAAGTGAAGACGATCAATGTCTTATGGAGTAATATTCTGTATGTACTTGTGCTAGTTTTGTTCATATTTCTTTAGCAATTCTTTGCCCTTTACTTTTCAGCCTCAATAAATTACTGGGTACTGGTGCATTATGCAGGCATTGGTATATAAAAAATCAAAGAAACCAGTCACGAAACCCGTCAAACTGCTATTTCATTAGCAGACAACGGGTGATTTGCTAGATAAATTGATGCCAAAGCGTGATTTCTCAATATTTAAACGATTGTTTTTTGGGGGGTTTAGGAGGGAGAAAGGTACCTAGGTTAGGTTATGTATTCAATATATGCTGTGCTTTATCTCCCACCCTTCATACTATACAAATATATGGCCCAAATTTATTTCTAAACAATTGCTTATTCATCCCATTTTATTTATTTTCATTTATCCCATTTTATTCTAGAAAAACCTCCTAAGCTGGAATGTAAATTCTGTTACTCGACTAAGGAAAAAGGAGGGCCCTAAGAGAACGGGGACTCAAGGGGGCCTAGAACTTGTCTCGTTGTTGCACCGAGCCAAGAGTGCCTTGAAGCATTCCTTACCCACTTAAAATTAGCTTCCCCGGATGTAATCTGTAAAAGATAACAACAAATACTTAACCGGTAACTTGTCAACTGAAAAGCTGCATGCAACTAGGCGAATAACAACACTAATCATGTCTGCTTCAGTATAAACATAGCTTATTTAGAAACTCCTGGAAGATGTGCCACATTTCACAATTACTGTCCCTTTTTGCTATCTGCCCGTAATTTTACAATTTTTTTTTCATTTTTGAAAAGATTGAATTTTTGTTCATGTATGACTTCAATTAACCTCCATTTTCCAGGGTTACTTGTCTGACCACTAATCAAGACCGTTTCCTCAAGTATTAGTCCTACTGACCTCTCATGTCATTTACGTCTCGTCAAACGCTAAGAGTAAGTAATCGGGCTTGTCAGATAAGTTATCTTGGAATATTAGAACATGCAGCAAGAGTAGAGGCTAGTCTGCCTTTTGGCATTCAAAAATTTGTTAAGACTCTTCAAGTGCCCCTCCCCACGGTAATTTTTAGTAACAGGCGAAAGATTATGATTGCGGGTGGCAATACTGATTTTTGCCATGTTTTTTTCCCTTTGTCAATCATTTAGTTTATTATAAACTTCCAGGTACCACTTCATAGTAAGATTCGGGGGTCGACTAGTGCTAAGATCCTCCCACACAAATAGGATAATTTGGTTGCGGAGGGGCAGCACTGATTTTTGCCATTTTTTCGCTTTGTCGATGATTTTTGTTTAATATAAACTTTCAAGTACCACTTCATTGTAAGATTCGAGGGTTGGCTACGGCTGAGTTCCTCCCACACAAATTGGATTTAACACACTCAAATTTCTCTTAGAAATAATAGGCATTTTCTTAACAGTAACAAATTGTTTCTAATAACCACAACCTTTATTTTTCGTCAATGATAATAAGTTATCTGTTAGAAGTAACAAGTTTTCTGTCAATGATACCAAATTTTTTCATTATGATAACAATTTTTCTGAAAGAAGTAGCAAGATTACCTTAACACTCACAAATTTTCTCTTCGAAGTATCAACATTTTCCACCGAGAGTCTTATGACTCTTCCCCACAATGAATTCAGATGGTCTTAGGACTCCTCCCCCTTGCCATAAGTCTTTCTAACCTTGAGCAAAGATATAAAAGTTTGATGAAGTACTTCTCTGCTCATATATTACATTAATAGCTTCCAGAATGATAGGAGTATATGACACATAATTTATTGGTTTGAAAAAATCATCTTGTGGTGTCATATTTGAATGTGCATTTTTATTATTGTCTATGGAACTCAAAGAAATTGACTGTTATCATTGGTTAGTGAACTATGATATGTTTGAGTATGATAAAAGTTTATGGAGTACTACATTACGCCGGAAAAACAGACTGGTATTCTACGATAGAGTGATTACACCTATTGGGATGTAAGGCACGGGGGTCACCACTTATTGATGCGAAAATGGCGCAAAAAGGTTGCTTTGCCATTTACTCAAGGGCCCCTTGTCGGCCCAAATATTAGTAGGATTCTCGCGCTTACTCCGATGTTTCCGTGTCTATCGGGTACGTCAATGCCCGATGTACAATATACCCTGCCTTAGGGTACTATAGCGTGATCAAATGGTCCCAGGGGCCACTTTAAGGCCAAGGATTACCGGTAATATTTCTAACTATCTCCTCGGACTCAACCTAGGCTAAAAATTCGAAGATTATATAGTATAAAAAATCTTACTGTAATCAGTCACGCTACAAAAAGGAACTAACTCGCTCACTCTTCCAATTTTCCCCAGCCCACTCAGTCGGCCACGTGCCTGCGAAGGGGTGATGTGGTGGTGGTAAATTTTTCCAGCCAATCCGAGGGCTTACTAATTACTGGTCAAACATCCCCAACTGCACACTTAATGCCTCGTGGTCTCTGTAACCACCTACGCAATTAAAGAAGGACAGAAAAAGGTGCCACGAAAATTAAAGGTAAGTTAATAATTATTACTAGCGGAAGGAAAATAATTAAGGGGCCAAAAGAAAAGAATCTGGAAAGGACATTTATCTGAACAAACTGGGACCAAGGGTTCCAACACCTCCCTCTTAAGATAAATGGCCGCTACTCTGGTGGATTGGCTTGAAACTCAGACATAATATAAATAACATTAAACTCAAAATCACCAAACTTGTATCTTCTCTTCTTTCTTCCACAAATGCCTGTACTTCCACCGCTTCGCTCAGGATTCGTCGTCATCCCCACGTCTCTACCGTAGAACCACCATGGTCTAGATCGTATGGCATCCGCATTGGGTTTTGAAAATTGATGTCCCCAAGATTCGCAGAAAATGATCGTGCGCAGCACAATCAAAAATGCAAATTTTCTCGCTCTCACGAATTTACATTTGAGAGGATCAGAGAATCAGTTCCTGTCACTTTCGATGGTGCCAGCCATCATGAAAAATTTTTGGATGCACTAGCCTCTTAATTTCCATCTGTGGAAACAACCCCACATCTCAATAAAAAAGTAAATTGCCCCTTGGCATAACTTCAAACAATCCAAGGCCGAAAATACAAAGGCCTCTGAAAACGATAGGGGTACAGGGAAATAAAGTAAAACTTTGAGCGAACCATGAATCTCTTTTTTCTGGGTCCCATCCCCAAAAATAATCGAATGAATAATGCTCGGCGATGAGGGATGAAAATAATATTGAAGACTGGAAAGACAAGGCCTCCGTAAAGGGATCACAACTTGTCCGCCAGTTGTGCATTTTTATTTATTCGTATACATTTTTATTTATTCCGTATATGAAGGGGGCTGTCCACTCCTCAACGCCTCGCTCTTTACGCTAAAGTTTTTTTATTGTTTAAAAAAATAGAGTTGTGAGAAAGTCAAACTTTAGCGTAAGGAGCGAGGCGTTGAGGAGGGGACAGCCCCCTTCATATACGGAATAAATAAAAATGTATACGAATAAATAAAAATGCACAACTGGCGGACAAGTTGTGATCCCTTTACGGAGGCCTTGTCTTTCCAATTAGACAAAATTAAATAAAAAAAACAAGTTTTTTTTTAACTGAAAGTAAGGAACGACGTTAATACTTAAAACGAACAGAAATTATTCCGTATATGAAAGGGGCTGTACCCTCCTCAACGCCTCGCTCTTTACGCTAAAGTTTTTTTATTGTTTAAAAAAATAGAGTTGTGAGAAAGTCAAACTTTAACGTAAAGAGCGAGGCGTCGAGGAGTGGACAGCCCCTTCACATGCGGAATAACGTCTGTTTGTCTTCAGTTTTAACACCACTCCTTACTTTTCAGTTAAAAAGAACTTCTTTTTTTTTATTTAATTGTTGAAAGTTTTGACATATTGAATTGGTTGTGATTGTCTCCTCTTACATGGGTAATCCCAGACAAATTTGCACATTATATTTGGTTAAATGGCTTTCTCGAAACTTGTTTAATTTTATTTACGAACGTTTTTATTAGTAATAAATATACGTAACTTAGAATTAACTTACGTAACGAACTTCTATAGGCCTATTCATAAATTTTTAACACGTATATTAGGGGGTTCGCCCCCTAGTCAATACCCTGCTCTTTAAACTATAGTTCGAATTTTTTTCCCAGTTCTTTAAAAATTACCTCTTAATCACAATCAGTTGATCAGTTGAAAAACTTGTTTTTTTTATTTAATTCCTGATCTTTTTCTTTAATAATGCTGGGAAATCCGGCGCCCCCTTCATAGCAATGTCCCTTCCCCCATGAAAACTTCCTTCATGGAAAGATCCTTCCATCTCGCCCCCGACCCTCTCCTTCCCCCACCTACCAGAAAAAATCTCCTCTGAAAAAGTCTGCACACATCCCAATAACCAATACTGTATGTTAACATTGAGTAAAGTTCATAACTTTCAGCCCTCCCCCTGGGGACTTTGGGGGATCAAGTCACACTAAAATACATTTTTATCATATTTTTCACCATGCTGAACAAAAGGGCTATCTCAAAAGTTTGATCGGGTGACTTTTGGAAAAAAATGAGCGTGGGAGGGGGCCTAGTTGCCCTCAATTTTTTTTGGTCACTTAAAAAGGGCACTAGAACTTTTAGTGTCCGTTCCAAGGAGCCCTCCCACTATATTCTAGGACCGCTGGGTCTATACGATCACCCCTGGTGAAAAAAAAACAAAAAAAAAAAAAAACAAATAAAAACGCATACGTGAAATTTATTGTGGCAAAAAATGGAAAATTCCAAATTTTTGTATATAGGAGCTTGAAACCTCTACAGTAAGGTTCTCTGATACGCTGAATATAATGGCGTGAATTTAATTAAGGTTCTATAACTTTTAGAGGTTTTTTCCCCTTTTTGCGAAAATCAGCCAAATTTTCTCAGGCACGTAACTTCTGATGAGTAAAATTAAACTTAATGAAACTTGTATATTTGAAATCAGCATTAAAATCTAATTCTTTTGATGTATCTATTGGTATCAAAATCCCGTTTTTTAGAGTTTCGGTTACCATTGAGCCGGGTCGCTCCTTACTTACAGTTCGTTACCACAAACTGTTTGATAATCTGAAAGCACTCCAGAACGACGTAGATGTTTTTCTCTATATTGAATGAAACAGTCTTTCAGCTGCTACTTCAAAAAATATTTTTTGTCTTTGTACCGGAGACAACCTCCACTGATCCAATCCAATTTGATTCACTTACAACCTTGTCTTCCAATTCAATTGGGTATTTATGCCTTCCATTTCGGACATCTTTATAAGGGCGATAAGCCCTTAGAAAATTTTATGGGCTTCTTGCCAGGGTAAATGGCCAATTTGATAAGAGAACCCTTGGTCGGCTATATAGCACATTTTTAGCACCGTATGTGTTGTTCTTTATATCCCTCTGGATATTTTTGTCCACCTCTGATAAAAAGCAAATCCGATGGTTGTTCTTTAGGTTCTGCAAATATTTTTTTAATGTCCCTATTTGGACTCGTAATAGATGCATTTCCAACGATACAGTGTTTTGGAGATTTGTCAAAAAATGACCAAAATTAGGAGTAAAATTCTAGAAATTGAAAATAAAACAAAGTTTTTAGATGTGTTAATTATTTATGCCAGGGATAAAGTATATTTTGTTATTTATAGAAAACACACACAAAACAACAGATATTTTCATTTTAAATCTAAGCACTTTCCACAAGTTAAAAAAAGTGTTGTAACTTCTCTCGTGTGCTAAACATTTGCTCTGAGTCTTATGTCACAATAGAACTGAATTTTATCAGACATATACTTTTTCAAAACAGTTATCCAATCCTGTTTATTAATCGTATGTTATAAACAAAAAAAATTGACCTTAGCCTACCCATAGTGCCTGTGTTGCCACTTATGCCGCATTTCGCGGCATTACGCCGCGATTCTGAGAGAAATGCCGCATAAAATTTTGATCATGCCGCACGCCGCGATTTTGCCGCGAAATGGCTTTTTATACCGCATTTGTTCCCGTGTGTAAAATTTGTCCAACTTAACGTTTCTTATCTTTCGCAAATGTCTTTGTTGCATAAAAGGGGGATTTCAAAGACGCGTCTGACTCGATTCGTGGAAGTCAACTACGGACCTTAATTAATGACCCGTCGGCGGTCGGCAGCTTGTCCCCTGGGAGGCCAGTATGCTCAAAGGGGGTTGAGTTATTTTTGCGGGTTTGATGAAACTTTGACGTTTGAGTTTCTCAGTTCATCTCATGACTTCATGAGATGACCTCTGTCAGCTCAGCCCAAGTGTTTTCAAGTTAGCAATAAGGACCAAACAGACTTGTCTTATTTCACAGGATTGTCTTATGGTATTGATGGTATGTAGTAACTATATTTCAGTAGCCTAGGTGTCGTAAGAATCGTTATTAGCCAAAATATGTGTGGGGGGGTATTTATCGACTGGCTGGTCATTTTTACCGACTTTTTTATGCACAAAAAAACGACTATTTTTCAGAAAAAACGACAGTCTTGACAAAATTCGGCTGATTTTAAGAAAAACAACTATTTTCAAGAAGAAACCAACTGTTTTTTAAGAAAAATCTACTGTTTCCAAGTAAAAAATTGACTGTTTTCACGAAAAATAGTGGTGCTGCACGTTGACTCGGCTAATTTTTAACGACTGGCCAACAACATTTGGGGGGGGGGGCGCCCCCCCTCCCGCCTAGTCATTATGGCCCTGGATGTAATCAGGTCAGAAAGAGTTTATTGAGCCAAAAAGTACTGGCCTATCCTAGGGGGTGGGCGGCTTCTATGTTCTGTTTTCTGTTTACCAAAATGCGTGTTTTAACTAGTTGCCAGCTCGTTACTTCATCATTTCAAAATTCGAATTCATCATATGGTATCAACGAGAGGTGTGGTTCTTACCGAAAGGTTTGAAAGCCCGATTCTAGAAGAGATCTTCAAAATCACGATGATGAAACAGCTAAGAAATATAATTTTTTTCGAAATTAGTAATTTCCTTGTCAGCACTTGTCGACTGTGTCCAGCCTTTCTACTCTCTGACGCGGCTGGCTGGACGCAAAATATCTGATAACTGAATGTGAGTAGAGAGGGGGGTGTTACTCGTGACCCCACCACGTGGTTTATGGTTTTCTCAGTGAGAATGAAAAAACAGGAATTTTCTCACTTGAAAAAACAGGAATTTTGTCACATTTATGGTTGTTTTCATGGATTGTTATGTGTGTTGTTCGATTTATTTGATGTTTTTCTCGGATGTCAACATCCAATTATGGATGTTTTATGGTTTTTGTCAGTGAGAATTTGAAAAACAGGAACTTTCTCACATTTATGTCTGTTTTTATGGTTTTTGTCAGTGAGAATGAAAAAACAGGAATTTTGTCACATTTAAGGATGACAACAGCAATTTATGTTCCTGTTTTATGTCTGTTCGTTGTCAGTGAGAATGGACATGCTTGACGCGAATCCTATGAGATTGTTTGGCTAGCCTGGCCTGAGAACTTGATTTACATAATCGCTAGGGAAAATTATTGATTCACGAAGGGGAGAATTAAGAAACATTATGGCTTCTTTAATCTTAGGCCTGAGGGATAAACGTTCTTTAGGTCAGAGAGAAAAATTAATATTCTATTTTTAAATAAGGCTTCATCGATCTTTAATGTCAGGAATTATAAATGACATCACTTGTTATCTTGGAATTATGCGGGAGTCTAAAGAGATAGAAATTCTATTTTTAAATACGGCTTCACGGAGCTTTAAGTCGGAGAGATAAATTGATATTCTAACGAAACCCTAATAGTTTAGCTAGGAAAATTTATGAGGTGAAGAGATTAACGTAGGAAAGGGTTTCCTAGAAATTTGAAATGCGTTAGCGCAGGGATGCCAAACAAAAGGAACACGCTGAAATTACGTTTAGGGATTATTTGGGCGAAACCGTTTTATCCATTTTATGGGATTATTTCGGCGAAACAGTTAGAGACATTTTGAAAGAAGATTTTAGGAAAGGTTTTAGAAGAGAATTTGAGGGTGAAACTCTGTGGTCGTCATAATACACAAGTTCCATTTGAACTGGGTTGTGAGGTCCTCTACCCCAACCCCGAGGGGTTCCGATCCCCTACCCCAACCCCGAAGGAAGCCCCCGGTAATCAAAGGTCCCCCCAAGCTCCCAAAGAGCCCCAGCCCCCCAAACGCCCTCCTCAGACCCTCAAAGGCCCTCCCCTGGTCCTCAACGGGCCCCCGGATCCCCAACGGGCACCCGGACCCCAAAGGCCCACCCCCCCGTCCTCAAAGGTCCCCTCAGCTCCCCAAGAGACCCCCCCCCCCCCCACGACCCACCCCCACCCCCCCACGCCCTCCCCCGCCCCCTCCACCGCCTCTCCCGCTCCCCAACGACCCACCGGGTCCCCAAGGCCCGCCACCGGTCCCCAAATGTTCCCCAGGCCCCCAACTGTCCCCCCGGACCCCCAAAGGCCCTCCCCCGGGCCCCAAAGGGCCAACCGGCTCCCAAAGGACCAATCGGTCCTCAAGTGTCTCCCAGACTCCCAAAGGCCCCCCTGTGCTCCAAAGGCCCTCCCCCGGTTCCCAAAGGTTCCCCGGGCCAGAGAAACGCCACCGGGCTGGACAAGGGGCCAGTCAAGCGCCGCCAGTAGTGCCACAGGGGATGCACCGTGGGTCAAGAAAGTATCGCGGGGGATGCACCACATGGAGGCGCCGCCAGTAAGTGCCACAAGATTCGCCGCAGGGATGTGCCGCAAAAAAAAGTAAACTAAAAAGTAAAAATTTCGAAATGTTATCCCCCCAACTCCCTCCTCAGACCCCCCAAGGCCCTCTCCGGGTCCTCAACGGGCCCCCAGGCTCCCAACGGGCCACCTGGCCCCCCACGGGTCCCCCCCACACCCACCCTGGGCCCCCCAAAGAGTCCCCGCGCCATTTTTTTTAATACTTTTTTATGGATTTATTATATCTTTTATGAACAAGTTCCACTCATAATGTCATTCCTAAACCCATTTCCCAACCTCAAAGAGTCCCCTCCCCAATTCATAAATACTTTCTTGAATTTCTTAACATGGTATTTTTCTAACTTTTTTACGTATCTTAAAATGACATGAAATATGCTTACGGCTCTACCAATCGTAGGCCTACTCTGTGCTTGTTCATGGACACGACGCGGCTTTTCCACTGGTACTCTATGGCAGGTTATCGACACTACCGAGTTTATTGCATGCATTAAATCAGTATTTTTTACGCAGTGGAAGGATCAACACACAATTCATATCTGTAAAAAGTGAAGATGAATTATTCAACGAAAGTATGTGCACATGAAAAAATCATTGTCGTGTTGAACGCTGACAAGGAGAAATACCTGAACTATGAAACGAGTGCAAGCGGTAACACTATTGGAAATGTATGCATGCGTTGTCATGACAGCGAGAAGTTAGATTTCTTTGGACTATCGAAATCATTCAAAATTGCTCAAGGTGGATATGCGAGAGTGAGAGCACCAGAGATGATAGTGCTAAAGGAGAATGCCAACTTAAAAATAATTGTCGATGATCGGGGACTACTTCTAGCTGATGGTTCTGGTAGGACGATACCTATTGATAGATCCTATTCCCATCGTTCTGGTATTACTATTCAAATGAAAGCAATGAAGAAAAGAAAGGCCTACTACTGCACTAGTTTAATAAATCATATCATGTCTATCTGCCAGAACTGCTATTTATGCAAAAATAATGTGAGAATAGACAGTGAAATCGCAGGCAGAATAAAAAGGACATTAGCAGACAATATCATCAATGAATATAAAGATGAATTGACGGAAAGTGACGCGCAAGTGTACTAATAATGTATAATAATGTATTTAACATATTTTTATATCAATATTCTACATGTTCTTATTTCATTAAAAATATCTTATGCATTATTTTGTTAAGTGTTAACTATTTTTAGGGTATGCTAGAACGTCAAACGTTCAGAATATCTATTAAAAAGGTCAGAGATGTAAGAAAAAGAATTTTAGAGATAATGATACTACTAGCAGGCTCAATGTTTCATAGAAGATAGAAAAGTTCAAGATCTCTTCTGAGTTTTACCAAAGAACACAATTCAATTCTAATTACACCAGAGAAAATAAAAATCTTTCACTTAAGTTCTTTATTTCACAAAGACATAAAGAATTTAAAGTTCACTTCTAAATTTTTCCGTAGAAGATAGGAAAAGTTATACTATGATAGTGATTATTTTCCATGGAGATAAAAAGTTTCACTTTAATTCTAAATTTTCTTAAATTCACTACCGACCTTTCTCAAAGATTCAAATTTAAATTTCTTTTACAAATATTGTCACCTGAAAAATAAAAGTACAAATAAATAAAAAATTTAAAGCTCACTTCTAAATTTGTCCGTAGAAGATATGAAAAGTTATACTATGATTGTGATTATTTTCTATGAAGATAAAAAATTCCACTTTAATTTTAAATTTTCTTAAATTCAGTTCTGACCATTCTCAAAGAGATGAAAAAATTTAAAGTTATGTTCCATATATTTCCACGGAAGACGAAAAGTTCAAATTCGAGTCTGAATTTTATCATTGAAAATTATTTAAGTTATTGATCAATTCTATTTTCCCAAAATAATATAAAATTTACCTCTTCGATTCGGATTTTTCTCAGAGATGAAAAAATTTTAAATATTGTTCCAAATTTTACTTAGAAGATAGAAAAGATCAAGTTCTAATCTGAATTTTAGCCAATAACACAATTCAATTCTAATTTCTACAGAGGAAATAAAAAGCTTCCACTTCAGTTTCAAGTTTACCAAGACATTAAAAAATTTAAAGTTCAGTTCTAAATTTTTCCTTAGAAGATAGGAATAGTTATACTTTGTTTGTGATTATTTTCTATGAAGATAAAAAGTTTCACTTTAATTCTAAATTTTCTTAAATTCAGTTCCGACCTTTCTCAAAGAGATGAAAAAATTTAAAGTTCTGTTAAATATATTTTCTCGGAAGAATAAAAGTTCAACTTCGATTCTGAATTTTCTCATTGAAAATGAAATAAGTTATTGATCAATTCTATTTCCACAAAATAATATAAAAATTTTCCACTTCACTTCAGATTTTTCTCAAAGAGATGAAAAATTTAAAATACTATTCCAAATTTTACTTAGAAGATAGAAAAGTTCAAGTTCTCTTCTGAATTTTACCAACAAACACAAGTCAATTATAATTTCTACAGATAAGATAAAAAACTACCTCTTCAGTTTCAAGTTTACCATGACATAAGAAATTTAAAGTTCTATTCTAAGTTTTTCTGTAGAAAATAGGAAAAGTTATACTCTGTTAGTGATTATTTTTTATGAAGATAAAAAGTTTCACTTCAATTCTAAATTTTCTTAAATTCAGTTCCGACTTTTCACATAGATATGAAAAAAATTTAAAGTTCTGTTCCAAATTTTTCATAGAATATTGGAAAAGTTATACTTTGATCGTGAATATTCAAGTTCTCTTCTGAATTTTACCAAAGAACACACTTCAATTATAATTTCTCCAGAGAAAACAAAAATCTTCCAATTCATTTCATTATTTCACAAAGACATAAAGAAATTTAAAGTTCAATTCTAATTTTTCGGTGGAATATGGAAAAAGTAATACCATACTTGTGAATATTTTCACGGAAGATAAAAAGTTCTAGTTCAATTTGAAATTTTCTCAACGAAGTCAAGGAAAGTTCAAGTTCTCTTCTGAATTTTCTCAATGAAAAAGAAATTAGTCATTGATCATTTCTATTTTTTTCAAAATAATATAAAAATTTTCCACTTTAGTTCAGATCTCTCTCGAAGAGATGAAAAATTTAAATACTGTTCCAAATTTTTCACAGAAGATAAAAAAGTTCAAGTTCTCTTCGGAATTTTAGCAAAGAACACACTTCAATTCTAATTTCTCCAGAGAAAATAAAAATCTTCCACTTCAGTTCTTTATTTCACAAAGACACAAAGAAATTAAAAGTTCAATTCTAATTTTTCGGTGGAAGATAGAAAAAGTAATAGCATACTTGTGAATATTTTCCTGGAAGATAAAAAGTTCTAGTTCAATTTAAAATTCTATCAACGAAGTGAAGAAAAGTTCAAGTTCTCTTCTGAAGTTTACCAAAGAACACACTTCAATTCTAATTTCTCCAGAGAAAACAAAAATCTTCCACTTCAGTTCTTTATTTCACAAAGACATAAAGAAATTTAAAGTTCAATTCTAATTATTCGGTGGAAGATAGAAAAAGTAATACCATACTTGTGAATATTTTCACGGAAGATAAAAAGTTCTAGTTCAATTTAAAAATTTCTCAACGAAGTTAAGGAAGGTTCAAGTTCTCTTCTTAACTTTACCAAAGAACACACTTCAATTCTAATTTCTCCAGAGAAAACAAAAATCTTCCACTTCAGTTATTTATTTCACAAAGACATACAGAAATTTAAAGTTCAATTCTAAATTTTTCGGTGGGAGATAGAAAAATTAATACCATACTTGTGATTATTTTCACGGAAGATAAAAAGTTTTAGTTCAATTTTAAATTTTATCAATGAAGTGAAGAACAGTTCATGTTCTTTACTGAATTTTACCAAAGAACACAAATCAATTCTAATTTCTCCAGAGGAAACAAAAATCTTCCACTTCGATTATTTATTTCACAAAGAAATAAATAAATTTATAGTTAAATTATAAATTTTTCGGTTTTAGATATAAAAATTAATATCTTACTTGTGATTATTTTCACTGAAGATAAAAAGATCTAGTTCAATTTTAAATTTTCTCAATGAAGTGAAGAAAAGTTCATGTTCTTTACTTAATTTTACCAAAGAACACAATTCAATTATAATTTCTACAGAGAAAATAAAAATCTTCTACTTAAGTTCTTTATTTCACAAAGACTTAATGAAATTTAAAGTTCAATTCTAAATTTTTCGGTGGAAGATAGAAAAAGTAATACCATACTTGTAAATATTTTCACGGAAGATAAAAAGTTCTAGTTCAACTTAAATTTTTATAAACTAAGTGAAGAAAAGTCAATGTTCTCTTCTGAATTTTACTAAATAAAACAATTAAAGTCTAATTTCACCATATAAAAGAAAAATCATACACTTCAGTTCTTTATTTCAAAAAAGACATAAGGAAATTTAAAGTTCAATTCTAAATTTTTCGGTGGACGATAGAAAAAATAATATCATACTTGTGAATATTTTCCAGGACTATAAAAAGTTCTAGATCAATTTAAAATTTTATCAACGAAGTGAAGAAAAGTTCAAGTTCTCTTCTGAACTTTACCAAAGAACACACTTCAATTCTAATTTCTCCAGAAAAAATAAAAATCTTCCACTTCAGTTTTAAGTTCCCCAATGAAATAAAGAAATTTAAAGTTTTACTCTAAATTTTTAGACGGAAGATAGAAAAAGTAATGCTATGACAGTGATTGTTTTCCATGAAGATCAAAAGTTTCACTTTATTTATAATTTTTCTTAAATTCAGTTCTGATTTTTCTCAAAGAGATGAAAAATTTAAAGTTCATTTCTAAATTTTTCTCTAGAAGATAGGAAAAGTTATACTACTATTGTGATTATTTTTCAGTGAAGATAAAAAGTTTCACTTTAATTCTAATTTTCTTAAGTTCACATTCCGATTTTTTGCAAAAAGATGAAAAATTTAAAGTTCTGTTCCAAATTATTCATAGAAGATAGAAAAAGTTATACATTGATTTGAATATTAGACATGAAGATAAGGATCATCATTTTAATTCTGAGTTTTCTCGAAGAAGTACAAAATGTTCAAGTTCTCTTTTGAATTTTCTTAAAGAAGTAAAAAAAGTTAGCTCAATTCTGAATTTTACCAATGAAAATGAAAAAAGCTTCCACTTCAGTTCTTAATTCCTCAAAAACATAAAAAATTCAAAGTTCTCTTCTGAATTTTACAAAGAACATAATTCAATTCTAATTTCTCCAGAGAAAATAAAAAGCTTCCACGTCAGTTTTAAGTTCACCAAGACATAATAAATATTAATAAATAATTAGAAACATTTCTCCATGTTTAAGTTAGGTTAGGTTAGGTAAACTTATCACGAGCGCTCATGATAAGCTAACCTAACTTAAACATGGTAAAAAGATTAAATTAGGTTAGGTTAGGCTAGATTAAGTTAGGTTAGGTTAGGTTAGCCTACGTACGCGCGCGTACGTAGGCTAACCTAACCTAACCTAACTTTACCTAACCTAACTTAATCTAGCCTAACCTAACCTAATTTAATCTTTTTACCATGTTTAAGTTAGGTTAGGTAAGCTTATCATGAGCGCTCGTGATAAGTTTACCTAACCTAACCTAACTTAAACATGGAGAAATGTTTCTAATTATTTATTAATATTTATTATGTCTTGGTGAACTTAAAACTGACGTGGAAGCTTTTTATTTTCTCTGGAGAAATTAGAATTGAATTAGGTTCTTTGGTAATATTCAGAAGAGAATTTTGAATTTTTTATTTCTTTGAGGAAATAAGAACTGAAGTGGAAGCTTTTTTCATTTTCATTGGTAAAATTCAGAATTGAGCTAACTTTATTTACTTCTTTAAGAAAATTCAGATGAGAACTTGAACATTTTGCACTTCTTCGAGAAAACTCAGAATTAAAGTGATGGTCCTTATCTTCATGTCGAATATTCAAATCAATGTATAACTTTTTCTATCTTCTATGAAAAATTTGGAACAGAACTTTAAATTTTTCATCTCTTTGCAAAAAATTGGAAAGTGAACTTAAGAAAATTAGAATTAAAGTGAAAATTTTTATCTTCACTGAAAAATAATCACAATAGTAGTATAACTTTTCCTATCTTCTAGAGAAAAATTTAGAAATGAACTTTAAATTTTTCATCTCTTTGAGAAAAATCAGAACTGAATTTAAGAAAAATTATAAATAAAATGAAACTTTTGATCTTCATGGAAAACAATCACAGTCATAGTATTACTTTTTCTATCTTCCGTCTAAAAATTTAGAGTAAAACTTTAAATTTCTTTATATCATTGGGGAACTTAAAACTGAAGTGGAAGATTTTTATTTTTTGTGGAGAAATTAGAATTGAAGTGTGTTCTTTGGTAAAGTTCAGAAGAGAACTTGAACTTTTCTTCACTTCGTTGAGAAAATTTTAAATTGAACTAGAACTTTTTATCTTCCGTGAAAATATTCACAAGTATGATATTACTTTTTCTATCTTCCACCGCAAAATTTAGAATTGAACTTTAAATTTCTTTATGTCTTTTGTAAAATAAAGAACTGAAGTGGAAGATTTTTATTTTCTCTGGTGAAATTAGAAATGAATTGTGTTCTTTAGTAAAATTCAGAAGAGAACTTGGACTTTTCTTCACTTCGTTGAGAAAATTTTAAGTTGAACTAGAGCTTTTATCTTCCGGGAAAATATTCACAAGTATGGTATTACTTTTTCTATCTTCCACTGAAAAATTTAGAATTGAACTTTAAATTTCATTATGTCTTTGTGAAATAAAGAACTTAAGTGGAAGATTTTTATTTTCTCTGTAGAAATTAGAATTGAATTGTGTTCTTTGGTAAAATTCAGTAAAGAACATGAACTTTTCTTCACTTCATTTAGAAAATTTAAAATTGAACTAGAACTTTTTATCTTCCGTGAAAATAATCACAAGTATGGTATTAATTTTTCTATCTCCCACCGAAAAATTTAGAATTGAACTTTAAATTTCTCTTTGTCTTTGTGAAATAAAGAACCGAAGTGTAAGATTTTTATTTTCTCTGGAGAAATTAGAATTTATTTGTGTTCTTTGGTAAAATTCAGTAATGAACATGAACTTTTCTTAACTTCATTGATACAATTTAAAATTGAACTAGAACTTTTTATCTTCCGTTAAAATAATCATAATTATGTTATTAATTTTTATATCTAACAACTAAAAGTTAATAATTGAACTTAAAATTTCTTTATTTCTTTATGAAATAAATAACTGAAGTGGAAGATTTTTTTTTTCTCTGGAGAAATTAGAATTGAAGTATGTTGTTTGGTAAAGTTCAGTAAAGAACTTGAACTTTCCTTAACTTCATTGAGGAAATTTTAAATTGAACTAGAACTTTTTATCTTCCGTGAAAATATTCACAAGTATAGTATTACTTTTTCTATCTTCAACCGAAAAATTTAGAATTGAACTTTAAATTTCTTTATGTTTTTGTGAAATAAATAACTGAAGTGGAAGATTTTTGTTTTCTCTGGGGAAATAAGAAATGAAGAGTGTTCTTTGGTAAATTTCAGAAGAAAACTTGAACTTTTCTTAACTTCGCTTAGAAAATTTTAAATTGAACTAGAAATTTTTATTTTCTTGGAAAATATTCACACGTATGTTATTACTTTTTCTATCTTCCACCAAAAAATTAGAATTGAACTTTAAATTTCTTTGTGTCTTTTGTGAAATAAAGAACTGAAGTGGAAGATTTTTATTTTCTCTGGTGAAATTAGAAATTAATTGTGTTCTTTAGTAAAATTCAGTAAAGAACATGAACTTTTCTTCACTTCGTTGAGAAAATTTAAAATTGAATTAGAACTTTTTATCTTCCGTGAAAATAATTACAACTATGGTATTACTTTTTCTATCTCCCACCGAAAAATTTAGAATAGAACTTTAAATTTCTTTATGTCTTTGTGAAATAAAGAACTGAAGTGGACGATTTTTGTTTTCTCTGGAGAAATTAGAATTGAAGTGTGTTCTTTGGTAAAGTTCAGAAGAGAACTTGAACTTTCCTTAACTTCGTTGAGAAAATTTTAAATTGAACTAGAACTTTTTATCTTCAGTGAAAATATTCAAAAGTATGGTATTACTTTTTCTATCTTCCACCGAACAATTTGAATTGAAATTTAAATTTCTTTATGTCTTTGTGAAATAAAGAACTGAAGTGGAAGATTTTGGTTTTCTCTGGAGAAATTAGAATTGATGTGTGTTCTTTGGTAAAGTTCAGAAGAGAACTTGAACTTTTTTTTACTTCGTTGAGAAAATTTAAAATTGAACTAGAACTTTTTATCTTCCAGGAAAACATTCACAAGTATGCTATTACTTTTTCTATCTTCCACCGAAAAATTAGAATTGAACTTTAAATTTCTTTATGTCTTTGTGAAATAAAGAACTGAAGTGGAAGATTTTTATTTTCTCTGGAGAAATGAGAATTGAAGTGTGTTCTTTGCTAAAATTCCGAAGAGAACTTGAACTTTTTTATCTTCTGTGAAAAATTTGGAACAGTATTTAAATTTTTCATCTCTTCGAGAGAGATCTGAACTAAAGTGGAAAATTTTTATATTATTTTGAAAAAAATAGAAATGATCAATGACTAATTTCTTTTTCATTGAGAAAATTCAGCAGAGAACTTGAACTTTCCTTGACTTCGTTGAGAAAATTTTAAATTGAACTAGAACTTTTTATCTTCCGTGAAAATATTCACAAGTATGGTATTACTTTTTCCATCTTCCACCGAAAAATTAGAATTGAACTTTAAATTTCTTTATTTCTTTGTGAAATAATGAAGTAAAGTGGAAGATTTTTGTTTTCTCTGGAGAAATTAGAATTGAAGTGTGTTCTTTGGTAAAATTCAGAAGAGAACTTGAATATTCACGATCAAAGTATAACTTTTCCAATATTCTATGAAAAATTTGGAACAGAACTTTAAATTTTTTTCATATCTATGTGAAAAGTCGGAACTGAATTTAAGAAAATTTAGAATTGAAGTGAAACTTTTTATCTTCATAAAAAATAATCACTAACATAGTATAACTTTTCCTATCTTCTACAGAAAATCTTAGAACAGAACTTTAAATTTTTTATGTCTTGGTGAACTTAAAACTGAAGTGGAAGCTTTTTATCTTCTCTGGAGAAATTAGAATTGAAGTGGGTTTGTTGGTAAAATTCAGAAGAGAACTTGATCTTTTCTATCTTCTAATAAAAATTTGGAATAGTATTTTAAATTTTTCATCTCTTTGAGAAAAATCTGAAGTGAAGTGGAAAATTTTTATATTATTTTGTGGAAATAGAATTGATCAATAACTTATTTCATTTTCAATGAGAAAATTCAGAATCGAAGTTGAACTTTTGTTCTTCCGAGAAAATATATTTAACATAAATTTAAATTTTTTCATCTCTTTGAGAAAGGTCGGAACTGAATTTAAGAAAATTTACAATTAAAGTGAAACTTTTTATCTTCATAGAAAATAATCACAAACAAAGTATAACTATTTCCTATCTTATAGGGAAAAATTTAGAACTGAACTTTAAATTTTTTAATGTCTTGGTAAAGTTAAAAATGAAGTGGAAGCTTTTTATTTCCTCTGGAGAAATTAGAATTGTATAGTGTTATTTGGTAAAATTCAGATTAGAACTTGATCTTTTCTATCTTCTAAGAAAAATTTGGAACAATATTCTAAATTTCTTCATCTCTTTGAGAAAATTCTGAATTGAAGTGGTAAATTTTATATTATTTTGGGAAAATAGAATTGAACAATAACTTATTTCATTTTCATTGAGAAAATTAAGAATGGAAGTGGAACTTTTCTTCTTCCGGGGAAATATATTGAATAGAACTTTAAATTTTTTCATCTCTTTGAGACTGGTCAGAACTGAATTTAATAAAATTTAGAATTAAAGTGAAATTTTTTATCTTCATAGAAAATAATCACAATCATAGTATAGCTTTTCCTATCTTCTACGGAAAAATTTAGAAGTGAACTTTAAATTTTTTATGTCTTGGGACTTTTTTTGTTCCGGGGAAAATATTTGGAATATAACTTTAAATTTGACTCTTTGAGATAGGTCTGAATTTTATTTAAGAAAATTTAGAATTAAAGTGAAACTTTTTATCTCCATGGAAAATAATCACTATCATAGTATAACTTTTCCTATCTTCTACGTAAAAATTTAGAAGTGAACTTTAAATTCTTTATGTCTTTGTGAAATAAAGAACTTAAGTGCAAGATTTTTATTTTCTCTGGTGAAATTAGAATTGAATTGTGTTCTTTGGTAAAATTCAGAAGAGATCTTGAACTTTTCTATCTTCTATGAAACATTGAGCCTGCTAGTAGTATCATTATCTCTAAAATTATTTTTCTTACATCTCTGACCTTTTTAATAGATATTCTGAACGTTGGAAGTTCTAGCTTACCCTAAAAATAGTGAACACTTAACAAAATAATGTATAAGATATTTTTAATGAAATAAGAACATGTAAAATATTGATATAAAAATATGTTAAATACATTATTATACATTATTAGTACACTTGCGCTTCACTTTCCGTCAATTCATCTTTATATTCATTGATGATATTGTCTGCTAATGTCCTTTTTATTCTGCCTGCGATTTCACTGTCTATTCTCACATTATTTTTGCATAAATAGCAGTTCTGGCAGGTTGACATGATATGATTTATTACACTAGTGCAGCAGTAGGCCTTTCCTTTCTTCATTGATTTCATTTGAAAAGTAATACAAGAACGATGGGAATAGGATCTATCAATAAGTATCGTGCTACCAGAACCATAAGGTAGAAGTTGTCCCCGATCATCGACAATTATTTTTAGGTTGGCATTCTCCTTTAGCACTATCATCTCTGGTGCTCTCACTCTCGCATATCCACCTTGAGCAATTTTGAATGATTTCGATAGTCCAAAGAAATCTAACTTCTCGCTGTCATGACAACGCATGCATACATTTCCAATAGTGTTACCGCTTGCACTCGTTTCTTAGTTCAGGTATTTCTCCTTGTCAGCGTTCAACACGACAATGATTTTTTCATGTGCACATACTTTCGTTGAATAATTCATCTTCACTTTTTACAGATATGAATTGTGTGTTGATCCTTCCACTGCGTAAAAAATACTGATTTAATGCATGCAATAAACTCGGTAGTGTCGATAACCTGCCATAGAGTACCAGTGGAAAAGCCGCGTCGTGTCCATGAACAAGCACAGAGTACGATTGGTAGAGCCGTAAGCATATTTCATGTCATTTTAAGATACGTAAAAAAGTTAGAAAAATATCATGTTAAAAAATTCAAGAAAGTATTTATGAATTGGGGAGGGGACTCTTTGAGGCTGGAAAATGGGTTTAGAAATGACATTATGAATGGAACTTGTTCAGAAAAGATATAATAAACCCATAAAAATGTATAAAACATGGGCGAGGGGCCTCTTGGGGGGGCCCAGGGAGGGGGGTGGGTGGCCCGGGGGGGGGGCAGGGGGCCCTGTGGGAGCCCGGGGGACCTGTGAAGCCCAGGGGCGGGTCGGGGGGGTTCTGAGGAGGAAGTTTGGGGGAGAAAATTTCGAAATGTTTACTTTTTAGTTAACTTTTTTGTGCGGCGCATCCCTGCGGCGCATCCTGCGGTACGGTCCTGCGGTGCCTCCCTGCGGCGCATCCCCCGTGGCACGTTCCGGACCCAAAGTGAATCCCTGCGGCACATCCTGCGGCGCTGTCCTGGTCCACGGCGCATCCCGGCGGCGCTTCTATGGCCCGGGGGACCTTTGGGGACCGGGGGAGGGCCTTTGGGGCACGGGGGGGCCTTTGGGAGTCTGGGGGACACTTGCGGCCCGATTGGTCCTTTGGGCGCGGTTTGGCCCGTTGGGGGCGGGGGCCGGGCGTGTGGGGGCCGGGGGGGCCATTTGGGGGCCGGGGGGACATTTGGGGACCGGTGTAGGGCCTTTGGGACCCCGTTGGTCCTTTGGGAGCTGGTTGGGCCTTTGGGGGGCCGGGGGTTGGCCTTTGGGGGTCTGGGTGGGCCTTGGGGGGCGCCGGGGGCTGTTTGGGCGCTTGGGGGACCTTTGAGGACCGGGGGGAGGGCCTTTGGGGTCCGGGGTTCCCTTTGGGGGTCCGGGGGCCCTTCGAGGACCAGAAGAGGGCCTTTGAGGGTATGAGGAGGGCGTTTGGGGGGGGGGGGCTCTTTGGTTGTTTGGGGGACCTTTGAGTACCGGGGGCTTCCTTGGGGGTGGGGGGGGGGGATCGGAACCCTTTGGGGTTGGGGTAGAGGACCTCACAACACAGTTCAAATGGAACTTGTGTATTATAACGACCACAGAGTTTCACCCTCAAATTCTCTTCTAAAACCTTTCCTAAAATCTTCTTTCAAAATGTCTCTAACTGTTTCGCCGAAATAATCCCATAAAATGGATAAAACGGTTTCGCCCAAATAATCTCTAAACGTAATTTCAGCGTGTTCCTTTTGTTTTGCATCTCTGCGCTAACGCATTTCAAATTTCTATGAAACCCTTTCCTACGTTAATCTCTTCATCTCATAAATTTTCCTAGCTAAACTATTAGGGTTTCGTTAGAATATCAATTTATCTCTCCGACTTAAAGCTCCGTGAAGCCGTATTTAAAAATAGAATTTCTATCTCTTTAGACTCCCGCATAATTCCAAGATAACAAGTGATGCCATTTATAATTCCTGACATTAAAGATCGATGAAGCCCTATTTAAAAATAGAATATTAATTTTTCTCTCTGACCTAAAGAACGTTTATCCCTCAGGCCTAAGATTAAAGAAGCCATAGTGTTTCTTAATTCTCCCCTTCGTGAATCAATAATTTCTCCTAGCGATTATGTAAGTCAAGTTCTCAGGCCAAGCTAGCCAAACAATCTCATAGGATTCGCGTCGAGCATGTCCATTCTCACTGACAACAAACAGACATAAAACAGGAACATAAATTGCTGTTATCATCCTTAAATGTGACAAAATTCCTTTTTTTCTATTCTTACTTACAAAAACCAAAAAAACATACATAAATGTGAAAAAGTTTCAGTTATTCAAATTCTCACAGACAAAAACCTTAAAACATTCATAATTTGATGTTGACAGCCTAGAAAAACATAAAATAAATCCACCAGCACACATAACCATCAATGAAAACAACAATAAATGTGACAAAATTCTTGTTTTTTCAAGTGATAAAATTCCTGTTTTTTCATTCTCACTGAGAAAGCCATAAACCACGTGGTGGGGTCACGAGTAACACCCCCCTCTCTACTAATGTGCCTCTGTGAAAGTGAAAAACAAGACCAAAGGTTCTATGACTGTGGGGGGAGTGTCCTCTTCAAAAATATAATTTCCGTCTGAAAATCAACTACGTTGAACAAATTGGCTATCTCAAAATTTTAGGTATTTTAGATGTTTTCAGGTATTCTCAAAATGGTAGGCGTAGAAGGGGTGTTAGTTGCCTTCCAATCACTTTCAATTATTAAAAAGAGCAGAAGCCACTCCAATTTCCAATCGAATGAGCCCTTTTCGAAGTTTCTACGACAACTCCCTCGATACAAAGTGCCCTGGCCTAAAACCAAAAAAAAAAAAAAAAAAAAAAAATACATTGTGCCAACATCGTTCTTTACTTAGGCAGCGTGTTGCGCTGCCTATGATCAAAAAAGATTGAAGGGCAACTTGCACACCCTTTTTTTCCCAAAGTTACCTGATAAAAATTTCGAGATAGCCATTTTGTTCAGTATAGTTAAAAGATCGAATAACTATGTCTTTAGGGGGTAAAAAGACTCACCGACAGTCCATGGAGGGTCAAGCTATGAAATTTGCTTATTTTTTATGAATAATAATAATAATAATAATAATTTATTTTTTAACCCGCTAAGGTAACAAAAGCGGAGTATAAATAAAAGAAAAGAAAAAATACATACAAATCGACTAAATACACAGTAAATACACTAAATCAATGAAGGAGGCGTACAAACCCATGATGAGCTGGGAGAGCCTTCACTGTCTGGGGGAGTTTGTCAGCAAGCTCAACTAGCTTTTCAATTATATCTGGAAGCCCAAAAACTGAGACAAGGTTACGGTTCCGGTACCACGGAGGCAAATACAGTAGAAAACGCGAGAACCGAAAATAATAAGAACGTAATGACCGGGTATTTTTTCGCCCAAGAATGGGATAAACACCAGAAAGGAACAAAATTGAATGATCAGTAAAAACAGAATACAATTTAGCAAGGGTCTTCCTACTGTATTTCCCCCGATTGACAACAATTTTGGAGTAAGATACTTGGATCTTTTTCTTACAATTCGCCACGGCTTGTTCTCGGAGAGATTTAAGATTTTTAGCAATGTTTATACCCAACCATCGAAAAGAAGAGACACATGGGACAGAAAAAGAAGCGCAATCTAAAGGCGAGTTACAATTACTATTAAACGAAAGATATTCACATTTAGAAAAATTCAGTGATAGACCAATCTTACTAAGGTTTGTTGCAACTGTAGATACAGAAACAGAAAGACCTTTTCTAGTCCTACTAATTAGAAGTATATCATCAGCATACGCTATGTAAGAAAGATTAATCGCTTGAAAAATACAAGTGGTTGGGATAGAAGATAAAACAGAAGAAATGCAAAGTTTAAAGATAGAAGGGGAAAGGACAGCACCTTGTCTGACACCACGCCGAACCGGAATTTTAGAATCGGAAATAACCCCCTCAACTTTTATTCGTAGAAAAGAATTGGCATACCAATAACGAAGGAGAGAAACCAGAGAAAGATTAATGCCGTGACTAAAAAGGGAAAACAGAGCTTGTGAGTGGACGACGCTATCAAAAGCCTTGGAAAGGTCCAAGGCGCAAAGATGGAGTTCATATCCCTTTTTAGTCGCATCGATAAGAAGATTAATTAGAACTCGATGGGCTTGCTGGCACCCTACCCCAGACGAAAAACCAAGCTGATTTTCGCCAAAATGTGCACTCGATATGTACGGAAGAAGAACATATTCAAAAACTTTACTGAGATTGCATGACACAGTTATTGGCCGATACGACGAGCAATCGCTAGGAGGTTTCCCTCTTTTGAGAATTGATGTTACAGACCCACATAGGAAGCTATCCGGTACCGCAGACGCACACAAGCACATTTGGAAAAGCAACTGCAGGTGTTGAAAAAGAAGTGGGCAATCAACTTTTAAATGGTTGGCAGAAATGCCATCACAATCGAGGGAATTTGATTTCAACCTTTTTACTGCCTGCTGAACCACAGAGAGCTCGACAGGCAAAATCTGAGTTTGGCTCAGCGATACGGGAAGTGCGGCACTGAGAAGTTTCGAAAAAACCGAATGGACATGATAATTCACTGAACTAAAAACTTTACTGTAATAACTATGCCATGCACCGGCACTAATCGGGCTTGTAGCAAAAGAATCATCAAGTTTTTCAGAATTAATTACCTTTTGCCAATCAGATTTACTTAACGGGAAATTCGATATTTTTGATTTAGTCGAGCGCAGGTAATTTTTATATTCTAATTTTGTCTTTTGCTTTATTTGATGAATAACCCCTTCAGACGGACGACCACAAGAAACCCAAATCCGCAACCAAAACTTTGCTTTATTTTTAATCGATTTCAATTCAGGATCCCACGACCACTCCGGCTTACGCGTGTTTCGCCTGACTCGCTCCTGTGGTACAGCGGTCAATTCAGCTGTTTTAAGGCAAGATACTAATTTTAGATAATAATCATTTAGAGTATTTTTATCATTTGAAGACTTACAACTAAGCTGTAGAAGGTGGAAAGGAACTTGAATTGTAGCAAGTAGCATAGCTAGCGTAGAAATATACAGCGATAAATTTATCTTATTCCAATTTCGACGGAAAACCCATCTTCGTCCTGCTTGTAAAGCATTACGATTAGTACAAATCGGTATTTGAAAAACAAACGAAATCGGTAGGTGATCTAAATCGCAATGATCTTCATGAACAATTACAGTAGAAACGGGTAGGCCCGGAGAACAAACAACATGATCAATATTACTTTGACTACCGGAATGATGAAGATAAGAATATATACAAGTTTTTTCAACCAGCTTAAACTGCGGCAGCGAATCAAATATCAAATCCGAGCGAATATTCGATGACAGCAGGTCAGCGTTAAAGTCTCCAGCGATCAAAAAACGATAACCTTGATTTGAGACGGATTCCAAAAGTTTCTGTAATACACTGCAAGTCTTAGCGAATCTGTTAAGAGACTGAACCGATTTTCTGTCACAAGGCAAGTAAACATTTACGATCACTAAATCGTTAATCCGCACGGCCAAAATGTTAGGATCACTGTGAAAAAGCACAGGCGAGTAGCAAGCAACACTATTGCGGTTCAGTATACAAGCAAGCCCACCCGACGGCCGTCCGAAAGTAGTTCGTGCCGCCGATACGAAAACGACGTGATTAGCACTTCTTTTTAGCAGGTTTGTATTAGCCGACGATAATAAGTGTTCTTGCAAACAGACAATGTCATAGTTACATGCAAGTTCGTCAATAACATGCTCTTTTCTTCTGGTACCATTTATGTTGTACGAGACAGCTGAAAGGGACTGCATCATTTTCGGGCACTACTCGAAACGCGAGACTTGAGCACTGGACATTTCAAACTAAAGGATGTATGATCACCGTTGCAGTTTGCACATTTGGGGCTATTTTGGCAAGGCGTTTCCTTAGTGGCAGTATGATTACCGGCACAACGAGCACATTTATCAACAGGACTGGTGCAATCCTTCATCATGTGATCTGGGGATCGGCATTTGAAGCAGCAACGGGGTACACTGATGAAATCGTACACACGGAATATTTCGTAACCTATTTTCAGGCCGTTCTTGATGGCATTGCCTTTTGCGAATGTATCCGAAAACTCTAGCTTAATTGTTTGTGAAGAGCCGAAACGAGTGGCTTCAGTCACACCAGGGTACGAATTTAGTCCAGCAATGTCAAAATCCTCAGGGATACCTCTAGCAATCCCAAGGTGACGCTTAAGCACAGTTTTAGTGGTAGCACCCGATGCGGCTGCACTAATCGAATTGCAGAAATCCGAAATAACAGATTTCTCAATGTTGACATACAACTTGTCACCTCGTGGGCGGACACTGGAAACTGACTCGTGACCTGACAATTGGTCTAAGAATTCCTTTCGACTTTTGGGGTTGCAAACTGTTTGCGGAAGGTTTGAAACAATCACTGTAGCATGGCTACTCGATAGTGAAGAAGCAGCATCCCCAGGCTGGGGTAGCGGTGGAAAATTGGCTGAATAAGACTCGAACTGATTGGATATAGTTTTTAGATGCAAGTTCAGTTCATTGACTTTCGAGAGCAAAGCCGAGTAAGCCGAAGCCGGGATAACAGGCACTTCCGAAGGGCTTCGAATGACGAAAGTCGGAATTGTAAAACAATCTGAATCACCTTTCCTCAGCATTTCCAAGATATCACCAAGGTGACTAGATGGTGCCTTCGTTCCGGTTCGCTTCTGAAATGGCGCATCAGGATCCAGCTTCAAGCCCAGCCATTTCTTTGCGATCACAATCACTTCGCAATCAAAAAACTCCGCTCCAAATCTTTTGATAGTCTCATCATCTATTCCCTCCTCCTTGTTTCGCTGAACGAAATTCAACACGGGCGAATAATGCAAATTCTCACTCTGTTCAAACATCATGACGTAACAAGCTCTATGCACAGCAGCATGGGATATTGCGCGCACGACTGACGAATTCTGCTTTGTTTGCACAGACAAACGCCTCTGAGACTTCAAATGCCTCCGTCCACACAATACTAGGAACAAGGGAAGTGTCGGGACCCACTCACCAATTCCCCGCAATTTAAGGGTAACTAAATACCGGCAGGTACATACGGCGCTTGCGGCAGGAACCCTCCCTCTTCTGCTTGTTGTCTAGTATATGTTATCAATCAATATTCTGTTTCGGAAACTACTTTAGAATTTTGGCTTATATTCAGTCAGTACAGTAGGTGGCAACACTGCTCTAAAAATTCGGGCGCACTTTCCACAGCGCAACAATCAAGCTCTGGCAACGCAGCTAGATCTAGAATTCATTTCGGCCATACCGCTGCTGTCCATAAATAATACAATCCTCTAGGGTAATTAAATGTTTCTGTCTGAGTCTCTGTACTTATTAAATCACTAATTCTCAAGGGAATTTATAATCAGTAAAAAATGTCAATAGCCAGAGAATAAATAATCCGATTATAAATGTCTGTAGGGAAACACACAGGTTGAAATCTTACTTTATTTAAAAGATTTGTATCCAAAAACAAGGTGTTTACACGACGAACTCTCAATACTACAGAATAGTATTCGTTATTGGGAATTATACAGACATTTTTTTGGGGGGGGGGGGGGTTGTGCTTGGGGTTGATTTCAATAGGTAGAATCGTTCTTGGGGAGAAATTTGGGGGGGGGGTAGAATTTACAGGGGAAATTTTACACTGGGGGATTTGACAAAATTTCTATACGAAATTCTTTTTAACTGTCTTACATTATCTTTTCCAACTCCATTTTGCGCATGGAGATGTTACACGGGAATTATCCAGGGGTTATTTTCCGCGTGTTTTGATTTTCTGGGGAAAATTTTCACAGAAGGTGGCATTTCTGGAGTAAGCGAAAAACCGATTAGAGATTAAAGTTTGTTTTCAAATGAAAATATGCTAAGAAGAATTTTTCAGACTGAATCGTCTGCAAGAAATTTTACAGGGAAGGGGATTCTCAGCAAGGATGGAACTGCCTGGAGAGAATTTGAAGGAGGGGGAGGGGGGTACACTTTACTTCGAATGCAATTTCCACGGTGGGGTCTCCCGTAAGGGAGGGGGTATATTTCATGAAAGATGAGCCGGATTTACTGGCATTATTTGAAAAACGATCAGAAATCTAAAGAAACAAATTTTTTTAACTGAAAGTAAGGAGAGAAATATTAAAGCTCAAAATGATCAGAAATTATTCCGTATGTGAAGGGTTGCCCCCTCCTCAATGCATTGCTCCTTACACTAAAGCTGTTAGCCCTTACAAAAAAGCTTCCTGTTCTAATTAAACTGTATGTCAGTAGCCGTTCTTAAAAAACTGGGAGAAACAGTCAAACTTTAGTGTAAAGAGCAAGATAGTTAGGAGGGGCAACCCTTCATTTACTGAGTAATATCTGTTTGTCTTGAGCTTTAATTTTTCTCCTTATTATCAGTTTAAAAAAAAATTGTTTTTTATTTATCTAGTTATAACCGATACGATAGTCCTTCCTAAAACTGCCCATAATTTGACATTGTATTATGTTATAACATGGTATTATGATAATATCAAGACACATATATATACTATTGTAAATCAAATACTAGCAAGATCAATACTAGTTCAATATTTCTCTTATTTATAGATCAAACGTGTTACAACATAATGGCAGAAGTGATAGATATCGATCAGGAATATGAGGACGGTGATAAAGACTCGAACGATAGTGAACCCTCCAACAAAAAACCGAGGATCACAAAGAAAAGGGAAGACCAAAGATACAAGACTGAGTGGGAAAGAGAATCTAACTTTAATGAATTAACTTTAATTTACAGACCGGTCAAAACAGTGGATATTTAGTTCACTGTCTTTACTGCAAAAAGGATTTCTTTTGTAAAAAAAAGGGAAACACGACGCAAAAAGGCACAAACAGACCAAAGCTCACGAAGAAAATAAAAAGCGTGGGTAATTTCGTCTTCTAAGACCATGCTATTGAGTCTTCATTATTTTGGTGGTTCAAACATCGAAAGAGCGGCCACTATTGAAGCGAAGCTAGTGACATTTCTCGTGAGCACGATCTACCCTATTCGCTTTCTGAAGACTTGCTGAAACTTTTGAAAAGTATGCGAAGCCCAGATCTTCTAAGCCAGACCACTCTTGGTAGAACTAAAGCAACTAATATTGCTCGACAAGCGTTGGCCCCTCATTTTCATGAAAAGTTTCTTGAAAACCTGAAAACGAATCTTTTCTCCGTAGTAATTGACGAGACCACAGATTCCTCTGTAGCCAAACAACTTGCTGTTTGTGTCAGCTTTTGTGACAAAGCAATGAATGTGCAGGTAGATTGGCTCGCTCTTGTTGAATGCAGTGACGGATCAGCGTCTGGTCTATTCAACCAGCTAGTGAAGGTGATGAATGATGTCAAGAAGGCGGGTGTTCCTCTCCAAAACTTGGTCGGATTCTGCTCTGACACAACGAATGCTATGAGGGGGATAAACCGCTCAGTCAAAACACTTGTTGAAGGGAAATATCCCTGGGTTACAGTTATGAGGTGTAGCTGCAATCTGTGTGCTCTTGTTGCAAGTCATGCTTGCAAAAAGCTTTCCAAGAGCCTCGAAGATCTATGTTGGACTGTGTGCAATCACTTCAGGCACAGTGCAAAACGCCAAGATGCATATAGGAAGGAATTTCAAGTCTTTACTCAAGTGGAACAGCACATATTCCTTGATTTGGCTCCAACACGCTGGTTGTCGTTTCAAAACTGTGCACGCAGTATTCTCGAACAGTGGGATACTCTTACGTTGTACTGGGACTCGTTGGTACTTGATGATCTCTCGCATGCTAATGATCATGTAAGAATGACACTAAACAACCCCTACTCGAGGGTTATGATGTTTTTTGTCGAGTACGTGTTGGGAGAGCTGAATGATTTCAACACCATCTTCCAGTCTGAAAAACTCCTATTTCACCTCTTGAAAACCCAGGTGGAAAAACTTCTTTGGACATTAGTCATGAACTTTATGAAACGTTCATTGTTAGAACAATCAACCCTTTTGACATCAATCCGCATGACGAAGTGAACTATCTTCCCGACGAAAATGCCTATATCGGCTACAAAGGTTGCAATTTCCTTGCGGGGCTCGAAACGAGAGATGTTACCAGTGGCCGTTTTGTTGCGGAAAGTCTCCGAATTTTTCGCTCCGCGAGGAATTTCTACGTCAAAGCTGTTCAACAAATCCTTGACCGTTTTCCATTCTCTGAAAATTTCTACGACCTGGTACTTTTGCTTACCCCAAGCTCTAGTTATGAACTGCAAGTTCCCAGTCTTTGTCAGTTCTTCGACTACTACGATTCTGCGCTTTGGAATAAAGGAAAGCTAGAGCAGGAATGGCGGTCTATACCGAGTGTAGCTCTACCTAGTACTGTCGATCTCCCTGACGTAGATGACATGGACATTGTCGTTTACTGGCGCCACATCTTGATAACGAAGTCACCAAATGGTAGTCGGATGTTCCCAAATGTAGGGAAAATGGTTCAATACTTTTTCTCACTTCTTTTCTCAAACGTTATTGCCGAACGTCTCTTCCATTTGGTCAAGGAAGCAAAAATCGATAAGTAAAACTGGCTGAGTGCATCGGCTCTTTTGGTAACACTGAAAACCAGTTGTGGTCTTACGTGCACTTTTAAAGGAGGGCTTGTCTCGGGCAAGTCAGTGCTAGAGCTAGAACCTGGACTAGTCAAGCGTGTACTCAAAGTGAAGGCTAGTGCCTCTTCTCGTGACTGTAACGTTTTGAACCAAAGCATTGTGTATGGTATTGCCAAAGATATTGTTTGTGACACACGTGAACAGTCTGATTCCGATTAATCTTGTCTGTTTGTCTTCTGAAATTAATCTTGTCTGTTTGTCTTGTATTATTTATCTGAATGTTCCTTCTTGAAGCTTTTGAAATTGATTTTCATTAAACATTAATCGAAAAAGGCTGAGATACGAGAATCTAGTTACCCATCGATTACTCTATTGGATGGGCTTGTAGGCCCAAGGGAAAATCGCTTTTAATTTCTTCACTATTCACTTCACATTTATACGATTTTCCCACCGTGGACTTACCCTGATGTGGTACCTCTGCACTTTTACTTCTGTTGCGTGCTTGACGAAAACGATGAACGACAACTGTGTGTTCACGGACTGAGCTGACCATACTTACCTTTGACCGCTGAAAAGAAGGATAGACAGCACATGTTTTCTCAAATTTATGACAGATCTTCACCAAACTTCACTTGACACAGAATCGACATTCATATTAAAGCGAGATTTTTCACCCATTCTCTCTCGAAAATACAAAACACAGCTTTACCGAGAATTTCGGGCATGCCGCGGTTTTTATCACATTTTGGTTCAAGGATGCCGCGGAAATGCCGCTTTTTGACGAGGCCGGCGCCTCGGAACGGTGCTGTTCGAGTGGCAACACTGCATAGTGCCCCCATCCCTGCTGAATCTGATAAACCCCAGCCGTCCTTAGAATATATCACCCTCAAACTCCTTATTCAAATCGTTTGCTAGATAAAACGGGTGTTTCTGGTACTCATAAGTAGTAAACATAAGAATAATAAATCACCTTATCATTTCCCAGTTTGTTATTTAGTAACGCAGAAAGCCTTAATTTTGAAAAACTTGTTGAGCGTGAAATTACGGCGAATAACCTAGCATCAGATTTAATTTGTATAACCGAGGTTCAGTCCCAAAACCTAGATACTCTGGAAATGACTTATTTTAATCAGTTTGTTAAACTTTGCCCACATGATAATTATCTTGGTAAAAAGGGTGGAGGGGTAATGATTTCTTGTCGTGATAATTTGTCGCAAAGGGAAGTAAAAGTTCCAGGAATAAATGGCTATGATGAAATTATTTGGATTAAATTTAAACCAAAAGTTCCACCATGCAATTATAGGCAAATCATTGTTGGTTGTTTTCATTATTCACCTGGCCAAAAATCAGAGCAGCATAAAGATTTCTTGGAAAAACTTCATGCATCGCTTGACTACCTCCAATCTAAACACCCAAATTTTAGGATCCTACTTACCGGTGACGGAAATGAACCAAGAACTAGTCATCTTTGTCGGGAAGCTAATTAAAACAAATTGTTAATATCCCAACAACAAAAGGTGGTACTACCCTTGACATTATTTGTACAAACATGCATGAATTCTACCAAAGACCCGATTCCCTCCCCCCACTTGGTGCCAGTTACCATTTTATGCTTTCGCTAAATCCAATAGAAGATCATATTCGCAAGTATAAATTTGACGAATTTAAGTATTGACAAATTACTGATAGTGGTCTGCTCAATTTTGGAACATGGCTTTCAGAAGAGCAATGGGAAGATGTATTCGCTGCTGACGAATCGAAAAAGAAAGCCAAACTTTTCCTCGAAAAGCTTATCCATAATTATTTACTCCATTTTCCCGAAATGAAAAAGAAGTGATTCTTAATAAGTAGCTATACAAAAGTAATCTAATCAAAAACATAATTTAACCAAAATTAATACTGTTATACGAAGGAAGAACTGAAGAAGCTAACCTACTAAGAAAATTTATAAAAAAGCAGATTCGGAAAGCTTCAGCCCAGTATTACCGTAATAGAGTAAGTGAACTCTTTAAAGCACAACCAAAGCCGTGGTATAATACAGTCAAGAAAATTAGTGGTAAAACAGTCAAAAACGTTGACTTTAACTACAACTAATTCCCTAAATACACACCTTGCTGCTGTTGTACAAACATTCCCTCATCTCTCATGTAATATTCACTGCCCCCCCAGCACCAGACCAGGTTATCCCTGTAGTACAACCTGTTGATGTTAAGGTGAAAATATAAAAATTACAAAGAAGTTAAATATGTCCCCTTGGTACTCCTATTGATCTAGTAAAAGTGTTTCCTGGCAAGTTACCAAAACTGTTATTAAATATTTTTAACACAATAACTAGAAGTGATTCATTCTCTAAGTGTTGGAAAAAAGGATACATCACACCCATACAGATGAAAGGTGTTAGTTTGGATTTTTATGGAGTCTGACCAATTACCTTAACACCAATATTCTCTTAACTGTGTATGAGAGCTTCGCAGCAGATTGGCTTAAAAGATGATCCTTGAACTTATAGATGAACAACAAGTCAGAAATATGAAAGGTTTATCAACGACACAATTACCTGGTCAGTCTCCTCGATACTGCATTTAAACTACTTGATAAGCCAGATACCTGGCTGAATCTCCTTTTAATTGACCTCCAAAAGGCTTTTGATCTTGTTAGTCATAATGTTTAATTGAAAAATTGCTGAGCGAATTTAAAGTACCTCATTTTCTAGTCAATATTATAGCATCTTTTCTGTCAAATAGGAGTCAAGTTATTAAGTATAAAATGTTTATTCTGATTCACTCCCTATTTCTTTTGGAGTTCCGCAAGGTACGCTTTTAGGTCCTTTACTATTTTTGGTAATGATTAACAATCTAGGTTTTTTATAATTAAGGTATTACGTCGAAAATGCGTCGTGACCAATCAAGTATATAAATATAAATTCAACAGCATACCTGGCTGAATCTCCTTTTAATTGACCTCTTATAGGCTTTTGATCTTGTTAGTCATAATGTTTTAGTTGAAAAATTGCCGAGCTAATTTAAATTACCACATTTTACAATTAGTATTACTGTATCTTTTTAGTCAAATAGGAGTCAAGTTATCAAACAGTTCGTGGTAACGAACTGTAAGTAAGGAGCGACCCGGTTCAATGGTAACCGAAACTCTAGAAAACGGTATTTTTATGCAAATATATACACCAAAAGCATCTTATTTTAATGATGATTTCAAATATATAATTTTCATCGTATTTATTTTGACCACTTAAAAGGTAAGCGCCTGAAAAAATGTGGCGGACTTTCGAAAAAGGGGGGACAGACCCCCTAAAATCTTTAAAACCTTAGTGAAAATCACACCATCATATTCAGCGTATCAGAAAACCCTACTGTAGAGGTTTCAAGCTCTTATCTCTAAAAATGTGGAATTTTGCATTTTTTGCCAGAAGAAAGATCACGGGTGCGTGTTTATTTTTTTTATTTTTTTTTTTTCCAGGGGTGATCGTATTTACCCAGAGGTCCTAGAATATCGTGGGAGGGCTCATTCGCACGGAAATTAAAATTTCTAGTGCTCTTTTTAAGTGACAAAAAAAAAAATGGAGGGCAACTAGGCCCCCTCCCACGCTCATTTTTTTCCAAAGTCACCCGATCAAAATTTTAAGATACCCATTTTGTTCAGAATGTTCGAAAATATTATAAGTATGTCTTTTAGGATGACTTAATACCCCAAAGGTCCCGGAGGGAGGGCTGAAAGCTATGAACTTTACCCAATTTTAACATATGGTATTGGTTATTGCGAAGTATACAGACGTTTTCAGGGGAGATTTTTTCTGGGAGTGGGGGGGATGTGGGAGGATATGTCCATGAAGGAAGCTTTCATGGGGGAAGGGACGTTGCTATGAAGGGGACGCCCGACTTCCCAGCATTATTTAAAAAAAGATCAGAAATTAAATATAAAAAAAACAAGCTTTTCAACTGCAACAGCCGCAACATCAAAACTTTAAACGAACAGAAAATATTACATATATGATTGGGTTCACCCCCTAGTCAATACCTCGCTCTTTAAGCCAAAGATTTTTTAGTACTTTCATAAGAGCTATTTATTCTAATTAACGGCCTTTTTGATTAAGCGGTCATTTTTAAAGAATTGGAACAAAATTTGAACTTTAGCTTAAAAAGAAAGGTATTGACTAGGGGGCGAGCCCCCTAATATACGTATTAAAAATATATGAATATAGAAGGTCGTTACGTAAGTTAATTCGTAAGTTAAGTATATTTATTACTAATAAAAACGTTCGTAAATAAAATTAAACAAGTTTCGAGAAAGCCATTTAACCAAATAAAAGTAAATTAATATGCACATTTTGTTTTAATTATTCATGTACGGTGAGCCAATATCAAAACCTGCATTTATTCAAAAACTTTCAAAAATTAAATAAAAAAAACAAGTTTTTTTTTAACTGAAACTAAGAAACGACGTTAAAACTTAAAACGAACAGAAATTATTCCTTATATGAAAGGGGCTGTCTCCTCCTTAACGCCTCGCTCTTTACGCTAAGGTTTGACTTTCTCACAACTCTATCAAACAGTTCGTGGTAACGAACTGTAGTAAGGAGCGACCCGGCTCGATGGTAACCGAAACTCTAGAAAACAGTATTTTGATACAAATAGATACATCAAAAGAATTAAATTTTAATGCTAATTTCAAATATATAAGTTTCATCAAGATTAGTCCTACCCAACAAAAGTTACGCGCCGGAGAAAATTTGGCTGATTTTCGAAAAAAGGGAGAAAGACCCCCTAAAAGTTATAGAACCTTAATGAAAATCACACCATCATATTCAGCCTATCAGAGAACCCTGCTGTAGAGGTTTCAAGCTCTTATCTACAAAAATGTGGAATTTTGCATTTTTTGCCAGAAGAAAGATCACGGGTGCGTGTTTATTTATTTTTTTTTTTCTTTTCCCCAAGGGTAATCGTATCGACCCAGTGGTCCTAGAATATCGTGGGAGGGCTCATTGGAATGAAAATTAAAAGTTCTAGTGCCTTTTTTAAGTGACCAAAAAATAATGGAGGGCAACTAGGCCCCCTCCCACGCTAATTTTTTTCCCAAAGTCACCCGATCAAAATTTTGAGATAGCCATTTTGTTCAGCATGTTCGAAAATATTATAAGTATGTCTTTTAGGATGACTTAATCCCCCGAAGTTCCCGAGTGGAGGGCTGAAAGTTATGAGCTTTACCCAATGTTTAAATGTCGTATTGGTTATTGGTAAGTATGAAGAAGTTTTCAAGGGAGATTTTTTCTGTTAGTGGGGGGGGGGGGTCGGGGGTTAATTGGAAAAATATATCCATAAAAGACTTTTTAATGGGGGAAAGGAAACTGTTATGAAGGGGGCGCTGGACTTCCCAGCATTATTTAAAAAAAGATCAGAAATTATACATAAAAAAACAAGTTTTTTAGCTGCAACAGCAGCAACATCAAAACTTTAAACGAACAGAAAATATTACATATATGAGTGGGGTCACCCCCTAGTCAATACCTCGCTCTTTAAGCCAAAGACTTTTTACAACTTTCATAAGATCTATTTATTCTAATTAACGGCCTTTTTGATTAAGCGGTCATTTTTAAAGAATTGGAACAAAATTCAAACTTTAGCTTAAAGATCAAGGTATTGACTAGGGGGTGAACCCCCTAATTTACGTATTAAAAATATATGAATATAGAAGTTCGTTACGTAAGTTAATTCGTAAGTTAGTTGTGTCAATTAGTAGTGTCAATCGTAATCGTAGTGTCAATCGTAAGTTAGTAGTGTTAGTAGTGCCATACAAGCAGACAGTACAATGACCGGATTCAACCTACCATGAAAATTCGTGCTGTTCACGAAACCATGATTTTGGAGTTAATTATCATGTTTTCTGATAGAGTCATGGCCGTTCACAGATCTAATGTTAAACAAGATTCTTCATTATGGTATGATTATAGGCGTTGACAGAAATGAAAATGGTAAACGATCTGAGGGTATGCTAGCTCCTATTCAGAGATACATATTTTTTTTATTTGGGCGATTCTTAACTGTGTTAGGTATAATACACAACTACCATTTGAACAGTGTTGTAAGGTCCCCTACCCCAACCCTAAGAACCCCCTCCCCCAAACTTTTTGCCCTGCCCCACCTCCAACTTTTTGCCCCCCCCCCCTAAATCCTGCCCCTAACTCCACCCTCCCTCAACCCCCCCCCCCAGCCCCAACTTTTTTTTTCTTAACATGATATATTTTTCAACTTTTTTTTACATCTCTTAGAATGACATGTAACACTTACAACAAAAAATCATATTTAATATTTTCTAAATTCAAAATGAGAATGATATAGAAATGTTAGTTGTGACTTTTACTATTGGAAAAATATTGTTTGTAGTAGCACTTTTTTTTTAGTAATTTTTTGTTTTTGGACTTCGAAATTATTCAACTTTTTTTATTTTTCATTTTTTTTTTTTTTTTTTTTTGATCAAGTAGAACAGAATATTTTTGTGCGCTAGTTTGCTAGCAGTTTCATGAGGAAAAAAATAAGTTTAAATTTTTCACGAAGAGAAAAAACAAAAAGGAACTTTTAAACATCTTCAGAATGTAATAGTGACAAGGTAAACCACGACAAAACACTACTGAAATAATACAACTCTTGCATTTCCACGAAAAAGATCCAAAATGAACTTTGAAACATCAAGAGAATGTAACAGTGACAAGGTAAACCACGACAAAACAATAATTAAATAATCCAACTCTTAAATTTCAACGAAAAAAAAAAAATCTAAAATGAACTTTGAAACATCTTCAGAATATCACACACACACAAACACAAAAACACAAACAAACACACAAACACACAATATCAAACCCACAAACAAACACACACACACACAAAAACAAACACAAACACAAACACACACCAAAACACACACAAAAACAAACACACACACACACACAAACACGCACAAACAAACACACACACAAACACACACAAACACACACAAACACTCACACAAACACCTAAAAACACACAAACACAAACAAACAAACACACACACACACACAAATGTACAATCTTCACGAAGAGAAAAAACAACATGCAACCAGTTTCAAGAAAAAAAAACTTTAGTTATCCACAAGTAAATCAACATGAAAAAAGTTTCACGCACAAAAAAATAAAAAGAGCACGCTCTTTTTATTTTTTTGTTCGTGAAACTTGATGCATGTTGATTTACTTGTGGATTACTAAAGTTTTTTTTTCGTGAAACTGGTTGCATGTTGTTTTTTCTCTTCGTGAAGATTGTACATTTGTGTGTGTGTGTGTTTGTTTGTGTTTGTGTGTGTGTGTAGGTGTTTGTGTGAGTGTGTGTGTTTGTGTGTGTGTTAGTCTGTGTGTGTGTGTTTGTGTGTGTGTGTGTGTGTGTGTGTTTGTGTGTGTGTGTGTGTTTTGGTGTGTGTTTGTGTGTCTTTGTTTTTGTGTGTGTGTGTGTGTGTGTGTGTGTGTGTGTGTTTGTGTGTGACATTCTGAAGATGTTTCATTTTAGATTTTTTTTTCGTTGAAATGTAAGAGTTGGAATATTTCGGAAGTGTTTTGTAGTGGTTTACCTTGTCACTGTTACATTCTCTTGATGTTTTAAAGTTCATTTTTTTATTTTTTTTCGTTGAAATGTAATAGTTGGAATATTTCAGTAGTGTTTTTTCGTGGTTTACATTGTCACTGTTACATTCTCTTGATGTTTCAAAGTTCATTTTTGATTTTCTTTTTGTTGAAGTGTAAGAGTTGGATTATTTCAGTTGTGTGGTTGTGTGTGTGTGTGTGTGTGTTTGTGTGTGTGTCTGTGTGTGTTTGTGTGTGACATTCTGAAGATGTTTCATTTTAGATTTTTTTTTCGTTGAAATGTAAGAGTTGGAATATTTCAGTATTGTTTTGTCATTGTTTACCATTTCACTCTTACATTTTTTTGATGTTTCAAAGTTCATTTTTGATTTTTTTTTGTTGAAATGTAAGAGTTGGATTATTTAAGTAGTTCGTTTGTGTTTGTGTGTGTTTTTGTTTTTTTTTTTGTGTGTTTGTTTGTGTGTTTTTGTGTTTTTTTTTGTGTGTGTTTTTGTGTGTGTGTGTGTGTGTTTGTTTGTGTGTGTGTGTTCTTTTGTGTGTGTTTGTGTTTGTGTGTTTGTTTGTGTGTGTGTGTTTGTGTTTGTGTGTTTATGTGTGTGTTTTTGTGTGTGTTTGTTTGTGTGTATGTTTTTTTTTTTTTGTGTGTGTATGTGTTTGTGTGTTTGTTTCTATGTTTGTGTGTTTTTGTGTGTGTGTGTTTGTGTGTGTGTGTGTGTGTGTTTGTGTGTGTTTTTCTGTTTGTTTGTTTTTTTTTGGGAGTGAGTTTTTGTTTTTGTGTGTTTTTGTTTTTCTGTGTGTGTGTGTGTGTTTGCGTGTTTGTTTGTATTTTTTGTGTGTGTGTGTGTGTGTTTGTGTGTGTTGGTGTTTGTTTGTGTATATTGGTGTTTGTGTGTGTTTGTGTGTGTGTGTTTGTTTGTGTGTGACATTCTGAAGATGTTTCCAAGCTCATTTTAGATTTTTTTTTTTTCGTTGAAATGTAAGATTGGGAGTACCGTAAACTGAGTAGACTTTGGACCAAGGAGGTAACTTTGGACCAAAGCTGAAAAAAAAGATATGAATGGCTTGGGCTCCAAAATCTGAGAAGTTGCAGTTCCAGTTCTCTTTCTCAAGCAAGAAGGTTCATAAGGTAAAGTCTTGCACCAGTTATCTTTGAATTTGCTTAAGTTGTTTGGCTTAAAAAAAAATGTGTTACAAGTGAAGTTTTGGCAAATTTTACTTCCTTTTACAAATTGCATCAGCTCTGGACTTATCAATTGACTGGTGTTATTTTTTTTTCAGGTCAGCGTGTTCCTGGACATCCTGTCAGCAAAAAAACTCAAAGAAATCAATCCTATCACTGAATGAGGACCAGTGAGAGAAGAAAATCTGGAAATGATCATTTCCAGAAGTCAAAATGGTATAACTTTGTACTAACACAACCTTTACCTAACATTTGCCTTTTCTTTGTAGGTTAAGAGCTGAATATGCCCCGCAAGCACAAAAGACAGCCAGGAAGTCGGAGGTATGTTGACTATAGTACAGAAACACTTGAAAAAGCATTACGCGATATACAGCACAACCGTATGACGACACGCGATGCAGCTAAAAAGTACAAAATACCCCGAAGCACCCTGATGAACAAACTTCATAAGCAGCATACTGGTAAAATTGGCGGCCCAACCGAGCTGTCTGCCCAAGAAGAAAGTTATTTTGTCCATACTGTGATCACCTTGTCAGAGGAAGGCTTTCCTCTTGATCGCTGTGACCTCTGCTATCTAGTGAAGGCATATTTGGACAGGACTGGGAAGAAAGTGAGGCAATTTAAAGACACTCTGCCGGGAGAAGAGTGGACCAAGAGTTTCATATTCAGACATGATGACTTAACTGAACGATTTGCAAGCAATATAAAGCACAAAAGAGCGCAGATCGGACCTGAAGTGCTCAATAATTACTTTGACCACCTTGAAAAGGACTTAGATAGCATTCTACCAGGTAATATAATCAATTTTGACAGAACAAACTTAACCGACGACCCAGGCTCAAAAAAAATTCTGACAAAAAGAGGTTCAAAGTATCCATAGCGGGTACTAAATTCGTCAAAAGCCTTAACGACGATCATGATAACAGGGACAGCTGCTGGTGAACTGCTGCCACCTTATGTGATTTACAAAAGTGAGGGGATGTGGACATCCTGGGTCGAAGGAGGACCAGCTGGTTCTCGATATAATCGCACCAAGTCTGGTTGGATTGACCTGACTTGCTTTGAAGACTACTTTCTTCGGTTACTCATGCCAGTCTTAAAGAAAAAGCCAGGCAGAAAAGTTGTCATCTCTGACAACCTTTCATCCCGCATCAGCATTGATGTTCTCAAGGCTTGCAAAGAGAACAACATTGCATTTATCTCACTCCTGCCTAATTCAATGCATCTGATGCAACCCTTAGATCTTGCATATTTTCGACCAATGAAAATGAAATGGCGACAAATACTTCTGAGGTACAAAACCAAAAAGAATGGATCGTCAGTTGGCATACGAAATGCTGATTTTCCGAAATTGCTGAAAGAAGTGCTACAGTGTCTTGAAGAAGGAAATGAACCAGACAATATGACAAGTCGTCTTAAAAAGTGTGGAATATATCCTTTGAACAGAAACAAAGTTCTTCAGCGCCTTCCCTCATGCTTTAATGCAGATACAACCAACACGACTCAAGTGTTGAACGATACTGTGATAGAATATCTGAAGGAGCTAAGGCACGGAAATGAGTCAGCAAAGACTACAAAACTAAAAAAGGTAAACGTTCCTACTGGAAGATGCTATTCGATTGAAGATATTACCAGTACAGGCGGGATGTCCAATGAACAATCTGGTGATAGCTCTGATGATGAAGAGCTTCTCGGAATATTAGAAAAACAGGGCAAGGAAAGTTCTACAAAAAAGTAGAAGAGCACCCGTGATACAACTAATAGTCTGAACCAGAATCTGCAACTGAAAGTGGGAAATTATGTTCAGTTTGTTTATGAAGGGGAGAAAGTCCCTGGCATGATCATTGAAGAAAAGAACAGAAGTTTCAAAATCATGTCAATGCAAATGGTCAGACCCAATACTTGGAAATGGCCTGACCGTGACGATATTGAAGACTACCCAGTGACCGACATGAAAATACTCAAAGAACTAGAGCCAGCTCCTGGTGTGTCTTCAACTAGGCTGACCAGATTTATATTTGTGGACTTCTGAGATTGTTTCTGTTCTTCAGTCAAATTTTATTTAGCTTAGTTTGCGTTTTTATATGTGAAGATGAGAAGTTACTTTAATCCCAAAGTTCCAGAATCAATGCCAAATTTATGCTATTTTTATATGTGAAGATGAGAAGTTACTTTAATCCCAAAGTTCCAGAATCAATGCCAAATTTATGCTATTTTTTTTTAAATGAAGTTTGTGGACCAAAGTAAACCCTGTTTACACACGTCTTTGGTTTCTCATTAGCAAGATACGCTGGTGCAATGTCACCCCGACCATTGGGGTGAGATTGGACCATAAACAATTAAAAAAAAAAGATAGGAAAAAAATCAATTTTTTTTTTTTCATTACTTCATGTTTTCTAGAGACTTAGTTGCACCTTTTCTGAAAGTTTTAGCTGTTTCTGTCCAAAATTAGAGAATTTGTGAGCTAAAAACCCCAGAAAGTGGTACAAAGTCTACTCAGTTTACTACTCAGTTACAAGTTTATTTGTGTGTGTGTTTGTATTTGTGTGTGTGTTTCAAAGTTCATTTTGGGTATTTTTTATTTTCGTTGAAATGCGTGTGTGTGTGTTTGTGTGTGTGTGTGTGTGTGTGTGTGTGTGCTTGTGTTTGTGTGTGTGTTTTTTTTTTGTGTGTTTGTGTGTGTGTATGTTTGTGTGTGTGTTTGTTTGTGTGTGGTGTATGTGTGTTTGTGTGTGTGTGTTTGTGTGTGTTTGTGTGTGTGTGTGTCTGTGTTGTGTGTGTGTGTGTTTGTGTCTGTGTTTGTGTGTGTGACATTCTGAAGATGTTTCAAAGTTCATTTTAGATTTTTTTTTGTTGAAATGTAAGAGTTGGTATATTTCAGTAGTATTTTGTCGCGGTTTACCTTGTCACGGTTACATTCTCTTGATGTTTCAATGTTCATTTGGATTTTTTTTTTCGTTGAAATGTAAGAGTTGGAATATTTCAGTAGTGTTTTGTCATGGTTTACCTTGTCACTGTTACATTCTGAAGATGTTTCAATGTTCATTTTGGATTTTTTTTTTCGTTGAAATGTGTTTGTGTGTTTTTTTGTGTGTGTGTGTGTGTCTGTGTTTGTGTGTTTGTGTTTGTTTTTTTGTGTTTGTTTATGTGTGTGTGTTTGTGTGTGCGTGTGTTTGTGTGTGTGTGTGTTTGTGTGTGTCTGTTTGTGCGTGTGTATTTGTGTGTGTGTGTATTTTTGTGTGTTTGTGTTTGTGTGTGTTTGTGTGTGTATTTGTGTGTGTGTATTTTTGTGTTTGTATGTGTGTGTTTTTTTGTCTGTGTATTTTTGTTTTTTTTTTTTTTTATGTTTTTATTTGTTTGTGTGTTTGTATTGGGGTGTGTGTTTGTGTGTGTGTATTTGTGTTTGTGTTTATGTGTGTTTGTGTTTCTGTGTGTGTTTTTCTGTGTGTGTGTGTTTGTGTATGTGTGTGTGTTTGTTTGTGTGTGTGTTTGTGTTTGTGTATGTTTGTATGTGTGTGTGTTTGTGTGTGTGTCTGTGTTTGTGTGTGACATTCTGAAGATGTTTAAACGTTCATTTTAGATTTTTTTTTTCGTTGAAATTTAAGAGTTGGAATATTTCAGTAGTGTTTTGTCGTGGTTTACCATGTTAATGTTACATTCTGAAGATGATTTAAAGTTCATTTTGGATTTTTTCCTTTTCGTTGAAATGTGTGTGTGTGTGCTTGTGTTTGTGTGTGTGTGTTTGTTTTTGTGTGTGTATTTTTTTGTGTGTTTTTTTTGTTTGTGTGTTTGTGTGTGTATTTGTGTGTTTTTGTTTGTGTTTTGTGTGTATGTGTTTTTTTGTGTGTGTGTATTTGTTTGTGTGTGTTTTTGTGTGTGTGTGATTTTTTTTTTGTGTGAGTATGTTTTTTTGTTTGTTTTAGTTTGTGTTTGTGTTTTTGTGTTTTTGTTTTTTTGTTTGTGAGTGTGTTGTTGTGTGTTTGTGTGTGTGTGTGTTTGTGTTTGTGTTTGTGTGTGTGTTTGTGTGTGTGTTTGTGTGTGTGTGTTTGTGTGTGACATTCTGAGGATGTTTCAAAGTTCATTTTAGATTTTTTTTTTCGTTGAAATGTAAGAGTTGGAATATTTCAGTGGTGTTTCGTCGTGGTTTAACTTGTCACTGTTACATTCTCTTGATGCTTCAAAGTTCATTTTGGATCTTTTTCGTGGAAATGTAAGTTTTGGATTATTTCAGTAGTGTTTTGTCGTGGTTTACCTTGTCACTGTTACATTCTCTTGATGTTTCAAAGTTCATTTTGGATTTCTTTCGTTGAAATGTAAGAATTGGAATATTTCAGTAGTGTTTTGTCGTGGTTTACCTTGGCACTGTTACATTCTCAAGATGTTTCAAAGTTCATTTTGTTTTTTTTTCTTCGTGAAACATTTAAACTGATTTTTCTCCTCATGAAACTGCTAGCAAACTAGCGCACAAAAAATATTCTGTTCTACCTGATAAAAAAAAAAAAAAAAAAAAAATGAAAAAAAAAGTTGAATAATTTCGGTCAAAAAAAAAAATTTAATTAAAAAAAAAGTGCTACTACAAACAATATTTTTCTAATAGTAAAAGTCACGACTATAATTCCTATATCATTCTCATTTTGAATTTGGAAAATATTAAATGTGATTTTTTGTTGTTGTAAGTGTTACATGTCATTCTAAGAGATGTAAAAAAAAGTTGAAAAAATATATCATGTTAAGAAAAGAAAAAAAAAGTTGGGGCTGGGGGGAGAGAGTTTGAGGGAGGGGAAGGGGGAGTTAGGGGCAGGAGTGGGGGGCAAAAAGTTGGGGGGAGGGCGTCCTTGGGGTTGGGGTAGGGGACTTAACAACACTGTTCAAATGGTAGTTGTGTATTATACCTAACACAGTTGAGAATCGCCCAAATAAAAAAAATATGTATCTCTGAATAGGAGCTAGCATTCCCTCAGATGGTTTACCATTTTCATTTCTGTCAACGCCTATAATCATACCATAATGAAGAATCATGTTTAACATTAGATATGTGAACGGCCATGACTCTATCAGAAAACATGATAATTAACTCCAAAACCACGGTTTCGTGAACAGCACGAATGTTCATGGTAGGTTGAATCCGGTCATTGTACTGTCTGCTTGTATGGCGGGAGTACTGTCCGCTACTTATCATTATAGCTATATGGTGGGACTGTGCGCTCTCTATCGTTATAGCTATATGGGGGGACTGCCCGCTCTCTATCATTATAGCTATATGGGGATACACCCCGCTACTTATCGTTATAACTATATGGGGATACACCCCGCTACTTATCGTTATAGCTATATGGGGGGACACCCCGCTACTTATCGTTATAGCTACACTACTTAAGTTACGTATATTTATTACTAATAAAAACGTTCGTAAATAAAATTAAACAAGTTTTAAGAAAGCCATTTAACCAAATAAAAGTAAATTAATATGCAAATTTTGTTTTAATTATTCATGAACGGTGAGCCAAGATCAAAACCTGCATTTAGTCGAAATCGTTTAAAAATTAAATAAAAAAAAAAGTTTTAATAACTGAAAGTAAGGAACGACGTTAAAACTTAAAACGAACAGAAAGTATTCCTTATATGAAAGGGGCTGTCCCCTCCTTAACACCTCACTCTTTACGCTAAAGTTTGACTTTCTCACAACTCTATTATCAAACAATTCATGGTAACGAACTGTAAGTAAGGAGCAACCTGGCTCAATGGTAACCAAAACTCTAAAAAACGGAATTTTGATACCAATAGATGCATCAAAAGAATCAGATTTTAATGCTGATTTCAAATATATAAGTTTCATCAAGTTTAATCTTACCCATGAAAAGTTAAGCGCCTGAGAAAATTTGGCTGATTTTCGAAAAAAGAGGGAAAGACCCCCTAAAAGCTATAGAACCTTAATGAAAATTACACCATCATATTCAGCGTATCAGAAAACCCTACTGTAGAGGTTTCTAGCTCCTATCTACAAAAATGTGGAATTTTCCATTTTTTGCCAGAAGAAGGATCACAGATGTGTGTTTATTTTTTTATTTTTTTTTCTTTTCCCCAAGGGTAATCGTATTGACCCATTGGTCCTAGAATATCATATGAGGTATCATTGGAACGTAAATCCAAAGTTCTAGTGCCCTTTTTAAGTGACAAAAAAATGGAGGGCAACTAGGCCCCCTCCCACGCTCATTTTTTTCTCAAAGTCACCCAATTGGAATTTTGAGATAGCCATTTTGTTCAGAATACTCGAAAATTTAATAAATATGTATTTTAGGATGACTTAATCCCCCACAGTTCCCAGGGGAACGGCTGCAAGTTATGAACTTTGCCCATTGTATACATATTGTATTGGTTATTGGGAAGTATACAGACATTTTCAGGAAGGATTTTTTTCTGGAGGGGGGGGGGGCTGGAGGAGGGGGTTACTCGGGAGAATCTCTCCGTGGAGGATGTTTCTTCGGGGTAAGGGACATTTCTATGAAGGGGGTGCCGGATTTCCAAGCATTATTTAAAAAACGATCAGAAACATCCCCTACAAGTGAAAGAATTTTAATGAAAATCACACCGTCAGATTCAGCGTATCAGAAAACCCTATTACATAGGTTTCAAGCTCATATCTGCAAAATCTGCAACTTTGTATTTTTTGCCAGAAGATAAATATACGAATATAGAAGTTCGTTACGTAAGTTAATTTGTAAATTAACGAACAGAAATTATTCCGTATATGAAAGGGGCTGTCCCCTCCTCAAGGCCTCGCTCCTTACGCTAAAGTTTGACTCTGTCTCACAACTTTATTTTTTAAAACAATAAAAAACTTTAGCGCAAAGAGCGAAGCGTTGAGGAGGTGACAGCCCCTTTCATATACGGAATAATTTCTGTTCGTTTTAAGTTTTAATGTCGCTCCTTACTTTCAGTTTAAAAAACTTGTTTTTTTATTTAATTAAGTATAAAATGTTTATTCTTGTTCACTCCCTATTTCTTTCGGAGTTCCACAAGGTACACTATTGGGTCACTTACCACTTTTAATAATAACCAATAATCCTCCAAGCGAATCAATGGATCGTTGGAACTTCGTGGACGACACGCCATTGTTCAAAAGGTGCTAAAGAAATATTAAGAATAATGCAATGGAAATTCTCAAAGACTTCGGGAGCGAAGTAGCCCAGTCAAAAATGAAAGTGAATTCCCATAAATCTAATATTATGACTTTTAATTTTCTTAAATCAAAACCATTGTTTACACCTCAAATACCTAATGAAATAATCACCACAAAAACTAAATTCTTAGGCGTCACACTGACTAGCAATTTGAAATGGGAGGCCCACATTTGCGCTATTGTTAAGCAGGCTAATGCATCTCCGTTTCTCTTTAAGCTATTTACTAAATTTTTATGCCAAAAAGCACATATCCTCCGCCTTTACATATCTTTATTCCGCCCACTGCTTGAGTATGCTTGCTTGGTGTGACATTTTGGATTTACGTAGGATCAGTCCGATAGGATAGAAATTATCCAGAAGAGAGCCCTGAGAATTATTTAAGCCCGACTCCCTACCTTGGCAGGCCGACGTGTTACTCTTTGGACTAATTTCAAAAATAACCTGCGTCGTAACCTATGCTTTAAATGTATACTCCCAGCCCCTTATTGCCCTCTAAAGCCCCTTTTACCTCGATCAAAAGCACAAAAATAACCGGTTCTAAATCCTATTAATGCAAGAACTGAGAATTACAGAAAGTTTGTGTCAGCGTTCGTTTAAATTATAAAATAAATGAAAATTGCAATGAATCATGTTAATGCGTCATGTGTATTGTTAATGTGTTATCACTGTATGTTTTTATAATGTACTTATGTTTTTTTTATATATATATATACAACGTAGGCTAGCTGACAGAAAGCAACAAGTTCGGCAGTTTGATGTTGTGAGAGTTTGCTTGTTAATAAAGTATCCTTCATTCACAATTAGCCGTAGGCTAAAAAGACATATGCTTATGGGCGACACAGGCTTGGAATAAGATGAAAAGATGTTTGACTGTCTTGTAGATTATATGTTCGGATTGCATGTCGACTGAACCCGACACTTTGAAATTCTCTTAAAAGTTTCAATTTGATACCCAGAGTTGTTACCGAGATATTTGAATAAAGCTATTTTGGTAGCGCCGCAGCCCAGTGTCTTTTGGTTTACTCTACCACTGAGATATGCATAGATCTTAATTTTCATAGGGACTTAGTGCAAAAATATTCCAGTGATTTAAAGACTAAAACTTTTAGCTACTCTATTCCCCTCTCCAGCTGAACATTTGAAGTACCCCTCCCCTTTTAGACTCAATCTAGTACCTTCAACTCCATCCCCGAACAAATATCTGAACACACACGGTGTCTTTTGATTTAGCTCTAACCTCTCCTCAAGGTATAATTTAAGGTCAATTGGTCGTCCGGCTCAAACCTCCCAGAATGTTTCAATTCGATATCCAAAGGCGTTCTCGAGACAATGCAGACACGACATTTTGTTAGTCACGAAAAACATAGTGTCTTTTTATTTACTTCACAACTTAAATATACAGAGATTATAAGTCTCATAGGAGCTTATAGTGCAATATACACACATTTATTGAAGTGTGTTTATACAGAAGTACTACAATTTTGTATGTGTATATATGTACATGCAGAAATGCGTTGACGGATCAAAGAAAAATCGTGTATCCCCTTCCCTTTCCCATCAACAACACGTCTGGAGTTTCCTCGCCCAACCCTCTTTTTTCCCCAACAATATCTATGACCTTTAATTTCATACCCTAAGCTCAGTAGTAAGAGAGGTGCTGATTTCACGAGTGATTGCGTAATATGACTTACCACGGGTCAGTCCCCTATGCACTTTCACGGGTGATTGTGTAATAAGACTTACCACGGGTCAAGCACCTATTACTACGAACGGTACTTGCCCTACCAAACGGGTTTTCTAATGTGACACTCATTTTTTTTAGGTCAGTCGGTTAGAGAGAGCTGGCGGTCACACTAACTTGATTAGTAGTTGGATTCAGATATAAGGAGGAATTTTCATTGTAGTTCATAATTGTAAGTGAATTGATTTCAGTGAGGGAGTAATCTATTTTAAAGGATATAAGTAGAGAAAAAAATGAATGGCGCATTTACATTATTGGAGCTTAATGATGGAACCGACAGCAGCAACAGCAATAATAAACGAGTGGCCAATGAGGCTGTGGAAATAACCGCTGGGTGTACACTATACCTTGAATGGGATAGTATGTATGCTAGATACGTGATATCATTAAGCAAGTTTAAGCAGGAGGAGCAACTATATTTTGCTGGAAAGGTGAATATTCTCCATATAAATAAACTTCGGTAAGCATTAGATGTCCTATAAAAACATATTGATGAGAAGAAAATGCATCAGTGATTATTATTATTATTGTAATTACGTTCAATACAAATGTTTCTAAATCAATGATATTTTTTTTTTCTTTCTATAGTAGATTAGTGTATATTTTCTAGAGCACAAAAGAAATTCTGGTTAGTCTGAAGATAGTTTTGAGAGAGTTAGGACTCTAAAAAATAGATAGATTCGAGAAAGAGCGAATAATGAGGAATCTAGTTGTTATGGGAAAACGTTTGATTCTAGATGAGGATTTTCTAGACTTGTCCATTCAACGGATGATATTTTCTCGGGGAATGCTTGTCGATATAATGAAAACTGATTTTCCGTCATTAAACTATTGCATGAAGCTTCTACATCGTGGTCCAAATGCATTTACCCAATTTATTGATATATTGATCACGACACAACAAAATGATATTGTGGATATGCTTTTAACCATTAGTTTTGAAATTTAGGACTTTTTCATAAGAAAAATGGTGCTCAACGATGATTTACTCCTCTCTCTTTCTATCTCGAACAATTTTTTGATGTTGCTAGCTCAGATTCAATGTGATAGTGAGAGCACCAACACATGACAAAACGTTCAACACATGTCCGTTATGTATGTAATCACAGGGCAGCTGGTCATTATCAAGTGAGACTTATACAATGATTAAGGAGTATGATGAAAAGTGGATATTATATAACCCTTGTAAATTGCATAGAGGGTATACAAATTAAAGGTTGTACTTCCTGTCTTGAAGAGGTGTGTGACTCTCATCCTAGAGACTATCGCGGCTACTATTGCTATTATTATAAATGTAACAAGTGGGAGGATACATATTCCAGTCTGAGTGGAAGGACTTCTGACAATTATTTTAGCTTATTGCTAAGAGATTGGTATCGTCGCAGTTTAAGATTGTTCTAGAAGAAGGAACAAGGTCAACGATTCAACTGTTGGAACAACAAAATAATATGGTTTCTACGTCATCGTTGTGAAGACACTGGGGGTTATGATTATAAGCCCCCTGATTTTTATTTGGCTGTGACAGAATGTAATTCGACACTTGAGGACACTGTTTGTGAAATTGCTTCAAATAATCAAATTGAAACATGTGAATTCTATAGAATGAATGAGAATAGTATCATTGACTATACAAAGAGATATGACAAAAGTGAAGTTACATTCTACTGTAGAAAATGTGATCCTGACATTGCACTACATCAGGATCAGTACACTGTGAATTCAGATAATCTACCTGCACTAGTTTTTGTCGACAAATACCTAGTAGTGTATGAAATCTAAAGAGTAGAAAAGTCGTTTTTATCATGTATATAATTTTTTTTTTATTAATAAACGATTTCACATAAATACTTAGAACATTTTATTCTCAGGGCACTAAAATCAATATTAAATAAACTAGTAAGTATATTATCCACTAGAAATTTGTTCAATTCAGGTAATTAAACGTAGATGTCGAGAAACTGCTTGTAGGTGTAACCACGACATCTGAACATAAAAAAGAGTAGTGCATGAAAGCCACATGTCTTAGTTGCTAAATCCTGTCCTCTACGTTGATTTTGAATAATGGTCTTTCCCCTGCTTTCGATAAAGTTGCTGATGTATGGTGCGTAGAATTTATACGATAGACCAAGAGGGTCAAAAAATTCAATATTCTTCGCTGTTTAAAAGATGCATAGCCAATGACCGGTCTTCAAAGTCGACGGATTGCTATTAACAATGATTAGGGTGTTGTTAACACTTGGAATTTTTTCAATGTAGTCCAAAGGTATGCACTAGGACTTCTACTGGAGCATGTATGGATCCATACTAAATACGTTGATTATTCGGTTTGTGTTCATGGTGCTAGGTCTAGTAGAACACTGCCGTCGGGGGTGATTTCCCAATAGGTTTCAAATTGACTCAGTGATATTAGCGTGATACTCTCGGTCAGAGCATTGGCAAATGTACACTCTAAACGTACATTCCCTGTTCGTACTATGGTCATATCCTGTGGGCCAGACAAATCCAAAACAATAACCCCATGATTTTTTGAAAACATTGAATCGGTTATTCCGTTTTCAAATAGTTGAGAATCATGATCTAGGGATTGCATGGTCAACTCGTACAGAGTTCTATAAGATTTGTTGTCAAATGATAGAGTGTACAGTGGAATACCATTCACTTTGCACACAAGGCTAGATAGACCTAAAAAATTAAAATCGTGGGGGGGTTCAGTCCAGGATCCAACGGCACTACCACTCTTTACAAAGGCCAAAGCCAATTTTGATGATATTTCTCCATTGATAAAAGATGAATCGCTATAAATACGAGAGCCGGTGGCCATGTGACGTTGAGTGGTGATCGTATGTGGACCGAGAAGTTTAATGTTGTTACCATTGGCTCTTAGCTTTTCCACTGCCAATGCAACAGAGCTCATAACCTGTTGTTTTCGGACGTGGAGAATTGCCGATGTGATAATGACATTTGCATCGGGTGCTGCAGGAAGCGTTTTTCTCAAAATGAAATTCGATGGAGCCATCTGTAACTTTATGTCAATCTTGACATTGGGGGGTAGCCATTGGGATATATCGAATATCTCATGATTTAATTTTCCAACTAGATGATACTCCTGGGTCACTGCAGTAGTCAAGTCACCGTCAGTATCAACACCTGACCTATATTCATAGCATAATGATTGTCTTCTCAACTCCTTTTAAGCCTTTGGTGTCATTATCGTAAATTTTATTTAACTTGCATAGCTTGATAAATTATTGCTAGTTCTCACCAAAGTAATGTGAATAAAAACTTTACTTGGTTTGAATAGGCTGTTTAGAATAAAGGTTTTGGAGGAGAGACCTTCACTAGCATTTGAAGTTTTATTATCTTTAATTTGTTTCACCATGACATTTAGATCAATAAATGTTGACGACAAATCAATTAAATAGTCTTCATTGGAAAATATTTGAAAGTGTTTATTTTGCGAGAGGGGTGGTTGAGGGTGAAACTGTTCATAGTAGCCATACTTGACACTGACATCAACATTTTCAGCATTAAATAGATTCAATGAGGAACTAATTGATGGATATGATTCCTTGTGAGGGAGATAAGTCATCTTAAGAGAAGAAGAAATCCTTCTTTGATCTAACAATCTTTTTCTTTTTCTTCTTCTTCTTCAGCTTATTGGGCTTCCTTGTTTTATTCCTCAAGGACCTTGTTGATGTCCTTTTCTTCCTGCCGGGTGGAGACTGATAAGTGAATGATGCGAACGCATCCATTTCCACCCGTCCCCATTTTGTCAAGGTTTTAATTCTTCGCCAACAGCTTTTGCTTAGGACTTAATATTTTCCTTAACACTAACCATGAAATTCTTGCCCAACCCCCAGTCCTGTAGTGCGGAGGCAGTAAAATTTGATGCAGCAGGTACAAGATATTTTCTGGCAAGGGGTAGTGTTGAACGAAATAACCTTGCCAACCAACTACGAAGACCATAGCCAGACATTGTAGTACGACCCATGTAGTTGTCTAATCCATTACCTATTTGACAGGGACTCAGAGTACCAACATAGTAATCAATATGGGGGCAGACCAATGAAATTCTTCCATTGTTCATTTTAGGTGATTGTGCTGTCGTTAACAATGGGTCGAAAATGACATGTAATCACTGCTAAGCCTTTTGTTATTGCTAGAGGATCACCCAATTCACTTCTTAGTGTTAATTGACAGAGTTCCAAATACGAAGTGTTTACAGGAACATACTGAAGATGCTTTATATTATAGTGATGAACAAGTTCATGAGATGTTTTTCGTTCAAGAACACGTAGGAGGGGGACATTTGAATTACCGACTCTCGATGTTTCCACAAAGGATGCATAGAGAAGTATGCAAGAGTCCAAGGCGAAACCTTGTAGATAATCGGCAAAATTAACTGACTCCACCTCGAAAACGGCGCCTTCATCTTATTAATTGATCGTTGTGTTTTCATAAAAGAAAAAGTCACTCAGATAATCATTGAGAATGATTATTTCAGTTTTAAGAGGTGATATACTTGAAATTCTATCGTGCTCCAATGAATAATTAAAATGGACTTTACCATTCATACGATATGAGATTTTTCTATTGATTGCACGACACAAATCCTTCATATTATCATATTCAATATATTTCAATTTGGCATGTGGATATTCACTAGATTTAAGTGCTTCAACCCATTCATAGTCGACATAGTTCAACCCTTTCATAGTCCAATCGAGTGGTGTAACTTTTATATCATACACACGATCCTTTCTCAGGATTTCATAGGTATTTTTGAGAATACAGTCGACAAGAGCCACTTCATATGCACCGGCAAATTTGATGGCAGGGGAGAGTTTTGTCCAAAAATCACTTGTCGTATTCAAGTCATTGTAGAGAGGATCGTAAACGTTGGACATGAAAGTCACATAGAAATCATTGGGCATTGTCAATATCTTCAACACCGATCCAAGAATCAAAATCAGATTTGTATCCTAGCCACCGACCAAGTAACTGTTTCTCACCCCTGCGAGTACGTGTCTTTAATATCTTTTCAATTTGAGAGATTTCACTGGCATTTTGAACTTTTTGTCGTTCATAGTCATAAAAGCCGCCTAGAATCTCCTCATCGTTAGTATCGCGCAGGCGTTACCAAAGTTATGGGTTTAGGGTCTAGGATTTTTGCCACTTTAAAAAGTTTAGTGGACCACAAGTAATTCCCCTTTTCAAAAACATTAGTTGTTCTATTAATTTGAACAGTATCACAAGCATTGAATTTATTTTTCATCTTCTTCACAGCCGACGATTTATTGCAGTACTGTTTAATAAAGGTGTCAATTGTATCATGATAATAATGATGAAATTCCGTTGGGCCATAGTTGGACAATGATCAATGAGGTCCTTGATTATAAATCAACATGATTTTATCAAGATCATGAATAAAAGACGATGTATTTTTCAATGTACAATATCTTGAAATTAAAAGTCGAATAGTTCTTATCATTCGTTCAGCCAATGCAGCCTTTATAGGACTGTGACTATGCTAGAGCAGTGTACTATATTTCACTAGTACTTTTGCAACATGGGGATTAAAAAATTCACGACCACGATACGTTTGAATTTTTTTATATGAATCCGGTTCGAAAATACTGTCAATCGCCTGAGCAAATTCAACACCTTTTTTTGATTGCAAGGGAATTGAATATGAAAAACGACTGAAAACACTGAGTGCAAGTGGAATGTACTTGTATGGTGTATTGTGGCGTCTTTGAAGCTCATCTAGAGTCAGGAGATCTGCTTGCATTATATGCAATGGGTAAAAGGCTTTAGTTTTTTGATATTGATTGGCACGAAGTCTGTGATTTCTATGCAGAGCGTAACTTGATTCATTTTGTAGATAGTCTTGTAAACTTTTAGTGTGAACACCAGTGACTTTAGACAGAGTGGTGGGGGAACATAAACTCCCTGCATCGCCTATATTTCCATAAGCACTTTTCAGAACTTAAAGCATTTTGAACGTATAAACGTTGTGTCACAACCACTACCCTTTTCTGTGCAGACTGTTGGTGGAATTGGCAATAGGGATAATGACTTGATACATCTTCAATTTTGTCTAGCTAGAATTGGCGTGATAGTATTTTCCAAAATCTATTTAAAATCTGCTTCTTCAACTTCATATTTTAATGATCTCAATGTTGTTGTTGTTGATGATGACGATGATGCATGTTCATTTGATTTTTTTAGAATTTGTCTATTGCCAATAAGACTTTTGGGGAAGTTTAGTGTATTTAGAAAGTTTTATAGATGAGTGTCAAATGATAATATCCCTTTACGATTTGTAACCATATCATAGATGAAATCAATTGGATTATAACTCTTACACTGAATTTTAATCCTTTTTCCATTGCTCTCAACTTGAATATGATCTTGAGCACTTTTCAAGACATAGGCTAGGCGTCGTGTTATTTTTTAAAGCAATTTTTTGGGGCTTAGATTTACAAATTTCAATACAATTGAATCCAATTCCTCCGTCTTTAATTGTTTTCCAGCAGCAGCAGAATCCTGAGGAGATGATTCTTTTTAGGATCAGCAGCAGCAGCAGCAGTGGGCTTCGACCGAGAGGACTTGTGTTTGTCCACTCGGCGAAGTGCATCTTGAAGTAAAAGCAGTTTTTTATCATCCTCAATATTGTCATTGTCAAGGAATTTACTCCGATTGTTCTCAAAGTGTTCGACGGGTGAGAGAGCGAGTTCTATTGGAGTCAATTTATAGGGTTTTGCCATTCTCTCTCTCTTTAGAGAAAACTGTTTACAAGTCCTGCAATTATTGGCAGTAAAAGTGTGAAAAGGCTACCGCCCGCCTGAAGAAGTCGTTTCCTTTTGAAATTCTTTCCTTTCTTTTTAGAGGCCAATGTACGTACAATGGAACGATGTTGCTTTGTCTGTTGCTTAACTACTTCTGGCACTTGAACATTACCCTCGGTCAAATTTAAACAAAGTTCGGATATTAGATTAATGAAATCGTTGTCAATACCGTGTTTGAGTATTGCTTTCCTGAGCGGAGGTTTTGAAGTGCTTAGAACTGTAAACAAATGTCTATTTTCATGTAGTTTCTTCAGTGTCATGATAGCAACTAATAGGTCTTTTTAGTATTCACGGGGAGATATACTGTAATTTCATTATCAAAAATATCTGTGACTGCACGCAGATCCTCAGGTGTATTTTGATTAAGATCCAATAGGATATAGCAGTAGGTTTTATTTGTTGCCTGTTTTTACGCCGAGAGCAGAAATTTGGGGGCGCCTTTATAGATTTTTTTATTGAGAGGTATTGCCGAGCTAGAATCATAGACCACTCTGTACATGATATAGTAGGTGCATTTCAATGCATGTGTTCGCATACATTTGCTCTGATGAAATAGGTTGTGTTGAACCAGAGTAACGGAAATCTGTTCATGATGAGAGCGAACAGTGAACAGTTGTAGCATTTCCTGGGACCATTGTTCAATAGATTCAGCCAGATCGTCAATGATGAACCAAGAGTTTTGCTCAATAATGCTGAAAACGTCAAGTCCCTGTATGAATTGTACCTGCACCAACCCCGTCGTGGCAGCAATTGCTTTTATTTTATCATATGACTCCTGCCAAATACTGTAACAATAGTAGATTTTTTTCGGCTTTTCCACAAACATTTTATCGCAATTTTTTATTATTTTAGTTAAGAGTGTTGTTTTGCCTGACATTGACGGTCCACACAGAAACGATCTGAATTGTGTTTTAAATTGATACATGTTCCCTTCAACAGTTCACCTGGACAACTAACTGTAGACTATGGCTGTCTAATTACTAAATAATTTCCCTACTACTACTCCGTTCAAGAATAATAATTAGAAGAAGAAGAAGAGGAATAATATTTTCTTTTATTATATACATAAAAAAGGTGACAATACTTTTAAAAAAATACTACATTGAAAAAGGCACATTAAACATGAATAAAAAAAAATACACTTTTTTTTTTAATTTATTTATAATAAAAAAAATACAACATTTACATAACCACTAGAAAAAAAACAAACACTTAAATAAATACACTTTTTTTTAATTTATTTATAAAAAAAAAATACAACATTTATTAGACTACTGTGCACACACTTGTGAAATACTATCATACAATTTTACTTACAACATTTTAAATTTTGGGGTCCCCCCCTCCCCCCGGGGGGAGGCGCTGCGGTGGGCGGGGCCGGGAAGTGCCGGGCGCCCGGGGCCCTCTGCGGCGGGCCCGGGCCGGGGGTGTCAGTAAATAGTTGATATTAATCTGTCTTGCACACACACACACACACACACATTGAAAATTGATTGCGATATAGAAAAAAAGAATTTTAAAAACACCCAATTACCCAAAATACCCTTCAACCCACTGTGTACTTTTTTTTTAATGAATTTAATTAAATTTTTCTATACCGAGTGGTTTTCTTTTATATAAAAAATAAGAAAGGTCGTAAATTAAATAATTCTAGGTTTGTATTAACTTAAAAACAACCACAAGCAAAAATAAATTGTCCCATATTTCAGACAAGGCGTTTTTCTAAAATCTAACTGTGTAGTTTTTAAATTGTAAAGAGCGATTCGCCATGACTTTCGCCCTTGGCACTAAACTACGTTCCACACAGTTTCTATACAAATTCATGTCGAAATTATTTTTTAAAAAGTATGTAGGTACCCCCTTGTAAACTTGTTTGATATCCTTGCCGGATGTTTTTACAAAGTATACCTTCAGAATAGGAAGCACACCAATTGATAACAGATCTCTACCCATTTCAGATTTTAGCATTAAAAATTGATTCGGGGTCTTACGTTTCTCAGGCTCTGAGTAGAGGTATTCGTCCCAGTTAGTTTAGTCCATTCGTGAGCTAATGTACTTGCCATTTTCCAAATCATTCAATAGATTTTCAGTTTTGACTTTTAACAGGAGTGAATCAGTGTCCCCGTAGTACGCTTGAACTTGTCCCTCAATCGGCCACTGTACCTTGCATACATTATAATAAAATGACAAAATGAGTTTCTTGGATATTTCAGTTATTGCACTTCCGCCTGCAATATTTTTATTTAATACAATATTTGTTATCTTGCTATGTAGGAGCACCATATTAGAGTCTGTGATTGTGAACGATGTGAAGTTTGGATCCGCAATGATTCGAGCACAATCTTTGGGGTTGGTTAAAATGTAACATCGACTTCTGTGTCATACGCTCTCGCACATTTTACCGAAAGCTGAGTTCAAAATGAGTTTATAGACTTTCTTTTTCAACTTTCATTTTCGCTTGTGAACGCTTACTGACAAAGGTGTCAATAAACGTTTTCATGTAAGGCTTTTGATCAAATTTGAGGGCTCTATGAATCTTTGTGACCTTGAAACCTTTGGACACCATCCATTTCAATAGCACGTGATGAACAACGATTTTCTGCTTCGGGTTGAGGTCGGCAATTAGTTTTTTTTTTGAAGGTACCCAGTGCATACTCCCGTCCTCTACTAAAGATAAATTGTAGGGGCTCAGAGAATCCCTACCCACCGGTCTATTTATGCACGGAAAAACAAAGTCTTTTACCGAGTCATGTCTTTCCATGGGTATTTCATCGTCAATTTCAAAAAATTATCCCTGTGTCCCATTTTCCTCAAAACTGGCAATGTCGGGTAAATTCTAATCACACGGATTATCAAGCCATTTATAATTGCCACAAGGTAAACAGTAGTGAGACATTGCTGATGGGTAAAGAGAATTCATATCCAAAAAAACTGCGTCCGACTTTTCATCGGTGTGCTGTCCACTCGGATCAGTTTTCATGATACGATCCCCGTGAAAAACATTGCCCCTCCTCATTGATCTCTCTTCAAACAGATGCTGATCCACATCGGTGATAGACCTATTTCTTCTTTGCTCATTTTAAGTATCAAGTCCATCACCAAATGAGGAGTGGAAAAATAATAACCTCAATCCAACCAAAATTCCCCATAGATTTTATCTGTATTTTTGCACAAAATGTCCAGAAGAGTGAGTACCTCACTAGCCAAGTATAGTTTACAATAATCCCACCCATTTTGTACACCGGCCCTTTGCCCAAACCCTCTTAGCAATTTCATAGTCGCTAGTGGTGCACTCACTCTCAGTAAGAGAATTGTAAAAAGCTTCAATGGGCGGTAGTGACACCTCATCTAGCCTCGAGCCAGAGTTGTAATAATCATATGGAAATATACCCTTACACGTTAATAAATCATACATTTCATCATCAGGGACGTGCCGTTTAAGGAGGGGGAAGCAATCAAAACTATCACTTTTCTGTACTTGAATCACTTGACTTATACATATGGGGAAGAAGCTGAAAAAATCTAAAAATAGATTTAATTTATGCACGTGTTACCCTTGTCAACTTTTTCCCAAATGAATTCTAGCTGCGGTAGCTTCTCCGAGTATTTTGGTATGATATTATATGAAAAAGAACCATCTATCCATGCGTCATCTACAACTCCTCCCTTGGCAATGCGGGCCAACGCTGGAAGAACAAACTTTAAGTCGTAGTTGGAATTATGTATAAAAACAGGTACGAAATATTGTTGTCTAACGTTTAAATTGCATGACTGGTGTGCTACCCCTCTAAATTTACTCCCCCCCAATGTAAATTCCTTACACAAATGATCGTGGTCTATAAAAATACTCATCCCCCCATTCCCAAACCAAACATAATATTAAAACAAGAAACCCCAACACATTTTACGATATTTAACGGAAACTATGACATCTGGTGATAGGAGCCTAGGATAGTTTGTATAACGAAGGTACAAAATTGTACCGTTTGCTGTTTTGATTAGACTGACCAATGTCGAGCGCATGCAGTCTTCACCGTCACTCAAGATTTCCACTACATCCCACACTTGCATGGTATTATTGGAATCTCGTTGCGCTTGAGCGTGAGCTATGGCTTCATGTATTTTAACATGATTTGAATTTGACGGATCGCACACGTCTGTCAGTTGAGCTTCGCAGTCTAAAGCGATCTCATTGCTCTGCAGGAGCGTGTTTTGGAAATTTTCAAAACGTAAGATCGCTCTATCTCCTTTTACCGTCTCCACAGCCTGGTATCCATGACGTTTAAAGTGTTTCATGTGATGCTTTAAATTTAAATCAGAGCTAAATCTTGACAGACATGTTGGACAGTAATAACGTGCCTCATGTTTCTTACCCTCACTTAGAACCCTACTAATATCCGTAATCGGATTGAAATGACCAATTGAATCGGAGTCTGTGGTTGGGGTGTATCGAAGCCACACCCAATGTTCTACTGATTCAATTGAAGGAGCCTGCACTGGAAATAATACACCCTTCTTATTTGAAAGCTGACCCTCTTCAAATTCTGTTCCATACTGTAACACCGTGACATCAATCTTGAAATGTACATTAGCCCGCTCAAAAATATCTAGTCCTCTTAGTGTCACGTGAAATTGACCATTTAATCAATAAAAATCTACTTCGGGGGACTTTGAACCCTCCCAACCATTAACTGCCATTTTATCCAACTTTTTCTTAGTTGCATCATCGCGCAGAGGTCTGTATGCTGCAATTAAAAATGCATACTTGAAACACTGCAGCCTCGTATCGAAACAGATTCGTTTTATCCCCCTACACCCCTCTAAATCTGAATGATATTTTAATTCAATATTCCCCGCTCCCCCTCGTACAATAAAATCCTTTTTAAACCTACAAATGTTAACATTTAAACTTTCAATAAATAAAACCACAGATCCACTACCCCCCTCGTTATAATTTTCCCACTTAATTTGAATACTATTAGCCCAATTTAGAAAAACCTACCCATAATTTTATAAATGCGGGTGTATTGCCAAAATCTCTGTGTGCAAGTATTTCAAATACATCTCACCCGTACTTTCATTTAAAAAAAATATTTTTAGTGCTATTGATGCTTTTAAACTGACCCCCACTCCCCACACCCCCATTTCTTGTTCAAGAATGGCTCAAATCTTATCACGATATGATTGTGTAATGGCCAGAAGATCGGTTATTATATCCCCCGAGACTAGAGAATTGAAGGGATCGAAGAATTTTGCGCTGTAGAGTAATATGTGATGCAAGGCTGAGTATGAGAGAAAAAAAATCCAGACGAGGGGGTAATGTTGCTGTTGTAGTACTTCTAGTATATATAACATTAAATGGAATGGTGGCAGGTGATAGAGAATTGTCAGTAACACCACCACCACTCCCAGTCTGTTCAATCACATTGGGGGGATGTGGCATGAGGTCTCCTAGTTCATATTCCAAGGTGTTTGGGGATAATTGGTCGAGCCAGCCTGTATTGTCCTGTGATGGAATTTCATTATGAGGACCCGGTTCAGATGCACTAGTAGCATCACCTAAATGTTCACGCATAAGACTATCTGTCCACTCCGGATCCTCAAGCATGTCAATATCACAGCTTAAGTCATCTAGGCTAGCCATTTCCCCAAAAACATCATTAAGGAACCCCCTATGCCACTCCATATTCTCTAGAAGTAGTGTAGCTTCATTACTGAAATCCGCTGGTGGTGACAAAATTGGTCCTGTAAATACACTTGATTCATCACTCAATGGTGTCGGTGGTGGTTCTATGTAATTAATATGTAGAAAAAAAGTTTTATTTTTTATGTAAAATAATCAGTATTTTTATAAAGTTAATAAACTATGTCAATTTTTCATAGTCATAGTCCTACCACCTGAGCAATTAAAAGAAGAAGAAAAAAAAAAGTTACATTGCCATATGTCTTTCATTATAACAACTGAACATGTTAAAAAAAATATATATTGTTTTAGTCATGAAAATGTGGTCTTATTATTAGAAGGGTAAGTTAGAACAAGAGAATGATAAAAAAAACTAATGGTCTTATTCCAAATATTTTTAGACCAAAAGCGCAAAATACGGGTACAATTCTAGTGCTTGACCCTCTTCAATATAACTTTCAATGAAATTTGACCCTTGTTCAACTGACGCGGTATGCTGTATGAACACTTGCTCCTCAGCTTCGGTTAATGGACACGATTCCCATACGTCAGCGGTTGATGGTATAACTCTCTCAACAATCCGAATTTTCCTCTGTCTTTTGGCAACGGTTTTGTTTGAAGTTGTAGATGTAGTTGATCTAGACAAAATAAATTTTTGTAAGAGAGAGAGAAGAACTTTTTTTTCTCCATCCATATCAACAAATAAAGTGTAATTAAAATATTGGATGGTTCTTTTAAAAGCCCCCCCCAGTGAGGACCCATGGAAGCCGGGAGCTTTCTTCGAGGTATGAAGCTCGATACACTGTTGAGTTGGAATATCGGAGATCACAACACTGTTCAAATAGAACAGCCTCAAAATCTTTCTCGAAAACAAGTTTTAAAATGTCCCTAGGGTTTTAATTGACATGGGGTTACCCAGGAGACTGTTAATTAGCAATTCGTTGAAGAAAATATTGAATAATGTTAAAACCTTAGTGCTCTGCGTTTATATATTATATCTATAATACAAGTACTGTTAGATAACCATCCCCTAGAGCTAAAATAATACGTGCGGATTGGAATATAATTCAGGTACAATGAGGGTAGATTTTGATAAGCGTTGGATGTGCACAAAAGCTTACTGCAAAACATACCTCAGTTTAAGAATGGTTGTCATCTGTGAAATAGCAAATTATATGTTTTCATACAGTTCGTTTGTTTAAAGGAAAATTGGATTATTGCATTAGAAAAACGTCTAGGTTAGAAGAGAAGTTACAAGGTAGGGTTTTTTAGAAATGTATGATAAGCTATTTCAGTGTTATAAGCATTCCATTATATATTGCTAATTTGGTTAATGAAAGAAAATGAAATAGAATTATTATAGAATAGTTTAGGAACAAATTTAAGTTTTACTCATCAAAAGCTATGCGCCTGAGAAAATTTACCTTATTTTTGAAAATAGGGAAAGAAAAAATTATGTATATACTTACAAATTCTGACTGGGCTTCTACATCTGAACTCCTTGACAAAACATAAAGGGGGTCAAGCTCATGATCTTCAATAGGCTAGGCTGAGGCATTACGAGAAGCAGTTCATTCTCTTTTCAACTTCCTTCCAGCTTGCGTGGAGCTAACACTGGCGTGAGAGGGCCCTGGTACTATAAGTTGGGTGGTCGTTGGCTGGTCCAGATCGTGTGTAATTCTACCAGCATATTTGATAATTGATAGTCTTGTGGCTTGAATTAATACAGCATTACTCCGTCTTGTTTTATGTACAAATGGTTGTTTATTGCACTTATCATATTCATTGAAAAATAAGGCAAAATTTCTCATTAAAAATACAACTCGACTTTTACCATTTTATTTGATAAATGCTTAAGCGGTCAAGTTTTGCCCTCCTCCTCCTCTTGTTTATTGCTCATTAAGGTGCTCCTATTATTAATTTCATACTGCTAAATGAAAACGAACAGAAATTATAATGTATGTGAGGGGGTTCTCCCCCCAAGTCAATACCTCGCTCTTTACACTATAATTTTTTTTTTAGTGCTTTAAAAAGAGCTATCTATTCTAATTAAAAACGGCCTTTGTGATTCAGGGGGGTTGTGAATCAAAACTTTTTTTTTAGACTTTTAACGTAATGCGTGTGGTAATGACTAAGGGGAGAACCCCCCCCCCCCCCTCATATACGTAATAACATATACGTAATAGAAAAAAAACAATAAAAAAACAAGCGATACAGCTCAATAGTAATCCAAACTTTTAAAAACGGAATTTTGATGTTAATAAATGTATCAAAAGAATGTGTTTATAATACTGATTCTAAATATATAAATTTTATTAAGTTTAGTATTACTCATCAAAGGCTACGAGCCTGAGAAAAATTTACCCGATTTTTTTTTTTCATACAGAGGGGGGAAACATCCCCTACAAGTGAATGAATTTTAATGAAAATCACACCGTCAGATTCAGCGTATCAGAAAACTCTATCTGCAAAAATCTGCAACTTTGTATTTTTTGTCAGAAGAAAAATACACGAATATAGAAGTTAGTTACGTAAGTTAATTTGTAAAGAGATCCATTTAGCAAAAGAAAAGTAAAATTTTTATGCAAATAAAAGCTTCATTAAATAAAAAACGATCAGAAATTAAATAAAAAACAAACAAGTTTTTTAAAACTGAAAGTAAGGAGTGACATTAAAACTTAAAACGAACAGAAATTAGTCCCTATATGAAAGCAACTGTCCCCGCCTCAAAGCCTCGCTCTTTACGCTAAAGCTTGACCTTGTCTCACAACTTAATTTTTTTCAACAATAAAAAACTTTAGGGTAAAGAGCGAATCCTTATGATTTCAAATATATCAGTCTCATCAAGTTTAGCTATACCGGTCAAAAGTTACGCGCCTGAGAAAAATTTGCCTTGTTTTTGAAAAAGGGGGAAACACCCTCTAAAACTCATAGAACTTTAATGAAAATCACACCATCAGAGAACCCTACTATAGAAGTTAAAAGCTCCTATCTGGAGGTTCATTCGAACGGAAATTAAAAGTTCTAATGTCCTTTTTAAGTAACCAAAAAAAAAAATTCCGAATGATAAAAAAAACTGTTTTTCAAAACAATTAAAACTTGTAAACATACCTATGGAGGAGAGATTTTATTTACATAATAGAAAAAAGCGTGCTTTGCCGTTTCTATCGAATATATTCATCATATTCTAAATATTTTGTATTTTTGCAGGGGAGGGGGGGCTATGGCCCTCTGAAATTAGAATTTACTATTAAAATATTTTTCTTTAATATTTTTTTTGGGAAATAAAATAATTAAAATTGTAATCACATTTAAAATTTAAAAATACATTGTTTTAAAAAGATAAAAATATATGGTGTACAATAAACAATGTCTTAAAACATAATGAAAATTGGGATGCAGTGTACGGACATTATATCGGGTTTTTTTTAATTGAGTACATTATAGCTTGGCAAGTTTTTTAAAAAAGCGACCAATCAAGTTATTATAGGAACTAACCACCAAGCTTTCTCTAATCGACTGACACACAAAAAATGAATGTCATAATAGAAAACCCGTCTACCAACCCATGTAGTTCATTGTAATAGGCAAATGGCCCTGGTAAGGCATATTACGCAATCACTCGTGATAGTGCATAGGTGACTGCCCCATGGTAAGTCTTATTACACAATCACCCGTGAAAGTGCATAGGTGACTGACCCGTGGTAAGTCATATTACGCAATCACTCGTGAAATCAGCACCTCTCTTACTACTAAGCTCTTCTTTAGACATTGCACATATACTAGTTCTATTATTTGTGTCAGCACAGTGTTTTTTTGATTTTTCTCTGCCCCGTATCTTAAGCCAAAATTGGAAATTAACATAACTCCCAGTAACTCCCTGAAAGTTTCAAACAGATCCTCAAAGCCATTTACGAGATTTTGTAGGTAATTTGGAAAGTCGTGTATGCATAGTGTCGTTTGAATTATTCTGGTTTGGGTGTCGTTTCCAAAGAGTTCCCTTAAGAAAATACGGAAATCTTGGCCTAGAAAACCACCCCTAAGAGCTCCCAAATAATCAGAAAGCCCCTAACAAAGGTTCTATTACCTGTGCATGCAAAGCTTCAAATCCATCCTCATAGTCATTCCCGAGATATTGCAGATAATTTGGAAAATCGGATGTGCAGTGTTTTTTTTATTTACTCATGCCTGGGGGTCGTTTCCAGAATACACCCTTGAGAAAACGTGGAAATCTTTGCCTAGCGAACGACTCGCAAGAGCTCCCAGCTAATCGGGAAGTCAGTCGCAATGGATAGGCTACATAATTTAAAGCCATTACCATGGGGCTTTCGGGGTAAAGTTGATTCTAAAAGCATACCCTACTTGTTAGACCTTCTGATACTTTTGAACAAATTTAAATGAAGATCTCAAAATTTTGATCCATTATCATGGAGGCTACGGGTGGAGATTCAAAGTGGTAGAAAAAGATACAGAGGAGGGGAGGGAGCTAGCTGCCATAAAATCCTGTTCGGTCCTTAAGAAAAAAGAGCTAGAACTTCCAATTAGAACTTCCAATCCAATCTTAGAACTTCCCCAGATTTTACAAAAACCCCTTAAATGCTACATGATTGAGATACCTTTCCTGGCCCTTAGTTAGGACATGCTGTGGGGGAAATAAATATAATGTTCCTATTTCTTTCTGTATTGTTGTAACCTAAATCTCAATTCTTGAATACATGAGCTTCGAGCCAATCGGAAGAAAATTTTGGGCCCCATTTTTTTTTATGTCATGGGGAGGGGGTACCCGGAATAGTTCTTTGCACATTAAGTTTCTCTTGAACACAGGATTTATGACTGTATCGAGATCTAGGGTTTGTAGTCTGGGCCCTCCTTCCAAAACAAAATGTTGTTGACAAAATGTTTAATCCTGTTGACAGAGCGACTAATCCCTTGAATTTTTTTAGCCTTATCGCAAATAGAACATCAACCAAATATTCTTTTTCCATAACACAGCCTGTGTGTAAACAATTGACAATTTTCATTATTTACGGTCCTGGCCCCAGGGGCTGTAAGGGTTATAACATCCCTGAAGAGATATTTTTCTGGTCTCTTTACGATTCCGAACAAAATGGCGGTCTCAAAATTTCGATCAGGACAAAAGGGCATGGGAGAGGGGCTGGTCGCCCACCAGTCACTTTTGACTCTTGTCAGGCAAAAAGTATGTGCAACTTTTCCGATTAATTAATTTATCACGAGGTCCACATTTTCAAAAGAAAACAAGAAATTGCCCCCTTACTAATTCCTTACAAACAACCGACATAGAAAAAAAGAAGGACAAAAAAAGGTGTCTGCTCCCACAAGACAATTGTAATGATTTCAGATTGCTGCCTATAAAGTTTTGTCATGCAGCTTAAGTTTGGAAAATGGTTCAAATTATTTGGGTTAGATTAATCCAACAATAAGAAACGAGTTCAAATGCTTGCGCTTCGTCACGGTAATGTACTTTCAGGTCTTAGAATATAATCATAGAAGCCTAATATGTCAATTTAAAGTATAATTTATAGACCTGAATATGATTTTACTTCCCAATTCTTGCAGTAGGATTAAATATATGTATAGTACGCAGAATATGGCACAATAATATACGATAACCAGACGCCCGTCACCCAAAATAAGCCTTCTTGTGGAAATTTTCTAAAACACAGTTGAACAAAGCTCCAAGTAGACCCCGGCACCGATGAGGGAAGACAGGCGGCGGCGGGGCCAAAACAGGGCGCCGCCGCCGTGCCGCCGGCGCGATCAATGTTGACCGCAAACATTAATGTTTTCATCAGTCTTTCTTAAATCAAAGCTAAAATTTACAACAGATTCGAGCCTATTAATGAGTTCAAAAATTCACAAGTCGCTGGCTGGCAACTGGTCTTCTTCATTATTCATCAAGAGAAGTAGAAATATGGTAGAAACGAAATGGCTGTGGCGTTTCAGAACCCTTGCATAATACGAGTAGTTGAAGTATCTATTAGCTATGTATTCTTAACATAAATAATTGTCAAAATTAGTAGTTTTTTTTCATCGCGCATTACTGCATATAAAACTTCAAATACCGTATCACAAAATTCGTCAGTTATCTGGGTAAAAACTTTGAACTTAGAAGCTTAATTTTTTCATAATACCCTTTGTCTATATCTGTTTTGTCACCTTCAAAACAGTTGAAATGGGCGACTTTGATATTGATTATTTTTTTGCTCTTTTGGATTCCTAAAAAGCCTTCTTGTATTGAAAACTGGGTTTTAATAACAACTTAAAAAAAATACATTTTAAAGTTTTTTTTGGCTCCTTTATAAAATATATGTCATGTAGGCTAAGGCTGAACTGCTGCTTTTTTATTGCCTTTGGCTGCTCTTTTGGATATTATTCATTTTTTCTTTTGGGGATTTATTTCAAATTATAAACTCATAAATACCTAATATCAGTCAAATTATAAACTGCATCTAAAAGGAGTAAATTTATCCAATTGAAAAATACATGATGAACCCTTCACATGATGAACCCTTTTCAATTACAAAGAAACAAAAAACACTTAATGGTTTATTCGGTATGAAGAAAAATGAAGTGCCAGCAATTATCTTAAGTAAAAAAATGAAAAACTACTCTGTTTTAAATGTAATTAATGGAAATAATATGCAGACCGAAGGGGCTCTTTGAAGGTTGAAATTTTATTCCTAGTTAGTTTCTTATAATCCAAGCAAAATGTTAAGGAGACTTAGTACAACTCAATAAGTATAAGCTTTGATTTCCAAATGCTCACAAAAATTACCAAATTTAAGAAAGTCGCAACAATAAGTCATCTGTTGTCAAAATACTCAAAGACTCCTCTTTGATCCCCACCCAGGCTCAAAGCTTCTGCTATGGTCATATCCATGGAAATCTCCAGAGTTTCTTTTTAAAATAGCTTTCAAGCGTACTTAGGAATATTTAACCTTTTTTGCTTTTCATCAAAGCTTTGAAAAAAGTGTTATAATATTCCAAATGTTACATTTGTGCATATTTTTGGTAATCACTTGTGGGGTGATCGAATTTTTTAAACCACTGTAGATACGAAAGAACGTTGCAACATCTAGTACCCTGAGGTCATAAGACTGTCAACGACGCCTCCTTGAACCTCCCAAATTGAAAGCTTTTATTATGACCTTGCCTTTTAATGTAACTTGGGCACTGGACCAAGGTCACCATTGTCACTCGAGCGCAACGTTAGGCGGGGATGTCGATATCGCTTTCGTCACACCAAATCGTTTTAGTGTTAATCTGCCAGGTACTTATGAATGAATGTTTTCAAAGTAAACCCGTTTCATGAATAAGAAAAAAAAACCGGGTTGGACGCACATGTCCCTTTCCCTTTGGACATAAAACTGTACAAGTGCTGTATCAAGTATAACTCACGAAAATCTTGTTAATTTTTGTCAACTTTTTGGCATCCCTGCTTTCAATAAAAAAAAAAATCAAGGTACTATCACTTAAATATAATAACTCCCTATGCCCCCCTCCCTCTGGATACCATCTTGATAGGATACCGTCTCTGCTTAAAAAAAAAAAAAACTTATTGGCATCCCTGCTTTCAAAAAAAATTCGAGATATTATCATTTAAATATGATAGCTCACTACCCCCCCCCCCCCTCTGGATACCACCTTAGAAAAACAATTTACTTAATAATTAACTAGGTCACTACATGGTTCAAAAAACATGCAAAATAACGTTAAACAGCTTAGTGTTCCTTGAAAAAAAATTGAGGGTATGAGTAAAGGGGTACAAAGACAAAAACAAAAAATTCGAAATTATTAAGATATACCTAAAATTATTGGAAAACTGAGTCATAGATTTGCCGTGGCATTCAATAAGATCCAAAGAATCTAATTAAAAGGGAGCACACACAAAAGCCAAATTAGGCCACTATCCTATGAGAAATCGCAAAATACCCAAGACAATGAACAAGTCCCAATGGGGGGTCCTGTGTCTATCAGAATATTTCAATGGTTTCCCAAGGAATTTAATGTCATTTTCATCTGTCTCGACTTTCAATAAAGAAAATAGTTATTGTTTTGGCATCCTAGCTTTCATTTAAAAAAATAATTTAAATATTATAGCCCCCTACCCCCCCCCCCCTATATGGCAAAATCTAAAATTTTTTTATGAATAATATTTTTGGGGTAACTTCCGTTTCAATCTTTAATTCCCCAACCTTGTACATAGCTTAGTCTATAGCTAAATTTTGTCTCAATAGAAGGTTTTTTTTTTTTTTGGGGGGGGGGGAGAGGAGAGGGGTAAAAACTTTTCAGAAAGAAGATTATATTTTTTATCAGGCGTACGACAGTTGAGTATTAAATATTATGAAAATATTATCTAAAAACAGCAAAAGAAAAAAAAAATCTGCAAACTTACAATTCAGCTGTCGAAACGATCTATCGGCTATCAATTTCAAAATCCAACAGAAGGTTGAAGCTGTAAAGTAGTGAATGCGTTCTATAATTCTATTCAACTTGAAAATAAATTTTTTGACTAAGAATAATGAAAGAAATACCAATTGGAGAACTGCATTCAAAATGATTTCAACTCATTTCATAAAGACGATACTTTTTTTGTCAACATTTGAAGAACTGTGTATATTGCAATATTTGCGGGAAAGTCACTGGTGATAAATCGCTAGGGATGGCACGGTGAGTGCGTGATTTTCGGGGACCAAATTTTTTCTCGGGGTGACGCATAGTTTTTTCGGGAAATACCCAAAAATTCGGGGATAGTGCAAGCTCTGCTTGATTTTTAATCAGGAAAATCGAAATACTAAACCACACGAGCAGGAAAAGCTCCGACTTTGCGGCTGACGCAATGAAGAATTGCCGCAAAATTAATTTAAAGTCGACCGAACGCCGCCACCTCTTCTAGCGACGGCGCGTCGGTGGCGTTGCGATACTTCGGCCGCGGTCGACCGGGCCTCTCATCGGCGGCGTTCGGTCGATCCACCAGCGCGGCGCCGGGGTCTAGCATAAGCATATACACTGTTCTGTTTTTCTGAAGAAACGGAAAAAAAAAATAAACAGGGCTTGAATGAAACAGAACAGAATAGGTCAACAAAAAACAGAAGACCTGTTTCTGTTCTGTTTTTTGGTCAAAACAGAAAACAGCTGTTTTCGTTAAAAAAACAGCTTTTTTTCGAACACCTAAAGCTTAAAAAAGTAAAAAAAAAATTGTAAATGACAAGTTTTGGTTTATTATCAGGGGCAAAAAACTGTCTATGCACACAACATTGCCATCCTTTTTTATGGTTATTTTCTTCCATTTTACTGTTCTTTTTTTCCAAAAATGCATTTTTATGTTTATACAGAATCTCCTCGAATTTCCTGGAAATGCATACTAATTATTTGAGACGTTTTGAAAATAAAATAATTTTCTTCGTCAAATTGCGCGGTCAGCTCAAAGTCATTAGTGTTTAAACAGAGCCCATAGTTGCTTTGGCGGGGGACAATCTCACCATACAGACAATACTCTCCTCTTCTCCCAATCCTGATGTTTAGAAGTCATCGGAAACAATGTGTGAAAAAAGAAAAATACATGAGAAAAAGACACTTCTTACCGCTAAGTCAAAAAGTTTCGTTGCCTCGCGGCTTAACACAACTTTTTAAGATTAATTATTTTCTAGCCAATTGTGTGAGAGACCAATCAAAAGAAAATTCATGGTTTAAGGGTACTTTATATGATTGTAGGGCGCTTTGCACTAGAAAATAATGTTCTAGGCCCTCCACCGAATTCATTCTTAAGTAATTATGTAAAATGAAATTTCTCAAATTCAGAATTTCAAAGAAACTTAGACCCTTTGCTACACAATACTTTGTTAAAGCATTTTTTTTCTCTTAAATAAGTTTTCAAAGGGATGCAAATATGAGAACAGTTGCACTTTTTGATAACCTATTTTGAAAATTTCTTTCGCTTCGTGGCAGAAATACTTTCTCCAACCCATACATTTGCTTTATTATAGGAAGTGTTACTACATCAGACTTTTGTTTTAAGAATACGAGTGGGCATGCTTTTAATTATTTAGGCACTTTTTCATGGTCCATTCCCAAAGGAAAAGGGGTAGTGACAACCTCAACTACCAATGTTTGAGCAAGTGTAGCGTGTCTTCGGATAGCCTGTGCTGCAACCTCATTTTTTGACAGACTCCCAGCTCCCCGTTCTTCTTCTCCATTACTTCCATCACCCCCTTCCTTAGACACTGCAGCAGTTTATTCAGATTCTTCAGCAAACGTATCTTCATTTCCGGAGTTTTCAGTACAAGGAACAGAAAGACCGCCTGAGTCATTTTTACCAGTTGGATCGACATCTTCGACTTCATATAAGGATTCCAAGCAATCTTCTTCAGGGATTGCATTGGCTAAGCTTCGAGTGGACCAAAATCCAAGAACGCGTGCAACAGATAAATGAAGACAATGTTAAAAACATGAAGTTCAGGAAAGGGCTCATATCCTACAGGCTTCGGTGACATTGTTCCCAGAATCAGTCACAACGCGGAACATCTTATCTGTCATTGAAAGCTTCCTGATTGCAACTTGGATTGCTGAAAGGATGTTAGTGGTTGTATGAGAACGCTTATGCCTCTTGAAATGTGAAAGATAGTGGTGCAACCCCAGCTCATTTTTCATCTTCCTGGGGTAATAGGCAATGATACATATAAAGCCAGATCCCTTTGCAGACCAGCAGTAAAAATTCAAGCTAGTCTGAGTGGCAGATCTTAAAGCAGCCTTTTGAACTTCTTTTTTTCTGGCAGCAAAACCTTATGACGATGGACCGGTTCCCCCAAAATGGGAACCGTTGTTTTTTTTTTAAATAAGCTGTTTCATATCTGGCTTATCAAACACAAGAAGTGGCAATTTGTCACTAACAGGGTTTTGCAGCAGAGCATCCGCTTACCTGATGGTTTTGATCATTTTGAAATAACAAACTGTCGTATCTCTGTTCTTCTTATTCCAGATTTCCCTAATCCATTGCCCTCTGTGTTGCTTGCTTTACTATCTGGAGTTTTATCAAGGGAAGCAGCCTGACTTGATATATATTTTTTTAGTTGGTTTGGGTTTGTTATTTGCTGCAACAGCCGCATATACTTTATCTTTGTGCATATCAATTGTGTGCTTCCTTTTAAGATAGTATATAAATGTCATGACAGAGACTATCTTAGCCTTTAGAGACGCTCTTCAGAAAAGGCACCTAATACTTCCTTTTTCCATAGGGTACCCAGAGAGATGTCTTGAAGCATCCAAGTCGTCATCAGAAAAGGACATCATGCTTGTCTTAAAACAAAGGTTGATTTTAGGATTTTTACAAAATTAGAAGCACCTTCCAGTAGCCTACCATTTTGAAAATTGCACGTCCAGCCAAATATCTGACCTCTTTCCCCTCAGTGACATAATTAGGGGAAAGGGGCCAATTTCCCCCTGAGCGGTTTCGTTTGCGCAATGAGCTAAGAAAACCTGTCAGCAAATAAAAGCAAAATGACAGCTCCTAACTACGATATCCTAAAAACTTAGACCATTTGCTGCACAGTGTTAATTTTTATGGGAATTTACTTGTCTATAATAGGTATTTAAGACACAGATACAAGAAACAGTATACTGCTTACTGACAATTTTTTTTAATTTATTGTGCTGTATGGCGAAAATTACCATGTTCGCCGGAAGATGTGGTATCCTGCAGAATGAGAAAAGTGTTCAGCATTTTATAAGACTCTGGCCAGCTAGGCCAGAATCAGCTAGTTAGGCCACTGTTTCAACTCTAGGCTTTTTCATGAATGGGCTTCCATTGATTATATTTAGAGATGGTTTTATTAACATGAGAAAAAGTATATTTTGCATCTTGAATAAGTATATCTTGTTATGTTGATGCAATAAAACGTGCCAGCAAAAACATATATTTTTACTGGACAAGACTTCAATACATTTACATTCCTCTAAGAAAATTTAGAATTAACAATCGGTATTTATCATGTATAGGCTAGTATGGTAATCATAGCAAGTCACTGTTATGTAGAAGCATAAATTCTATAAAAACCGTTGAATTAAAGTTTTTCCGGTTAAAGGTACAGATTATTTCCTATGTAATGTAGGATACAGCGGCCCTACCAATATAAGCAGAATATACAGTAATAATTGTTTTGTTTGAATCCTGCTTCACCTAGACAGTATCTATGCAACTTTGCTGCTCAATTGACTGAATAATATACACTAAAAAATAATTTGTTTTAGTGGAACACAACTGCACCTTTACCGTTCTCCCATTTACACACCTACATGCCCTCATCGGAATCCAAAGTCCTAATTTTGCCTAGCTGAAATAATATAGCAGCGCATTTGGTATGTTAGACACACTGAGTGCCATCCTTTTACTTACGTCTACTTTATATTAACGCTCCAATTCCAAAAACTGTATGGGGCGTAACCACGCTTCTTCAAAATTTCAAATTATGATCTAAAAAGCTGTTTTGTAAGTTCAAAATGTCTTAAGATCTCATCCTCTAATCAATAAAGTGAAATGAAGAACGGAAGAAAAACAATTAGAAAAAAACAGAAACAGGACAAAATAGTTATTATAAAAACAGAAACAGAACAGGTAAACAAAAAACAGGTCATCTGTTTCTGTTTACCGTCTGTCAACAGACAGACGGCCATACCCGTTCATGTTTCTGAGGAACGTCTTTCTGACCGGAGGACGGCTGTATGTGAACCAAGGACTCTTGTGAAAATAAGATGTTTGCAAAGATATGAAATTCCTCCCACTCTTTCTCCATCACAGCTGCTGTCAATCTTACCGTATTTCTCTGATGAACTTCCCCTTCTATTACGTCCTGAACAGTTATCAGCTCAGGCAAAGCTTCCGAATTTCATTCTGTGTAATGCCCGATCCTTAACAAATAAAGTTGACGAGATGGAGATACTGCTGAGAGAAGTGAGTGTTCCTATTGCCGCAGTTACCGAATGCTGGGATACCACTGATGAAATGGGTAGAATAAAAGGCTACACTAGCTATTTCAACACTCGCCGTGATAGAGGCTTGAGTAGAAAAGGTGGTGGCGTTGGTATCTATATTCGTAATGACATTTCATCGAAGCTGTTAAATATACCAACCGATTCGTGTCACGATAGTTGTCTGGTAGAGTGTCACGATTAGTTGTCTGGGTAGAGTGCAAGCCATTCAAACTATCAAAAAAGTTCTCATGTTTGATAATTGCATCTGTGTATTACCCAGAGAGTGCAAAAAATAGGAAAGAGCTTATCAGCTACTTACAGACCTACATCAATAAACTTCGTCGTGCCCATGCCTATCCTGGCTTCATAATAGCTAGCGATTTTAACCAGACGAACAGACAATGGGTATCTAGTGTCCTTGATCTGAAGCAGGTAGTTACCATTGCTACGCACCAGAGTGGCAGTACTCTAGACCTAATTTTTACAAACATGAGTGACAATTATTATTCCCCTCGGTCGTTAGGTCCTCTCCAGAGTTCAGATCATCATGTAATTCTCTGGCAAGCCAAAAATAACCAACCGAAGCCAAAGAGAACCAAAGTGACTATTCGTCCGCTTAACTCTCAATCAATCTGCGATTTCGGTCGGTGGATCGGGACTTACAGCTTCGACGACCTGTGTTCTATAGTAAACCTGAATAGCAAAGTTCAGCAGTTTAACTCTCTTCTGTTAGAGATGTTTCACAAGTTTTTTCCTACTAAAGTTGTGGTGGTAAGTGAGTCCGATAAGCCATGGATCACAAGCGATCTCAAACAAATGATCAAGATGAGGTGCAAGCTGCACAGTTCCGGACAAATAGCCGCGGCGACAAAACTTAGAAATCGAATCGTGGCAGTCAATCGTTTCAAGCGAAGAAATTATGTTCGGGAAAAGGTAGTACCCCTTGTCCAAAGTAGCAGTCGGAAGTGGCATTCCACAGTGAAACAAATGACTGGCAAGTCAGTTAACAGTGAGCTAAAAATACCCAAGCCTGACGGATCTCAAATGAGCGCTTCAGACGTAAACGAGTTCTTTGCTGGCATTTGTACCACCTATCCCTCAATTACAGAGGCCGAACTGGTTGATCTCTTAGTCCATTGTGAAACTGACGAAATAAAACAGTTTACCGAATTTGCTGTTTTTAAAGAACTTCAAAAACTAAAACCGAATTGATCTTCCTACCCTGGTGAGTTGCCGGTCAAACTTATTCGTGAATATGCCTTGTTTTTAGCCAGACCATTGGCATCGATCATCAATCAGGGCTTCAGTGAACAAACCTTTCCCGATGCTTGGAAGCGAGCATATGTTCGCGTAATACCCAAAGTTCAAGGACCTAAGACATGTGATCAGTTAAAACCTATTTCGATCACACCGAACTTTGCTAAAGTTGCAGAATTTTTCGTGTATCGTGAACTTCTCACGGACATTTCACCGTCACTTGACCCCTTCCAGTATGGTTGCTTGAAGGGATGCAGCACGTCTGTTTATTTAGTACGGCTTTATCACCTAGTAGTTGAATGGTTGGAGTTTGGAAGCTCGTTTGTAGATTTAGTTCTGGTAGACTACCGAAAGGCATTTGATTTGATTAAGCACCCTCTTGCCTCCCAGAATCTCAAGTCAATGGGCGCCCGTAAGCACATCCTCCAATTAGTAGTTGATTTCTTACGTCACAGGTATCAAAAAGTGGACGCCCTTTTTCCCGGTGATATTGAATCGGAATGGGTGGAAATTACATGTGGCGCCCCACAAGGTACCAAATTAGCAGCTCTTCTTTTCCTGGCTGTTATCAACTATGTACTTTCTGACTTTGACGATCGTTTTAAATTCGTCGATGATTTGTCTGCGCTTCTTAAATACCACGTAAAGGATTCGCAAGCTGTAGCCCAGTTCGACCCAAATTTTTTCGATCAGTTTAAATCACAGTGTACTGCAAACAGTCTTCAAATTAATGAGAATAAATCAAAGGTTTTGAGGTTCAACCCACTTAAACGCGATTTTACCTACCCCACGACTTTGTTCCCTTCTGCTTCATGTGCGACTATCTTGGGTGTCACCTTTAGTGTGGACTGTTCGTTCTCTATTCATGTACAAGAGCTAGTTAAGAAGGGACATTATGCTATGCGGACACTGGTGGCGATGCGACGCCTAGGTTTTCCAGTGTATCAGCTGAAAACAGCGTGCCTCACTTTTATTCGACCCATCCTTGAATATGCGTGTCCCGTCTGGGGCCCACAAGTTCATCACATAGATTACTTAAGTGATGATTTGGAGGGGATCCAGAAACGAGCTGTAAAGATCATTCTTTGCGACGAATATGTAGATTACAGCTCCGCTCTGAAGTCACTTGAAATACCAAGCCTTCGCGATCGCCGTTTTCAGCTGATGATTCGTTTTGGCCAGTTTTTATTGTCTAGTCCTGTACATAGGACAATATTACCACCTAAAATGCCTGTCCGCGCAAATACCAGAAGCAAAAGCAAACTTATGCCCGTCTCGTGCCGCACAAACAGACTTAGTAACTCCTTTGTTCCTTTTTTTACATGTGCTTTTAATAAAATGAAGAGAAGTGTTTTCATGTAAAAATTTTTTCATGTAAAAAACAGCACCTTTTAGTGCATTTTTTTTTTAATGTGTCTATGACAGCTGTTTTCATTAAAGTGATTCTGATTCTGTTTTTGTAAGACCAAAACAGAAACAGGTACTTTAAAAACAGAACAGAAAACAGAAACAGAGCCCATGCTTAGTCTAGCAAGTACGTGGTAAAAAAAAAAAACTTTCGTGAATTAAGGTTAATTTCTATATGGAGACCAAAAATACATTCAATGAGAATCTAAGGAGCTTTTGTTGCGGAATATGTTGCTGTACTACAGTCGGTAAAGCATTTGACCTTTTTTGGAGAAGTCTCTTGCATATCCTCCTCCATTACAGAATTCCACAAAAACTAGTTGACCTTATCAAAGATATGTACTCTAAATTTAGGAATCATATCATGACTAGTGAACATCTCACTGACAGCTTCCAAACATCCACCGGAGTCCTTCAAGGATACACCTAGTCCCCAGAACTGTTTAACCTCTTCCTCAAAGTATTTTATCCCTGGTGGAAACAACTTGTGGCACACAGATAGCGGGTGTCCTGACAAACAAGCTAGCTTATACTGATAACATCAATGAAATGTCTGAAACACTACAAGTCATTGCTAACTGAGTCCTTAAAGCGACTAGCTCTTTTGTAATGATTATAAATGCATAATAGCCAAGGCTATGTGCTGCTCATGAAAGCTGCAGGATATAATTAAGCTAGATCTGAAACTTAACAGAAAGAATATCTAGTGGGTTAAAGAGTTCACCTACCTTGGTAGTATAATCACCAATGACAACAACCATTCAAATGACATAAAAAGATGGCTTCCACTAGCAAGGTTCAGTTTCAAAGGTCTCACGCCCAAAAGGCAAAGGAAGAATTCATCTTTACGACTTAAGAAATGACTTTTTTAAGCCTTGATTATCCCCGTCACAGTATACTCATGTCATGTGAAACATGGATGTTGAAGGTAGATGACCAGTGTCAGCTTGCAGCGTTTGAAACTAATGTCTCTGCTGCATTGCTTGCCTTACCAACCTTGATCGAATCTCAAACGTTGAACTCTTTAAGCACCTTAAAATCCAATCAACAATCCTCACCAGAATCCAACTCCAGCAGCATCAGTTGCTTTGTCGCATAAAACAGATGAGTCAGTTCTGTCTACCGAAAATCATCTTTGAAGGAGGACGGAATCCTAACCACTATCTTTACCAACTTGAGTATAGGCAAGAATTAATCAGTCTTCCCCCTCCACATGCCAAAAAGTTTCAACTTGTTCCCCTTCGCTTTTCCTGAGATATTGTGTGATATGCCCTTTCGGCAAATTTGATGTGTATAGTGTCATTTGATTTTGTTCCTCGTCCCCAACAACATGCCATGAAGTTGCAATGTAATACTTTTTTTTACACGGTACATTGCACAGATACCCTTTTGAGAATCTGGATACATATCGTTTTTTTTTTTTTTTAATTTAGTTTTATATCCTCATCTTTCCACTCAATACCCTATTATTCTATTCCTGAGATATTGCATCTGTACCATTTTGACAAACTGGATATACTTAAACTCTTTTGATTTAGTTCAATAGTAGTAGCAGTAATAATAATAGTAGGGAGCAAATAGCAATAGTTTCAATTTAATACTCTAAACTGTTCCTTTGATATTGCTAATATGCCCTTTTAACAACCTGCATAAATATAGTGTGTTTTGATTTAGTTTAACTTCTTTATCAACATTAGTAGGTGTTCAACTACTTGTATTACTAAGACCAACACTAAGGTTAGGATCCTCTCTTTCATTATGCGCGCTTTCATGTCTGCTTTCTAATAATTTTTTATCTAAACTAGCAGGGTCTGTAAGACTGCCAGTAGGCTTTAGTACGCTTTTACCATTATCAGGAACTATTGCTATACTGCTTGATCCAGGAGATTCATAATCATCATTTTGTGATAAATAAATCCATGTATCTGAGTTATCAATATCTCCTTCTTTGTCACCCTTTAACAATACAACACTAGGATCGTTGTCTATATTTGAAACATAAATAATACAACAACTGTGTTTTCCTTCATTTTACTTTGGTCATTAGATATACTTTCAGACTCACTGACTCTTGAAATTTGACATTCACTATCAATACTAATTGCATTTTTTTCTAAAGACGCATCAACCTTATAACTCTTATCATTTAACACACTAAAGTTGTTCACTTCTACTTTCTCTTTAGCTGCTGAGAAGGCTCAGCTATGTTTGCAGAGGCTTTGCCTTCTGACAAAGTTTCGGCCTCTGAGGATGGAACTATAGAGGAACACACTGACACAGAATATGACCTAGCACAGTGGCAGAATCTGACTGATCTAAATTTGTTTTATTATCAGTGCGTTGCACAAAAACAGGAATACTTTGACCCAACGACATATCTTCCACAGTTACAGCAGATACTAAAAAAAAACATTATCAACACGCAAATTAGGTACGACCTAGAGAAGATTAAATATACAGAAGTAAAACGAAGCATAAAGAATAGCTTTATGCTTCGTTGAATATTATCCAGTTGGATAATATTCAATCGTCGAATATTATTCACTTCTATAATAATAAAATCGTCTATTGTCCTGTAGTGGCACAGTGGGACTGCTCTGAGCTTGATAATACGGGAACTCACAATTGAAATTCAGCTGCAGCAACCCTCTACAAGGCCCAGAATTTGATTCCAGTGGTTAGATTATACGAAAGGGTCTCCAAACATCAGGAAGAATAGATTAAGATTATACGAAAGCGTCCCTAAACAAGAAAAAGAAGAAATAATAATAATTTATTTATAACCCACTTTTAAACAAAATAAGCGTAGTAAATTACACTAAAAAGGAAGAAAATCGAAAATTTTACATCTGAAATCGTTTTTCAGATCTAAACATATGTGTCTTCATGTCTTGTCCCACAAGTTTTCCTGCTAGAAATCAATAATTGTAGTCTCCAGTTTTTCGAGATTATTTGATACTACTACCACCAGAGGTATATCACAGAAGTACATGAAACCTTTTTCAATATTTTCAAAAAACCACCCAGGCAAGGAAACGGAACGGGTAATCATTGACTAATGCCCTGATTACAGGAATATTTTATTTTGTATGATTTGTCATTTGTGAATCTATTATTTGCCTACTAAAAACAAAAAACAAAAAAAAAACAGCGATTTTATTCTTGGCAAATAATTGCAAATTATTAAATATTGAATTATTACATATAAATTATTGGATAAAAATTATCAAATATAATTATTCAATAAAATAGATTTTTTCATATTTAATTATGCTTTATAATAATTTGTTTTATATTTAATAATAAAAAAAAAGAAATTAAATATAAAACACTGAAAAGCCGCAGAGGACCACGATGAATCTATAATGAATCCCGGATTTATCATAAGACTCTTTGGCAAGAACTTTGCAAAGAATTACACTGAAAAGTACATTTTTCAAGCATTTTCTAAAAAAAAAAGGTAGCACAGAACCGAAAGCTTGAAGCAGTTGAAATCATCTGTGACTTGATAAAACTGTTCCTTTGCAGAAATGATTTAGTCTTTCAGAGAAAAAGAGCATTTCAAGGAGGTAAGAATGTGAAAAATAATAAAACTCTGACTGCTATTTGAAAACAGTATTAATAACTTCGATTTTGAGTCAAATTCGAAAATCCGAAATTGACAAATATGCAAAGCGTAACTGTAAGGTAAAGATAGGGGTAAAGAACTTTCCCTAAGGGTATAAAAGCAACTCAACCTGCAAAGCCCCCTTATTCAGCATTTCAGACCCTCCAAACCCCACCGAAAGAAACATCATTCACTTTCTTCTGTTGCAAGTTCTGAAACCTGCATGAGTATTTAGAGCAAGGATAGACCAGAAAATGTATTGCAGTTATCCCCCTCCCTTCCAGTCGTATATCAGAATTTACAAATAAATTAAAGAAGGTCTGAAGCAAGAACATGAAGACTACAAACTCTTCATCTCTTTAAGGGCTCTGTTTTTTCAAATTGAAACAAAGAATGTGATATTAATTTATTCAACATAAAATAAAATCACCAAGCTATTAGTCCGCTTTGACAAAGAAAAAAAAAGAAGCAAAGATGAACACAGTCTAAACCAGGTTCCCAACTAAGGGTGCACACTCCCCTCGAGCAAAAAATTCTGGTGTACCATAGCCAAAAATGAAATATGGACCAATAGATTGGTCCAATATAAAAATGGAATAATAGAAAAATAAACCAAACAACAGCTCATCATAGTGCAAAGCCACGTGAGGCAAACACAAAACCATAGAATTTTTGTGGTAGCATTCACCTTGAGATTGCCATATTTATAGTTATTTAAATATTTCTTGATAGAACTGTGAATAAAATTTACCCTTGACGAAACCTGAATGTAGAGCCTCCTGAAAACTAGGCAGAGGCTCTGCCAAAGACCTACAATGGGATGTCCTTTCAAAAACCGAAAGATAGCCATGCTCAGAATCAAACCGACCAACGTCTTCATTTTCCCGTCTTCACAAACCGACAAACGTCATCCAGCTTCATTTTATACGTAATGTTTTGAAGGTTGCAGTCTTAATTGAATATTTTGTGGCCAGTTCAGCAGGGTTAGGTCTTGATATATTTGAAGTTTACCTTTATCGCTCCACACTGCCAGGTATTAAATCTTCTTCGTGATCCCACGAGGGGAGAGGGATAGATATATTTCTAGCCCTCAAAAGAGGACCAAGGTTGCATTATGAAATTGAAATAAAGACGATGTATATACAATTTAGGAGCTTCTAGTCTAAGGAGACTAGCAGCTTCTTCAGGGGAGGAATCAGATTTTGTTCCAAGATGAAATTTACAAAACATTTTAAGAATGAGTCGCTTTAGGCCAAAATGTCTCAACTTCTCTGCGTTTTGCGTCATGTCAAGGTTTTCCCAGCAATTTCTTGTAACATTTTTCGAACAAGCTTTTCACTCCAAACCCTTACTGCTCCTGCGTGCAAGCGTAAATTAAAACATACCTGCGCAGCAGAAGGAGAAAAGTAGACTTTTATCCCTAAGAATTATTGAGTACACCCCATTTCCTCTCGAAAAATCTTGGGTTTAAAATTGTTTTTCTATATTTGGCCTGTCTCCAACGCAAGACATGGATACAGATAGAAGAGGCGGGGGATGCCATCTACCCCCCCCCCCCAAAAAAAAACAAAAAAACAAAAAACAGATTGTTCAAGGTTGTTCTATAATTTTTATACTGTTCACTTGGCTTTGGCGTCTGAAAAATCAAACCTCAAAATAAATTCCAAGGTACGTCACCCCCTCCCCTTTCCTCCCTGTACGAAAATTTTGACATCCCAAACAATTCTCAGATTGATATATCTATGGTTTCAAGGAACCTTTATCCACCACTTTGATAAGTGTTTTAATTGTATTGCTTAGCTAAATAAAAAAAATGATCATGATTATCCCAAGACTGCGTTACAACTAAATAAACTAAGAGGAGTTTTACCTTCATTTTTTTTTTGTCAGATTCATCTTCTCCTTGATCTCCATTTTCCGGCTCAGATTATCTCCCCGAACCGCTCACAAGCAAAGCAGACTCTCTAACATCTTCTCTAATAATATCATTGTTAATCTCATTTGGGTTACTATCTCCTTCCTCCTTGTTATTGACTTCTGGAGAGGTCCCTTCAGCATCATCCATATTTTCTTCATCTTTCCTCTGATCACTCTCTATTTTATTCTTAAATTGGGTGTCATCAATCGTATCCTCAGGCGAAACAGACTCTGAAGTGTTTTCCTTAACAACGGTTTCTGTCTCTGATACAAGATTGTCAATTACTTTTGAAACTGATTCACGGTCCCTAAAACATGATATTTAAACTAAAGAGCATAAATTAAAGGAGCAATTAAGCAAATGTGTTCATAAGTTACTAGCAAACCTTTGAAGAGAAGAGGGCAAAATGGGAAAAATTCCCGTGTTCCCATAGTAGTGAGGGGAACTGCAGGATGTGTGTGTGTATAATACTGAATTTGTACACCAAATTTACTATCTAAATTTTTTACTTTCATTTTGGGAAGTTATAACCAAATCCAAAAAGCACCCGCAAGGGTATTCTACAGTCTCCACATAAATACTTAAAATTATCCCTGCAAAAAAATTGCAGTCCTGATCATAAGTGTTGCAACCTCTTGATGCCTAAAAATAGCTACATATACAAAGTGTCTCAGATGGCAAAGTGATTCAGATGGCTTTTCTTCAACGACAAATGGTGCATTATCGCCATGTTGGGGCAAAAATTGTCACCCTGAGACGCGAAAGGATGGAGGGTTATGCCTGGTCTAGTTATCCGCTAATTAATTGACCAACTCATTACTTTAAATTTGACAAATTCACTTGAACGCTTGAAAACCAGGACAACTTATAGTAGGCTATTCGGTGATTCGGATGGCTTTCCTACAACGGCAAATATTTCGTTATTGCCTTGTTGGGGCAAAAATCAACACTATGAGACAAGAAAGGATGGAAAGTAGAACTAAAGGTTAGAAAAAAGCAACAGAACACAAAATTCGCATTCAAGTGTGTTCTCTCCCATTATTCTAAAACTTACTCCTACCAACTATACCTTAAAAGTGTAGCTGGGACGTTCTTTATCAAGGAAAACTAAAAATTTCGTATATCTTTAGTTATAATGCCAAAACCAAAGGTCAGTTGCAAAAATCATAAAACTTGATGCAAAAGAGTGAAATTTGAGGTCATAAGGTATCTTAACTTACTTGTTTTTTGCCCATTCCAAACCACACATTGCTCACGCTGTCCCATTTTATTTTATGAAAAAGCTCAGACAGTAATGGTGTTCTCATCATTGGCTAGAGCAGTAATTTAGTTGTAACTATTTTTTTTATAGATTATATTAATAAAGATTTAATATAAAATTTCAGACATGGTAAATTTTAAGGGTATACTGTTTACTAATTTTTACAAGGATTACACCATTTTTAAGGCGGGAAAGAGATTTTTAACATTCTCTAAATGTTATAATTTTTGAAATTATGAAGACCAAAACCTAAATTATGCAGCGTAATCCCGGAAAGCCCAAAACTAAAAGTGTTACATTTAGAATCAGCATAAAATGAAGATCCTAGTGTTCTTTTCAAACTTTCGTTTATTTAAGTTGTGCTTATTGGGGACAATAACGGTTCTTTACTCTTTCAAGTAGAAGTGAATTTCCGATTGGCATTAATATACGGTTATAAAATACAACCCTTTTTAATTAGATAACAAGTGTCGCATTACAAGGAATACTGATAAGTTCCAAAAAAAATTAATGAATTCTGTATCCCAACGGAAATTGTCACTAGTGCGTTTCCCCCAGCAGAACGGAGCAAACACTGAGTTAGTTTTTACACAGGGAAAGATGCAGATAAAGTGGTAGCACCACCTTAATCAGTGGTAATTACCGTTTAATTTCATTTGACTTGATTATTCATATTTCATTTCCGTTCATTTAGGTTTCATACATTCATCCATAGTAGTATGGATAAAACTACTTATGGATGGAATTAGCCAAGAAATTTACAAACCCAAGCCGACTAGAGACGCAAAAGTTATGGTCCCGTTTTTGGGTGCCCTAAATATTTTAGGCTTTTAGCGTGGGGTAAACAAAATATTCGAATTTTAGTAGCTTCTTTCGTCGGCACTGATACAGAAAAAAAATAATTGAGAATTAGCCAATAGAAAAAAAAACTTTTGGCCGAAACCAAGATGTTTTTCAAGTTCTTCAAACGCTTAGGAATCCCCATTACTAAGGGAATGACGAATATGAGTTCCAAACTTTTCAGAAAAAAAATTGCTGGCCCTTTTTTGAGTGAGTCAATATTCCATGACTCCTGATCTCTTTGCACCCCCACATTCTTACCTGATAACTTTAGAGGGCCTGGGTACGTATATTGTCTTTCGATTTACTTGGCTACATCACAGTGAAAAAAAGGCCTAAAGCTTTAAGTAGATCAGAGACAAAAATTTGTTCGGGCCCTCTTCCCTTCCACAACCCAAAAAACGTTCGCTTATTCCGCCCCTACACTCCTTGAAAGCTTTCAAATCAGTCCCCACCGCCCCCAAGCCGTTCCCAATATATTAAAGATATGGTGTATTGGTAAACTGGGTTTATATAGCGTTTTTTGATTTTTCGATTTGCCGGGGTACGTAAAATGCATATACTCCATTGGTTCCATTGGGGCTTATAGCGCCAAAACTTTTACGCGGATTACAGACAAACAAGTTTCGCCTCTCTCCCCTCTGCCCCTCCCTTGACTCTAAATTTGCACATCACTGGTCCTCCATCTTCCAACACTCCCTGAAAATTCCAAATTAATCCCCTTTTCGTTACCAAGACATTGCAGATACGTTAGTTTAATAGCGTGGCAGCACACAATTTTTGATTTGCCTTGGTATTTAACCTTGAATAGATTCTAGGGGCTTATATTGTAGCGCAAAAACGCTCTAATGGATTGGAGACAAAACTATTTCACACTCAAAACTGTTTCAACTGATCAAGTTGGACACCAATATTTCAGGGAAGTTTCAACTTAATTCCTCAAGCCATTCCAAAGATATTGCAGATACGATATTTTGATGAGCGAGCAACATATAATGACTTTTGATTTACCATGCTACTTAATACTGCTTAGATACTAAGCCCAAAAACATTTAGCTGGATAGAAGGGAAAATATTTTCAGCCCCACCCCTTCCATCCAGCCTAAAAACTGAAGTTTCCCATAGCCATTCCTGAGATATTGCATCTATTATATTTTGATAACCCAGATCAACACACTGTCTTTCAATTTACCTCTGCCACTCTCCCCAAGTCAAAATTTGAGGTCCGTCTTGAGGTACCCGTACAATGGGTACCTGAAGCCTGAAGCAGAGCTAGTATTTCTCAGTCAATAGTTTTCTGCATTCCTGGAAATACAATTGCTAGATAAATCAGATTTTATTTTTCCAGTTCTCTTTAGCTTACCACCGCAATTAATGAAAAAGAATAACATCAGGTGTGTTTCATGTGAAGAGCCTTGATAAGCCTTATTTTAGCAATTTCAAATTAAGGAACTATACTTCCTTAAATTGTATTTATACACTGGAGAGTTGCTAACAGTGGAAGGTAACTTCTATGTTTATAGGGTTCAATTTTGAATAAATTGAAAATTACCAATCTATATTGCATAGTCTACATGAATCAAGAGAAAAAAAACTTAATTTTTTCAATTTCTATTGAATTTCTTAGCATGTTTATAAGTAATGAAAAAAGGGATATAAAGACTTGTGACAAAAATTTATCAAAACAAAAGAAGGAAAAAAGTGAAAGTTTTTCTTTTCAGAGAATGTAGTATTATAGGGAAGTGATAACACTGGACAAGAATATCAGAATTGCAATTTCAGGAAAGATGAAGATTATCTTGAACTGTTCCTTAGATAAAGCATGATATAGCATGCTAAGCTATATTTTGTCAAAAATCGCACATGAGAAACGGCACTCCAGCTGTCATATTTGGTGACTTGACTGCTCCTTACTTTTTCCATAATTTCATTGACCTGAGCCATAATTGCAACTGAGCTTATAAGAGGACCATTTCATCCCTCCCCACCAGAACTGGTATAGGCTATGTAGAAAGCTTTTTGGTAGAAAGGAAAAAGCAATTTCTTTTCTTCAACTGCTAAAAATATTTGCAGTCGTTTCATTTGTTAACTCGAAACTTTGTACTGCGACCTGTATGGCAACTCCACCTTTTTCTACAGAGGCATTCTTACCTTGCCAAAAGTTCCCATTTCTCATCGTCTTCGTCTTCCATATATGCTATTCAACCTTGAATATATTCTAGGGGCTTATATCGTAGTGCAAAAACGCTCTGGTAGATGGGAGACAAAACTGTGTCAGCCTTCTGTACCATTCTTCCAAAATTTTAGGTCAAATTGAACACCAATATTTAATGGAAGTTTCAACTTGATTCCTCAAGCTATTCCCGAAATATTGCAAATACGACATTTTGATAGGCAGGAAACATATAATACCTTTTGATCTTCCTTGCTACTTAATGCTGATCAGATACTAAGCCTGAAAAATATGACAACTCCACACTTTTCTACTTTCCAAGGAGATGAAGTTATCAACATTCCATAGTGGCTTCTGTTTTTTTCTACAGAGGCAATCTTACCTTGCCAAAAGTTCCCATTTCACATCATCTTCATCTTCCATATACAACCATATATTACACTCCGTATCAACTATGTACCAGTATTTTCGGCCATGTTTGTCTCTACCAATGGGTTGAAACCTCAAGCCTTCTGGTCCCAATCGAAGTATTTCAGCCTTAAGACCTGCACCTGGGTTGTCTAATGACGTCTCTACCAAATACTAAAAGAAAACTAAATATTTACATTTAATTAGCTTGTATAATTCTTTTTTCCTTTACTTAGAAATGTGTTTTTTTCCTTTTCAATTAGTCGTACACACTGTGTTTCAATGTACTAAGCTTAGAGGTTACAACATTTCCGATTAAAAAAAATCGGTAAAATAAAACACCAAAAACAAGTTTATAAGACAACTTATACCCTTGTACCTCTTTCCATTCAGGATAGCCGAAACAACTGACATCAATTTGTTTCTGATCTGCCATAGTTCAAGCCTGACATTTGAGTTACAGCGTTTATGGTGAATGGTATTATTCTTATATCCAAGCCACCAAGTTATAGTCATAAGTGTGGATAAAAGCAAAATTACGCTTGACTACAGCATCAATAATGCGTATGTGAATTGGTGCAATGTTGGTGCAATGAGTTGGTGAGTTGGTGCAATCTTGGTGAGTTGAGCAATGTTCAACTTTCAAGTGTGATCTTTAGCATTGACCTATCAGAGTGACAAATGAAACTCAGAGAGGAAAGACAATAACAAAATGAAATAAAAAAAGGGTGAAAAAAACGAGGATTTTGTAAATGGCCTACCACAATCTTTTAAAGAGGTAATTGAGATAAAAAAATACATAAACCTAAATTTAGCGATAAATAGAGACACTGGAGATATTTCATTAAGCCCCATTTATAAAAATTTAATTTTGAAGGACTCAATCAATATTTTCGCCCGGTCTAACTCGAGAGAACCTATTTGCACATCAAATCAAGACCGAATTTGTAGACCAGCTAAAGCTATAGCAAAACAAAGAATTATTGCTCAATCATCCTAGTAAATTTCTTTTTCATTGATTCCAACCTGGTTCTTATTTAGTTTATGTTCTGTTGTTGTAAAGTAAACTTCGAAAGATTCGATTTTTGTTGGATTCTTGGTTCTTTTCTTTCTTTTTTTTTTTGTTTAGAACTGAGGACGACTTGGCAGAGGTCCTTGTCGAAACATTTGCTCGTTTCTTCGTCTTTATGGTTCACCACTGGCAGACAAAATCCTCGTTTTTTCATCCTTTTCTTATATTATTTTTCATTTTGTTATTGTCTTTCCTCTCTGAGTTTCAATTGTCATGTATAGCCAGTGCGGTCTTAGAATGTATTTCCTATCAGAGTGAAGACTCAAGGCAAGGTCGACTGAAATCAGGAAATATTGAAGCTTTTAAAAGCAGTGTTTCCTTATCTGACGATAAAATCATCATCATTCAATCAGGTTAGTAGACCATACAAAGGATCAAATTGGTGTCAATACAGGCTTTTCAAAGCACTATCCAGTCATTTCAATATTTCAACTTCTGCAGTGCAAATCTGATATTAAAATCAAGAAAAAACACATATCATTCATAAACTTCGGGCTTTTTATCAACAGGTGTAACTAAAATTTGGCTCAAGCATTAGTTATCAAACTTGTTGTAGATAACAGATGGCAGGATAATCGTTAGCTGTTATTAAATTAAAAGAAACAAAATTTTGAAGAAACAAATACAATATCCAAATTTAAATCAGCAAAAAGTAACTCGTCCAAAAAGTCAAACTTGAAACAAACAAAAAATATTCTGAATTAAAGAAATTAAACACAGATAAACAGAAATTATAATGAATAATGAAATCTTAAAATAAATTTAAAAAAAGGATCAAGAACTGAGTTTTTAAGGTCGACGAAAATACTGAACGAAGCAATACGAATATTTTGGGAGGACAACCACTACCCTTCATTAGCGCTATGAGAAAAAATTAGAAAGAGACACATTCATTCTCTGAATAAAAATGACAGCAAAAAAAACCGAATGAACAAACTGATAAATGCATATAATTTATCCTAGAAGATTCTGCTTACTTTCATTTAAAGAAAAAAATTAATTAATTTCTTATCATTTTTCAGATCATGCCTGAAATCTCCTCCTCGGGAAATTTTCCCCGGAAACCACCAATGGCAAGTTTCCCCCACGGAAAATTCCCCCGCGAAAAATGTCCAAATGTTTCCCAATAGCAGAAATTATCTGTAAGCAATGGATAAATTACAAAACTTAAAAAGGCACTTAAACTTCTACAATGAGGTTCTCCAATTGGTTTGAAGTTAGGGAGGAAGGGAGATACCTCAAAGATTGCATTTAATGCCAAAACATCCCAGTTCTCATTGACCCTCCAGATAAGCACATAATTAGTTCTAAGGGAGAGAGGAGGGGTGGGTGGAGGCAAGAATTGATGTAAAATCCCTGGGGCCGTAACCAGGACTTCTGTTTGAGGGGGAAAGGGTACAAAAAACTTAAAAAAACGCATCAAAAATGTAAATTTGATCTTTAATCCCTCTTGATTTATGGGAATATTTCTGGTCAACGCGTCACGGTCGACTTTCTCACAACTCTATTTTTTTTAAACAATAAAAAACTTTAGCGTAAAGAGCGAGGTGCTGAGGAGGGGACAGCCCCTTTCATATACGGAATAATTTCTGTTCGTTTTAAGTTTTAACGTCGTTCCTTACTTTCAATTAAAAAAAAAACTTGTTTTTTTTTATTTAATCTTAATTAAGGATTACATTTTTTCCCTTAGTCCTCTCCCTTTTTTAATATAGGATATAATGCGGTTTGAACACCTATGGCAAGTCTCGGACCAGGAATGAAATGCCAATTCTTTGCCAAGGGATCGGAGTGAAGGGCAGCCAGATGATTTGGGTGATTATCTGTCCAGTTTACTCTCAATTGCTGACCATTGGTTGTACAAAATTGTTAAATGGTACAAAAGTATTCCATTATTCAGAAATATACAGGTAAATTTGATAATTTTTTTCAAAGGTTTGATGACAAATATTGGATCGATACAGACATTTGTAGTTTTGCTTAGAGACTGATTCCATTAGCGCTGCCAGGTACATCAGTTTCTGCTGATCTTTATCAGTTGTCTGTTTATTTTGGCTTTGTTTTTGCCACCTTGAGCTGTTTTTCTTCTCTTTTTATTTTCAGAGATTCATTTTCATATATGCTCAAATTTGGAAACATTTTGGTCATATTATAGGCGAAGGAGGATAAATTCACGAATTTGTGGAAACAGTGAAGCAGAAATGGTGGACCCAACACCCGTAAAGAAAAGTTGTGCCTTATACTTGGAACCCTGTCCCTCTAGGAAAATGACAACTTGGAATCTATTATAGCCATGCTGCTTTGATTTCTTTTGGAAAGTAATATAGGTTATAATGCTAGTATCAAACAGTCCGTGGTAACAAACGGTAAGTAAGGAGCAACTCGATCCAATACTAACCAAAACTCTAAAAAACGAAATTTTGAAAACAATAGATACGTTAAAAGCATTGGCTTTTTATGATGATTCCAAATATATAAAATTTATTAAGTTTCATATTACCCATAAAAAGATACGAGCTTGAGAAAATGTGCCCAATTTTCGAAAAAGAGAGGGAACACCCCCAAAACGTCAAGTAATCTTGATAAAAGTTACACCATGAGATTCAGCAAGTCAGATAACCCTCTGTAAAGGCTTCAAGCTTGTATCTACAAAAAAGTTTAATTTTGTATTTTTTGGCAGAAGAAATATCACAGATGTGTGTTTATTTATTATTTTTTTTATTATTATTATTCTTTCCAGATGTAATCGTATCAAACTAATAGTCCTAGAAGATCAGGAGATAGCTCTTTCGAACGAAAATAAAAAGTTCTAGTGCCCTTTTTAAGCGACGAAAAATATTAGCAGGCACCTAGCCCACCTAACACGCCAATTTTCCCCAAAGGCATCGTATCAAAATTTTATTCACCATAGTCGAAACCTCCCAAGTTTAAGTTTCAAGCTTCTATCTACAAAAAGGTTTAAAGGTCTAATGTGTGTTTTTTTTTCTTTCCAGGGGTAATTGTGTTCAACTAATAGTGCTAGAAGATCAGGAGATAGCTCTTTCGAACGAAAAAAGCTCTAGTGCCCTTTCTAAGTGACCAAAAAGATTAGAAGGCACCTAGCCCACCTACCACGCCAATTTTTTTCCCAAAGGCATCTGATCAAAATTTTGAGGATAGCCATTTAATTGACCATAGTCAAAACCTTTCATAGTTCCTTGGGAAAGGGCTGCAAGTTAAGCAATTTGCCCATATTTTTACATTTAGTATTTGTTATTGCGAAACCTATGGAGATTTTTTTGGGTTAATTTTCTAAGGGAGGGGGATTTTTTCATCAAAACTTGAAATGAACAGAAATTATTCTGCATATAAGGGGACTGTCCCATCCTCAACCCTAGCTCTTCATGCTAAAGTGTTTTAGAACTTTCTAAAAAACTTATTGTTCTAATGAAACGGCCCCTGTAACCCCCCCGTATATAGGACAATTTTAAGTTTTAATCTTGCTCTTTACTTTCAGTTCAAAAAACTTGTTGGTTTTTTGCTCAATTTCTGGTCATTTTTCAAACAATAATGGAGACCCGGCTCCCCTCCATGGAAAATTACCTTCTCCACAGAAAATCTCTATGAAAAGTTCCTAACACATAAAACAACCCCTCCCCTTAATGTCCCCCCAGGCAATCCCATCCTCCCTGAAAATTCCCCCAGAAAATTTATTGCAGACAATTCATACTGAAAAATTCTCTCTAGCATACCTTCATTTGATAAAGAATTTAGTTTCTGATCGATTTTAAAATTGTGCCAGAAATCCCCCATTCCGTGGAAAGGCCCCCCCCCCCAGTTGATAGTTACTGCCATGGAATATTCCCCAATGGAGAATTTTTACTGCAGAACAATAGGAGGGAGCTAGTTGCCATTCAATCTTTTTGGTCACTTGAAAAGAGTACTAAAACTTTTAATTTCCATTGCAATTGACTGTATCCCAGTATTATATGACAATTGGTTCAATACAGTCACCCTTAGGGAAAAAAACAACAACAAATAAGCACAAAAATTCTACATTTTTGCATATGGGAGCTTAAAACTTAAAAGTAGGATTTTCTGATACCCTGAATCTGATAGTGTGATTTTCATTAAGATTGTTTAACATTTTGGGGGTGTTTCCCCCCTTTTTCGAAATTCAGGCAGATATTCTCAAGCTCAAAGCTTTTGATGAATAACACTCACTACCAAATCTCTGTCTACCAATATCAAATTTTTTTTTTTTTTTAGGGTTTTGTTTATTGAGCAGAATTGAGCAGAATAAACTCGTCCTTTTTCTTCTCACTATCACCTTTCGGAGCTAACCAATCTGGAAGGACAACTACACACTGGATCAACTGTAATACCAACGCTGTCAACATTTGAACTTTTTCGTCTGGAGAAACGCGAAAAGTTCGTAAACTCCGTCTGGACGACGGAAGACGAGCAATTGAGGCTAAGATATCACCAAGAACTAATCATCGATACGTTTAATACCGTAAAAATAACTGATTATAATGCATAAGAAAAAAAAACATAAATCTACACACAGTAAGACCTTAGAAGCCTAAAACTTTCGGGGCGAAGGCTAAACAAGTTAAAACGGGAGGTTTGTTCGTGAATTAATTTGATCTTTTTGAAATTAAAAGTAGAAATGGATACAATTTGAATAAATTTAAAATATGCTTTTGACATTAGTTAGTTTTTGACATAATTTTTTGTTGAATGTTGAATGGGTCATTTTGACATTATTTGACATGTAATTGAGCACTAGCGTAGGATTACATCAAAGTCAATATAGGGTAATACTAATGGCCAATCAGTCCTAAAAAAAACGTTATTTACAATTCTACAATCAATTATATTTCCATGAACTGAAAGGAATTGCTACAAAAAAAGGAAATGTATTTATCTAACAAATTCGAAAACGTTATTGGAGAAAGGATAATGGAATTAGAGCACAAAAACTAAAAATAAAACTATGTTTTACAGTTTTGTATCACATTTTTATACTTGTAATGAACTTCGAAATCCTATTTTAATCGCTATTTACATTTGAACGTCCTATTTTTAATTTTCCGTACACTGAATTCCCACGAAGTGCTGGCGACATATTTTTATCAGTTAGCAAATCTGTTTTCACGAACTAACTAAATTTTTTTTAGCAACAACGGGTGCGACAGAAACAGGCCCTAGGAGGGTTTTTAAGCTATTTGCGCTATTTATTGTGTGTCTCATCATTTTACTTCTCGTAAGTTCCCTCGTATTCTTGTAATGATTGTAAAGTCAAGTATCGTAATCAGGATACGATACTTCAGGTATCGATCAGGATTTTTTTTTTTTTTTTTTTTTTTTTTTTTTTTTTTTTTGTAGTATATTGTGGTTTGTCGGGTTTGACTGCTATTTAATGTTTTTAAAAAGGAGTATTAGTGATTATTAGAGAAGCAGGGGAAAAAAAAAGGATTTTTTGTTTTTTTTTTATTAGAAAAAAGGAGTACTGGTTTCGAAACTGTAGTTCGTCTTCTTCTGCCACGTAGAATTTATTTCATCTACATTTATTTACATTTTGTTTAAATAAAACATTTATTTGAAAATGTCTACCACAAGTTTCAATGGAGCCGAATTGTTTTCTTATGCTTAGTTATGAAAAAACAAAACAAGCAACAGAAGCAACGAGAACAACAAATAAGCCTTAAAAACTAATTGAAAACAAAAAATGTAATGCATAAAAGGATGAGCGGTAAATGACTTTTGTGAAATATAGAAAAAACAAGCTTAAATAAAATAAACCATAAAAACACGGATAAAAGCCAACATTGAAAGAAAATGCAAAGATAGAAAGGTAAAAAAACGACTCTTAATAAAACTATGACACATTGCTGTTATCACCTATCATGATAGAATCTCAAACACCAAGCTTCTCCAAAATCTCAAGGTCAAACTTACCATCATCGAGAGAATAAAACGGCGGCAATATAGATGGCTAAGAGACAACAAGCGTACGGAAAGCACTCCTCTCCCGAACGTAGCCTTTGGAAGCTGGGTACATGGTTCTCGACCTAGTAGATGCCCCCAAAGAATGGAAAGAAAACTCCTCGTCGCTCAACTTTCGTACCTTCTCCGCCTGGGCAGAGGATAGAAGTTCATATAGGAGTTACATCAACGGAATGGTAAAATAAGAGGTCCCAAAATGACCTTCAGGGATGGATGGGACTTCTGTCAAGTAACTAAAGCCAAATATTTCATTGTTTTTATAAAATCAAAACGAAAAGCCAAAGATTATATTTTGCCTCTTTAGCTCGGAGGTGTTTCTTCAGCGCAAAAATGTTGTTTCTTGTATAGCCTTATGGTGTTTTCGTTGGCCTTGGGAGGAACCCACTCTCGGCCTTCATTTCCACAATTTTGTTTTTGACCTAAGCGATCGTTTCGGCTATAAAGATTTAACTGACTCAAAACTCTTAGATAAAGTGGCGCCATCTAAAACAAAGAAACTTAAAAGGCCATAGTAAAACGAAGAAACCAATAAGGATTTTACTGACTCAAACTCTTGGATAAAGTGGCGCCATCTAAAATAAAGAAACCTAAAAGGCCATACTAAAACCAAGAAACCAATAAGGATTCCATCCTCAGTTAGTTGAAGTAAGTTAAAGTATTACAAATTCTACAGACTCTTAGCATTTAACTTAAGATTTTAAGATTTAAGATTTTAACGCCCAGGTTGGTAGAAATAGGGATAGATGGTATCCCAGCCTAGGTAAATTTTGTGTTGGAAAAGAAAACAGCAATGGATACAGAATTTTCCAATTTTGTGGGTATAACAATCTAGCTATAACTAATAGATCGTTTGGTTATAAAATGGCTCGTGAGCTAACAAAGTGTTCACATAATGATAAGACGACAAAACTTGTTCATTATGCTTTTGCAGACCAAGGACTTGGAAGATCAATTCAAAATGCTAGGGTCTATAGAAATGACTCTATTGATACTAAAAGTAAAAATCACCATCTAGAAGTGTCAAGGGTTAATTTAAAGCTGAAATATCGGAAGGGTAAGTACCTCCCGGGAAGTATTGATGTTGGTAGACTCCAGGATGAGAATTTGAGAGAAACTTTCCAGGAACAGTTGAATACTAAACTAGAGAGTTTAAAAGTTGATAATGTAGAAGATGGTTGGAATAATTTTAGAAAAATAATTTGTGAAGTTGCTGAAGGTGTATTAGGGAAGAAAGGTAGAACTGCAGCTAAGAATATTAGTGAAAAAGCTTCATGTTTAATAGAAAGGAGAAAGGACTTGTACAAGAATTATATGAGTGATAGATCATATGAAAATAAAAGAAATGTAAAGAAAGTGGAGAAAGCATTAAAATATGAACTAAGGAGGTGTGAAGTGGAGGCCATAGGTAAAATTGCTGAGGATCTAGAAGATGCAGCTAAACGGCATAATAGTAAAATATTGTACTGGCACGTTAACAAATTGAGAGGGAGTAGTCAATCAAGACTTGTCCCAGTTAAAGATAGGAATGGGGTCGCAATTAGTGACAAGGAAAAAACTAAAGCGAGATGGGCCGAACATTTTGAGAATTTGCTTAACCGAGATAGAGTTACATGAACACATATATAGGAAAATGAAAAAGTTTGTGCTACCTTGGATGTGAAGGAAGATTTGTTTTGTAAGGAGGAATTAGCAACAGTACTAAAAGGATTAAAGAATAATAAGCCTCCAGGTGCTGATAGGGTGTTAAATGAGTTTCTTAAATATGGTGGCTCTGAGGTTAGAAATAAGTTATTGAAGATTATGAATATGATTTTTGAAAATGGGGATGTACCTAACGATTTTAGGAAAACCTTAATTAAGCCACTTTATAAGAAAGGTGATAAAAGTGAGTGTGGTAATTATCGAGGCATTAGTCTTTTCTCTGTAGGTAGCAAATTACTTAGTAGTATGATACTTTTTAGACTGAGAGATGCCGTAGACAAAGTTTTAAGAGAAGAGCAGTGCGGTTTTACAAAAGGTAGAGGATGTGTCGACCAAATTTTGACTCTTAGGTTAATAATTAAGAAGTGCCTGAATTTTCAAACACCTTTGGTCCTCAGTCTAGATTTTGAGCAAGCGTTCGTTTCTGTTGATAGAACAGCTTTAGTAAAGATTTTATCCTTGTATGGTAGACCAGACAAATACATTAAAGTAATTAGTGCTATTTACGAGAAAAAACACTGCTGCGGTTAAGGTAGGAAATGAGGTTAGCAGCTGGTTTTGTATTAAATCAGTAGTTAAGCAAGGTTGTGTTCTATCCCCCTTTACATGGATTATTTTGATGGACTTTGTTTTAAGGACCACAGGAAGGGCAATGGGAGACCATGGAATCAAATGGGGAGGAAAAACTTTCCTGGTTCTAGATTATGCTAATCATTGAATCATCCTAGATGAAAGTGTGAGCAAAATGAGTCAAGTTTTATATGTTTTGCCAGTTCTGGGTGCTAAAATAGGTACGAAAATTAGTGTTAAGAAGACTAGGTCACTAAGGCTAGGAATAAGTGAAGATGAAAAGGTGGCGTTGGGAAACGAAAAAATTAATCAGGTGGACAGCTTCACTTACCTTGGTCGTACTACTAGTCAAAATGGGGGTAGCAGTGAAAATGTTAAAAGTAGAATAGCCAAGGCTTTGGGTGTTTTTTTCATAGTTAAAAAAAGTTTGTAATAATAGTAAGATAAGTGTACAAACCAAGATTAGAATATAAGAAGCTATAGTAATGACAGTGGCAAAATATGGCTCTGAAGCATGGACGCTCCAAAAAGCGGATAAAGATTTGCTAGATGTTTTCCAGAGAAATTGCTTAAGGATTGTTCTGGGTACCGCCTGACTGACCGTATTTCAAACAATAGGCTATACGAAAAATGTGGTTCAATACCGCTCTCTAGGGCTATAATGAAAGAAAGATTGAGGTGGTTAGGGCATGTTGTGCGGATGAAGGATGACACATTGTTAAAGATTGTCCTTTTTGGGCTACTGTCTAGGGCAAAACAGAAAGCAGGTTGTCCTCGTATGGGGTTGGAGAACGTTATAAAGAAAGATTTAAAGTAAATGGGAACTTCAAGGGTGGATGTAATAAGGGAGTCTTTGAATAGATTGGGGTGGAGGAGGAACAGGCGTAGCTGTGTTGACCTCAGGCGGCTTGGTGCTGCGGTGAGTTGTTAGTAGTAGCAGTAGTAGCTCCTTACTTACAGTTTGTTACCACAAATTTTTGATGTTTTAGCAGAAACCTGGACATATTGCATCTTATTACAACCATATTCCAAGAGCTGTTTTCAATATACTTAATAGAGAAGGAATTTCAATCTATATGACTGAAAGGTCCACATTGGTGCCTTTGGACACATTTCCAAGGCGTATTATACAATTATACAATTTCCTTTCCATGTCCCACTCCCTCTCTCTGCCCTTGTATTTTACTTTTCTTTTGCTTCAAAGCTATGTGGCTTGAGAGTTGATTCAATCAACAAATATGCAGTATGCTAACTTAAAAAATGGATACTGTTAAACACTAACCTTAAGAAGTCTCAATTTGGCTCCAATACTTGAACCAGCAAAACCATGTGACTCAAATTCTATTGTGTCAGGAATTGAATAGATCTGACTTAACCTCAAAATAGCAGTTTCCCATTGCCCTGTTCTAAAAGTCCTCTTGGATCTTTTTAGCAATTTTATTATGAGATCAGACAGTAGTTTTGGAACTGCAAGTAAAATAAAAATCTAGATCTACAAATGAATTCCTTCCAAGACATGCAAATCAAAGTTTTGGTGTACATATGGAGCAAAACTGATGCAAACTGCACTTTAGCATAATTATAGGTAGATTATACAGATGATATACCCTGGAGGTAGATCTCACATCATTTGATGGATATCATGACAAGTCCCTGGATATATTGGACATAAATGCAAGTACAAGCATGCTTGTACAAATACGCTAGTCACCATAGCATATAACACCAGTAAATAATAGTTTGTATCCATGAATAGCCACCTTTACTTATATATTTATCAATGGTAATATCAGAATCTTTCTTGACCATAATTCTTATGCATCCTTTTAAAGATATTTTCCTGCAAAATTTGGGCATTTTTAGACTTAAAAAAAAAAAAAAAAAACCACAAAAAAACTTAACTGTTTGGTGAAGTTTTCTAGTGCAATTTTTACAATAAGCCTAAAAAAATCTGAGACCAAACTAACTACACATGATGTTTGACAAAAAAAGAAATTAAAATAGTAATCAAAAACCAAAGGAGGGTGATTTTCAGACACTGAAAAAAAATACATAAAAGACAATTTCAGCAAAGACATACACTAAGTCAGCCTCAGAGCTAAACACTTACAAAAACATGTGAATAAAATTGTTTTATATTTTTTTAATTGTGTGAACAAACATTTATATCTCATTTATCAAGTTCATTTTCTGCGAGATTTCAGAACAACAGAATTATTTCTCAATCTCTGTAATTTGCCCAACATCTAAAAACACAGTGTGAACACCCTTTTATTCAGAAAAGGGGTTTGAAAACTAACACATCTTAAAATACAATAGATATAGAAGACAAATCCTTAGTTATAAAGCCTTTGATTTCAAATGTTTCCTTTCCAACTGATAGATGTTATATAAATGTTCCCTCGTTGTCTTTTTTTTTCAATTCTGGGAAAGACAGAACTGATCCTATTCTTGATAACAGCATTCCTATGGAAACTTGAAACTGATAGAACCCATCATCAGTTGGGACAAAGCCCACACACACTTTTAATAGACAAATCTCTAGAATCTACAAGTAAAAATGAGAATTTTGATCTGTTATAGCCATCCACTTTTGAACATCCAGATCCACAAGGGGGGAATTGAAATAAAAAAATACATACACAAAGATCTCACTGTAAATAATGATACAGCGGAAATTTTTATATAATATACTGATGATTATTTAATAAAAAGAGATTCAGCTTACATTTCTTCTCATTCTAAAAGAAGTTTAATTACCTACCCTAATACAAACCAGATCAGTAGACAGGCTGCATTAGCCACTAGGAAAATAATCCTTGGCTAATCTAATCTATAAATGGTTTTTCTTTTATCTTTTTTTTAAAGTCAATTCTCTGGTACTCTGTATTTTACTTCAAAAACTCAGTCTTTTTCTTTTATTTATACCTTTTTTTCTCCCCCTTTTCAGGTGCTGAGAATGGAATAGTGGAAATTTCTGCTGAAATATTTTCTTTGTGTTTTTTTTTATGTTTCTGCTGGCTAAATCATTTTCATTTGGTTTATTAATTATTCTTTTCCTTTATATTCTTCTTTTGTTGTTGACTAAAAATAAATCTAAAAATGTATTCATATTTTATTTTAAATCCCATTGTTTTGCATTTTACCCACTCTAAAATACCAGAAATCCTATCAAATAACTACCTCAAAAATGCTCAAAAATCCAATGCAATTTTCAGACCTAAAAAATGGTGATAAAAAAAGAACAAACGATTGGATGTATCATAAGGTAATTGGTGTGACGCTTATCTGAAATAAAGACCAGTTTTCACTCTTCTTTTAAGTTGAGAGATATGACAGGAGAAATTATACTGAAAGTATCCAGGTGTAAAGCATTTTCAATTTATGATAATCTTTTAACTATAATTTAACTATGTAAATTTGATAAGTTCTATTTTGTATTAAATATTTGTTTTTAATATTAAAACCCAAGAAGCAGAAATCAAGTCATGATAGTTGACTTGATAAAATCCAGAGGATTTGGATGCTCTGTACTGGTGGTGTATGGCAAACTCTATACTCATTAACAAAACCAAGTGCAATGCTGTGCACTTTTTGCATAGACTCCCTCAACATTACCATTACTTTGTTGATGGTAAATCAGTTTAAGTGTGGAGTATATTCAAGACCATGTGGTTTGCTTTGATTCAAGTCTCAAATTTGATATACATGTATCAGGTATCAGCCATAGGGCAAATTACCATTCATTATGTCTAAAGTGTACATTCTGTAAGCTTAATCTTTGTTCATTGATTTCACTTTATGTATCCACTGTACATCTAATACTTGAGTATTGATCATCAGTATTGTATCCCCTTAATAAGAGAGATAGATAGTTGAGAAAGTGCAACATAGGGCCACCAAACTCATACCTTACCTGGCACATCTACCATACCACCAGAGAATTCAGACTACAGTTGCCAAGTCTTCAGATCTGGCATGATAGAGCCATAGAGCTGATCTAATACATACGTCCTGCATTGTTAGGAGCATTGATAATACAACTCCAACTCACTACTTCACTTTTACAGAATACAGTAGTACCTGCCAACACCAACACAAAATATACCCACAATATCCAAAGAAAAGAATAGGCCAAAACTCTTTATCTAGCCAAGAGAGAAAGAGAGAAAAGTGTGGAAGTCTTGGAACACACTTATATTGGAAACAGATGCCACTATCACACTCTAGTCTTTCAAAAGTAGTTTTGCCCTTATGAATGTCCATACTAGGTGCTATAAAGTACTATAGCACTATAAAGGTAAATATGTACAAAAAAAACTGATCTGTTTCTGTTGATGCTTGAATTATACAGGTTTATCTAAGTTTTGACAAGATTTTGAAGCAAACTAAATTTCAGCTGGGAAAGGAGGGGGGCAAACTGAGGTCTGGGAGAGCAGTTGCCCCCTAACCCATAGTAGATTATGCCCCTGCTTATCATGATCTGTTTTGAGAATATTTTTTATTTTTTCCATTAGTTGTTTGCGTGACCTGTATGTTTTCATACAGTGTGTTATTTTCATAGAGTTGTCTGTTTGTATTATGCAGTCATAATGTGTTTCAGCATTGTCAGGTTGTTATAACAACCTGAATTGTTACAACATTTGGTGCAACAAGCTTGGTAAAGCTTACCACATTTTGGAATAAACAAATAAATAAATAATTCAAAATTAAAACAAACACAAACTATTAAATAAATGAACAAATAAACCCAAAATGAACAACCATAACAGATATAGATAACAGGGTAAATAAATCCTAAAACGAACAGAAATTAAAATGAACATTCAAGTTGGACTTAAAACAAACAGAAATTACCAGAAACAGGATTGGGGCCACCACTCTTCTGAAGGCCAGGGAGTTAAATGCCAGTGGTTGATATTATGAATACTTGTGGAGTTTTTTTTTTCAGATTTACTGCATTAAGAATATAATACTGAATTGTAATTTAAATTCTTGGACAAAATTTGGATATTCAATATTAGTCAGAATTTTCATTCAAAAGCTGTTTAGCACAATATATTCCTATTGTAGCTTTACAATAGAGCTTTAGAAGGGTAGAGAGGGCAATAGCTAATCATTTGAATTGAGAATCTGCATAATTTTGGGAATTCCACAGGGCTGAAGCCATCCTGACCCCCATCCTGCAGACACTTTTGAATATGCATACGTCTTGATCCACCATTTTATGGAAAGAATATTTGTATATCAAACAATGTAAGAAGTGTTTTTTGGTTTAATAAATGCATGTCAAAATCATTTATTAAACAGAGTTCTGTTTCATTGTCTTTAAAAAAATGAAAAAAATAAGAAATCAATGCAACCAGATTTCCTTCCCTTAATTTTTTGCCTCCATTCAGGTTCTCTTGGCCCTAAAATTTTCTATATAGCCTGAAATTTTAAAGCCAATCAGTATAAAAAGAATTAGTTTTTTTTTGTGCAAAGGATCAATACAACCATATTTTTCTTTAAAAGTTTACTGTTCTTCTTAAAGTCCTCTTTGTCTGGTCTGTTTAGACTATTATAGAAATTTAATGTAAATTAGAGGAAAATGATGTTTGGTCTATTTTTGGGTTTCACTGATTGATAAAACCCAGTTCTTCTTTAAAACATTTCCTTCCTCTAAGCTTGTGGCTTCATTCATGTCCCCTTTTCTTTTTCTAAATGCCCTTTAAGTCTAATTCAACCTGAGACAACAAAATTTGTTTTCATGGTTTTCAGGTATTACACATAGATACAATGATATTTTTGTTTTCACTGAGGTCAACCTGGCCCTGTATACATGCCTTTTAAGTTACAAGCCTATCAGAGACAAACAAAATTTTAGTCCCTTTTTTAGGGACTCTAGTGTGTCAGGTCAAGTGTTTTTCAATAATCAGCTAAAAATGAGTCCAAAATTTTTCTTTGATCTTGCCATTCAGTTATTTGGTGGAACAGAACAGTCTTACCAAATAGTGAGTAGTTCTGCATCTTGGACAGTTGTACTGAAATGGGTTAAGCGAATAACTAATTTGAGAAAGAAGTTGTGGTAAAGGAACACTTTGGTCACTTTTACTAGGATAGGAGTAATCAAGATTGGATGCTGCTGGTCACAAGATTTTGGAACTCTGATTTTGGGTATAACTTGTATGTGTGCCTTCTTCCATGCCTAAGGATATCTTAGTTTGTTAAAACACTGGTTAATCATTCAAAGTTTAGCATAAAGAGTAACGCATTGAAGAGGGGCCAGCCCCTTTCATATACAGAATAATTTCTGTTTGTTTTAAGTTTTAATGTTGCTCCTTACTTTCAGTTAAAAAAAACTTGTTTTTTATTTCATTTCTGATCGTTTTTCAAATTTTCAAATAATATCCAGCACCCCCTTCATGGAAAATTTCCCTCTCCTATGAATTCCTCCATGGAAAGATCCCCCCATGTAATCTTCTCCTTTAAATTATACCAAAGAATTCTTTTTGTAAACTGTGAACATGATGACCCTATAATTAATTGTTGATATTTACCCCCCCCCTTCTCCTGATAAATATTTTGAGGGGTGTATTCTTCAGGAATGGTTATCATTCTGTTGTTTTGAATCTTTAAGCTACAACTGTTTCTTACTTTCAGCATGCAAAGGCAGAGCAAGAAGAATATATTAGCAATACATTAATGAAAAAGATTTATTCATTGAAAAAAAGAGAGAGACTTTGGCCTCTAAATGATGCAGCTACAATTAGTGAACCTCTACAAAGAAATCCACTTGGTCAAGAGATCTGCAAAGGTGAAGAAACTTTTAATGTTGTTTTTAAGCTGATTGAAGAGATGGAATACAATACTCTGTTTCATTAGTCTCAAATCTTTTAGCCTTTTGGCCTGGAACAATCATTAAGCCAATCATCTGAGCAAAAGTATTGCAAGTCAAAGCTTATTGTAAAAACATGGTCCAGGCCCACTTTCTTCCACAACATTTTTTCTCTATTTATAAGGATTCCCTTCACCTAATAGCTTATTGGCCCAAGTTTCAACCTTTCAAGAAAAATTTTTCATATATTTTTGGATGGATTCAAAAGACAAAATGTTTTGTCAAACTTTGCCTTTCCTAAACATAATACTTAAATTTCCCATTCCTTTTCAAAATACTCATTCCCTTAGTTTTTCTCAAGATACTACACATAATCTATTTGGATAGCAAGGATAAAAAGGCAATATGCTGTCTTTTGATTTATCTCACTACTGCATTGTGGATATATTTGAAGTTCCACTAAGAAAAATATTGCAAAAACAGTTAGAAAGATTTGAGACAGAATTTTTTTTCAGTAAAATTCTGCTTTAGCTATTTTTGGCTATCTTGGAAAGCAGTTAGGTTAGGGAAATGAAACTTTCAGGGATGGGTCAACAGGCTAAAGTATGTCTTGGAAGGCATTTGAAGTACTTTGAAATTTTTCATTATTCATATTATTGACTTACAAATAAAGTAAACATACCACTCAATGCCTTTTTTTATGCTCTTTCCAAATATAATTGATAAAACTGTTAGAAAGATTTGAGACATATTTTTTTTTTTGTAAAATTCTGCTTTAGCTATTTTTGGCTATCTTGGAAAGTAGTTAGGTTAGGAAAATGAAACTTTCAGGGATGGGTCTACAGGCTCAAGTATGTGTAAATTTTGCATTATGCATATTCATTTTATTGACTTACAAATAAAGTAAAAATACCACTCAATGCCCTTTTTTATGCTCTTTCCAAATATAATAATCATTTTTGTTGGAAATGAACTTTAACCCCACCTATATATATATACTAACTCAGGGTATATATTTGCACATTAAGGGGGTGGGGGTAATTTTATTTCTGATGTAACTGAGAGGTAAATTTGCAATTTCCCCCCCACCCCCCTATTGTGCAAATATACCTTGAATTAGTATATATAGGGGTGGGGTTGTCAAATTCATTTCTGACAAAAATGATTATTATATTTGAAAAGAGCATAAAAAAAGGCATCAAGTGGTAGGCTATGTTTACCTTATTTGTAAGTCAATAATATGAATAACAAAAAAATTACCAAAGTATTTCCTTGGAAGGCATTTAGAAGCACTTACCTCTAATCCTTCTCTCTCTAAAGGGTCCTGAAATTTGTTGGTATAAATTTAGAAGTGTGGCTCCTGATAAGGAGACATGTTAAGAAAAAAATTCTTACTTTAAAATATGTATAATGATCCTAGTTAACATATTATCCAAGGGTAGAACCTTTATCATCAAGTCTTTCCTCTAAAAATCCTTCTTTTTCCAGAAGAATTCTGGAAAAAGAAGGAAAGAAAAGAATCCTTCTTTTTCCAGAAGAAGGAAAGAAAACTTATACCCTGAAATTTGCCCATATGACAGGTCTATACCTATAGAAATTCTTCTTCTAATTCACAGCAGGCAGGCTATTCAGTTGGTACTATTTAGCCCTCTTCTTTTTGCTTCACTCTGTGGGCTACAGAGCTACTGTCTTGGCTGTCTCTTATTTATTAGATATTCTCAGATATCTTTCAGTAGATCTTTTCACTCAAGGAGTTCAAATATAAGATGATAGATATCGATTTCTGTGCTCTGTGTGCAGGTATAGTTGGCTAGGCTCTTGGCTGATAGTGAGATTTTGTGGCGTTTGAAGCATTTTAACAGTTTACAAAGCAAGGTATGTTGTGCAGACGTCAGCATATTACATTCAAATAGGCAATGGTCAATTGTTTCATTATTCATATTACAATGCCTGCAAAGAGGGGACAGGGGAATTGAACCACTTGAATTAGAAAGCTTATATGAGAATGCAAGGAAATTTAGGTCATTTGTTCCAGAACGAATTCTATGATAAATTTTAGAAAGATACTTATGGGAAAGGATAGGATTAATCTTATTAAAATTAATATCTGATAGCCTCCATCGGTAAATATCTCTAATTGGGATTGGTCTCCCACTTGGCTGGTCAATATTTATAACATTTTTTGCTATTTCATCAACCTGATGATTACCACTTATGCCAGAGTGGCTAGGAATGTACTGAAAATAAGTTTATATGCCACTTGAAGCAAGATTATCAATAATACTGAGACAACGATAAGCATCAATTTCCAACTTATATTGAGGAGCTGAGGCCAGCAACTCCAGGCTTGATAGAGAGTAGGAATATATGATAATATTATTTGAATTTGCAATCAAAGGTTGGTTTTCCTTAAGGTGTTCTAATGCCATGATTATGGCATTTAACTCAGCAGGAATTATAGATAAATTATTATATAATCTCTCGCCCATTGCAATTTTCAGGTGAGGAAGGAAAACACCACTTGCAACCTTCTCATTCATTTTTGACCCATCAACAAATATTTGGAAGAGATTTTTATAGGTGATTGTATTAAGTTCTGCAATTTTTTTTTTGAACAAAAGCAATGGGAGTTAAATCTTTATTCCACTTTGAGAATTCATTATTTATTATGGGACTTGACCAATTCCCGGGGGGGGATCGGGGGAAAGTGGGTGCAATAGACTTTGCTGGTATGGGGAACTTCTTCTGAATATTGGCATACTCATCTGCTATGCCTCTATACATGGCTGGATTTCTTAGCCAATTATGTAATGTGTGTGAGCTATTTGATTCAATTTTTGTAAGATGTTTTGTCAAGAGAAACCTACGTCTCTCCCTTATTGTTGTTAATCCACTCTCCATAAGCAGAAACTTGGTGCTTGTGGGTTTCCTAAGACCAAATATGAGACGTATTTTATTCATTTTGTGTTGTTTCAATTCTGCATCTGGGTCTTTGCACATGCACCATAGCCGATTGTCAATATGAACCCATAGTCAATATGGGGTATTATATGTGATTTATAAAACTGGAGTAAGGTTTTTTCCTTACAGCCCCAGGGTGTGGAAAGAAGTCTTTTTAGTATATTTGTTTTTATATAGCATTTTTTTATTGTGTTTGAAATGTGGAGGTGGAACATTAAGTTTTTGGTCAAGCATGAGACCTAGGTAATTATTATGATTACCTTCTGGAATAGCTGTTATACTTAGATTTGGTTGTATATTCATATGGTTTTGCTTTTCGTGAAATTGGATTATTTTTTACTTGGTGGGTGCAATAGCTAGCTCTGAATGTTGAGAGAATATTTCAAACTGGAAGAGTGACTTTTGCAGATTTGACTGTGGTATCTGGAAGGTGTTGCCAGATGACCATTAGGGTGGTCCTTGTTTTTCAAAGGAGGATTTCTTCAGCAGGCACCCCCTAGTCTTGTTTTTATAGTTAAAATATCACAGAATCTCAAAAAAGAGCCGAATATATTTACATTAAGAGGTCCCTAACAGAGGCTAAAACTTATATTTACTGCATGCTCATTGCTCAAAGCTGCATGTCTTGCACAGTTTTAAACATTTCAATAGTCAACACTACACTATAGTACAGTATGGTAGCTTTATGAACTACTGGACTTATTTACTTATTTATCTGTATGCTTCCCAAAATGTATTTCAACACAAGACGCCATTTTTGTTGTATGCAATGTGAGTGAAAATGCAAATTTCAAGTTTTTATTAGTTTTATGAACTACAATATATTAATTATGCTTCACACTGATACAGGTAACCTCATTAATTTGATACTTTGTTGCAGACACACTGACAGTGACAGAGCAATGAGTGACAGCATGGACTGCATGATTTGTACAAGTGACAGTACTGATGCAATATTAAAACCAACTACAAGAAGTGAAACAGAGATATGGCTCATCGGGCAATTGTCAGACACTCTGATTTCAACAAAACTACCGTCGAAGAAGGAGGCCATGGCGCTATTCTATCACTACAAACAAGTGGTGAACCAGACAGTCTGTGAAGCAGCACATTCCACAGCCAATGACATCCTTGCAGTTTGGACAAAGGCACACATTCCAACAAGGCTCAAGAAACATGCGGTAAACAAAATTTAGTGTCTCTTTAATGAGTATGACAACCTGAAGAGAAATAAAGAAAACAAAGCTAAGCGTTCTGAGACACTGAAAAAGAAGGAAGAAGAGTGGAAAGTGGGCCTGGACGTTTTGTTTGACATTGCACACGCCAACGCAATGGAGATGATGCGTATCCAAGAATACCGTGAGTTTCTGTTGGCGCAGTGGGAACCAGGACGCCGTGGAAAGATGGGAAGTGTCGACAAGGTAAAAATAAAAAGAGTATCATCTCAGAAAAGGAAAGAGTACCATGACATAAGAATTGAGAAGGAGAGGCACGAAAGAAAAACAAAAGAAAAGAAAGTGACACCGGAATCATCATCTGACAGCAAAACAGGTCAAGAAATTAAAGACCCCAAAACAGAAGATATAAAATCATCAACCTCAGCAAAACGTCAAAAAAGAGGACGAGTAAGCATATTGGATGACAAAATTTCAGCCTGTCTGGATGTGGCTAAAGTTAGTGACAGAGGCGCTGCATTACTTCTTGTTCCGACTCTGCAACACGCTGGTCATGATCCTGCTGAGTACAATGTCAATCACTCTTCAATTCGCAGAGACAGGATAAAGCGGCGCCAGGTAATAGCCAAAAATCTACGACAGGAGTTTAAACCAACAGTTAATCTAACTATTCACTGGGATGGAAAACTGCTAGAGGATATCTGCAGCAGACAGATTTCGATCACCTTTCAATTTTGGTCTCTGGAGCAGGTGTAGATCAGCTTCTTGGTGTTCCAAAGCTAGCCTTGGGAACTGGCCCAGCTTCTGCAGCAGCAGTTTTTGAAGCGTCTGTGGCTTGGAACATTACAGATAATGTAAAGTGCATGTGTTTGGACACCACATCTGTCAATTCCAGTCTAAGAAATGCTGCTTGTATCCTTCTGGAACAAAAACTTGACAAGGACATGCTTTAGTTTGCTTGTCGACATCATATCTTAGAAATAGTCTTACAAGCAGTGGTTCTTGATTGCCTTGGTCCTAGCAAAGGCCCAGAGATAACAATTTTCAACCGGTTTAAGAACACCTGGCAGTTTATTAACAGAGCAGACTTTCAGACTGCTTCATCAGACGAGTGCGTGTTTACAGCTCTTTCACATGTAATCACAGATATCATAGCAATTGCTGAGATGCAGACACTAGCCTATCAACTCCGTGATCATTACCCTGAACTTTTAGACTTGGCAATCATATTCCTTGGTGGCATGCCATCTAAGGGAATCTTGTTCAGAGCTCCAGTTGGGCTGCACAAGCAAAGTGGATGGCAAAGGCCATCTATTCGCTAAAGATCTAGATGTTCAGAAGTCAGTTCAAACTCACGAAAAGGTAAGAAAAGGCTCTTGCTGATATTTGTCAATTCACTGTGATCATCTACGTGAAAGAATGGTTTCAGGCATCGTCTGCACCATCAGCCCCTTGCATTGACCTCCAACTTCTCGAGGACATCTACAGCTACAAGAAAATATCAGAATCAATATCAAAAACTGCCATGAACAAAATAATAAGACACCTATGGTACTTATCAGAGGAATTGGTGGCCCTCGCCTTCTTTGACGACAACGTATCAAATGATACCAAACATCATATGCCTACGGCTCTGCAAACATCAGGAGAAGAGCACCCTCTGAAGAGAATCACAGTGGACCCGTTGACAGTGGGGGGGGGGGGAAGAAGTTTGAAAAATGTTTCACGCAGAATACCCACAGATTTTTCAGCATTACCGGACTACCTTCATCATTCCTAACTAGAACATTGATTTATGGTCAGTTGACAAAGACTACCAGGCAGTTAAAAATATAGTGCACAGCATGAGGGTAATCAATGACACTGCCGAACGTGGTGTTGCACTGATGGATGACTATAACAAACTGCACACAGCATCTGAAGAACAGAAACAGTTCCTGTTGCTAGTTGTCAAGGAGTACCAACAGCGTTACAGTGATTGAACCAAAAAGACATTGATGAACCAGTATGAAGCCCATAGATAGATAGATAGATAGATAGTGTATTTCCAAAGCCCAAGAGCCATCTACACACAAAAATTTATGAAAAATAAAGAAATCACAACAGAACAAATTACGAAACACACATTAAAATAATACATAGCAAAAAATACCTTATGGTAATTTATCGAGAAAATAAATGTAACTCCATATAATTAATAATAATTAATTGTAAAAACTTTTCCTTCTTTCTAATTCCTTCTCTATGTACGCACCAATACGAAATATTGTGGTTGGATTACTACTTTGTAAAATACCAGGAAGCAGCGAAACAATCCCATGTAAGTAATTTTCTTTTAAATCAGAGAGCACCAGGCACTTTCGGAGAAAATGGTCCAAATCTTCGTCCTCATCTTATAAAGAGGACACACATATCGACCATCAGGATGTACTATCCCCCTTCGAACACCGTTTGCCTGCTCTGGATTGGAAGGCAATTCGCCCTAAGATGAATCCATCGACATAAAATCATAGCCGGTAAATTAAATTTAAAACAAAATGTGAACTGTGTAGTTTGACAATTGAAGTGACTGGACACTATTAATATTACTGGACACTACTTCCAATCACTTATTTTCTGTTTTGTGTACAGCAACTCAACATGTTTGATATTATTTAATTAAACGGCATTATTGTGCGTTTTTTTAATCAAAGCTTGCTTACACATTTCTAATAGTTATGGTAGGGACCTCTGAAATTGAAAATAATGCTACAATGTTTTTTTATTATTCAATTATAATCAGAATGGAATCATTTCAGACCGTGCCCCATAAAAAAAGAGTAAAACAAAATTTTCCCATTTCCTAAGGACCACCCTAATGACCATAGCACCAGATCATCAGCATATTGTAGATTCGTGTGGGGTAGGTTCATGTCCCAGAGATATAGGGCATATAGGAGGCAACTGAGGACTGCTCCCTGAGGTAGGCCTTTGGTTATTGTCTTTTGGGGTGAAGAGGCTGAACCAACACAAACGATGAAACTTCGAAATTCTATGAAGGATTTAATAAAAGATACTAGCTTAGGGGGTACTCCAAGGTTTGCAAGTTTGTTTAAAAGGATTTGGTGGTTCACATTGTCATATGCCCCTTCAAAATCTAGGAAAGCTGCAACTAGGACATTATTTTTTGAGAAAGATTCATTTATTGCATTTGTTAGCAAAATGAAAGCATCTGTTGAGGAGTGGTGTTTCCTGAATCCAGTTTGAGTGTGAGGGATCATATTATTTTTTTCAACAAACCAGAGGAGTCTGTGAGAGATCATTTTCTCCATTATTTTCCCAATCACAGGAGTAATCATTATGGGCCTATAAGACTCAGGGTTATCTTTTGGTTTATTTTTCTTCAGGATTGGTAGGAGTGATAAACATTTCCATATATTGGGGAACATAGAAGATGCCCAATAGTGATTACAACAATTTAGCAATTCTTGTTTGTATGAAGGTGTAAGATTATTTATCCATGTAGGATGTATATTGTCATTGCTGCCACTAGTTTTGGTCCTAATATGATGCATTGCATTATTCAATTCCTGGATCGAGTATGGGTTAGTTACGTACTTGGTTCCCGGGTGCGGTTGGTACCGTGGCTTAATAGGAGTTGCGGACAGTTTGCTTTGATTATTTGATGTTAACTTATTAACCAAAAGAGTTACAAAGAGGTTAGCTTTTTTAATATCATTTTCATAATGTGTATTATTATGTATAAGCTCATACTGCGGTGGGATGGGGGAAGTCTTTTTCCCACATATGTGGCTTATGAATTTATGTATAATTGGCTCATGTGTTTCTCTGGGGATACTATTTGCAAAATTACTCCAGTATTTATATTTAGTCTCTATCATAGTCCTTTTTACAAACGATTCTGCTTGTAATTTTTTTAAATAAGTATTAAGTGATGTTTTTTTTTTATAAATTCTCTCGTAGCTGCCTTTTCTATCCTCCATTTATTTAGGCACTCATTTGTCCACCAAGCTTTAGGAATTTGTTTAGGGAATGTTTTCTTAGGTGTTGTCCTGGGGATAGCATGATAAGCTGTATTTATTAGTAAAGATGTCAAGGCTTCAGCATGTGTGTCAACTGTTGTGTTAGAAATGCATGAACTTTGGGTGAAACTTGTAATTTCATCATTTAGCTTATTTTGGAACATAGACCAATTTGCTTTAGTGTTGATATATTTCGAGGTATGAGATAAAGTTTCAGCAGGTTCATTTAGGGAGCAAACTATAGCGAAGTGGTCAGTACATAGACTATCAATTTTATTTATGTAAATTTTGTTCAAAAAATTTAATGACACAATTTGTAGGTCAATTGTGGAGAATCTGCCACTTTTGGGGTTGAAATATGTATTCATGTTTGGAGGGGTAGCAACAGCTAATTCATTATTATTTGAAGTCATATTCTCAATGAATTTACCAGCTTTATTTGCTGGTTTATTCCCCCACAAAAGCTGTGGGCATTGAAATCTCCACAAATAATGATATTTTTTAACATATTAGAATTATTTATATAATTAAAGAAATCCTTGGCATCTGTAGTTTGGCCATTAGGGTTATAAAAACTTATTATGTAGGTTTTTAAATTATTCAGCCAAACACTGATACCAATAGCATCAACATTATTTGCAAAACCTGAAAAATTGATGCCACAAAATTTTATATTATTTTTAACTAATAAAGCTACCCCACCTCCTTTTCTTTCTGAAAATCTATCCTTTCTGAGGATAGTATATCCCAGAGACTTAATTTGTTGATTTTGGGTTAAATGAGTTTCCTGGAGGCAAGCAATATTAATGGAATTATTGTTCATAAAATATATTAGTTCATTTAGCTTATTTTCTGTGAGTGATCTTACATTCCATTGGAGTATTGATATATGTTGTTTTGTTGATTTATTCTTCATATGACTGTGTATCAATGTTCAGCTTTGTTAAAAGTAAAGCAAGATCTTTTTTTGCTTGAATGAGCATATCATCTGGGATGTAGATTTTTGCCAATTCTGCAATGATTTTTGTTTTCTGTAGTTGATGTATGTTCATGTCCTGAACTGCATTACAGTTTAGAATGAATAAGCATATATTTGGGGATTGCATTTTTGGTTGTGCATCCTGTTTGTCGGTTAGGGGATTGATTCCTGGTAGTGTTTCTGGTTTGTTTCTTCTTGGGAGGGGGGCCAGGCAGACTTCATCTCACCGGACAAGGAGGCTTGTTGGCTTGGTGATTCCTTCTGATAGGGACTTGAGCGAGGGGGCTTAGAAGATGGTGTTTTATATGGGGTGCTTGAAGCATTGGGGGCGTTTGACTTGGGGGTTTTGGTTGGTTTCATTACAGGATTTATTTGGTATTGTTGGGCAGCATTTGCTTCCATTGCTGCAAAGGGGTATGGGATGGCCTTTTCTATTGATATTTGGAGTGTTAGAGCTCTTGTCTTGTATGCAGGGCATAAAGATTTATTTGTAGATTCATGTGGGCCTTTGCAATTGAAGCATGTAGGCTGAGTTTTGTTGCAAGTTGTCAACTCTTTAGGATGGAAAGCTTTACAATTACTACACCCTCGGAGAATTTCATTGCATTTGTTTGTCGTGTGTTCCAGTTTGAGACACTTCTGACACTGGATAGGCTTAGGTTTGTATTCCTTGTGTGGTTTGATTTGCCCAAATAGGAATAATTTTTCTGGGATATTATTTTTTTCCTTCAGTGTGAATAAGAAGGATCTACTGGTTTTTAGGCCATTAGAGTTAGGTCTGTCAAGTTGGGTAACATCCTCAACTGGGATTGTGTTTCCAGCCCTATCTGAGAGGCCTTCTTTTAACTCCTGAGTGGATATCTCTGGGGGAACATTATAAAATACTATTTTTGTTGGTGATTGTTTTGGGTTCCAATTAGATGCTATAATTGGGGTATTCAGAAGGGATTTTAGGTTAATTATTGTATCTGCTGATTTCTGATCTTCGACAGCTATTAGCAGAGATTCATCACGGTTAATATTAAGAGAGAACTTTGATTTTAGCAATTTAAAATTGCAACTCTTATTGCAGTGATCATTTTTATTTCAAAGGGGGTAGTAGGAGTAATTTTAAGGTTAATTCCTAAGTTTTTGGAGGGAGGATCTTGGGCAGGGAGAGGGGACATGCTTTTGATTGGGGAGATTTTTTTACCTTAATTTGTAGTTATCAGTTTCTTCTTCTCTGGCTTTAGTTCTGAAAATGCAAGCCTTTTATTTGGGAGTATACCCAATGGATAATATCTAAACATTTCTATTCTATATAATGTAAAAATAATATCCAACCATACTTAGTCATTGCCAAAATTATTCAACTAGTTAGCTATCTGAAAAATCCTTTTAAGCAAATAAGAAAATTATCCAACTAGGAAAATAATTAAAATTTTAAAGAAAAATAGTTTTATCTTGCTAGCCAAATACAATAAACCATGAGTCAACTTAGAATCTCTATCTAGGTGGATAATACTTTAACTTAATGCTTCTGATATATATCTAACTAGACAGATAAGTAAATTCTTCATGCAAACTAGTGGTAATATCCAACTAGTCAGACAATTTTTCTCTCAGACATAGCATGAACATCTAACTTGGTGGATAACACTTTATCCTAGCCCTTGTGATATTAATCCAACTAAGCAGTTAAGTAACTTCCTGTTTAGTTAAATATATATCAGAAGATCTAAGACTAAGCATTATCCACCTAGTTAGATATTCTTGCTATGCCTAAGAGAAACAATTTATCTGGCTATTTGTATATTATCCCAAAACTGCATAGCCTAATGGAATTTACTTATCCTCCTAGTTGGATATATATCAGGAGTGTTAGGAATAGGTTTTATCCACCTAGTTAGATGTTCATGCTGTGCCTAACAGAAATGAATTATCTGGCTAGTCAAATATTAACCCTAAACTGCTTAGAGAATCTTATCTGCCTAGTTGTATATATATAAGAAACACTAAGCAACATTATTATCCAACGAGGTAGATATTCTCTATGCCTTAGAGAAACGATTTATATGGCTAGTTGGGTATAAACCCCAAACTGCTTAGAGAATCTTTTTATCTGCCTAGTTGAATATATATCAGAAACACTAAGCAACATTATTATCCAACTAGGTAGATATTCTTGCTGTGCCTAAGAGAAACAATTTATCTGGCTAGTTAGATATTAACCCAAAACAGCTTAGAGAATCTTCTTATCTGCCTATTTCGATATATCTGAAATACTAAGCTATGTTATTATCTAACTAGGTAGATTTTCTGTATATTGCATAGACAGTCAAATATTCAGCTAGGTAGGTAAAGGTGTAAGAGTCTTGGTAAAGTTCTACCAAATCATAATATTGAGTTAGGACAAAAGTGAATACACCATTCAATGCCTTTTTTATGCTGATTACAAATATAATTATCATTTCTATCGGAAACGAATTTCCGCCCCCCCCCCTATATATACCTAACCTAACCCTGAATTGGCATATATAGGGGGGGGGGCTGAAATTCATTTACGATAGAAATGATTATTATATTCTTAATCAGCATAAAAAAGGCATCAAATCGTGTATTCACTTTTATCCTAACTCAATAATAGCCTATGATTTGGTAGAACTTTACCAGAGTCTTAAAAATGTCATTATCTGTCTAGCATGATATTTTATCTTGATACTAAGTGTAGTTGGATATCATTTTTACATTCTATAGAATTTAATTTTTATAAGGATATCCATTGGGCACCTTCCCTTTTTATTTGAGTAGAATTTTGAGCCATATCAATGTTTCTTTTTTTCAAAATTTTGGGAAATGTATTTCCATATCTTTAAAACCTTGTAAATTGGGATTAAGCAAAGTTGTGAAGCTGAAAATAATTTTTTTGCACTACATTTAAGCAGAAGATATATTTTGCAAGGTTTCACATTGATAACACACAGATTTTAAAAGGTCAGAACCCACTAGAGGGAGAAAGAGTGGAGGAAGGTACTTTGAAATACCTTCCCAGGACAACCAACAATACTTTAAAGCCCAGCTCCCACTAGCGCCCAAGAACCCAAAACATTTACTTTAGTGCTCAAGAACCCATAGCGCCCACAGCTCCCAACTTAAAATAAATACAAGCACACCCAAGTATCAATTCATAAAGCCAAATATTAAGTTCTTCTTCTAATTCACAGCAGGCGGGCTGTTCAGTTGGCACTATTTATCCCTCTTCTTTTTGCTTCACTCTGTGGGCTACAGAGCTACTGTCTTGGTTGTCTCTTATTTATTAGATATTCTCAGATATCTTTCAGTAGATCTTTTGACTCGAGGAGTTCAAATATAACATGATAGATATCGATTTCTGTGCTCTGTGAGCAGGTATAGTTGGCTAGGCTCTTGGCTGATAGTGAGATTTTGTGGTGTTTACACACATTTACTTTAGTGCCCAAGAACAGCAAGGTACAGCAAATTCTTCTTTAAATAGCGATTTAAAAAATTATTATCCTAACTCAAGTTTGTAAATCACAGATGTTGCTGGCATGCATAAAAGAATTCTACTAGTCACAAAGATTGGAGTCAACAAACCAATGTGACCCAAAGGGTACTTGACAAAGAGAGATCATATCAAGTTACAAGAGGGGAAATTTGGCTTCAGTGGGCAAACATATTTCGCAGAGACATATCAAGTTACAGGAGAGAAAAAAGTATTTACAGGTAATAGTTAAATAATAAGGTTGTGGCCAGGGGCGTAATTCTAGAAAAGTCCTGGGGGGAACTTCAAAAAGTTTTTCCACGTCATTGCAGAAAATTGTACTGATTCCACAAAAAAAAAAAATGAATTTTCTATTATATTTAAAACTTAGAAACAGTGGCATACCCATGATATCAGGGGGGGGGGATTGACGCTCGGTTGGCAAATAAAATTATACTCTTGTCTTAAATACTTCTAGTTGTAGCCAAGGCCAGGGGCATTGCTAGCAATTTTCCTTTAGAGGGGGGGGGGGGCGATGAAACTGTGCTGACAGAAATCAACATTGCACCTATGAATTTCTCAAAAAAAAAGAAAAGAAAAAAGGCATGGATCATTTAACATTTCTCTTCAATAATTGCAAGCAAATAGTTTGAAAACAAAGATATCTGCTGTGAAGTGGCGAAAACTTTGATAACATATCTATAATAGTTTGCCTGGGCATTTTTCGATTCTGAGGATTTTTTGTTTTCCCCCAAAAATCGACCCCCCTCCCTTGCCCTCAGAAATGGAGGACGGAGGGGCCTCTGAGCCTTCCCCTTGAGGCAGATCCCGTTTATTTTCGATTCTGAGTATTTTTGGTTTTCCTTCCAAAATTGACCCCCCCTCCCCTGCCCTCAAAAATGGGGGAAGGGGGGCCGCTGAGCCTTCCCCTTGAGGCAGATCACGCTTTATTTTCGATTCTGAGCATTTTTGGTTTTCCCTCCAAAATTGACCCCCTCCCCCCTGCCCTCAGAAATGGGGGAAGGAGGGGCCGCTGAGCCTTCCCCTTGAGGCAGATCACGCTGTATTTTAGATTGTGCGCATTTTTGTTTTCCCTCCAAAATTGACCCCCCCCACCCCTGCCCTCAGAAAAGGGGGAAGGAAGGGCCTCTGAGCCTTCCCCTTGAGGCAGATCCCATTTATTTTCGATTCTGATTATTTTTGGTTTTCCCTCCAAAATTGACCCCCCCCCCTCCCCTGCCCTCAGAAATGGGGGAAGGGGGGCTGCTGAGCCTTCCCCTAGAGGCAGATCACGCTTTATTTTTGATTATGAGCATTTTTGGTTATCCCTCCAAAATTGACCCCCCCCCTCAGAAATGGCAGGAGGGGTCTCCGAGCCTTCCCCCTGAAGCAGACTATATTTATTTTCGATTGTTTGGTTTATATTTATTGTCATAATAATTTTATTTTTAACTTGGGCGCCAGGTTCAAAGGTAAATATAAACCTTTGCTGAAACCAGATCTAGCTTACAGGATTATAGCTTTGATACTTTAACTCCGCAGCTTCCTGAGTCCAAGCGCCCAGGATCAAAAAATAGCTTTAGACTCAAAACACTGAATGAACCATCTTTTTAAAAAAAAAAAAAAAAAAAACAAGCCTAATCACAATAATTCATACTTATATTTTCGGCCAAATAAGTATTCAAATAATCAATTTATTGTCAGTATAATTTTATTTTTAACTTGGGCGCCAGATTCAAAGGTAAATATAAACCTTTGCTGAAACCAGATCTAGCTTCCAGGATCAAAGCAACATTTACTTTAGCGCCCAAGAACCCATAGCGCCCACAGCTCCCAACTTGGAAGATAAATACAAGCACACCTAAGTATCAATTCTTCTTCTTCTTCTTCTATTTAACAGCAGGCGGGCTTTTCAGTAACACTATTTAGCCCTTTTCCTTTTGCTTCACTCTGTGGGCTACAGAGCTACTGGCTTGATTGCCTCATATTTATTAGATATATTCAGATATCTTTCAGCAGATCTTTCGACTCTAGGAGTTCAAATATAAGATGATAGATGTCGATTTCTATACTCTGTGTGCAGGTATAGTTGGCTAGGCTCTTGGCTGATAGTGGGATTTTGTGGTGTTTGAAGTATTTTAACAGTTTAGAAAGCAAGGTATGTTGTGCAGACGTCAGCATATTACATTCAAATAGGCAATGGTCAATTGTTTCATTATTCATATTACAATGCCTGCAAAGAGGGGACAGGGGAATTGAACCACTTGAATTAGAAAGCTTATATGAGAATGCAAGGAAATTTAGTCCATTTTTTCCAGAACAAATTCTATAATAAATTTTAGAAAGATACTTATTGGGAAAGGGGGAAAGGATAGGATTAATTTTATTAAAACTAAATATCTGATAGCCTCCATCGGTAAATATCTCTAATTGGGATTGGTCTCCCACTTGGCTGGTCAGTATTTATAGCATTTTTTGCTATTTCATCAACCTGATGATTACCACTTATGCCCGAGTGGCTAGGAATGTACTGAAAGTAAGTTTTTATGCCACTTGAAGCAAGATTATCAATAATACTGAGACAATGATAAGTGTCAATGTCCAACTTATATTGAGGAGCTGAGGCCAGCAACTCAAGGCTTGATAAAGAGTCGGAATAAATGATAATATTATTCGAATTATCAATCAAAGATTGGTTTTGCTTAAGGTGTTCTAATGCCATGATTATGGCATTTAACTCAGCAGACATTATAGATAAATTATTAAATAATCTCTCGCCCATTGCAATTTTCAGGTGAGGAAGGAAAACACCACTTGCAACCTTCTCATTCATTTTTGACCCATCAACAAATATTTGGAAGTGATTTTTATAGGTAATTGTATTAAGTTCTGCAATTTTTTTCTGAAAAAAAGCAATGGGGGTTAAATCTTTATTCCATTTTGAAAATTCAGTATTTATTATGGGAAATGACCAATTCCATGGAGGGGATTGGGGGAAAGTAGGTGCAATAGACTTTGCTGGTACAGGGAACTTCTTTTGAATATTGGCATACTCATCTGCAATACCTCTATACATGGCTGGATTTCTTAACCAATTATGTAATGTGAGTGATCTATTTGATCCAATTTTTGTAAGATGTTTTGTCAAGAGAAAGCTACGTCTCTCCCTTATTGTTGTTAATCCACGCTTCATAAGCAGAAACTTGGTGCTTGTGGGTTTCCTAATACCAAGTATGAGACGTATTATATCATTTTGTGTTTTTTCAATTTTTTGCATCTGGGTCTTTGCACGTGCACCATAGACGATGATCTCATAGTCAATATGGGGTATTATATGTGATTTATAAAACTGGAGTAAGGTTTTCTCCTTACAACCCCAGGGTGTGGAAAGAAGTCTTTTTAGTATATTTGCTTTTCTATAACATTTTTTTATTGTGTTTGAAATGTGGAGGTGGAAATTAAGTTTTTGGTCAAGCATGAGACCTAGGTAATTAATATTATTATCTTCTGGAATAGTTGTTTTATTTAGAGTTAGTTTTGCATTAACATGGTTTCGCTTCCTGTGAAATTGGATTATTTTTGACTTGGTGGGTGCAATGGGTAAATCTGAATGTTGAGAGAATTTTTCAAACTGGAAAAGTGACTTTTGCAGATTTGACTGTGCTATCTGAAAGGTGTTGCCAGATGACCATAGCACCAGATCATCAGCATATTGTAGATTCTTGTGGGGTAGGTTCATGTCCCAGAGATATAGGGCAAATAGGAGGCAACTGAGGACTGCTCCCTGAGGTATGCCTTTGGATATTGTCTTTTGGGGTGAAGAGGCTGAACCAACACAAACAATGAAACTTCGCACTTCTATGAAGGATTTAATAAAGGATACTAGCTTGGGAGGTACTCCAAGGTTTGCAAGTTTATTTAAAAGGATTTGGTGGTTCACATTGTCATATGCTCCTTCAAAATCAAGGAAAGCTGCCACTAGGATATTATTTTTTGAGAAAGATTCATTTATTGCATTTGTTAGCAAAATGAAAGCATCTGTTGAGGAGTGGTATTTCCTGAATCCAGTTTGAGTGTGTGGGATCATGTTATTTTTCTCAACAAACCAGAGGAGTCTGTGATAAATCATTTTCTCCATTATTTTCCCCATCACAGGTGTAATCATTATGGGCCTATAAGACTCAGGGTTATCTTTTGGTTTATTTTTCTTTAGGATTGGTAGGAGGGACGAACATTCATAAAACCAAATATTAAGTTCTTCTTCTTCTTCACAGCAGGCGGGCTATTCAGTTAGTACTATTTAGCCCTTTTCTTTTTGCTTCACTCTGTGGGCTACAGAGCTACTGGCTTGGTCGTCTCTTATTTATTAGATATTCTCAGATATCTTTCAGTAGATCTTGTGACTCAAGGAGTTCAAATATAAGATGATAGATGTTGATTTCTATGCTGTGTTTGCAGGTATAGTTGGATAGGCTCTTGGCTGATAGTGAGATTTTGTGGTGTTTGAAGCATTTTAACAGTTTACAAAGCAAGGTATGTTGTGCAGATGTCAGCATATTACATTCAAATAGGCAATGGTCAATTGTTTCATTATTCATATTACAATGCCTGCAAAGAGGGGACATGGGAATTGAACCACTTGAATTAGAAAACTTATATGAGAATGCAAGGAAATTTAGTCCATTTGTTCCAGAACGAATTCTATGATAAATTTAGAAAGATACTTATTGGGAAAGGGTAGGATTAATCTTATTAAAATTAATATCTGATAGCCTCCATTGGTAAATATCTCTAATTGGAATTGGCCTCCCACTTGGCTAGTCAATATTTATAGAACATTTTGCTATTTCATCAACCTGATGATTACCACTTATGCCAGAGTGGCTAGGAATGTACTGAAAATAATTTTTTATGCCACTTAAAGCAAGATTATCTATAATACTGAGACAATGATAAGTGTCAATGTCCAACTTATATTGAGGAGCTGAGGCCAGCAACTCAAGCCTTGATAGAGAGTAAGACATATTATGTCTTGTTGTCATATTATGTTGATATATATCAACAGCAACAGCACCCTTATAAGAAAATCGAAATATATTTTCTTGTGATTATTATCGCTTCTAATCAGCAGTTGTACCAAACCAATCCTAATCAACTCATCCTCAGGGCTATACTGTGGTGTTTATCCTCCCCATAGTATAGTGCAGACGGTTTGATATCTTTCTATTTTCCCTTGTTGTTTTAGTTTTATTTTGTGTTTAAAGCTTTTTCCAATAGGCAATGATTAGAAGTCCTCAAAAAAAAAATGTCCCCCCAGATCACAAATCAAATTCCAGTGAAAGTGTCATAGTGAAAGATACCCATCCTGGCTGGTCAAGCACGCTATCTCAAAGTTCTAATGATAGCTCCAATTCGGAGAATAGGACAATGATAAGTGTAGGGGCTAATGTAACCATAAATGATGATAATGGGTTTCAAGAGGTACTCTCTAGAAGTTCTAAAAAAAGGAAAAAAATCTCCTCAATTAAAAGCATTTCCCCTCTCCCTGCCCAAGATCCTCCCTCCAAAAACTTAGGAATTTACCTTAAAATTACTCCCACTACCCCCTTTGAAATAAAAATGATCACTGCAATAAGAGTTGGAATTTTTAAATTGCTGAAATCAATGTTCTCTCTTAACATTAACCGTGATGGATCTCTGCAAATAGCTGTAGAAGATCAGAAATCAGCAGATACAATAATTAACCTTAAATCCCTTCTGAATACCCCAATTATTGCATCTAATTGGAACCCAAAACAATCAACAACAAAAATAGTAGTTTATAATGTTCCCCCAGAGATATCTACTCAGGAGTTAAAAGAAGGCCTCTCAGATAGGGCCGGAAACACAATCCCAGTTGAGGATGTTACCCAACTTGGAAAACCTAACTCTAATGGCCTAAAAACTAGTAGATCCTTCTTATTCACACTGAAGGATAAAATTGATATCCCAGAAAAATTGTTCCTATTTGGGCAAATCAAACCACACAAGGAATACAAACCTAAGCCTATCCAGTGTCAGAAGTGTTTCAAACTGGGACACACGACAAACAAATGCAATGAAATTCTCCAAGAGTGTAGTAATTGTAAATCTTTCCGTCCTAAAGAGCTGACAACTTGCAACAACACTCAGCCTACATGCATCAATTGCAAAGGCCCACATGAATCTACAAATAAATCATTATGCCCTGCATACAAGAAAAGAGCTATAACACTCAAAATATCAACAGAGAAAGCCATCCCATACCCCTTTGCAGCAATGGAAGCAAATGCTACCCAACAATACCAAATAAAGCCTGTAATGAAACCAACCAAAACCCCCAAGTCAAATGCCCCCAATGCATCAAGCACCCCATATAAAACACCATCTTCTAAGCCCCCTAGCTCAAAACCCTATCAGAAGGAATCACCAAGCCAACAAGCCTCCTTGTCTGGTGAGATGAGGTCAGCCTGGCCCCCCCCCCCTCCCAAGAGGAAACAAACCAGTAACACTACCAGGAATCAATCCCTTAACCAACAAACAGGATGCACAACCAAAAATACAATCCCCAAATATATGCTTATTCATTCTAAACTGTAATGCAGTTCAGGCCATGAACATACATCAACTACAGAAAAAAAAAATTATTGCAGAATTGGCAAAAATCTACATCCCTGATGATTCGCTCATTCAAGCGAAATAAGATCTTGCTTTACTTTTAACAAAGCTAAATATTGATACACTGTCATATGAAGAGTAAATCAACAACAAAAAATATATCAATACTCAATGTGAATGTAAGACCAAATTCAGAAAATAAACGAAATAAACTAATATCATTTATGGATAATATTTACATTAATATTGCTTGACTTTAGGAAAGTCATTTAACCAAAAAACAACTCATTAAGTGTCCAGAATATTCTATCATGAGACAGGATAGCTCTTCAGAGAAACAAGGTGGTGGGGTAGCTTTATTAGTTAATAATAATATAAAATTTTGTGGCATCAATTTTCCAGATTTTTCAAATGATGTTGATGTAATTGGTATCAGTGTTTGGCTGAATAATTTAAAAACCTACATAATAAGCTTTTATAACCCTAATGGTCAAACTACAGATGCCATGGATTTCTTTAATTATATAAATAATTCTAATATTTTAAAAAATATCATTATTTGTGGAGATTTCAATGCCCACAGCCTTTTGTGGGGGAATAAACCAGCAAATAAAGCTGGTAAATTCATTGAGAATATGACTTCAAATAATAATGAATTAGCTGTTGCTACCCCTCCAAACCTGAATACATATTTCAACCCCAAAAGTGGCAGATTCTCCACAATTGACCTACAAATTGTCTCATCAAATTTTTTGAACAAAATTTACATAAATAAAATTGATAGTCTATGTACTGACCACTTTGCTATAGTTTGCTCCCTAAATGAACCTGCTGAAACTTTATCTCATACCTCCAAATATATGAACACTAAAGCAAATTGGTCTATGTTCCAAAATAAGCTAAATGATGAAATTACAAGTTTCACCCAAAGTTCATGCATTTCTAACACAACAGTTTACACACATGCTGAAGCCTTGACATCTTTACTAATAAATACAGCTAATCATGCTATCCTCAAGACAACACCTAAGAAAACATTCCCTAAACAAATTCCTAAAGCATGGTGGACAAATGAGTGCCTAAATAAATGGAGGATAAAAAAGGCAGCTAGGACAGAATTCATAAAAAAAAAACATCACCTATTACATACTAAAAAAAAATTACAAGCAGAATCTAATCTAAAAAGGACTATAATAGATGCTAAATATAAATACTGGAATAATTTTGCAAATAATCTCTCCAGAGAAACTCATGACCCAATTATACATAAAGTCATAAGCCACATCTGTGGTAAAAAGACTTCCCCAACCCACTCCTGTATGAGCTTATACATAATAATACCCATTATGACAATGATAATGGTAAAGCTAACCTATTTGCAACTCTTTTTGTTAATAAGCTAACATCAAATAATCAAAGCAAACTGTCCACAATTCCTATGAACCCAAGTTACCAACCACGCCCAGGATCCGAGTACATAACCAATCCATTTTCAATCCAGGAATTGAATAATGCAATACATCATATTAGGACCAAAACTAGCAGCAAGTTATGACAATATACACCCTACACGGATAAAGAATCTCACACCTTCATACAAACAAGAACTGCTAAATTGTTATAATCATGCTTGGGCATCTTCTAGGTTCCCCAATATATGGAAATATTCGTCCCTCATACCAATCCTAAAGAAAAATAAACCAAAAGATAACCCTGAGTCTTATAGGCCCATAATGATTACACCTGTGATGGGGAAAATAATGGAGAAAATGATCTATCAAAGACTCCTCTGGTTTGTTGAAAAAAAATAATATGATCCCACACACTCAAACTGGATTCAGGAAACACCACTCCTCAACAGATGCTTTCATTTTGCTAACAAATGCAATAAATGAATCTTTCTCAAAAAATAATGTCCTAGTGGCAGCTTTCCTAGATTTTGAAGGGGCATATGATAATGTGAACCACCAAATCCTTTTAAATAAACTTGCAAACCTTGGAGTACCCCCTAAGCTAGTATCCTTTATTAAATTGTTCATAGAAGTGCAAAGTTTCATCATTTGTGTTGGTTCAGCCTCTTCACCCCAAAAGACAATAACCAAAGGCGTACCTCAGGGAGCAGTCCTCAGTTGCCTCCTATTTGCCCTATATCTCTGGGACATGAACCTACCCCACACTAATCTACAATATGCTGATGATCTGGTGCTATGGTCATCTGGCAACACCTTTCAGATAGCACAGTCAAATCTGCGAAAGTCACTTTTCCAGTTTGAAAAATTCTCTCAACATTCAGATTTACCCATTGCACCCACCAAGTCACAAATAATCCAATTTCACCAGAAGTGAAACCATGTTAATGCAAAACTAACTCTAAATAAAACAACTATTCCAGAAGATAATCATATTAATTACCTAGGTCTCATGCTAGACCAAAAACTTAATTTCCACCTCCACATTTCAAACACAATAAAAAAAAGCTATAGAAAAGCAAATATACTAAAAAGACTTCTTTCCACACCCTGGGGCTGTAAGGAGAAAACCTTACTCCGGTCTTATAAATCACATATAAGACCCCATATTGACTATGGGCTCATCGTCTATGGTGAATGTGCAAAGACCCAGATGCAAAAAATTGAAACAAAACAAAAAGATATAATACGTCTCATATTTGGTCTTAGGAAACCCACAAGCACCAAGTTTCTGCTTATGGAGACTGGATTAACAACAATAAGGGAGAGACGTAGCTTTCTCTTGACAAAACATCTTACAAAAATTGAATCAAATAGCTCACACACATTACATAATTGGTTAAGAAATCCAGCCATGTATAGAGGTATTGCAGATGAGTATGCCAATATTCAAAAGAAGTTCTGTGTACCAGCAAATTCTATTGCTCCTACTTTCCCCCAATCCCCTCCATGGAATTGGTCATTTCCCATAATAAATACTGAATTCTCAAAGTGGAATAAAGATTTAACCCCCATTGCTTTTGTCCAGAAAAAATTTGCAGAACTTCATACAATTACCTGTAAAAATCACTTCCGAATATTTGTTGATGGGTCAAAAATGAATAAGAAGGTTGCAAGTGGTGTTTTCCTTCCTCACCTGAAAATTGCAATGGGCGAGAGAATATATAATAATTTATCTATAATGTCTGCTGAGTTAAATGCCATAATCATGGCATTAGAACACCTTAAGCAAAACCAACCTTTGATTGCAAATTCGAATAATATTATCATCTATTCCGACTCTTTATCAAGCCTTGAGTTGCTGGCCTCAGCTCCACAATATAAGTTGGACATTGACGCTTATCATTGTCTCAGTATTATTGATAATCTTGCTTCAAGTGGCATAAAAAAATATTTTCAGTATATTCCTAGCCACTCTGGCATAACTGGTAATCATCAGGTTGATGAAATAGCTAAAAATGCTATAAATATTGACCAACAAATTGGGAAACCAATGCTAATTAGATATATTTTTTGACGGAGGATATCAGATATTAATTTTAATAAGGTTAATCAAATCCTCTCCCCCTCTCCCAATAAGTATCTTTCTAAAATTTATGATCGAATTCGTTCTGGAACAAATGGAATAAATTTCTTTGCATTCTCATATAAGCTTTTTAATTCAAGTGGTTCAATTTCCCTGTTCCCTCTTTGCAGGCATTGTAATATAAATAATGAAACAATTGACCGTTGCCTATTTGAATGTAATATGCTGACTTCTGCACAACATACCTTGCTTTGTAAAGTGTTAAAATGATTCAAACACCACCAAATCTCTTTATCAGCCAAGAGCTTAGCCAACTATACCTCCACACAGAGCACAGAAATCGATATCTATCATCTTATATTTGAACTTCTTGAGTCAAAAGATCTACTGAAAGATATCTGAGAATATCTAATAAATAAGAGAAAACCAAGACAGTAGCTCTGTAGCCCTCAGAGTGAAGCAAAAAGAAAAGGGCTAAATAGTACCAACTGAATAGCCCGCCTGCTGTGAATTAGAAGAAGAAATCCCATGCAATCTGGTGTTTATTTACCTTTGAATCTGGCGCCCAAGTTAAAAATAAATTTATACTCACAATAAATTGATTATTTGAATACTTATTTGGCTAAAAATATAAGCATGAATAGTTTATCACTTAACAAAAACACTGTATAGGGCAAAATAAGCCCAAACAAGGCTAACACTTACATGTATATCATACAGACATTTTAATTTATCAGGACCCAAAAATGAATGACACATTTGAAATAATTCTGAACGCCCAGAAAGAACCCAAAGTTGATCTCTCCTGTAACTTGATATGTCTCTGCAAAATGTGTTTGCCGACAGAAGCCAAATATTATATCTAAAGTTAGCAAATCACAAATGGTGCAGGTATACACAAAAGAATTCTACTGAGGGGGAGCTGGATTTCCCGCCATTATTTTGTAACAATCAGAAATCAAATAAAAAAACATTTTTGTTTCAGCTGAAAGTAAGGAGGAACATCAAAACTTAAAACGAACAGAAATTATTATGTATATAAAGGGGGGGGGGGTAGCACCCTCCTTAATACCTTGCTGTTTGCGATGAAGTTTGCCTTTTTACCCCAGTTCTTTAAAACTACTCATAAAACACAAGGGCAGTTTAGACGGCATAATAACCCTTTTAAAATATTCTAGAAAAGTCAGAATTTAGCGTAAAGAAAGAGGTATTGAGACAGGAGCAACCCCCCCAAAAAGCACAACCAAGCATAAATTTATAAAACCAAATATTAAGTTGTTTTACCTTGGTACAGCATATTCTTCTTTCTACTTTAAATAGCAATTTTTACTGGAGGCATAGAAGAAAAAGCGCAAGGAACCACAACAGCAACCTTATAAGAAAATCGAAATATATTTTCTTGTGATTATTATCGCTTCTAATCAGCAGTTGTACCAAACCTATCCTGCTCAAGTCATCCTCAGGGCTATACTGTGGTGTTTATCCTCCCCATAGTATAGTGCAGACATTTTGATATAATATATTTTGCCTTGTTTTTTTTTTTTTTTTTTTGTTTTTAAAGCTTTTTCCAATTGGAATTTTTTATAAGTCCTCCAAAAAAAAAACGTCCCCCCAGATCCCAAATCAAATTCAATAGTGCAAGATACCCATCCTGGCTGGTCAAGCACAGTATCTGAAAGTTCTAATGATTGATCCAATTCGGAGAATAGGACATTGGTAACTGTAGATCCTAATGCAAACATAAATGATGATAATGGGTTTCAAGAGGTCCCCTCTAGAAGCTCTCAAAAAAGGAAAAAAATCTCCCCAATTAAAAGCATTTACCCTCTCCCTGCCCAAGATCCTCCCTCCAAAAACTTAGGAATTTACCTTAAAATTACTCCCACTACCCCCTTTGAAATAAAAATGATCACTGCAATAAGAGTTGCAATTTTTAAATTGCTAAAATCAATGTTCTCTCTTAACAGAAATCAGCAGATACAATAATTAACCTTAAATCCCTTCTAAATATCCCAATTATTGCATCTAATTGGAACCCAAAACAATCACCAACAAAAATTGTAGTTTATAATGTTCCCCCAGAGATATCTACTCAGGAGTTAAAAGAAGGCCTCTCAGATAGGGCTGGAAACACAATCCCAGTTGAGGATGTTACCCAACTTGGAAAACCTAACTCTACTGGCCTAAAAACTAGTAGATCCTTCTTCTTCACACTAAAGGATAAAATTGATATCCCAGAAAAATTATTCCTATTTGGGCAAATCAAACCACACAAGGAATACAAACCTAAGCCTATTCAGTGTCAGAAGTGTTTCAAACTGGGACACACGACAAACAAATGCAATGAAATTCTCTAAGAGTGTATTAATTGTAAATCTTTCCATCCTAAAGAGCTGACAACCTGCAAAAACACCCAGCCTACATGCATCAATTGCAAAGGCCCACATGAATCTATAAATAAATCATTATGCCCTCCATACAAGAAAAGAACTCTAACACTCCAAATATCAACAGAGAAGGCCATCCCATACCCCTTTGAAGCAATGTAAGCAAATGCTGCCAAACAATACCAAATAAAGACTGTAATGAAACCAACCAAAAACCCCAAGTCAAATGCCCCAAATGCATCAAGCACCCCATATAAAACAATATCTTCTAAGCCCCCTAGCTCAAATACCTATCAGAAGGAATCACCAAGCCAGCAAGCCTCGTTTTCCGGTGAGATGAGGCCAGCCTGGCCCTCCCTCCCAAGAAGAAACAAACCAGAAACACTACCAGGAATCAATCCCTTAACCAACAAACAGGATGCACTACCAAAAATGCAATCCCCAAATATATGCTTATTCATTCTAAACTGTAATGCAGTTCAGGCCATGAACATACATCAACTACAGAAAACAAAAATCATTGCAGAATTGACAAAAATCTACATCCCAGATGATATGCTCTTTCAAGCAAAAAAAGATCTTGCTTTACTTTTAACAAAGCTGAACATTGATACACAGTCATATGAAGAATAAATCAACAACACAACATATATCAATACTCCAATGGAATGTAAGATCACTCACAGAAAATAAGCTAAATGAACTAATATCATTTATGAATAATAAATCCATTAATATTGCTTGCCTCCAGGAAACTCATTTAACCCAAAATCAACAAATTAAGTCTCTGGGATATACTATCCTGAGAAAGGATAGATCTTCAGAGAGAAAAGGAGGTGGTATAGCTTTATTAGTTAATAATAATATAAAATTTTGTGGCATCAATGTTCCAGATTTTGAAAATGATGTTGATGTAATTGGTATAAGTGTTTGGCTGAATAATTTAAAAACCTACATACTAAGCTTTTATAACCCTAATGGCCAAACTACAGATGCCAAGGATTTCTTTAATTATATAAATAATTCTAATATGTTAAAAAATATCATTATTTGTGGTGATTTCAATCCCCACAGCCTTTTGTGGGGGAATAAACCAGCAAATAAAGCTGGTAAATTTATTGAGAATTTGACTTCAAATAATAATGAATTAGCTGTTGCTACCCCTCCAAACCTGAATACATATTTTAACCCCAAAAGTGGCAAATTCTCCACAATTGACCTACAAATTGTGTCTTTAAATTTGTTGAACAAAATTTACATAAATAAAATTGATAGTCTATGTACAGACCACTTTGCTATAGCTTGCTCCCTAAATGAACCTGCTGAAACTTCATCTCATACCTCCAAATATATCAACACTAAAGCAAATTGGTCTATTTTCCAAAATAAGCTAAATGATGAAATTATAAGTTTCACCCAAAGTTCATGCATTTCTTACACAACAGTTGACACACATGCTGAAGCCTTGACATCTTTACTAATAAATAAAGCTAATCATGCTATCCCCAGGACAACACCTAAGAAAACATTCCCTAAACAAATTCCTAAAGCATGGTGGACAAATGAGTGCCTAAATAAATGGAGGATAAAAAAGGCAGCTAGGACAGAATTCATAAAAAAACCAACACCTACTACATATTTAAAAAAATTACAAGCAGAATCTAATCTAAAAAGGACTATAATAGATGCTAAATATAAATACTGGAATAATTTTGCAAATAATCTCTCCAGAGAAACGCATGAGCCAATAATACATAAAGTCATAAACCACATTTGTGGGAAAAAGACTTCTCCCAACCCACTCCTGTATGAGCTTTTACATAATAATACCAATTATGACAACGATATTAAAAAGGCTAACCTATTTGCAACTTTTTTTGTTAATAAGCAAACATCAAATTATCAAAGCAAACTGTCCACAATTTCTATGAACCCTAGCTACTAACCGCGCCCAGGATCCGAGTATATAACTAATCGATTTTCAATCCAGGAATTAAATAATGCAATACATCATATTAAGTCCAAAACTAGCAGCAGCTCTGACAATGTACACCCCACATGGATAATGAATCTCACACCTTCATACAAAAACAAACTGATAAATTGTTATAATCATGCTTGGGCATCTTCTAGGTTCCCCAATATATGGAAATGTTCATCCCTCCTACCAATCCTAAAGAAATATAAACCAAAAGATAACCCTGAGTCTTATAGGCCCATAATGATTACACCTGTGATGGGGAAAATAATGGAGAAAATGATTTATCACAGACTCCTCTGGTTTGTTGAAAAAAATAACATGATCCCACACACTCAAACTGGATTCAGGAAATACCACTCCTCAACAGATGCTTTCATTTTGCTAACAAATGCAATAAATGAATCTTTCTCAAAACATAATATCCTAGTGGCAGCTTTCCTAGATTTTGAAGGAGCATATGACAATGTGAACCACCAAATCCTTTTAAATAAACTTGCAAACCTTGGAGTACCTCCTAAGCTAGTATCCTTTATTAAATCCTTCATATAAGTGCGAAGTTTCATTGTTTGTGTTGGTTAAGCCTCTTCACCCCAAAAGACAATATCCAAAGGCCTAGCTCAGGGAGCAGTCCTCAGTTGCCTCCTATTTGCCCTATATCTCTGGGACATGAACCTACCCCACACGAATCTACAATATGCTGATGATCTGGTGCTATGGTCATCTGGCAACACCTTTTAGATAGCACAGTCAAATCTGCAAAAGTCACTTTTCCAGTTTGAAAAATTCTCTCAACATTCAGATTTACCCATTGCACCCACCAAGTCAAAAATAATCCAATTTCACCGGACGCCAAACCATATTAATGCAAAACTAACTCTAAGTAAAATAGCTATTCCAGAAGATAATCATATTAATTACCTAGGTCTCATGCTTGACCAAAAACTCAATTTCCACCTCCACATTTCAAACACAATAAGAAAATGCTATAGAAAAGCAAATATACTAAAAAGACTTCTTTCCACACCTTGGGGTTGTAAGGAGAAAAACTAACTCCAATTTTATAAATCACATATAAGACCCCATATTGACTATGGGCTCATCGTATATGGTGCTTGGGCAAAGATCCTGATGCAAAAAATTGAAACAACAATAAATGATATAATATGTCTCATATTTGGTCTTAGGAAACCCACAAGCACCAAGTTTCTACTTATGGAGAGTGGATTAACAACAATAAGGGAGAGACGTAGCTTTCTCTTGATAAAACATCTTACAAACATTGAATCAAAGAGCTCACACACATTACCTAATTGGTTAAGAAATCCAGCCATGTATAGAGGTATTGCAGTTGAGTATGCCAATATTCAAAAGAAGTTCCCTGTACCAGCAAAGTCTATTGCACCTACTTTCCCCCAATCCCCTCTATGGAATTGGTCATTTCCCATAATAAATACTGAATTTTCAAAATGGAATAAAGATTTAACCCCCATTGCTTTTGTTCAGAATAAATTTGCAGAACTCAATACAATTACCTATAAAAATCACTTCCAAATATTTGTTGATGGGTCAAAAATGAATGAGAAGGTTGCAAGTGGTGTTTTCCTTCCTCACCTGAAAATTGCAAAGGGGCGAGAGATTATTTAATAATTTATCTATAATGTCTGCTGAGTTAAATGCCATAATCATGGCATTAGAACACCTTAAGCAAAACCAATCTTTGATTGAAAATTTGAATAATATTATCATCTATTCAGACTCTTTATCAAGCCTTGAGTTGCTGGCCTCAGCTCCTCAATACAAGTTGGACATTGACACTTATCATTGTCTCAGTATTATTGATAATCTTGTGTCAAGTGGCATAAAAACTTACTTTCAGTACATTCCTAGCCACTCTGGAATAAGTGGTAATCATCAGGTTGATGAAATAGCAAAAAATGCTATAAATATTGACCAGCAAAGTGGGAGACCAATCCCAATTAGAGATATTTACCGATGGAGGCTATCAGATATTAATTTCAATAAGACTAATCGTATCCTCTCCCCTTTTCCAAATAAGTATCTTTCTAAAATTTATCATAGAATTTGTTCAAGAACAAATGGACTAAATTTTCTCGCATTCTCATTTAAGCTTTCTAATTCAAGTGGTTCAATTCTCCTGTCCCCTCTTTGCAGGCTTTGTAATATGAATAATGAAACAATTGACCATTGCCTATTTGAATGTAATATGCTGACGTCTGCACAACATACCTTGCTTTGTAAACTGTTAAAATACTTCAAACATCAAAAAAACCCACTATCAGCCAAGAACCTAGCCAACTATACCTGCACACAGAGCATAGAAATCGACATCTATCAACTTATATTTGAACTCCTAGAGTCAAAAGATCTGCTGAAAGATCTGAATATATCTAATAAATATGAGGCAATCAAGCCAGTAGCTCTGTAGCCCACAGAGTGAAGCAAAAGGAAAAGGGCTAAATAGTTTTACTGAAAAGCCCGCTTGCTGTTAAATAGAAGAAGAAGTTATGCTAGCCTAGTATTTATTTTTCAAGTTGGGAGCTGTGGGTTCTGGGCGCTAATGTATTAATACATTTGGGTTCTTTGGGCGCTGGGCTTTAAAGTATTGTTGGTCCCAGGACATAGGCCTAGCCTACTTTAGCCTGTAGACCCATCCTTGAAAGTGTCATTTTCCTAACCTAACCCCTTTCCAAGATAGCAAAAAATAGCTAAATAGAATTTTACATTTTCTTCCCCCCTATATATCCTCCCTTTAAACACAAAATATGAATATTTGGTTATCTAAGATGATTTTGGTCTACCTTCAGTCTTGTTTTCCAAAGCTTCTTCAAGATCTTTGGTATTGATTTTGCCTAGTCCAGAAGACTCTCCAAAAGTTACAAGGAAACTACATATTACACCAAAATCTGGAGTTGAGTGAAGTGTGGTACTTCCCATGTTTAAATCATTCAAGGCGCCATTATTGTTTACAAAAATAAATAGGATGAAGCATATATTTGAGCACCATCTACGATTTAAACATTGTTCTAATTTACCTTTTTCTACTTAAGCAGTGTTGCCAAAAGCAGAAACAAAAACACGCCCGACTCTTTGAAAAACACGCCAGAATACGCCCGAGCCTTTGAAAACCAAGACTGCTATCATATTCAGTTCCTAAAGTGCTAAAATTGCCCAAATTTTGTTTATTTTCACAACAATTTTGCTGCTAAAGCGAAAAACAAATCAGCGCGTGTCACGGCTTGCGCCGTGACACGCGCATGGACAGTATTGGGTCAAGTACTCCAAAAATGTTTTTAAATATAAATAGCACGTACTCAACCAAAACCGTAAGTAATTATCAGTACTAAGTAGTCAAAGTAAATTTTACATAAGTACTTAGTGTTTACGTACGCACTTAAATACGGAAGTACACGGCTTGAAGGCTTTTTTCGCTGACAATAGTTGTTCCATTATTTCCAGTGAAGAAGTGAAAAGAAACTCCATTCTAGCGCCACCAGGGCCGTATCCAGGGGGACCCAAACCAATGAAGGCTGGTTATTTTTTGATAGATTGACAGATCTGTCAACAAATGACTGGTCTTCATTGGTCTGGATTTGGGAATCTGACGCCAGAATCTGTCAATGAAGACTAAGCTTAAACCATTAAAACTTCGTCTAAACAGTTGACATAGCACTATGATCAACAGCACAGTTTAATATCCCACTACTTCTAAAAGCATGTTTGAAACAAATTCTTTATTTTAGTGAGAAGTCATTACATCTTTTTTTACTTTTAGTAGCAAAAGATTCTCAAACTTAGCATCTTCTAAGTGGTTTTTATTTGCGGTCAATACATCTACTGCAGCGGAAAATTGGCGTTCAACAGTCGCAGATGATGGGAGAGGGGTATTAAATTCCTTAAACAGTTTTCCAACTTTCGGATAGTCTCTCAGAGAATTGAGGGTCCTTCTCTTGTCTTGAAGAATTTTGAAGAATTCAGCTTTGAGACTAGTGTCTATATTTACTTCTTGATCACTGATAGTAGCCTATCATCATGTTCCATTAGCGAAAATAAATCATTAGTCACATTTGTACTAAACTTCTCAGCCCTTTCAGCGAGCTCATCACTGGAGACAAGCATGACCATTTTTTTCTTTTCCAAGCACTATATCTATTATTTGGTTTTTTGTCCTTGCAAGGCTGGATTCAACCATCTTAATTTGAAATTCGGGTGAGAGCAAGTAGCTATGACTAGTTCACTTGAGACTTTCTCTTCCTATTCCATTGAGAAAACATGCAAGAAGCGTTCATGCAAACCACCTAAAATGACCTCTACTAATGGCAAAGCGTGCTTGAGAATACGGATATTCTAAAGTTCTTTTAGTTTAGTCTCCAAACCATAAAGTACTGGCAAAGCAGTACCAAGAGAGTAATTTTTTTCGCCTTGCAAAAAAGCTAAGGCTTGGCACAATGAATCTGTAATAAAGCACATACTCCTTAAGCAAATCCCTCGCCACTCGCTTCAACTTTGGAAGTTTCAGTTCATCGCAGGCACTGGATAGCTTTACCGCATCAGATATGTCTACAACACGCTTTACTGGACCATGGAGAGAGTTCCAGCGTGTACCATTTGATATTACTTGGCACCTTCCAGTAATTTCCAAAAACTTGTCTGCAGCTTTTGTGCTATGATTTGTTGCTTTCCATATGCTTTAACATTTGGTCATGGCTAATTGATAAAAGCCTTCTTGAAGATAGCAATTAGGCGAAAGTACTGGAGCTAATAAATAAGTAACTATCTGATTTGTCCCTGGTGTGATTGAGCTCCAAAGCCACGCTACAGTTCACCTCTTTCTGAATTCTGTCTAACTGTCAGCAACGGTGCCTCTGAAGTTTAAATGCGGTTGTGTATAATTAATGGACACTTAAGGCTATTGAAAGATCATGGTAATTAAATAATAGTTGCCAAACAAAAGCCTATTTTCACAAGCCTGATGTGTCCTATAATTGAGAAGACTAAAATTATTTGTTTTCTTCACCATACACTTACCTTCAGATGCTTGTGGAAGTTGGTAGTAACCTTAAGAGATCCTTTGATAGTCTTGTTTGGGTAATTCTTTGTTCTTCACTTATAATAAGCCCAACATTTTGAAATTTGTTCCAATTTCTAGACGACTTTAGAGAACTTCAAGACAAAAATGTACTTGGTTCTTAAGTACCGATAAATACAAGAAAAATGAATTTAAGTATGTACTTAAAGTACTCTTCAAAAAATGTATGTAAGCATATATATAAGTACTTGGAACTGTACTTAAGTACGTGCTTAAGTCCCTGTATTTAAGTACCGACCCAACAATGCGCATGGCCCGCTAAGTGTAGTTGGATTTGCTTTAGACCAATTTTTTTGTGTTCGGTTATTTCGAAGGAAAAACAAAGAAGGTCCTGGTAAAATCAAACTTCGCACAAATCTTTTGACAAAAATACGGAAAAATGCGGTCCACACTTTTTGTTAATTCCTCAGCCTTTTGAAAAATTCCTCATTATTTTGTTCATGACAAAAAAAAATTATATCACGAAAGTGCTACAAATTGAAGCATGGGCTACTGTGCTAACATGATGGAATAGTGCTAAAACAGTTCCTTTGTGCTAAATTCAGACAAAGTTTTGCCAGCAACTTAAATCTACTTTTACCTTGCTTGGTGACCCTTGGTTCATCCTGCTCCACTTTCACGTAAAAACAATATCTTTGCGTGATCCGCTAAATTTCATCTGTTTTTAAGCTGCAGGTTTGTGCGTCATAATGGTTACACAGATGTGAAATCTTTTTGTTAACTTATAGAACTTAATATAGCTCATTCCTATGGATACGCTGGTCTATACTAGTAACAACCACAAGCCGAAGACATAAAATATCTTTGGTTTACATTATTGCATAAAAATTTTTGGCACATTCTATTTGGTATAGTTACAGCCCATTATTTAATTGTACTTATTTGTACTTGTTGCGGGACCAGACGAGGACGCCTCACCCGGCATCTAGAAGACTACATATGATTGACTCCCATTTGTCGCGATCTTGTGCCAGCTCTTCAGCAAACCGGAGCCAGCAGCTCTCCCACTTTCTGCCAAACTTTCGAAATCCACCAATGGGGTTGAGGTCGTTTTTGGCAATTCTTCACCAATTCTTAAATTGACCGCCAGGTCGCCTGCGCCAATCTGGCAATGGGACAGCTAGAAGCACTTTCTTTATGATGCGGTCATTGGGTCTTCTAAGGACCTGACCAAGCCAACGCAGTCTTCTCTGTATGACAATCATGGCGGTGGGTTCGATGTTACAGCAGCGTTGGAGCACATCAATATTTGAGATTCTGTTGGAGTATCGAATCTTCAGGATTTTTCGTAGACAGCGGTGGTCAAAGGCTCCCAAATCATGGAGATGAAGCGCCTTCAGTGGTCAAGCTTTGACTGCATAGTAGAGAACAGAACTAACAGCCACTTTATAAACAGAAAGTTTTGTCTTCATGCTGATCTCCCACCGGATCCACAGATAGCGGCGGAGTTGTGAGAAGATGGCTTGGGCTTTGTTGATTCTGTTCTGTACATCAAGGTCACAGCCTCCACGAGAGTCTATTATTGAGTCAAGATAGGTGAAGCTGTCGGCATTTTCCAATTCTTGTCCGTAAAGCACAAGCTGATAATCCGAGTGCATGTTTAGATCCATGACTTTAGTTTTGGCCGTGTTGATTTTCATACCCAGTAGCTGAGAGAAATGTGCTATTTTATTTAACATTGCTTGGGCAGTTGCTGGATCAGCGGCAAAAGCGTCGATGTTGCCCGCGTAGTCCAGGTCAGACACGTTAATGCCCAATCCCATAACAACACCATCAAAACTCGAGAGTGCACTCTCTAGAATCCAGTCTATACGGTAGCTAAACAAAACAGGGGACAATATGCACCCCTGTTTTACACCACTTTCGACATTGAAGGGCTCAGTTTCTTCACCCAGCACTCTTACTGTCGATTTGCAATGCTCGTAGTAGGCCTTCAACAGCTCTATGAAATCTACTGGCATACCATCTTCCAACATGATTCGCCAAAGGTTTTTGCGAGTTACAGAGTCAAAAGCAGTTCCAAAATCAAGGAACATGTTAATTATGGGGAGTTTGTAGCGTTCGTACTGTTGGAGAATAAGGTGAAGGGCGAAGACCTGGTCAGTACGCCCTCTCCTTTTTCAGATTCCGCATGGATTTTTACGCGTCTGCTCATCCCTTGCTTCCTCAAACCTTTTAAGAAAAACCATTACAAATACTTTGGTAACTATATCCATAAGTGATATACCTCGGTAGTTGCGGCTGTCGTATTTGTGCCCCTTTTGAAATACTGGGGTTATGACTGACATCTTCGAATCAGACGGGAAGGTCTTCTTCTCTCACATCAGACTGGAGAGGATTTTTAGTTGTTCTGTTACAACGTGTGGTGACGCCTTGTAGACCTCGGGAGGGAGACCATCTTCTGCAGGAGACTTATGTTTTTTTTAGCCGTTTGATCACGTTTAGTATCTCTGAAGCTGAAGGTGGTGCTATGTCGATTTCATATGATGGTCTTTCAGCTGTTGGTGGCAGCATCGGCGTTGCATCTTGCCTATCTGTATTTGGATTAAGCATGTCTTTAAAGTGATTCTTCCAGTAATAATGTTTACCTTGCACGTCAGGGATCAAACTTCCTTGAGCGTCTTTTAGGGGACCAGCGATGTGTGACTTTATTCCAGTTATTTCTTTGAGGGTTCTATACAGTCTTCTTGCTTCATTATTTTTGGCTGCTTTTACATCTCTAAAGCAAACTCATCCTAAAATTATTGGCAGTCTTGACGTAAGCTTGTTTTAACCTGTTTACGTAGTGACTTTTTTACTGTGATTGATGCGTTTGATGCCTGCCGTGTAGCTTCGATTAGCTTTACAGTTTTCTCTGAGACATAATTCTTCCTCGTCTTTGCAGGGGCATAGCCAATAACTTCAGCGGCCATCTTTTCAGTGGTGTTCCGGAATTGTTTCCATCGGGTTGTAGGGTCTTCATCATAGTTGGTCAGGCTTGCGAACTGGTTCTGTAACTTGAGGCAGAAGTCGTATTTCACTGCTTGGATTTTCAGTTTATCCACGTTTAACTTCCTTTTTGGGGGTTGTCTCTTCCTCGTGCTCAACTTCAGGAGTATTTTCGCACCTACAAGCGTATGATCGCTTCCAGATTTTGACCCTGAGCACGCCCCTCTGTAAGCTCAGGAATTGATGACTGAGGAGCGCCAACGCTGACGGATCAATATATGGTCAATTTGGGCAATTGTAGAGCCATCGTTTGAGCGCCAAGTTATTCTCTGACAGGGCTTGTGTTGGAGCATAGTGTTGGTAATGGTAAGATTTTGAGATCTGGCGAAGTGGAGTAGTCTATCCCCATTGCAGCACCGCTGGCCGTGCCCATTATTTACAAGATAACCTCATGATTGAAGTAAGGCCTGAAAAAGAAAGGTGAATCTAGTGAAGAAAAAATGTACAAGCAACATTATCAATCGAAATACTATTGGTAATTTTTATTAAAAGCGAAAATTTTTATAGTCTTCCAAAAGCGATTGTTATTTATTTTAGATGAGTGTCTTAAATACTTGTCTAAAAAGTACTGCTATAAAGAGTACCGATATTACGTTTCCACTAATGCATAAACGGGAAGTTTTCATTTCTTTAAACTGTTTTCTCAGCCGTAGAAATGAGGGTAAAATTTACGCATTGATCTATATGTCAAACTTTTCAGTCTGTTAAAGCAAGTAGAGCCTAATTGATCCTTAGTACAAAATATATAGCACAATTTTTTTGCTACAATCTTTTTTTAGAAGATCTAAAACTGAACTGGCCAGCCATGACAAAAACAAAGAAATTAACATAAAGGCGACAAACGGGTCTATGGCAAGTACATGAAAGCAAAGAGAAACAACAAAAATCCAATGAATATTTCGCCCATATTTAATAAGGTGTCTTCAGCCTAAAAAAAAAGAAAAGAAAGGAAACTAGAAACTAAAACTGAAAAATATAACTAAAAAATATATAAAGCTAAAATAGAATATCATAAAATATGTAATATACAATTACTTACATTTAGAATCTGCAGCTACCTTAGTCAAACCACGAAAGTTTGATGGTACTTTCGTGGTTTGATGAAGGTAGCTACAAATTGTAAATGTGAGTAATTGTATATTATATTTTTCAGGTTAGTCTGTTTTGTTTTATATATGCTTTTATTTATATTTTTAAGTTTTAGTATCTAGTTTTTTTTTTTACGCTGAAGACGTCTTTTTATATACGAGCTAAATATTCGTTGGATATTTGCCGTTTCTCTTCGCTTTTATTTACTGGTCACAGACTCGTTTGTCGTCTTTATATTCATATCTTTGTTTATAATCTTTTTTTATAATTATAACTCTGTTTCTCTGTGGTTAAACTAAATTCTAAAAGAGAAGCTAGGCTGTATCTAATCTAATCGTTCTTTTCTCTGTGAAATTCTAAACCCAGGCGTGTACTACCGAGAAAGGACCTTGATATAAGAGGCAACCACAGGAAAAATAATCTATGGTTTGGACATAAAACCTCACCAATTCAATATCAACCAAAACCTATTCACAAACATCTGTCAAATTTGTCAAAAAAAAGTATAAATCTGCGTATAATTCAAGTCTTGTCTTAATCTGAGCTTTAATGGGGATGAAAAACTTGACAATTAAATTCCCTTAAATTAGCGCTATTCTGTTTGCATCCTACCTAACCGCAAAGTGCACTTGTAGAGCCAAGCTGAAATCAATTCCCTAAGCGGAGAGCGATTAAGAATAACGTTCCATGGGTTAAAGCGGGCTCTTGTCGTTTTGATGCATAGCCACGGCTGAGCCATGGTGATTTTGTAATTTTCGTACCGTTCCTACAGCCCATTAAAAAAAGCTCACATTCCCGCTCCACGCCCACTCCAAAACTCAGCACGCCCCTGATGGATAATTATACAGCAAAAAGAACAATATTTAAAGAGGGTACCTACAAACTGAGCTACACTCGAAAACTGGCATTCTTAGAAGAAAAAATAAATAATACTGTAAAAAAGTGAGAAATGAAAAATGATAAACAACAAAAATACACATCATAAAAAAGAAAACAAGACACCACATTCAACTCACAGCCCACATTCCAAATCAAGTAATAATCTTAATATATAGATAAATACCAGCACCGGCAACTCTGACTTCATATTAATTAATTATTATATATTAGATATAGTTTTAAATTGTTTTTAGAAGGCGAAATAGAAGAATGTGAATCTACATAACTTTCATAAATGTTCCAAAACTTTATTATTGAATTTTTTGGAGAAAATCTGGATGGTTCAGTATGAATTCTAGGGCAATGCAATTTGGCTGAACGTCTTCTAAGACTATGACTTACTTGACTTAAGGCTCCTGCCGAGGGTTCGGCGTAGAGAACGATGAGACTAGGCGCCTCCACGTTGACCTATCGCTTGCCAGGCTCGCAGCTTCTTCCACCGGGATGTGGGCTTGGGTGAGGAATTCATCGGCTTTGTCTTTCCACCTAGTGGGTGGGCGTCCTCTGGGTCGTTTCCATCCGTGTAGGGTGGGGTCAAAGTCAAATGCGACCCGTGCTGGGGCGTCGCGTGCCCTGCAAAGGAGGTGACCGTACCACCGAACAGTACGCTGGGCAAGCTGCGGTGAGACAGGAGTTTGAGCCGTACGTGATAGGAGAGTCTGGTTGCTAATGAGGTCAGTCCAGTGAAGTCTTTCGATTCTTCGGAGATGTTTCGTCTGAGCAACATCGACGGCGCTGAGGATAGATTTGGCAGCTGGCCACGTCTCCACTCCATACAGCAGGACGGTGCTGACTGACGCATTGTAGATGCGCATTTTGGTAAATCGGCTTATGTTTGGCTTTCGCCAGATGCTGCTAAGCCTCCCAACAAGTGCTGAAGCCTTGGCAATTCGAGATGTAAGCTCTTTGTATAGTCTTCTAAGACTATACTCATTCTGAATAAACAAATTACCAAGAAACCAATAAAATCAAGAGCGAATCGTGATAAATCTTTAACTTGTTTAAGTCTAAAAAGGACACAATGAACTGGAAGGACGAGATCAACTTGCAATATGCTCAAAAATGTATAAAGACTCTTAGTAGAGGATTTATCAGGGTGTGCCGATGGGGAAGGAAGGAGTGCTTTTAATCTACGAAGGGTTTCTTTTTGATGACGCTGAAGGGGCTTAATTCTAGATTTAAAAGTATTTAAATAAGCAATGGGACAATAATTAAAACAAGAATGAATTAAAGAATAATAAACTGACTTAAGGGCGGGGAAAGGGAGGTAAAATTTTAGACACCGCAATAAACCACATTCCTTCCTAGCTGAATCTTTAGTCTATCAATGAAGCATCCAAGATAAATTTTCATCAACTATAAGACTTAGGTACTTACAGGATTCTTTTCTAGTAATGGTAACTAGTTCTTCGTTAAAATGAACAGATATTTGAGAAAGCGACGGCAGGGCATGATAAAGTTGAGAAAAAAAATGGTATAATGGGTCTTCGATAAATTTAAAACAATCCGGTTGTCAGCAATCCACTGTATGAGCTTCATTAGACTACGACAGATGTTTTATTGACCGATGGTTCAGATATACCTGTGACCGAATTAGCTGTGTCGTCTGCGAATAGTAGAGCAAGTCCATCACCTGCGATTCCGTCCATAAGGTCATCGACATTTATTAGAAACAGAAGTGGTACAAGAATTGAACCTTACGGTACTCCTATATTTCTTGAACATGGGGTTTTTACCGATCTTACTGTACTTCCATCCACATATCGATTTCTACAAGTAAGATAAGACTGGATGAGTAAGAAAGCACTTCCTCTCATTCCGCAATTGTCAAGCTTACTCAGAAGAATCAGATGAAAAATTTTATCAAATGCTTTCTTCAAATGCACAAATATTGTAGCTGGTATTTCGTAACAGTCCATTGCATCATTCAGAAATTGCAATACACCACTTTGATAACCTGGTACTTAGTTTATTTTCCGTCACCCCAGGTTCAGAAACCCCAAGCCCACTTAGTCCACTAACTCGTATGACATTTTTGAAGTTGACCCCCAAGCTGTTTCTGAAGAAATGCACAACACATTGGATACTAAATCTCTACACCTTACCCTCTAACTTTTCCCCCAAGGGTTTGAAGTTAACTTCCCCCTCCCAAGACTCCCTGGAAGTTTCAGCTTGATCTCGCAAGCAAATAACAAGGCAGACAACAATGGATTTCCATCATACAAACAAGAACAAGTTAAAAAAAATAAGGAATTTATATAAGATAATGAAATTTATTATCCTTAAATGAATAGTTCGGCTATATATTCAAGGTCCACCGTCGGCAAAGCATATACAAAAATATAAAATAAGACTTAAAATAAATTGCGCGATCATTACAGCCAAAATTAAAATCATTCCTAGAATCATCGCTTCAAGGAAGTACAACCAGGATGGAACTAAAACAACACGAAACAAGGCAATTCATTCAATCCAGTCAGTCCAGAGCAAACAAAAACATCGGCGTTCTGAAAGACTATCAGCTAAAATAGTTGCTGGTATACGACAAGTGACTTGCATCGATATTTGGCTCAGTTTATTTTGTTGAAATCTGCACGGTAGTTCGTCGTATAGGGTTATTAAATTAAATTAAATTCAATTTATTTATAACCTGTCAAAACAAAAAAGGGCGCAAATCCCCTAAATGACAGAGTACATAAGAGAAACAAAAGAAAAAAGACAAGAAAACTTATATACTGAACAAAAATAAGTAGTTTTTACATTCATGATAATGCAGAACTTAGAATTGAACGCTGTTCGATACCTCGGCACATTCGAATACGATTACTAACAGTGCCTTGCAAACGTTCCCAGTTCAAGGCCTACTTGTCAGGGGTGCAGCTAAGGAGGGGGCTCTTACGATTTCAGTCTCGTTCAGCTTATGTGTCCGCATTTGACGGCACACTTGACGATTTTTTCGGTACATTCTTTATATCCATCCCCCCCCCCCAAAAAAAAAACAACTCAAAACCCAAGCTGCGTCCCTGCTTTTGGTACCATTTCCATAGCTAGATACAAATAAATGAATTAAATCTGCTTCCAAAGAAAGATAAGTTTATTGGTGGTGAAGAACAGAGTTAAAAGCCTTTAAATATATATGACAAAAATACAGAAGTTATTTTTTACTTTTTTTTGCCTTTCAAGATTCGTTAGAAAAGTTAAATGGACATTTTGCACGCCAAATTCTTCACAAAGACCAAATTGAGTATCGTTGTGATTACACTCCATGCTAATTTCATAATGGATAAGCTTCACTAGGTGCTTTCCAGTCCTTAGACATACGGTTATTGGACTATATCAGCCGCAAGATTTCGCATCCTGAATTTTATTATGAATACACGTTACTAGAACTTTACATGGCGCATTAGGTATATGCTGCTTGGCGATAAAGAGATATTGCCAAACATTACCTTGATAGCCTCGTATAAAATAGTTTCCTTTGATTTACCCAACTACTATGATATACACAGATCCTAATTCTCATGGAGACTTAAAGTAAAAAAGTATTCAAATGGCTTAAACAATGAAATTTTTAGCTATTTTACCCCCCCCCCCCTCCCCTTCCTCTTAGTTGAATATTTGGAGTCCCCCCTGCACATCCCTTTTTGTATTCAAATGCTATCTTAAAGTTTGAGCTTCATCCCCGAATTGTTCTTGAGATGCAATTGATGCCTGGATACACATACAGTCTTATTTTATTTTATTAATTTGTTTTGTGCTTTTTTATTTTTCAGGCTGCCCCAGTCTCCATTCGTACTTTTAAGGCTCAAAAAGGCAAATCAGATGCATTTGAAGTAATTTTTTTTCAGAAAAGTTTGTTTTTCGATGAACAAAAATCTATTCTTACTTGGCCGTCATGGCCTAAAAAGGCCATAATGAAGACAGGGCTCTTTTCCGCAAGTCATTATTTAAAGTCCATTTGTCTTCCTCTTCAAACCTCCCAGAATATTTTAACTTGATAAACCGAACCGTTTCCGAGACCTTTCAGACATGTCATTTTGTTAGCCATGAAAAATATAGCGTCTTTTTATTTACTTCATTATTTCACAGAGCAGACACTATAAGTCCCATAGGAGCTTATAGTGCAATATTCACGCTTGTGTTGATATGTGTTTATACAGATTCAACATATTTTTGCATGGGAATAAATGTATACGTTCAAAAGCATTTTGATGGGTTAAAGAAAAAATTTCCAAAGTGTACCCGTGAGAAAATGTGGAACTCTTGGGCTAGCGAGCTGCCGGCTAATCGGAAAACCAAAAACAAGCATGGCCGTTTTTTCTACTAAAACCTGTTAGTAAATAATGGATAATTCACACAATTTAGAGACATTACTATGGGAGTGTCGGGTTAATGTTGGCCTTGGAGACATACTTATTAGACCTTCTGACGTTTTTGAACAAAAAATAACGAACCTAAAATTTTGATCCAATATCATGGGGGTTACCCGGGGAGGATTGAGGCAGTAGAAAGAACATGGAGGAAAGCACGTTGCCTTCAAATACCTTTTGTTCCTTAAAAAGGGAACCAGAACTTTCAGTCTGATGTCATCGGTTTCTTTGAAAACTCATTGACTACAAGATGATTGAGATAACTTTCTCGGTCCTCGTTGTAGGGGGAACGAATATCTCTTTCCTATTTTTGTTTTTGTGCTGGGGCACCCTAAATCTTAGGGCTTGAATAGGTAACTTTTTAACCAATCAGAAAAAAGGTTTTGGGGTCCCATTTTCTTTTTTCTGGGGTAAGGGGGGGGGTGTACCCGGAAAAAAGTCTTTTTTACATAAATTGCTCTTAGGAACATGACTTATGACTCTATCAAGGACAAACTAATAGAGGACAAAACATTTTTGCCGATTTTGGGCCCTGCTCCCACGATAAAATGTTTAAAAAATTTGACAGATGAACTATTCCTTTAAATTTTTGAGCCCTATCGCACACCCAATATCAGACAAGAACTTTTTCCATCTTAAAACCTGTGTGTAAACAATTGTAAATTTTGTTATTTATGGTCCTTGCCCCAGGGGCAGTGAGGATAATGCTATATAAGAAAGGATGTTAATTTGATCTTTTTACTATTCTGAACAAAATGGCTGTCTCAAAGTTTCGATTAAATGGCTTGGGGGGATTGTTTAGGCTTAGTGGCTAAAAAGGCGTGGGAGAGATGAAGGCTCCCCTCCAGTAACTTTTTAGTCTTGCCGGAAAAAAAATATGTACATCTTTTAATTGTCTTCATTCGTCCTGAGGTCAACATTGTCCATAGAAACCAAAAAGTTGCCCCCAACCCATTTTTTGCAATCAACTGGCATAAAAATGAAGACAAAACCAAAGTATTTGCTCTCACTAGGCGATTGCAATGACTTCAGATTGCTCCTTATGGACCTTAATTACGCAGCCTGGGTTTCAAAAATGATTCAGTTTGTTTGGGTTAGATTAATAAACCAGTAAGAAACGAGTTCAAATGCTTGATCTCTTAAGGACAATCCTTTTCTGAAGAACCAGCCATTTACGGTTGCTCGGTGATGTACTTTTTGGTCTTAAAAGTTTACTTAAAGCATAATTTCTGGTTCTGAATTATTTTAAAATACTTTCAGTGTGTGAAAATACACGTATAGCACAAATAACACGGCAATAGTTGACGATAATGAGTCGTCTATTATCCCGCAGTAAAATTTCTTGTGGAAATGTTTGACAAGTTGTTGAGAAAAGCTCCAAGTGGGTTTTAAAAAAGATGTCGTGACTTTTTTTTTGTCTACATCGAGACCAAAAATGTAGTTAGTGAGCTTCCAAAGAGCTTTAAAACAATGTATAATCGGTCTGCTAAAAATGGTTTATCAAAGACAAGAAGTTTCCATTTTATGGATCTGTTGCTTTATTGGAAACAATCTAAATACAACCTGTGCACCAAAAATGGCTCTGAAGGAATTTCTAAATGTAGTTTTCAGGAATTCCATGTCCGTCTATTTGCAGGTGTTTTGTACATTTATGTCTATAGTTTGGCTAAATCACTGACGCTTTAGAGAAGAAGCCGTGTTTTCATTTGGAATTTTATGAACAAATCTGAATCAAATCAATCTCGGAAAATATAATAAAAATGGTTCCGATGGAATCTTGTGCTTCCATTGGTTAATTGGTTTAACAGGGCTAAAAGTTCTCTTTGAATTTGGTATTCGACATGGATAGTTCAAAGCTGAGAACCAATGAAAATGCTAGTTTCTTTGGGAAAGGATAAAGAAACCGATTTTCACTTGGCTGACTCATTTGGCATGCTTCCTATGAAACCAGTTCCAGTTCCAAAATTTTTATACAGGGTATATGAACTACTAACTAGTTCTTTCACCTCTTTGACTCCACAAAAGGTATATTCAGATAATCAGAAATTCTTCAGCCTCATCTGTAACCGAGCTCCTGGAAATAAAGAATTCTTCCTGTCAGTTAATAACCAGTATTCCCAATTAAAGTTCTTAATTCTATTGATAGGTTGTGGGGAGTGCGGGTACTTGAACTACCTATCCCCAGCAGTTTAACGCCTATAAGTTGGTCGGTACCAAAACGGTTCTTCCCACTCACTCCTGCTCTCTTCTGCCCATTCCTATTCATTTGATGAATCAACCCCTTTTCTATTGTCTTCATTGTGCTTTAATGTTCGCTAATCAATTCGTCTCTTCTTTAATAGACCAATAGATGCCCTAAATATATTTGTATCTGTATGCCAAGGCAGGTTAGAATTCAGGATTGCAGTGTAGGTATTTGGTATATTAGCCGTGTAGCAAAGGCGCTTAAGGGAGATAGAGGGCACCTGATTTCATACGGTAATATAGCACTGTATGTAATCTAGTATAAAAGGGAGATAAAAATCTATTTACTGTGATAAAAATTATATTTTTGCCTAATAATAGCTCGTGAATCATAGGCAGTGCAATCGCGCTGCCATATGTAAAGAACGATGTTGGCGCAATGTATTATTTATTTTATTATTTTTGGTTTTCCATACCAGGGCACTTCGTATCGAAGGAGTTGTCGTAGAAACTTCGAAAAGGGCTCATTTGATTCGAAATTGGAGTGGCTAGTGCCCTTCTTAATATTCGAAAGTGATTGGAGGGCAACTAGCCCCCCCACACCCATCAGTCTCCCCAACACATCCAAACACAATTTTGAGATTGCCATTTTGTTCAGCGTAGTTAATTTGCAGATATAAAATACATTTTTTAGGAAGACACTCCCCCACAACCCTCAGGGCAAGGGTTTTAAATTATACCCTGGGTGCATATAAGAACGATGTTGGCATAATGTATTATTTATTATTCTTTTCCTTTAGAGCAGGGCACTTCGTACCGAAGAAGTTGTCGTAGAAACTTCGAAAAGGGCTCATTAGATTGGAAATTGGAGTGGCTTGTGCCCTTTTTAATAGTCGAAAATTATGGGAAGGCGACTAACACCCCTTTCACGTCCACCGTTTCCCGAAGCACATCCAATCAAAATGTTGGGATAGCCATTTTGTTCAGCGTAGTTGATTTCCAGATAGAAATGATGTTTTTGAGGGTGAAGCTCCCCCACAGCCCTCAGGGTAAGGGTTGTAAGTTATGCCTTGGGGTATGTAAGGTTTTTTACAGAAGGCGTTGTCGTAGAAACTTCAAAAAAGTCTCATTCGCTTGGAAATGGAAATTGAAAGGGATAGTGCCCTTTTTCATAGTCAGAAGTGATTGGAGGGCCACTAACCTCCCTCTCATGCCCACCTTTTCCCCAAACACATCCAATCAAAATATTGAGATAGCCATTTTATTCAACGTAGTTTTAAGTTTCTGGAAATTAGGTCTTTGAGGATGACACCCCCCCCCCCCCAGCTCTCAGGGCAAGGGTTGTAAGTTATGCCCTGGGGTCATATAAGATTTTTATCGAAGGTGTTTTCGTAGAAACTTCAAAAAAGGTTCATTCGATTGGGAATTCAAAGGGCTAGTGCCATTTTTAATAGTCGAAAGTCTTTGGAAGGCAACTAACACCCCTTCCACGCCCACCATTTCCCCGAACACACCCAATAAAAATTTTGAGATAGCCAATTTGTCTCACGACATTCAAAGTTCAGGAAATTATACCTTTGAGCAGGACACTCCCCCCCCCAAGGGTTATATGTTATGCCCTGGGGGCATATAAGGTTTTTATTGAAATCTCTGTCGTAGAAACTTGAAAAAGGGCTCATTCGGTTTGAAATTCAAGGGCTAGAGCCCTTTTCAATAGTCAAAAGTGATTTGAGGGCAACGTACCCCCTCTCACGCCCACATTTTCCCCCAATATATCCAATCAAAATTTTTAGATAGCCATTTTATTCAACCTAGTTGAAAGTTTTGGACACTAGGTCTTTAAGAAAGCAAACCCCTCCCGCCCCACAGTCCTTAGGACAGGGGTTGTATGTTATACCTTGGGGTATTGTAAGGGTTTCATTGAAAGCGCTGTCGTAAAAACTTCAAAAGGGCTGATTCAATTGTAAATTGAAAGGGCTAGTGCCTTTTTTAATAGCTGAAAGTGATTGGATGGTGACTAACGCCCCTCTCCCGCCCACCATTTTCCCAAACACATCCAATCAAAATTTTGAAATATCAATTTTGTTCAACGAAGTTGAAAGTTCTGGAAATTAGGTCTTTTAGGATGATAACCCCCCTCAGAGCCCCCAGTGAAAGGGTTGTAAATTATGCCCTGGGGGCATATAAGCTTTTTTTATAGAAAGTGTTTTCGTTGAGACTTCAAAAAGGGCTAATTCGATTGGAAATTAAAAGAGCTAGTGCTCTTTTGAATTGTCGAAAGTGATTGGAGGGCAACTAGCCCCCTCTCAAGCTTACCATTTCCCCAAACACATCCAATCAAAATTTTGAGATGACCATTTTATTCAACGTAGATGAAAGTTCTGGAAATTAGGTCTTTGAGGCTGACGCTCCCCCCAGAGCCCTCAAGGCTAAGGTTATAAGTTATGCCCTGGGTGCATATAAGATTTTTTAAAGGAAAAGTTGTTGTAGAAACTTCAAAAAAGGCTCATTCAATTGGAAACTGAAAGGGCTAGTGCCGTTTTTAATAGGCTAGTCGAAACTGATAGGAGGGTAAATAACCTCCCTCTCACGCCTACCATTTCCCCAAACACATCCAATCAAAATTTTGATATGGTAATTTTTTCAACGCAGTTGAAAGTTCTGGATATTATATCTTTGAGGATGATCAGCCCCCCCCCCACGGGACAAGGGTTGTAAGTTATACCTTGGGGGCATATAAGGTTTTTATAGAGCGTTGTAATAGAAACTTTGAAAACTTTGAAGGGCCAATGCCCTTTTTAATAGTTAATAGTAATTGGGGGGAAAACACCCATATCACGCCTACCATTTCCCCAAAAGTATCTAATAAAAATTTTGAGATAGCCATTTTGTGCAACGTAATAAAAAAGTCCGGGAATTGTGTCTTTGAGGATGACACCCCACCCCCTCCCAGCCATCAGCGCAAGGGTTGTATGCTGTGCCCTGGGGGCGTATAAGGTTTTACATAAAGCGTCGTCGTAGAAACTTCAAAAAGGGCTCATTCGATTTGAAATTGAAAGAGCTAGTCCCCTATTTAATAGTCGAAAGTGATTGGAGGGCAACTAACGCCCCTCTCAAGGGTTCAATTTTCCCAAAAATATCCAATCAAAACTTTGAGATAGACATTTTGTTCAACGTAGTTGAATGTTCTGGAAATTAGGTGTTTGCCAGCGTTGTCGTAGAAGCTTCAAAAAGGACTCATTCAATTGGGAATTGAGAAGGCTAGTGCCCTTATTAATAGTCAAAAGTGATCGAAGGGCGAATGCCCCTCCCCCCATACCCATCATTTCCCCAAACGCGCCCAATCAACATTTTGATATAGCAATTTTTTTAACGAAGTTGAAGGGTCCTACTACGATACGAATAGTACGGAAAAAAATGATACAGAAATTATATTTTCGAGTATGACGACCCCCAACAGCCCTCAGGGCTAAGGTTGTAAGTTATTTCCCGGGGGCATAAAATGTCATATGGAAAGTGTTGTCGTAAAAGCTTCAAAAGGGGATCTTTCGATCAGAAATTGAGAGGGCTATTGCCCTTTTTAATAGTCGAAAGAGATCAGAGGGAGAATAGCCCCCCCCCCAACGCCCATCATTTCCCCAAACATTTCCAATCAACATTTTGATATGGCCGTTTTTTTCAACGCAGTTGAAAGGTCTGGAAATTATTGTTTTGAGGATGACAACCCTCCCCCCATAGCCCTCATGACAAGGTTCTTAAGTTATGCACTTTGGGCATATAACGTTTTTATAAAAAAAATTTTGTCACAGAAACTTCAAAAAGGGCTCATTCGATTGGAAATTGAGACGACTAGTGCCTTTTTTATTGGTCGAAAGTCATCAGAGGCCAAATGTCTCCCTACCTGCCTATTATTTCCCAAAACACTTCCAATCAAAATTTTGATATAGCCATTTTGTTAAGCCTATAAGAAAGGTCTGGAAATTGTGTCTTTGAGGATAACAAATCCCCCCAGCCCTCAGGGCAAGGGTTGTAACTGGGGAGATATAGTGTTTTTATAGAAAGTGTGGTCACATAAACTTCAAAGGGGGCTCATTGGATTAGTAATCAGACGCTCTAGTGCTCTTTTTAAGAGTCAAAGGAATCAGAGGGCAGCTACCCTCTGACCCCTACACACACGTCATATTGTCTTGAAATACGTCTAATAGAAATGTTGAGATAGCCATTCTATTCAAAATAGCCTAAATACCATATAACAAGGCTTTTGGGGTTGAAACAAACCCCAGAGTTTCAGGGTAAGGGTTGTAAGTTATGCCCAGGGGGTTTTAAAGGTTTTTATGGAAGGAATGGTTGTTTAACTTCAGAAGAGGCTCAGTCTTTCTTCCTGAAAAAGACTATGTCAATATAAAACGAACAGAAATTAATCAAAAAAACTTTTTTGCACAAAATAAGTTTTTCAAAAATAAAGTGAAGAGCTCCCTTAAACCATAAATGGATAAAAATAGAATCAAATAATCTACCAAGCATACAACGACCACAAATCATTATCAATAAATAAATGAAACCCGAAACAAACAGAAATTAAAGTAAGTCAAACTCAAAACGAGCAGAAATTAATCTGAGTAGGGTTCTAAACCCTATGCTTTCTAAAAGCCAGACTATAATTTGTACTTTACTGATAAATAATTTTTTTTAAATGTTTTCACTTATAAATTCAAACAAAAATTAATTAAAATTTTAAGGAATAAATATCAGCACATGTATATTAAACTGAAAATGCACATTTTTTTCAGTAAATTCATTTGAATTTTTTTCAGTAAAGTACAAATTATAATCTGGCTTTTAGAAAGCATAGGTTTAGAATCCTACTCAGATTTGAGACCTCCAGTTGAAACCGATTCAAAGATGAATGGACATTAATGCAATCTGATTTCAAAGCAAAGTTATGTTTATGCGCAGCATGCTTAATTCCATGAGCTTGAATTCGCGAGAAGTATTTCTTCCTTTTACTGGATTGTCTTTCACTTAGGGAGACCAAACTATAAAATTGTTTTAATTTAGACATAGGAGTATGCTTGTGCAAACCCAGAGCAATTCGAATAGCAGAATTTCGTGAAGATTCCAGGGTTTTAAATTCAAATGGCGGACGAACTGAGAAGAATTATCATACCATACTCTATATGGTATATGGTTCCAACCATATTCTAGATTGGAACGGATACATAATTTATAAAAATCCAAGATAACTTTAGGGTAGCATCCCCATTTACTTTCAGCAAGTCTCTTTAGAACTCAAAGCCTCTGAATGATCATGGATTCAAAAAAATTAATATGTGCAAGCTGTAACATTTTAGAATCTATCCATGGGCCAAACATTTTCACTGAGCTGCAATATGGGATCGCACTAGAGAAAATTGTAAGAGGATTGGTGCTACTAAGTGTTTTCTTGAGCACTTAGTAAGTATGATGGCTTTGGTTTTACTAGTTGAAATTGGGAAACCAAAATCTGAAGAAAATCTCTTAACTAATCTTATATCCTGTTGAATAAGGCTTTGAAGAAGTTCAATATCCTTTCTAGGCTTCCAAACAATCAAATCATCTGCATAAAGGCCAAACAAAGAATGAGATAATTAAAATTCTGAAACATTCAAATTGAACAGAAGAGGACTCAAAATTGTTCCTTGAGGATGACCTCTGGTAATCGGACTAGTCTGTTCTCTAAAGTCATTAATTTAAACATAAGAACTTCTATCACTTAAAAAGAACTTCATAAAACTTATGAAAGAGTAAGGAAAATCAAGGTTTATTAAAAGATCAATCAATTTATCATAGGCTACATTTCCATAGGCATCTGACCAATCAAACAGGACTGGCATTGTGACGTGTCTGGTTGTAAGAGAGTTACAAACATCAATTTCAAGGTGGGTGATGTTATCCACAGAGCCATGCCCTTTTCGGAAGTCTTTTTGTTCACTTGGAAAGAGATTATTATTTTCAGCAAACCATTCGATTCTTGGTAGGATAAGCCTTTCAAGGAATTACTGATGGCAGGTAAAAACAGATTTAGGTTGGTAAGACTCGGTGTCACTAGATGAGTAAGAAGGTTTAAAAGCTGGAAATACTTGGCAATCTTCCATGCATCTGAGAAATTTTGGCTTGTCAAAACAAGATTATACAGACTTAAGAGGGTAGTATGAAAAACCTCTAGGGACTCAAAAATCCATTTTATATAAATACCATCATGTTCTTTGGAAGACTTAATATTAAGGGAATTAAGTTCATCTTTGGAAAATGGTTCCATCAAGGTCCTGTTATGTAAAGAAGTATGAGGCAGAGTACAAAAAGGAGGTCGAGTGGAATGAAAATCAGAGTGGTCATTTTTATAGATGTCAGAAAAAATGTTTGATATCTTGTTATCTGAAGGAACTAGAGAGCCTTCCTGCATGATATCATATTTATGGTCGTCATTAGACTGCTTCCCACTATTGAGTTGGCTAATAAAATTGTGTTAGGGCCAACAGATTTTTTAGGATTAAGCCCCTTCAGTCGACTCTCAACATCAGAGGCAACCACAGTTATCTTATGTACAAGTTCATCAATAGAATATACTGGTGCTCTGGTAGGGAGGAATTGTTCGAAGAACAGCTAAAGTAAAAGACCCTGGGAAGACGTTACATGCCTCGTATTTCAAACACCTTTGGACGGTTTTCGTTTCACCAAGGATCAGCACAAATAAAGTCAAATACCATTGCAAGGATAAAACAACTGTCAGTAACTATGTGAAACCCAAAACATCAAACCTGGATGTATTTAAAAATTTATAATATTGATATCTTTTTTCTTTCTCTTAAAGTATTTTATTGCCTTTTCCTTTAAGTTTATTGTGCGGTAGGGTTTGTTTTGGATTTTTTTTTTCTTAACTGTATGTATCTTAGCTCTTCTATCCGCCTCAGAGAAATGGGCCAACCATCAAATTGGTATTCAGAAGCTGAGATACCCGTTGCTGCTAAAGCTATTGCCGTATCTTCAATCTCTGGCATTGACAGCCAGAATAATACTATGATTACAGTCCCAGAGTCCCAAAACCCCCAAACTAAATCCCAGCTCAAAGATGACAGTAAAAGAGCAAGTGTTTGCTACCAAAAATATCCCTAAGACTAGAATGAATCTGTTCCAATCTTTAAGATGTAGTTTCACTGTGAATGTTAACAGAGATGGTTCTCTTACAGTTATGTTCCAAAATAGATAGGATGCCTGCAAAGTTCCTAACCAACATAGAATAGATAATATATTAGTTACTTATCAATGGTGGTGTCCACCTATGAAAACCACACAGAAACTATTGATGTATATTGTACCAATCGAACTGTTAACTGAAGACCTGAAAGATGGTCTTATGAATAATAAGGGAGAAATGCTAGAGGTCCTTGAAGTCCATCGGATGGGCAAGCCAGACTCTAAAGTTTGGCTAAACAGTAAGAGTGTCATTTTTATTTTACCAGCGAGTACCGAGTTTGACTCATTGTTCCTTTTTGGTCAACCTAAAGCTTATAAAACACACCAAGAAAAGCCTATTCAATGCTCAAAATCTTTTAGGCTTGGACACACCTCTAAGTATTGTTCTTTTTCTGACACAATCTGCCCCAGTTGTTTTTGGTAATCATCCCTTTTCTAGCGAAATTAAATTTTCTACAGCTCCTAAATGCGTGAACTGTGAAGGTGATCATCAGTCTACAGATAGTAACTTATGTCCTAAATATATCCAACGAGCCAAAGTTTTAAGGATAGCCCATCAAAAAAATGTCCCATTTTCTATAGCTGCAATGGAGCTTGCTAAGCTTTCCAAATTCATTTCAAAGAATTAATTAGACTAAGGAAGTGATCCCAAACTTTTTACCCGATCCTTGGTGAAGCACTCCCATAAATAACCAAAATCAGGCTCAGTTATCTCAGAGATATCTATCACTCGGCAAATTAATGAGCACCCCAATGTAATGCCAGCAAATCCAGCCCTCCAAAATCCTAGATTTAGTCAAAAATCATGGTCTGAAGGAGTGGCAGACTCACCTAATATATCCACTCTAGCCAACATTATACAAGATAAAGATGGTCCTCATATGTCAAAACTAATTAAATATGTTGTATTAATGGACCAAATTATCCCATCAAATTTGCCCAAAACCCTAAAAGCTGTTATAACTAAGGATATTGTTGAATACTACTTTTCTAATTCTATCTTTGAAGAGATAGGAAAGGACTTATCATCAATTTTCACCAAGTACCGAGCATGTTACCTATTCAACTCCACCTATGACAATTAAGGAGCAGATCCTACAATCGAACTGTGTCTCTCTTAGCTCAAATAAACTTGATGATCTTATCCAATATGCATCTAATAATGAAATTGGGATTATATCTCTACAAGAGACCAATCTTCAGCAGTTCAAGAAAATCAAATGCCCGGTTACAAGTGCTTTCGGAAAGATAGATCTACCAATAGAAAATGTGCATGATTCAATTTCTCATTCCCCTCAACCATTAAATCTTTACAGGATGAAATTCACGAGATAGGTATAGTACTAAACCTGGCTAATGGTAATCATCTTGTCATAAAATCTTTGTACAATCCATGTGGAAGCTATTATATCCAAAATGTTTTGAAATATGAACTTTTAGGAAATGGTTCCTTTATTTTTGCTTATTTCAATGCGCAGAGCTCACTCTGGAAACAAACAGCCTGTACTAACAAATCAGGAAGAGGCATAGAGAATATCTTGTCCAACGTTCCGGATACTTTGATTTTCACTCCATTAAATTCCCAAACCCGGTATAATATTTCATCTAATACTTTCTCTACTATTAACTTGCTACTTGGTCCATCTTTATATTATGATCGAGTCCAGATGGTGAAAGTTCTCACTCTGCAATTCTAACGTCATTTCAAAATTTATGCTATTCTCCCAAACCCGACATAGCTTACCAAATTTTTATAGCTCTAGGTAATTGGCCCCTGTTTCAGGAGATATAAAAGGAAGCTGATTTTTGATTTGTCTCAACTAATACTGATATTAATGCTTTTAAGTCCAACCTGAAAAACCGTCCTGTAGCAGTCAGCTAAATCTGTCATACCCATGACTAAGCCGAAGTTTTATAAGGGTTCCAAGAGACCCAAGAATTGGTGGAATGAGGAGTGTATGGCTGCAGTTAAGGCAAAAAGGAAGGCTCGTAAAATGTTTATAGACAACCTATCTCCATCAACAACCATTTCGTAGTGCACAAAATAAAATTGGTATGTAAGAAAGCTAAACAGTCCACATGGTCCAATTTTAGCTCAAGTATTAACTTCAAAACCACAATTTATAAGATTCACTACCACCCTGATGAAGCTTACCCACGAGTATTGAAAGAAGCTCATGCGGAAATAGCCCTTCCCCTTATGAACATGTTTCAAACGTCTCTTGATGGTAAGCAGATTCCTTAGAATTGGCTGAATGCTAATGTTACACCTGTACACAAAGGGGGTAGCCGCAACAGCGTTTCCAATTATCGACTCATTAGTCTTACATCTGTAGCTGATAAAATCTTAGAAGGAATCGTGAATGCTCAAATTGTAGAACACCTGACCACCAACAAGCTGCTCAGGAATAGTCAGCATGGCTTCAAACATGCACGCTTGGTTGAAATTAATTTGATTGATGCGTATGACCATATTACTGGGTATATGGATCAAGCAATCCCTGTAGACTTGGTTCTATTGGATTTTGCAAAAGCCTTCGATAAAGTATGTCACCGTCGACTAAGGACCAAGATCTGCAATTGGATTGGAATACATAATGAAATCGTAAAGTAAGTGCTTCAGTTTTTTTCAGGGAGAAAGCAAAGGGTGAAAGTATTTGGAAGAAAAAGACAGGTATTCTTTTCAGATGGAGTGGAAGTATTAAGTGGAGTGCCCCAGGGAACCACCTTGGGGCTATTAATATTCAATATTTATATTAATGACGCACCAGTCACAATCAAAAATAAAATAACTCTTTATGCTGATGACTCCAAACTCATTGGACCTGTTCATACACCCAATATGAGAGCCTCTATGCAGAATTCCCTATGGGTACTTTCCTAGTGGGCAACTATGTGGAAACTTAAATTCAATGTAAGTAATGTTGAACAATCCACTTTGAAAAGAAAAAGGACAAATGCCCTTATCCAAAAAGGACAAATGCCCTTTAGGGATGGACGGATCAAGACACACTATAATGTCATCTCAAGCGGAGAGAGACTTGGGATCATGATTGATAAAGACTAAAGAAACCCTTGACATTATAAAATGAATAATCACTAGTAGGTCACCTATGGTGATGACTAAATTATATTTGGCATTGGTCAGGCCTAACTTGGAGTTTGGCATGTGTGTTGCTAGCCCCCTCAATAGAGGTGACCAACAGAAGTTAGAATCAGTTCAGAGACCGGCTACGAAAGCAAGAGACGGGTGCAAGAATATCTAAATTACTCATCCCGTCTGAAGAGACTGAAACTCCCTCCCTCTGGTCTACAGACGTAAATGGGGTGATATTATTATGACACTTAAGCTCCCGAATTCTAACTTTCCATTAAATAAGCCATTTCAATTTGACCAATCTGCCAGAACTATAGGACACAGTCGGAAACTATATCAGAATTCTTCTTCTTCTTCTATTTAACAGCAGGCGGGCTTTTCAGTAATACTATTTAGCCCTTTTCCCTTTGCTTCACTCTGTGGGCTACAGAGCTACTGGCTTGATTGCCTCATATTTATTAGATATATTCAGATATCTTTCAGCAGATCTTTCGACTCTAGGAGTTCAAATATAAGATGATAGATGTCGATTTCTATGCTCTGTGTGCTGGTATAGTTGGCTAGGCTCTTGGCTGATAGTGGGATTTTGTGGTGTTTGAAGCATTTTAACAGTTTAGAAAGCAAGGTATGTTGTGCAGACGTCAGCATATTACATTCAAATAGACAATGGTCAAATGTTTCATTATTCATATTACAATGCCTGCAATGAGGGGACAGGGGAATTGAGCCACTTGAATTAGAAAACTACTATGAGAATGCAAGGAAATTTAGTCCATTTGTTCCAGAACGAATTCTATGATAAATTTTAGAAAGATACTTATTGGGAAAGGGGGAAAGGATAGGATTAATCTTATTAAAATTAATATCTGATAGCCTCCATCGGTAAATATCTCTAATTGGGATTGGTCTCCCACTTGGCTGGTCAATATTTATAGCATTTTTTGCTATTTCATCAACCTGATGATTACCACTTATGCCAGAGTGGCTAGGAATGTACTGAAAGTAAGTTTTTATGCCACTTGAAGCAAGATTATCAATAATACTGAGACAATGATAAGTGTCAATGTCCAACTTATATTGAGGAGCTGAGGCCAGCAACTCAAGGATTGATAAAGAGTCAGAATAGATGATAATATTATTCGAATTTTCAATCAAAGATTGGTTTTGCTTAAGGTGTTCTAATGCCATGATTATGGCATTTAACTCAGCAGACATTATACATAAATTATTAAATAATCTCTCGCCCATTGCAATTTTCAGGTGAGGAAGGAAAACACCACTTGCAACCTTCTCATTCATAGTTTGACCCATCAACAAATATTTGGAAGTGATTTTTATAGGTAATTGTATTAAGTTCTGCAAATTTTTTCTGAACAAAAGCAATGGGGGTTAAATCTTTATTCCATTTTGAAAATTCAGTATTTATTATGGGAAATGACCAATTCCATGGAGAGGATTGGGGGAAAGTAGGTGCAATAGACTTTGCTGGTACAGGGAACATCTTTTGAATATTGGCATACTCATCTGCAAGACCTCTATACATGGCTGGATTTCTTAACCAATTATGTAATGTGTGTGAGCTATTTGATTCAATTTTTGTAAGATGTTTTATCAAGAGAAAGCTACGTCTCTCCCTTATTGTTGTTAATCCACTCTCCATAAGCAGAAACTTGGTGCTTGTGGGTTTCCTAAGACCAAATATGAGACATATTATATCATTTTGTATTGTTTCAATTTTTTGCATCTGGGTCTTTGCACATGTACCATAGACAATGAGCCCATAGTCAATATGGGGTCTTATATGAGATTTATAAAACTGGAGTAATGTTTTTTCCTTACAACCCCAGGGTGTGGAAAGAAGTCTTTTTAGTATATTTGCTTTTCTATAACACTTTTTTATTGTGTTTGAAATGTGGAGGTGGAAATTAAGTTTTTGGTCAAGCATGAGACCTAGGTAATTAATATTATTATCTTCTGGAATAGTTGTTTTATTTATAGTTAGTTTTGCATTAACATGGTTTCACTTCGTGTGAAATTGGATTATTTTTGACTTGGTGGGTGCAATGGGTAAATCTGAATGTTGAGAGAATTTTTCAAACTGGAAAAGTGACTTTTGCAGATTTGACTGTGCTATCTGAAAGGTGTTGCCAGATGACCATAGCACCAGATCATCAGCATATTGTAGATTCGTGTGGGGTAGGTTCATGTCCCAGAGATATAGGGCAAATAGGAGGCAACTGAGGACTGCTCCCTGATGTATGCCTTTTGATATTGTCTTTTGGGGTGAAGAGGCTCAACCAACACAAACAATGAAACTTCGCACTTCTATGAAGGATTTAATAAAGTATACTAGCTTAGGAGGTACTCCAAGGTTTGTAAGTTTATTTAAAAGGATTTGGTGGTTCAAATTGTCATATGCTCCTTCAAAATCTAGGAAAGCTGCCGCTAGGATATTATTTTTTGAGAAAGATTCATTTATTGCATTTGTTAGCAAAATGAAAACATCTGTTGAGGAGTGGTATTTCCTGAATCCAGTTTGAGTGTGTGGGATCATGTTATTTTTCTCAACAAACCAGAGGAGTCTGTGATAAATCATTTTCTCCATTATTTTCCCCATCACAGGTGTAATCATTATGGGCCTATAAGACTCAGGGTTATCTTTTGGTTTATTTTTCTTTAGGATTGGTAGGAGGGACGAACATTTCCATATATTGGGGAACCTAGAGGATGCCCAAGCGTGATTATAACAATTTAGCAGTTCTTGTTTGTATGAAGGTGTGAGATTCTTTATCCATGTAGGGTGTATATTGTCATAGCTGCTGCTAGTTTTGGACCTGATATGATGTATTGCATTATTCAATTCCTGGATTGAAAATGGATTAGTTATGTACTTGGATCCTGGGCGTGGTTGGTAACTAGGGTTCATAGGAATTATGGACAGTTTGCTTTGATTGTTTGATGTTAGCTTATTAACAAAAAGAGTTGCAAATAGGTTAGCCTTTTCAATATCATTGTCATAATGGGTATTATTATGTATAAGCTCATACAGGAGTGGGTTGGGAGAAGTCTTTTTCCCACATATGTGGCTTATGACTTTATGTATAATTGGCTCATGCGTTTCTCAGAAGAGAACTACCACAAGACTATGCAATAACTTCTTCGTTAATAGAATGGTGAGTTTAATGAATTCGTTCACCGAAGAAGTGGTCACTACCTCCAGTACTGCTACCTTTAAAAGAGCCTTTGATGGAGAATGGCCATCGAAGCCGTGGCGAACTGGGTGGGATGCAGTTGAGACGTCCAATCATCGTCATCACTAACCAGCGATTCTACAGGATTTCATCCTTATTTCGCTGGACAATACTGTTTAAGGTAATTTCATTTGGCAACTTCGTAAGAAAATCAACAACTATTTGTAGATATAAGGTGTGTCCCTGCAAAATTTATTTTAGGCTAGATGCTTTTGAAAGTTTTTAACCTGCGATTATAGCCTACCACCTACTACTAGCAAAATAAACGATGAAATCCTATTAGAATACATATCAGAGTTTTCACAAATACAATGGCTTTTTGCTGTCTTAGAATGGATCTGGGTTGTATTAATAAAACTTTCAGTAATAGACTCAGAGCCCAAGCTATGCATCTGGAAGTTTAATTGGCCGATTCTTAATATACCATTTGAGGTTACTTTATAGCCTAGGTTATGCTATGAGATTCCATAGGCTAATTGATATAGGCCTAGGGATAATGTTAACCCTCTAGCCTACTTGATTCCTTTTTTATGCTCTTTTCAAGTACTAATTGAAAGCAACTCAACAAAAAAGTTTTTCATACAAAAAGTAAAGACTGTTGTTAAACCAAGGATCAGCACAAATAAAGTCCAATAACAGTTCAAGTAGCCTAGGCTATAAAATAGCTAGGCTATCAGTAACTGCATGAAATACATATCAGCAAATTTGGTGGTTTAAGCCTAAGAGACCAGCAACACATTAGGAAACATGTTAAGAAAACAATTATTATGGTAAATTTTTTGTGGGTCTTATAATTTAGCTAAGATGAAAGTGAAAATGTCATGTGATGCCTTTTTTTATATGCTTTCATAGTTCAATAATTGCTTTTGGGGCTAATTGCATCTTGAGCCCTAAAGGAGCCCTGAAGGTATTTTATATGAATAATGAAAGAGCATAAAACAATCATCAAATGATGTTTTCACTTTCATCGATATAATTATATGGCCCACTGCAATTTTACCATGAAATTTAACCCCCTACCCCATTATGTGCAAATATATAGGCTACCTTGAATTGTTGACAAAAAAGGTTTGAATTACAAAATTCAGCACTATTTTTGTCAACAGCATTCAAAACACTTGAAACAGTAGAAAAATAGTTTACATTTGAGTTGCCTAATAAATGAGGTTTAAATTGTTATAAATAAGTATTTTTGGAATATGTATCTCTTGAACAACCTATTTATAAACTAGTGATATATTTTTAACCACTTCTCAATAACTTAACTAGTGTTGATAAGTTCTGCGTGTTGATACAAAAATGAAAAACATTTGAGGCCCCTTTAAGGGCTCAAGATGCAATTAGCCCCAGAAGCAATCATAGCATTGTGAAAGAGCTTAAAAAAGGCAGCAAATAACATTTCTCTTTCATCTTAGCTGAATTATAAGGCCCACTAAAAATTTACCATTATTACTTCATAATATAGAGAATAATCCTATTTAACATATTTTACCTTAATTACCTTAATTTGCACTTCAGAGCAAATTAAGGTCCATACTGGATCTGTTGTGCTCTGGGTCAATAATGGCAAAAATTCATCACTGTGTTAGGGCCCAGTGACACGCCATAGGAGAGGTCTGCTGGAGAGATGCAATTTAAACCCTCTTGGTAGCAGTGGCCACAAGGTAGGTATGGCCTGTAAAGACCATTCTCAGTGGTGTAGAGCTGACACCACCGCACAACAGCAACTTCGGATTGAGTATGTGAGATGGTTTGGTATGACAAGCGGCATCAGCCTCCTAGCGAGACACTCATTATGATAAAGTTGGCATCAGTCAGTACTTGAGTGGGATGGACAGTCCCACTCATATTTCCATGGCTTGTTATTCCATTCCTTGTCAAGTCTGGACTTGAAGGATGCAGCCGTAGGTGCAGTCGCTGTTTCAGCTTGAAGGCTATTCCAATCATTGACAACACGCTCGGAGAAGAAGTGTTGCAGCGTTTGTGGTGCTGACTTGAATGTTTGGTAAAGAGGGGGTTATTTGGTTGTGCGTTATACTTGTAGGTCAGCATCATATCACCACGGCAGCGTCTGAAGATGAGTGTTGGCAGCTGCATGCGTTCAAGTCTCTTGTTGTATGGGAGATCTCATAGGCCAGCTATGCACTTTGTGGCATGTCTCTGAACTCCTTTGATTAGACTGGTATCATTCTTATAAGAAGGGGAGGTGAGACATACCAAAATCCAAAACGGGTCTAACTATAGCCGTATAGAGCCGTAGAAAGACTGTATGGGAGCAGCTGGTTATAGTGCGTTTGAGGAGACCAAGGCTTGAATTTGCTTTTGAAACTGCTTGTTGCCAGTGGCCATGGAACTCCAGTTGTTCATCTATCAGCACTCCTAGATCTCTTTCTTCGGGACTTGTCTTTAGTACTAAGCTAGCCAGTGAATTGGGATTTTGCAGGGGGAGAATCTTAATCTTCACTTCTTTCCTTGTATTTCCTGTTTTTATATCATATTTCTAAATATTAGTGTCTATTGTTGTTTGTTGTTGTTTGTTTGATGCACTCCTGGGCAGGCTGCCCATTGTGCACATCTCCTCAATTTCATCCGAGCCTTTAGGGGTGAAAGGTGTTCCACGTCAAAATTCAGCTGTCCAGCTGTTGTTCTGTCACTACCAAGGGTCAAATAATTTTAAATAGCCATCTGGCTTTTGTCACTGTGGTTAGAGAGGGGTTTTGAAGAGGCTCAAGGCAAAAACCATTAAATCAATGGCAAGCTATATTCAACTCTGTCTAATGATGTCTCATCTGAGCCTCCATATTTACAATTCAAACACAACTGGCTGATATGGCATTTTAAACTGATGAGCTTGGCTTGCAATATATACTCATACTCATACACATACATACCACTAATTTACACGTACAATTTTAAAATAATGTGCAATAATATTAATATATACAATTATTAATACATATTACAACACTAAGTGTAGCTTAGTATCTACAATAAAATGGCCTAATAATTCCACAGATTTTTTCCTAGCCCATGGTGATACCTGTGCATGGCCCAGGATACTTCTGAGCTAGAATACACCAAAATACTTTAGGCAAGCTTTTTTCAGTGGCAATCTCTGTGTCTCATACTTTTTACAATACATTAAAATATGCCTAACATCTTCTTCTACTTTGTAGACCTTGCATAATGGAGAATCTACTGACTTCCATTTAAATAAAACACTCTTAATTCCAGCTTGGCCTGTGCTGAGCCTGACTATACTGATAGCCAGGTGTCTGACTGGGTGGCATAGATCAGGAGGTGGGGTACCATAATCATACACATCAAGGATCTGGTTCTGAGACCTTTGACCAAAACCTCTTTCTCCTTCTCCTTTAGCAACTTATCATAATAAGATAAGAAATCATTCACTGAATACTGACATACTAAATTCTCCCCATACCTAGCACCCCATTTTGCCAGCTTATCTGCCTGCTCATTTCCCCTAATTCCAACATGTGCTGGTACCCATGTTGCTACAATCTCATACGTGGCTGTAATCAGTTTTAGCAGTGTTTTTTTTTTTCTAAAAGCAGCACTGATTTTCTTGCTGGCTAATGACCATACATCAAATAATTCTGTACCAAAAGTGAGTCACTACATATCAAATATTTATCTATTGGAGAAACACTTGCAATAAATTCAAACGCTAAGTCAGACAGTGCATGACTTAGCCCAAGCACCACAACTGCAGCCCCACCCCCAGTGGCAAAGTATGATCCATCAGTGAATACCATTCTATGTCCAGTCTGTGTCCACTGGTCTACCCATTCATGCTACCTAGGTCTTGCCATCTTTGGTGGTCTTCTTCTTCTTCTTTTTAACAGCAGGCAGGCTTTTCAGTAAAACTATTTAGCCCTTTTCCTTTTGCTTCACTCTGTGGGCTACAGAGCTACTGGCTTGATTGCCTCATATTTATTAGATATATTCAGATATCTTTCAGCAGATCTTTCGACTCTAGGAGTTCAAATATAAGAGGATAGATGTTGATTTCTATGCTCTGTGTGCAGGTATCGTTGGCTAGGCTCTTGGCTGATAGTGGGATTTTGTGGTGTTTGAAGCATTTTAACAGTTTAGAAAGCAAGGTATGTTGTGCAGACGTCAGCATATTACATTCAAATAGGCAATGGTCAATTGTTTCAATATTCATATTACAATGCCTGCAAAGAGGGGACAGGGGAATTGAACCACTTGAATTAGAAAGCTTATATGAGAATGCAAGGAAATTTAGTCCATTTGTTCCAGAACGAATTCTATGATAAATTTTAGAAAGATACTTATTGGGAAAGGGGGAAAGGATAGGATTAATCTTATTAAAATTAATATCTGATAGCCTCCATTGGTAAATATCTCTAATTGGGATTGGTCTCCCACTTGGCTGGTCAATATTTATAGCATTTTTCGCTATTTCATCAACCTGATGATTACCACTTATGCCAGAGTGGCTAGAAATGTACTGAAAGCAAGTTTTTATGCCACTTGAAGCAAGATTATCAATAATACTGAGACAATGATAAGTGTCAATGTCCAACTTATATTGAGGAGCTGAGGCCAGCAACTCAAGGCTTGATAAAGAGTCGGAATAAATGATAATATTATTCGAATTTTCAATCAAAGATTGGTTTTGCTGCAGGTGTTCTAATGCCATGATTATAGCATTTAATTCAGCAGACATTATAGATAAATTTTTAAACAATCTCTAGCCCATTGCAATTTTCAGCTGAGGAAGGAAAACACCACTTGCAACCTTCTAATTCATTTTTGACCCATCAACAAATATTTGGAAGTGATTTTTATAGGTAATTGTATTGAGTTCTGAAAATTTATTCTGAACAAAAGCAATGGGGGTTAAATCTTTATTCCATTTTGAAAATTCAGTATTTATTATGGGAAATGACCAATTCCATGGAGGGGATTGGGGGAAAGTAGGTGCAATAGACTTTGCTGGTACAGGGAACTTCTTTTGAATATTGGCATACTCATCTGCAATACCTCTATACATGGCTGGATTTCTTAACCAATTATGTAATTTGTGTGAGCTATTTGATTAGATTTTTGTAAGATGTTTTATCAAGAGAAAGCTACGTATCTCCCTTATTGTTGTTAATTCACTCTCCATAAGCAGAAACCTGGTGCTTGTGTGTTTGCTAATACCAAATATGAGACGTATTATATCGTTTTGGATTGTTTAAATTTTTTGTATCTGGGCCTTTGCACATGCACCATAGATGATTAGCCCATAGTCAATTTGAGGTCTTATTTGTGATTGATAAAACTGGAGTAAGTTTTTCTCCTTACAATCCCAGGGTGTGGAAAGAAGTCTTTTTAGTATATTTGCTTTTCTATAACATTTTTTTATTTTGTTTGAAATGTGGAGGTGGAAATTAAGTTTTTGGTCAAGCATGAGACCTAGGTAATTAATATTATTATCTTCTGGAATAGTTGTTTTACTTAGAGTTAGTTTTGCATTAACATGGTTTCGCTTCTGGTGAAATTGGATTATTTTTGACTTGGTGGGTGAACTGGGTAAATCTGAACGTTGAGAGAATTTTTCAAACTGGAAAAGTGACTTTTGCAGATTTGACTGTGCTATCTGAAAGGTGTTGCCAGATGACCATAGCACCAGATCATCAGCATATTGTAGATTCGTGTGGGGTAGGTTCATGTCCCAGAGATATAGGGCAAATAGGAGGCAACTGAGGACTGCTCCCTGAGCTAGGCCTTTGGATATTGTCTTTTGGGGTGAAGAGGCTTAACCAACACAAACAATGAAACTTCGCACTTATATGAAGGATTTAATAAAGGATACTAGCTTAGGAGGTACTCCAAGGTTTGCAAGTTTATTTAAAAGGATTTGGTGGTTCACATTGTCATATGCTCCTTCAAAATCTAGGAAAGCTGCCACTAGGATATTATGTTTTGAGAAAGATTCATTTATTGCATTTGTTAGCAAAATGAAAGCATCTGTTGAGGAGTGGTATTTCCTGAATCCAGTTTGAGTGTGTGGGATCATGTTATTTTTCTCAACAAACCAGAGGAGTCTGTGATAAATCATTTTCTCCATTATTTTCCCTATCACAGGTGTAATCATTATGGGCCTATAAGACTCAGGCTTATCTTTTGGTTTATATTTCTTTAGGATTGGTCGGAGGGATGAATATTTCCATATATAGGAGAACTTAAAAGATGTCCAATCATGATTATAACTATCTAGCAGTTCTTGTTTGTATGAAGGTGTGAGATTTCTTTATCCATGTGGGGTGTACATTGTCATAGATGCTGCTTGTTTTGGACCTAATTTGATGTATTGCATTATTCAATTCCTGGATTGAAAATGGATTAGTTATGTACTCAGATCCTGGGTATGGTTGGCAACTAGGGTTCATAGGAATTGTGGACAGTTTGCGTTGATTATTTGATGTTAGCTTATTAACAAAAAGAGTTGCAAATAGGTTAGCCTTTTGAATATCGTTGTCATAATGGGTATTATTATGTAAAAGCTCATACAGGAGTGGGTTGGGAGAAGTCTTTTTCCCACATATGTGGCTTATGACTTTATGTATAATTGGCTCATGCGTTTCTCTGGAGAGATTATTTGCAAAATTATTCCAGTATTGATATTTAGCATCTATTACAGTCTTTTTTAGGTTAGATTCTGCTTGTAATTTTTTTAAATATGTAGTAGGTTTTGTTTTTTTTATGAATTCTGTCCTAGCTGCCTTTTTTATCCTCCATTTATTTAGGCACTCATTTGTCCACCATGCTTTAGGAATTTGTTTTGGGGTTGTTTTCTTAGGTGTTGTCCTAGGGATAGCATGATTAGCTGTATTTATTAGTAAAGATGTCAAGGCTTCAGCATGTTTGTCAACTGTTGTGTTAGAAATGCATGAACTTTGGGTGAAACTTGTAATTTCATCATTTAGCTTATTTTGGAAAATAGACCAATTTGCTTTAGTGTTGATATATTTGGAGGTATGAGATGAAGTTTCAGTAGGTTCATTAAGGGAGCAAACTATAGCAAAGTGGTCTGTACATAGACTATCAATTTTATTTATGTAAATTTTGTTCAACAAATTTAAAGACATAATTCGTAGATCAATTGTGGAGAATTTGCCACTTTTGGGGTTAAAATATGTATTCAGGTTTGGAGGGGTAGCAACAGCTAATTCATTATTATTTGAAGTTATATGCTCAATAAATTTACCAGCTTTATTTGCTGGTTTATTCCCCCACAAAAGGCTGTGGGCATTGAAATCACCACAAATAATGATATTTTTTAACATATTAGAATTATTTATATAATTAAAGAAATCCTTGGCATCTGTAGTTTGGCCATTAGGGTTATAAAAGCTTATTATGTAGGTTTTTAAATTATTCAGCCAAACACTTATACCAATTACATCAACATCATTTTCAAAATCTGGAAAATTGATGCCACAAAATTTTATATTATTATTAACTAATAAAGCTACACCACCTCCTTTTCTCTCTGAAGATCTATCCTTTCTCAGGATAGTATATCCCAGAGACTTAATTTGTTGATTTTGGGTTAAATGAGAATCCTGGAGGCAAGCAATATTAATGGAATTATTATTCATAAATGATATTAGTTCATTTAGCTTATTTTCTGTGAGTGATCTTACATTCCTTTGGAGTATTGATAAATGTTGTGTTGTTGATTTATTCTTCATATTACTGTGTATCAATGTTCAGCTTTGTTAAAAGTAAAGCAAGATCTTTTTTTGCTTGAATGAGCATATTATCTGGGATGTAGATTTTTGCCAATTCTGCAATAATTTTTTTTTTCTGTAGTTGATGTATGTTCATGGCCTGAGCTGCATTACAGTTTAGAATGAATAAGGATTTTGGGGATTGCATTTTCGGTAGTGCATCCTGTTTGTTGGTTAAGGGATTGATTCCTGGTAGTGTTTCTGGTTTGTTTCTTCTAGGGAGGAAGGGACAGGCTTGCCTCATCTCACGGGAAAACGAGACTTGCTGACTTGGTGATTCCTTCTGATAGGGATTTGAGCTGGGGTGCTTAGAAGATATTGTTTCGTATGGGGTGTTTGATGCATTTGGGGCATTTGACTTGGGGGTTTTGGTTGGTTTCATTACAGGCTTTATTTGGTATTGTTGGGCAGCATTTGCTTCCATTGCTGCAAAGGGGTATGGGATGGCCTTCTCTGTTGATATTTGGAGTGTTAGAGCTCTTTTCTTGTATGGAGGGCATAATGATTTATTTATAGATTCATGTGGGGCTTTGCAATTGATGCATGTAGGCTGGGTGTTTTTGCAAGTTGTCAGCTCTTTAGGATGGAAAGATTTACAATTAATTCACTCTTGGAGAATTTCATTGCATTTTTTTGTCGTGTGTCCCAGTTTGAAACACTTCTGACACTGTATAGGCTTAGGTTTGTATTCCTTGTGTGGTTTGATTTGCCCAGATAGGAATAATTTTTCTGGGATATCAATTTTATCCTTTAGTGTGAATAAGAAGAATCTACTAGTTTTTATGCCAGTAGAGTTAGGTTTTCCAAGTTGGGTAACATCCTCAACTGGGATTGTATTTCCGGCCCTATCTGAGAGGCCTTCTTTTAACTCCTGAGTAGATATCTCTGGGGGAACATTAAAAACTACAATTTTTGTTGGTTATTGTTTTGGGTTCCAATTAGATGCAATAATGGGGATATTTAGAAGGGATTTAAGGTTTATTATTGTATCCGCTGATTTCTGATCTTCTACAGCTATTAGCAGAGATCCATCACGGTTAATGTTAAGAGAGAACATTGATTTTAGCAATTTAAAAATTGCAACTCTTATTGCAGTGATCAATTTTATTTCAAAGGGGGTATTGGGAGTAATTTTAAGGTAAATTCCTAAGTTTTTGGAGGGAGGATCTTGGGCAGGGAGAGGGGAAATGCTTTTAATTGGGGAGATTTTTGCCTTTTTTTTAGAGCTTCTAGAGAAGACCTCTTGAAACCCATTATCATCATTTATGGTTGCATTAGGATCTACATTTACCATTGTCCTATTCTCCGAATTGGAGCTATCATTAGAACTTTCAGATAATGTGCTTGACCAGCCAGTATGGGTATCTTTCACTATTGAATTTGATTTGGTACCTGGGGGGACGTTTTTTTTTGGAGGGCTTATTAACAATTCCTATTTGAAAAATCTTTAAAAACAAATATAACAATAAAACAAGAAGGGAAAATATATGATATAAAACCGTCTGGACTATAAGATGGGGAGGATAAACACCACAGTATAGCCCTGAGGATGACTTGAGCAGGATAGGTTTGGTACAACTGCTGATTAGAAGCGATAATAATCACAAGAAAATATATTTCGATTTTCTTATAAGGTTGCTGAGATTTTCAAGGGGTTCCTCTGGGCTACCCCTTGAGAATGGGGGTATTTGGGTCTATTCTCTAAGTCTTGAAAAGTGTTTATAAACAAATGCCGCATGCCATCTAACCTAATTTATCACTATTTGTCTATATACATGTTTTTGTGAGAAATAATTAGATGGCACTGATGGAGTTTAATTAGAAATATAGAATATTTGAAAACAGAAAAATGTGGTCAAATCCATTTTTATTTTTCAGAAATTTGTAACAAAAATTGTACACCAGTGAAAGATGTGAAGATAAAGGCTCTTTCCCTGCAAAATTGTTAATTAGGATTATTCTGCATATTGTGAAGTAAAAACTGTTTTCTTAAAATGTTTCCTTATGTATGGTTGGTCTCCTAGGCAGGTATGGAAAAAGTTCCAAAGCTGCCAGTAGCAGAATTCCAAAAGCTGCTGACACTTTGTGTTTTGACAGCTTTTCTTTGAACAAAAAGTATTTGTATTTGTAAAAATGATATTTTCAGACAAAATCTGCCAACAAATTTGAAAACTGCCAAGTAGCATTGCTACCCCACTTTTTGCATGGTGGCTCCTAGGCTTATACCACAAATTTAGTTGAGGGGCTTCTTGCTATCTTAAAAATCAACTGGGCTAGGTGAATAAAATGGTGAAATTCTAGACAAGCTACCTTTGGCTATCTTGGAAAGGGGTTAGGTTAGGAAAATGAAACTTTGAGCAATGAGTCCTGGGCCAAAAACATACTCCAGGAAGGTATTGCCAAGCTATTATGTTAAAACAGGCTATAGTAAACTAAATACCTGGCAATCAAAAACAAACACAAATGTCCAAAAAACATATAACAATGCCTCTAGTGGTTGACAGAACTTCCCAGCACCTAGGGATGGAGTTGTGAGTTATGCCCTGAGGCATATAAGGTTTTCATGGAATGGACAGTTGTATAAACTTCAGATGGGCTCATTTGTTTTGAAATTGAAAGTTATTGGGCCTTGTTTAAGAGTCAAAAGTGATTTGAGAGCATCCAGCCCCCCTCCCACCCATAATTTCCTGAAACACCTCCAATCAAAACTTGGAGATAGTAATTTTGTTCATTGTAGTTGAAGGGTCTGAAAATTATGTTCATGAGGAAGACCCCCCCCCCCCCCACAGCTCTCAGGGCAAGGGTTTTAAGTTATGCCAGGGGGGCATACAAGGTTTTATAGAAAGGGTGGTCTTATATGCTTGAGAGGGGACTCAATGGATTGGTAATGAGAAGTTCAAGTGCCATTTTTTAAGAGTCAAAGTGATCAGAGCAGAGCTACCCTTCCCCCTTTCCCCAAGGCACAAACACACTGTGTTTTCTCAAGATGTATCCAATAGAAATTTTGAGTCAGTTCTTATATTCAAAATAGCCCAAAGATCATGTAACAAGGCTTTTTGGGATTGATACAAACTACCAGAGCCTAGGGACAATGGTTGTAAGTTGTGCCCCAGGGGCATTTAAGGTTCTTATGAAGGGATGATTGTTTAAACTTTAGAGGTACTCATTTGGTTGAAATTGGAAGTTCTAGTTCTCCTTTAAGAGCCAAAAGTGATGAAGGTCAACTAGCCCCCCCCCCCCCAACTACCCTTCTTTTCACTAAAAATATCTGATTGAAATTGTGCAATTGCCATTTTTTTCAAAATAGTTCAAAAAATATATATCAATGCCTCCAGGTTGACACAACCCCAGAGCCCTGGGACAAGGGCCTTAAATTGTTCCCTGGGGGTATGCAAGGTTCTTATGGAATGGGTGGTCATATAATATTCAGATGAGTCTCGTTTGAAATTGGAAGCTATAGAGCCCTTTTTAAGAGTCAAAGTGATTTGAGAGCAACCTGTTCTTGAACCTTTAACACCCCCACCCCCCACTAAAACAATCCTGTGACCTACCTGACACAGTATCTGTTTTCCATTTTTATAAAATTCTAACCTTTTTGGTTTGTATTTGATGAATTATTTGATTAAATTGGATGGGGGAATGATCTCCATGCTTTCCTCTTAAATGATAACCCAGTTATCAACTAAAGCAATGTTTTCAACAACATTTTCAGTATTTAAAAAATAATTCAGTGATATGCTTGTTATTTCATGTCATCTTAATTTTTCAGGACTCCTAGTAAAATATGGCAAAATCAACATTGAATACTGAATTCAGAAAACTTGATGTCGATAAATATTGTGAAGACAATTACCTTGAAGAGGAACTGCAAACTGTATCTCAACAGCCTGGGCAAGCAGAAGAAATTTCGAAACTACTGTCATTAGGTAGAAGGAACTAAAAAAAATATATTATTTAAAGAAATTCATCCCAAAAACCAGCTTTTGATTACAGATTATGCAAAAGTCTTGACATCCTATGTGTGGCCATCAATTTTTGTGCGAAAAAGGGTTGGAGAGAGGAGCTAAAAAGAACCTAGCCTTGCAAAGTTTGTCTGAGAACTGTGTTTGCATAAACGGATAAAATTTTAGGGGGAAAATAGCTTGTAAAATATTTTTTTAAATTGCCCTGCCTTGTGTGAAGGATTCAGCCACTTATGTATATCTACTGCACATCATGAAATGGTAATTTGATTTTGTTAGTAATAATGTTGACTTATATTTATGGCGATCAGCATAGGTACATGGTCAAACCCTTAGGGAGGCTGGAGGATCTTCCTTAAGGAAAGGGGATCTCCAGACAATTATCAAGGAACAAATCTGACAGGATTGCACAGACTTCAGAATTGTAGGATTCAATCCTGCACAGATAGGACTATTAGGATGGCCTAAAGGGGGGCATTTTGTACTAAAATTTAAGAAACATATTACTGTTTGCTTCCTTGCACGTGTCACTTGCTATTAGAGCATGTTCAATGGCACATCTGCACTGTTTAGGTACATCAAAACTGGGCAACACTTACTTTGCATCACAGTTGCAGAACTATATAATTCTGTTGCTAACTTTCAATATTCTGTATCTTTCACTATTTTGGAAAAAAAACATAACAAAAAAAGTTGTCCTCTTTTTTGCTATTCCGGATGTTGACTCCGTCTCCCACCTTAGACCTAGAACACAAAGCTGATAAGAAATCACACTATCACTAATCTATATTTAACAATTGATGGCTAACTCAAAAAATATACTTGCAAAAGGAGTTTCCAACTGTTTTTGTTAGTTGTTTGTAGAGTATTGTGATAGGCAATACTGGGCCTGGGGCCCAATCCCAGCTACCACAACGTTGGGCCATAGACCTGCTACCCGTCCATATAAAAAAAGACCTAGCACCTGAATGATGACAATTATCAACAACTTAACAACAAAGAACAGGTAGAGCAACAAGGATTTTTTTTTTTAAAGACAGTGTAATTCCATACTTTAAATTAATATTATGACCAAACAAATAATGAATTTTTGTGTTATGCTGAGGACGGCCCCTGGACATAGGGTCAAAATATTCATTTAAAGTTTGGAATTCTATTTTCTTACGAAAAACCAAATCCCTGTTGTTCTACTTGTTGTTTGTCGTTTATGATGGAAAGGCAGCATGGTCTTTGTTGCTATTTATACCAACAACTTATGCGCCATCAATGGCTCTGGAGGATCTTCATCTCATTTTACCCACCATGAAGTATTTTTCATTGTTATGAACTTTCTGTGGGGGTCATGTTTTGTCTTCTCTTTTGTTTTCCTCTATGTGTTTCTTTTATACAATTTGACACGTTATCAATGCATTTATTCATTTGTTTAGTATGTTCTCATTCATTCATTAAATACTTGAATTTTAAAATTGGTTGATGTACTGTACGATCTTTTAATTGCGAAGTTCGTTTTGTATATAAAGCATTTTTATATATGGTCAAGCATCTGTTTTCATCAATGAAAGGCTCATGCAGGCACACCCCCCTGTTCCACAGAAATTTTTTTGACGATTCTCTTATTACTTGTATGTTGCCATAATACAACAATAACAGTTTTTCTTTCAGGAAAGTGTTTTAACTGGTATAGTAAATGCTATTTTTCTGCTTAAGTTGAATATTTGGAAGAAGTGTAGTCAGAATTATTTCGTTAGCTACAGTTTTGATTAATCGTATCTCAATTTTATTATTATTTGTTTGAAAACTTAGCGCATTTTGAATTAAAAAAAAGGCTACTTTGATTAATAAAGGAAAGTTCTATAGTGCAGTTATGTATACTGAATTCAGAGATTTTTTCATATCTTCACTAGCACCCATAGTTTTAGACAAGGATTTTGAAAATTTGCTGCTGAGTTGTTAGTCCCCCCCCCTCCAAAAAAAAATTCTGTTATAACCCTGACTACTGGAAAATATCTGATTAAATCTTTGTACTCAGCATAGAAAGGTAAGCTAGAAAACTTTTTTAAGCCATTGAATTTCTTTTAGATAAAAAATAACCAAATCTCAAATTGAAAGCAAATAAATCTGGAAAAAAATGTGTGCAAAAATCGTTATTAATGGAGCAATTCTGATTGCACGTTCAAATTGAGTGTACCAATTTTATTGCAACTGCATATCCTTAGTCTTGTATTAATAAATAGTTTTATCTGGTTATCAATTGTAGTATAAATTTAAACGACTGACTCATTTCCTCGTGCTTATCTGGGATCACTGCATGATTGTACTTTGCACTGTTTTCCTATACATATATGTATAGGATTGTCTTATGCAACAGAAAAAAGAGACTTGTGCAATGCTTTTTTTTAGTTTTAGAGATGGTGAGCATGCAATTCGATATCATTTCCAACGAAACAAATAAATTGGAATAAATGCATTATACTGACAACCTAGGCCGTACCCAGGATTATTTTTCGGACGGGGTTTTACTCAAAGATTTTTTTTCGGGGGGGGGGGGGGTTACACAAAAAACCACAAAAAAACCATAAAAAATTTGTTTATATCCATTTCTGTTACGTTTTTACGAGTCAAACAAATATTTCGGGGAGGGGGGTGAAACCCCCCTATCCCCCCCCCCCCTCTGTGTGTACGGCCTTGCTGACAATAAAAACTCTTTCTATATTTTCTAAGTTTAAACAGGAAAAATAATTGTTAAACAGGGGAAATACTCGTATGAATTAGGATTTCATTCATTAAACATATTTTTAAGTTAGCAATCCCCTCAGAAATGTGATAGAATGTGAAAATACAACATTTTTTCAGTCAAGAGCTTCAGGGATATCATTTTAGTTTTGTTCAAAAAGAATAACTAAAATTTCTCCCATTAAATTGACTCATATGCTAATTCTTGTTTTCTCTTGGTAGGAAAGAACACCGACGCTTTGAAGCTAATACTCAAGAATGCTCCTCTCAGTGGAAAGCGAAATCAGGCTCAGGTTGGAATTCTGTCTTTTGGCTTAAATTGTTTGTATCGTTTTTTCGGACCTCTGTTCTATTCTTGCTGTCAGTTTACTGATAAAAAGCTTTTACTGCAAGGAATTTGCATAATGATTAAGTTGTAAGCAAACTTATGATTCAAACCGTCCCAGTAAATGTAATGGTAAAATTTAACTCACCTTTTATGTAAGCTGCATAACCTTCTAAAATACTTTGTTTGTTGAGTTAAAAAGCAGTTTTTACTACCCGAAAAAAGGAGGTGCATAAACGTAAGGAGGGTAGGTGTAGATAGCATGTCAGATAGATCCAGATAGTGCGAAAAAAGTTTTTCTGTCGCCTCCCACTGTAAAAAAAAGAGAAAAAAAACTGAATACAAATATAGTAGTATTTTGACTAATTATCTTTAGGTTAACGCTCATTTATTTATCTAATTAGAACCTTCCATGAAAAATGAACCTCTTCTAGTTTTTATTCAAACAAATTTTATTCGTCAGTCTTCTACTCAAAATTTTAGCCAAATCGAATTATAGGCTTAAGTGTTCAGTCCATATTAGATATTTTTGAGATATTTGGCTTTGATAAGATCGTCTAAATAGACCTCTTTGATATATAGTGTAAGAAGAATTCCCAACACAGTGATCCTAGGGCGGATCCAGGATTTTTTTTTTCGGGGGGGGGGGGGGTTACTAATTTTTGACTCAGTTTTCGACTAATTTTACTGATTTTTACCTAGGTTTTACTAATTTTTGACTTATTTTCGACTCGGTCAAAAATTTGGGGAGGGGGCTCAAACCGGGTAACCCCCCGCCCCCCCCCCTGGATACGGCCTTGCTGTGATCCATTTGCATAGTTAGCGTCAAGGCCGTATCCAGGGGGAGGGGGGTTGATACCGAGTTTGAACCCCATTCCCCCGAAATCGTTTCGTGACTCGTAAAAACGTAACAAAAATGCATATAAAGAAATATTTGGCGTTTTTTTTTGTAACCCCCCTCCCTGAACAAAATTCTTGGGTACGCCCTTGGTTGCAGACCACATTTCAAATTATTTTATGCAAAATCAAGATATTAGTGATTTCAAGTTTTCTGGAAAAATAAGAAAGAAAAAAATTGTTCAGAATGTTATATATCAAGTACTCCTTTGGCTTGATTTTCTGTTTCAGTCTACATTCAGTCTTTTTTTTTTTTTTTTTTTAAATAAATAATAAGGGTTGATTCATCAACCAAAAATAACAAAATCCAGAAGCTAAGCTTGTAAAGGAGATCACTACCCCAACTAGCCCTAAAAAAAAAAAACAAAAAAAAAAAAAAAAAAAAAAAAAAAAAAAAACTATCACATAAAAATAACTAATAAGCGACTATACCACCCCTACTCTTTAATATCTCATCAATTATCAATATTCAACATATTTATTCTTGTCCTTCTCAATCCATCAACAAAAAACAAAAAAAAAAAAAAAAAAAAACATTAGCAAACTAAAGGCAAAAGAGACTGGAGAACTGACTCACTCACTCCCTTATACCCTATAACAATGTTCGTTTAACAGACTTCTAAATTCAGAAACATCCGTCACCTTCTTTATCCCTTCTGGCAGACTATTCCAAGCATGAGGGCTAACATGGCGGATACAAAACATTGACCTAGTTGTCACAGGCTTAGGTAGTCTGAATTCATTCGAAAGTCTTAAACTATAAGAATGAAAACTAGAAACAGGCAGAAAAAAATCTTGAAAGCAAATTGGTAGCATTTTATTCTGATGTTTAAACATAAAAAGAGCCTTACAAAACTTAATCAATACGAATAATTGAAGAATGTGTAGTTCAGCATACCTTACTTTAACTGAGGAACGCTTATCATCTCCAGCAAGTAGTCTTACAGCTTTATTCTGTAATGCTCTAATTTGCGATAGACGATCCACAAACATTGAAGACCAAGCCAATATACAATAAATCAAATACGGATGAATAAGGGAGAAATAAAGCATTCTGAGAACCGGTCTAGGGAAAGTACTCTTTAGCTTCCTTATAATTCCCAAATATCGGGCAACTCTTGGTGCAATTTGATTTATATGGTCTTTGAAACTCAAGCACTCATCAACTATCACTCCAAGAAACTTCACTGCTCTGACACGTTCTATAGCATTCCCATCAGGTTCTAGTTTCTCTATCCAGGGATAATAATTTACACTTCTCCCGTAAATCACAAATTGACTTTTCTTATGGTTTAATTTAAGTTTATTAACTCTCATTCATTTCTCTATTTGTTCCATTCCCTTTTTCAGAACTAGTAGAAGTTCTCTTTCTGTCCTCGCAGCAACTGTAAAATGTGTATCGTCAGCAAAACTAGGAATTATAATTCTGTTACCGCGATCCCCTTTATCCGAAATATTTATATCTTCAATGCACCGGTAAATATCATTTATATAAATCGAAAATAAAAGAGGTCCCAAAACTGACCCTTGAGGAACGGCAGCCTTGACTCTCTGCGGGCTAGAGGTCTCACTTTCGATTTGAACAATCTGCATACGTTCACTCAGGAATGATCTAACAAGTTCCAAAAATTTTCGACGGATACCACAATTATCTAACTTCTTTACTAACTAGTTAACACAAGAGAGTTATATTGTACTTTTTGGATATTTTAACTTGGATACTTGGTAAATTTTATATTGGCTGTTTTCAGCTCTACCTTTTCTTGATCCCGCCTACTGTCATCAGTCGCTGCTAGACATTCATACACACAAGGTGTGCGGACGTATTGAGCGAAAGAGATGTTGCTTTTTGCATTTTGTCATTTCCCGAAGCTATGCAAGTGGGGAGCCGGGCGTTTGCTCAATTTTAATATTACAAGCTGTGGCCATGCGAAATTCCGCGGGTTATACCTGTCAAAGGTGATGGAAGTAATTAAGAAGTTTGCTGTTACGGAACTGACGAAATTAAGATAGTGACATCAGAGAATGTATGAGCGTACGCGGAGAAATATAAAGAAGCATTAAAAGATGACAGAAAAATTTTCAGCGAGCGACAAGGCTGAGTACTGAGGACTCGGAAGGTTTAGCCGGGGATTTATCTGAGTCAGTGAACTTGATGCAGTCAGAAATTGTAAATCTTCATGACGGCATACAGGATGAAATTCGTAGGAGAGTGGAAGACCAGTGTAGTAGATTAGGGAGTTCTTCGGTGACACAGATTAAGTCAGATTTTCTTGATAATGTTATGCAAGCTGTCTATGAGGCGATTGATCTGTAATTTAAGGGTAGATTCGAACCGATTGAGAAATTACTAGGTGATTTGTGAGCAAGAATTGTTCAAAATGGCGCAAAGCTCCAAAAGCTTGAAACTAAGCTGGATGATATAAACCAGTCTTCTCTTCTAACTAAGGTCATTTTATCTGGGATAGACTCTCCCGCGCGTGATTTTCCTCACCTTGGTGAGAAAGTATTAGTTCGACTTAATAGTGAAATGGGACTCAATCTTGATATTTCCGTTGTCAAGGGTGCAAGGCGTTTGGGAGCTGCCTAGGAAATAAAAACTCCGATTGAACTTACCTTTTTTACTGAAACATCTGCAGTTGAGATCCTGCACAATAGCAAGAATTTGAAAGGTTCCCGAATCTATGTAAATGGGGCTCTAACCAGGGAAAGGCAAGAAATCTACAAGCTTTCGCGCAATAAGTTTGAATTGAAAAATGTATGGACTTTACGAGGTGTGGTTTATGTCAAGTGCGGTTCGCAAATCCTTCTGTGTGAAACGATTTCCGACGTAGTTCAGATTCACAATGTTTCATATAAACCTATTGTTTAAACTAAGAAGCGTGAATTTTTCTTTTCTTTTTTTTGGCTTATGGATCGTTTTCAGTGTTTTATTGATTCTCGTTTGAAATTAGATGTTATTCGAAATTCAGCTACCGGAACTGATAAAGATATGCCTTTTGTAAATAATCTACCTGAATTTGATTATTCTTCAGGCGACTTACTATCTGATAAATCAAAAAATTGTGATTTTCCGATCCGATCGTTACATGTAAATGCCCAGGGGTTGCAAGCTGTTGCTTGCATCTAGTCCTATAGACATTGTTGGAGTTTGCGAAACTTTTTTGTCTGCTAATACACCCCTTACAATGTTAGTTCTGCCTGGGATGAAGTGTATTTCGCGTACAATGTGTCAGAAAGCGAGAGGAATTCAAATGCTTTATATTCGTGATGACTGGTCTTCTAGAGTTCTCAGTGATTTGTCTGTATTTGATGAAGGGTTATGTGAGACTATTTTTTTTTTAAGTTGTACCTTTGGGCAGTAATCCATTTATTTTCGGGTCTGTTTATCGACCTTCGTCGGGTAACCCAAAAGATTTTTTAAAGTTTTTGAACAGCTGTTGAAAAACCTGGAAGCGTTGAAAAACCGGTTATTATTTCGGGTGATTTTAACTTTGATCTTTTGAATCTTGATGTTGGAAATAATAAGGATTTTTTAAGTATGATGTTGTGTTCTAGTTTTCTTCCAACTATTTCTCTGTCGACAAGAGTTACAGCTAACACTGCTACATTATTAGATAATATATTTTTCTCTCCAGTTTTATTTGATGCTGAAAAATCGTCAGTAAATTTGTCTGATATGTCAGATCATTTTCCGGTGAGTGTTCTTTTAAATTTAAATAATAGTGATAAACAACATCGAGATTCAACAATGGATAATTAAAAAAAACCATATACATGGATTTATTGTAAAGTCCTATGTCAGTTAATTGGTGACCATGATTGGAGTTCGGTTTATGGCTCAGATGACGCAAATGCTGCGTCTTCAGATTTTATTGATCAAATGATGCGACTGCGGGATCGGGCTTCTTCATCACGGGTTTCGCATGGAAAGTTGGCGCAGAAATTTTACCCATGGATTACTGAAATTATTTTTGCATCGTTAAAACATAAAAATAGAAAGTTTAAGAATTATTTAAAACTACAGAGACCTGAGTCGTTTGAAGAAATCAGCGTTTATAGGAATAAGCTAAACTCAATTATCAGACATGGGAAGAGAAAATATTTTAAATAGAAATTTTTGGTGTTTAAATCAGATGTGAGGAACACATGGCAATTGATAAATGAAAAGATACTGAGTCCTCACAGTCGTAAAAGTACTAGTGTTATTTCCCTTATTTTAAATTTGAAAATGTTACAGAGACGAATGAAATTTTAAATGCTTTTGGAGGTTATTTCAGTAATGTTGGTTCTAGACTTGCATCGACTATGAATATGCAACTGAATTCCCCTTTTGTTCCAGTTAATGAGCAACATGTAAAAAATTCGTTTTCTTTTTCTGAGATTGTGCGTCATGAGATTGAAAAAGTTAGTCTGAATCTTAAAAGGAGTTTTTCTAAGGACGAATTTGGATTTCCGTAAAGCAAGTAGCGTCAAGCGTTTCACCTTTGTTGGCACATATTTTTAATCTATCACTTATGCATAAGGTTTTTCCTGAGCTTTTAAAAAAAGCAAATGGTATAGCAATACCTAGAGCTGGGAGTTCAACTGACCCTTCAGATTATAGAGATATTTCTCTACTTTCGATTTTCAGCAAAATTTTGCAAAAAATTGCAAATAGGCAGTTACAAAAATATTTATTTGATAGTAAGAATTTACATACGTCTCAATATGGTTTTATAAAAGGAAAGTCAACTGAACTGGCAATGCATGAGCTTTTACAAAATATTAATGATTCATTAGATGAAGGTCAATACGGTTTGGCGATTTTTCTTGATGTTGCCAAGGCGTTTGACACCGTAAATCATTCGTTGCTTCTTTCTAAACTTCTTTCTGAAATTTTTCCGATTAATTACGGAGTGCCTCAGGGCTCTGTCCTTGGGCTTATTCTATTTTTTCTTTTTATAAATGATTTGTCAGAAGTTTTGCCTCTTTGTAAAATTATAATGATTACTGATGATGTAGTAATTTTTGCTTCACACCGGGACCTATCAGTTCTTTTCCAGAACTCGAAAGTACGTTACTAACTGTATCTGATTGGTATTCAAGGAATTTACTAGCTCTTAATGAAAAAAATGCCAATATATGTTATTTTCGCGAACTGGATCAGTAGTGTCAGACAGCTTCTCCCTTTTCTTGAATGGTCTTGAATTAAAACGGGTAGATCAGTTTAAATATCTTGGGATTATTTTAGATGAAAATTTGTCGTTTCATAAATACGTAAAAACATTATCGTTAAAAACTACCCTAAATATTGGCATGCTAACTCCTCGTTCGTCATTTCTTTCCTAAAGTTATCCTAAAATCTACTTATTATTCTTTCGTCCTCCCATGTTTGCTCTATTGCATTTTGGGATGGGCATCTACCTTTTCGTCTGTTTTCAAAGCTCTCCAAATACTTTAGAACAAAGCAATTAGGATTCTTCTTAATGTTGATTGCATATCTTCAGTTAGACACCTATAAGGGATTTCAGGAATTTATTCTTCGGATCAACTTCATTTAATTTCTATCTCTATTATTTGTCACGATTATCTATATAGTAATTTCCCTGTAAATTTATCCGGCATTTTTCCAACTAATTCCGAATTTCATAATTATCTTACTACGCATCGTTCAGACTTCGTGAGAAATTCGCCCGACATCCAGAGCGGGATTCAGCATCCGTCACACTAGGCCAAAAATCTGGAACTCAATTCTAGCATCAGTTCGAGAATGCAGCAACAAATGACATTTTCTAAGACTGTTGAAGAAATATCTTGCGACAAGCTAAGCATTTTGTTTATTATGGTTTTCTTTTTCGTCGTTGTAAAATTTAGTTAAGAGATGGCTGTGTATTTTTGTTGGCAATATTTTCAGCGCTAAAGTATGCCACCAGGCATGTGCGCTGTTTTGTGACATTTATTTGTGTATGTGTTGTAAATCAAAATATTCTACTCTACTCAAAGTGGAGAGAGGGAAATATACATTTTTAGACATAATTTATACAACAAACTAATTTATCTACTAAAATTATTTATACAATAAATTTATCTGATCACATATTTTGATCCTAAAGTATTCAGCAGATTAAAATGTTTTGAAAACTTCTTCCCAAGGAAACCAGATTGTGGAGAAAATATTTTTCAATCATAGACAACAATTGAAAAAGCTTCAAAACATCCACTTTTGCGTTTGTGTTGTTTTAAAACATCTTATTATAAACCTATTGCTGGTGTTTTCTTCTGCAAACACAATCTTTTCATAATATTTTGGGTTTATTAGTAATGTCTTTCTATTTTTTGTATCCTCCCAATTGATGTTGTGGTACAACCGCTCTCCTAAAACTTAAGGATTTTGGCTTATTTTCTATACAAACTAGCATATGTAACATTGGATAGCTTTTTAGAAGATATTTCCATTTTAGCTCATTATTTGAAGAAAGCTAATGCTTGAAGAGTTTCACCCAAGATACGTTTCTGCTGGATATTGAGGTTTTAAAAATAATCTTAAATTCTAGATTTTTTTTAAAAGTGGGTTTGTGTTTATAGACACTTTTGAAACCAAACAGATTTATGAAAGAATTAGCCCCCACGGGGGTAGGGATGGGGGATAGTCAATGTATTTTAGAATTTTTTTTTTTTTTTTTTTTTTTTTTTTTTTTTTTTTTTTTTTTTTAGCAATAATGTTTAATAGAAACGAAATTGGATATTCGTCAGAAAATAGCTGGACAATTTAAATTGTAACATAATAAAACCCGAATAAAAGGAATAGAAACGCGCAATAGAGTAAAACTTGGAGGAATAGCAATCTTGTTCAATTGTACAATATTTAAAAAAAAGTAATACAGTCATTCAGTGACTAATTGCTTAGTAATTATCCTTTCAGAAATTATAAAACAACATAAAAATAGATTATATAGCAACAAACACAAGAGTATACTCCACCTATTAGAATACCTGTAAAATTAAAACCATTAAGCATAATTAATGTCTGATTCCTGATTTAGGATGTAATGTACGGTCTGGCATTACGAGCCATATTAAGCATAAAAATAAGCCAACTTGACGAATTTCTGGGATCATTGGATAAGGAGGGTCTTGAAATACTAATGAAGTACGTGTACAAAGGATTTGAGAGCCCTTCTGAAGGTAAGAATTGACATCATTATATAAAGGGTTTTTGTAACAAGATGTTAGTATTCTAAGAGTTTGGGGGCAACGATTAAGTCTCATTGAGATGAAATTAAATATACTGGGGTATGCTTTTGGTACCAGCAAAAAGAGTTTGCAGCATAAAAAATCTTAAAAAGCTGTACTCCGTTGTTCGTCTCTGATTGGTCTATGCATCATCTCTGCAATTCACGGAACATTAACATTTTATTTACTGCATCTGTGAAGTTTTATTTTGATTAGTACCTTTACTTCATACCTGAGTCAGCTCGAGAATGCCACTCGTTTGGTACCTTCAATGGAATTTTGAAACATTTTTTAATATCTATATCAATTATGTTTAATAATATTTTGTAATAAATGTTGATTTACTTGTGTACTTGTTCCTCCTACGTATACAGGCCATAGAGCCTTTCGTGGGACCAGAAGTATGAATCGTGTTTTTTTTGTTTTGTTTTTTTTACACCAAGCTGATTAATTAAAAATTGATTTGCTAAACCTCATTTTTAACATTATTTAAAATAAAAACATTTTATTTTATTCTATAAACATTTTATTTATTTTATAAACATTTTATTTATTTTATAAAGATTTTATTATTCTCCCTTTCATATGAAATTAGTATTTCTACGTTTAGCCAAACATACAAAATGAAGACTAGACTTTAGTTTACCTGACATAGGCGTGATGAAACAAAATTGATTTCAAGCTTTATAAATAATATTCAAAAAGGTAAATAACATTTAATTTTCGGATGTTTTATATTATGTACAAATATGAGCCCTTCTGAATGTGAGGATTGGCATTGTTATATGAGGGGGGTTTTGTAACGAGATATTAGCATTCTAAGAGTTAAGGGGTAACGATAAATTTAAAACGAATGCTATTTTCTCGAGTTAGAACATGTTGACGAAACTACCAGCAGCTCCTGGCGTAGCACTGAAACTTATGGCTGCCGTAGAGAAAATTTAGCGTTGGAAAGAAATGACTGCTCAGGTTCTGATCTGAGCTGTTTCATATGTGACGAAACGACAAAATACAGCCCCTCGTTTGATTGTTTTCAATACTTACAACTCATGTATGCGTCATGTGCTGCAATTGATGCAGACATATTTCTTGCTCTTCAGAAGCCATCGGGGCGATTCTTTCTTTTTATCTGTGAAAAGTGCTTTAAGACCGGCTCAAAATGTCCCAGTACTGATGTATCTGTTCAATGCAGTAGCTTTGTTATCAGTCAAGCCACTCAGACTGAACTAGAGTATCCTCAGTCCCTTCATACAGATGGAGAGACTCATACACCCGATGGTCCCTCCGACCGACGTGTTTGTCGATTTCACATAAATGGAGGCTGCAGAAAGGCGGAGAATTGCACGTTTCTCCATGTTTGCGTGTTTTTTTTTTAAATGCGGCTGCCATGACGAGTGTTGTCTTCTGCCACACAGATCTCTGTGTAAAAAGTTTGCTCATGGCTTTTGTTTCATGAACTGTTGTCTTAATGTGCATCTCACTTTCCACAGAAGCAGTAAGCTACTTTCGAAGACTGAATTGCGAAGTCCAAAAACGGGGAGCGAAAAAATGCACCCCTGTTGATGCAGGACCGCCAAAAACAGTCATATCCAGTCCCTCTTATGAGCCTGAATCTTATGCAGCCTGTCTTGAATAAGTCAATGCACATCTCTCCTTTGTCATACCCCCCCCCCCCCCTGAAACCCTGGCCAAATTGGCAAGAACCAACATTAGCCGGCCTTCTGCCAATCTGCCCGGTCCAAACAACCAACTGGGTTGGAATTTTAAAGAAATCAAAGATTTACCCACCCTTCAAACCATGCTTTCCGAGTTTCCCAACTTGAAACCCATTCAGAAATTCGAGACCGCAGCGTAAAGCACTTAATTCATCCCTATTCATTTCCAAGAATGCTAGTGTCAAATTCACTAATGAACAAAATAGAAGAGGTCGAACTATGCTTGAGAAATGAACTTATTGATATTGCTTGTATCTATGAATTGTGGTCCGCGACTGAAAAGTATGTTGCATTTGATGGATATGATACCTATTTCAAACCAAGAATGACACCCAATGACATTACAGTAACACATGGTGGTGGTGTTGGTATTATTTGTCGATTATCTATAAAAAATGGAGTTCTCAATTTCAGCAATATACCAAATAAACACGGTTTTGAAGTATTATGGTTGTGGTGCAGGCTTAAGAGGCTACCTAAGGAAGTGGCATCACTGGTGATATGTGTTGTTTATTATCCACCCCGTGGCCCTTATCGTAAAGACCTTGTGAACTACTTACTGAATTGCACTGAGAATGTACGATCCTTGTGTCCTAACGCTGGTATCATAATGTTTGGCGAGTTTAATGACTTGGATCCCAAATGGATAAGCAATTAACTGTCACTTGAGCAGACTGTTAATGTGCCAGCAAGAGGTAACCATATTTAGATCTCATCTTTAGCAACTATCCGGAATATTACAATACCCCAGTTACATTACCCCCATTAGGAATGAGTGATCACCTGTGGGTGGCTTTGGCACCTAATCCTTTTATCCCAAATAGACAAAACAGGGTGTGGTGTACAGGCTCTACACACCTTACCAAGTAAATCTCTACAAGGAATGGCTAAAAAATCGTTTTTGGTGTGATATCCTCTCATTGTCTAATTATTTGAAAAAAACTACGTTTTCTAAAGGCTTAAAGAGGCTGAGTCACAAGTTCGAACCTTAAAACGTACAGGGATTAGGAGGTGCAGTTGGGGGGCTGCCAGCCCCCAAACCCCCGCTTCCGTATATGAAAGGGGCTGTGCCCTCCTCAACGCCTCGCTCTTTAAGCTAAAGTTTGACTTTCTCACAACTCTTTTTTAAACAATAAAAACTTTAGCGTAAAGAGCGAGGCGTTGAGGAGGGCACAGCCTCTTTCATATACGGAAGCGGGGGTTTTGGGGGCGGCAGCCCCCCCACAGCACCATCGAATCCTTGTACGTTTTAAGGTTCGAACTTGTGACTCAGCCTCTTTAACTGTTTAGAAAACGTAGTTTTTTTCAAATAATTTCTGCACGTTTTTGTACAGTTTATAACTTATTATTGCTTGACTAACTGTTAGCTGATCTTTTGAGGAGTTAAAGATGGGGGGCTGCCGCCTCCCAAACCCCCCGCTTTTGAAGATTCTTGTGTTAAGGCTTTTAATTCCTGAATACTCAAATCAAATGAACAGTAAGATTTTTATCAGCCGCCCCAGGCCCCATGTTATCAAAGCAGTGGAGACTTACCTGTAACCTGAAGGCCGACTGTGATATTCTTCTGGAGACACCTGTTGAGCCGAAGGATTTAATAGATTGGATTTAAAAAAGAAACTGAGTTTCTTTTTTAAACTTTAAATTCAATATATAACAAATTTCTCTGACGGAGAATTTAACTCGGATCTTCCGCCTGACAGTCAGGAATAGCGACCACTGTACCACAGAGACATTACATTATTTTTATTCTGTGCGATGTATTTTGACGCAAGCAAATCCCCACAAAACTTGAGATTTGGTTTTTGGAAAACAGGGAAGGAGTGATCGGATTGAGCTGAAATTTTAATGATAAGCTCCAGGCCCCAGGAAAGCTTATCCTCTAGATTTCAGCCCGATCAGACAATGTTAAAGGGGGGCTGTGGTGGGAAAAATTAACATGGGCTCTTATAGGAAAACGAGGTTTTTCGTAAATGTAAATTCGGGGGATAATTTTTTCGGTCTGAAAATATCAAAAGGCCCTAACAGGTCGAATTCCACTTCGAATGAGTCCTCATTCACCCGGATCTGTTGCCAACTGTGGCCTGTAGGCGTGGCTGATAAAAAAAAAGAGAAATTAACTTTAAGTGGCTATATTTGTTTTTTGAAAAACAGGGAAGGAGTGATCGGATTGAGCTGAAATTTCGAGGATAAGCTCCCGGGCCCTTGGAAAGCTTAACCTCTAAATTTCAGCCCAATCGGACAACGTTAAAGGGGGGCTGTGGTCGGAGGGTCGAAACTTCCGGCCCACTTTTACCCATGAAGATAAAGTTGGAGGGGGGTGAAATTTTGCACGTTTCTTAGTTGGAGCTTGGGCTACAAAATGTGATCACCGCTGTCGCTCTGTGACCGCTAGGACCTGAAATCGCTTAACATTGTGGTGGGTCGCCTCTTTATAGAGGCACAAGTGTGCCTCCTTGATGGTGACGGAATGGCTCGTTTATTTTGTAGGGAACTGTTTGAAAAATACTCTGAAAATTTCCCACAAAAGAAAAAAGAATATGTGAAATCTAATAAAAAACCATGGATTACACAAGTTTTTCTGGATCTGATTAAATTGAGGAATGAATTGCATTTAACTGGACTTGAGGAAGATTTCAAGAGATCGAGAAATACAATTGTGTACAAAATAAGATGTTCACGTAAGCAGGATGGTTCAAAAATAATAAGCAAAATATATCAATCCAACCCAAGGGAGATCCATCATACAGTTCAGAATATTATCGGTAAAAAAGTGACCAAAGTTTAAGTTAGAGATAATAGAATATAAAAATAAGGCTTTATGTTTAAACTTTTCACAAGTGTTAAGTCGCCGAATATAAGTTTGTGTCACCAAAAAAAGAACATAGAGTAACCAACAACTATCACAAACAAATCAATGAAATTATAATGAGGGACACCAAAACATTAAGAAATATAAACAAATAAAAAATAAAAAAATATTAAAGCAGCTAAAATAATGTCATATCAAATCAGGTCTTGTCATACTTTAAAGGTAAAAACTTAGAGTCATAAAACGGCATATAATATAATAGTTCATAAATCAAATTAAAAACAAAAACTAAAAAATAACAAGAGTGTCAAAAGAGTATAAAGAAGACTTCGTTGAGAGGCATTAGGGGTGTTAAGGATTGGAGTGAAGGTTGGTATAAAGCTGTCTAAACATTTTTTTTGTTTTGGTCTTTACAGGTTCTAGAATGGGGATGGTATATTTTGCCTCTCTTGGAGAGGTTTCCATTCAGGATCATGGGGAAGTGGAAAAAGGTCTTCAGTTCAGATGTTGGTTCTTGCACTACCACTAAAATGGAGGCACAGATCATGTCGTTTATTTTCCAGTTTTGATTTTAAAATTTTCTAAGAAGTAGGAGTAAGGCAACTTCCCTTCCCGTGTAATTATTTTTAATGATGGTAAACCCCTTCTACCTAATGAGATTATTGAATTTTTTGCATCAGTTTGTAAAATTCATCCGCGACTAACAATAATACCACCTAATGACTCAGTTTCAAATATCCCTATCCTATTCGTTCAGTTGCTAAGAAGTTGAAGGCACTTGATCCTCGTAAATCTAGTTACACAAGTGAGATACCGATTAAATTGACTATTGAGTGTGCTAATCTTTTATCTACTCCTTTAACGGCAATTTTTAACCAATTTTTATTGATGGTGTTTTCCCTAGCATTTTTAAACAGGCGTTTGTTACCCCGATCCCCAAATGTAAAGCCCCTAAGGACATTACTGGTACGAGGCCGATTTTAAAAACACCGGCTCTTTCAAAAGTGTTTGAAAATTTTATTTTTGATTGTTTATTTGAGGACATAAAAGATAACACAGATTCCAAACAAATTCGGATTTAGATCCAGGCATATTACTGTCCATTATTTAGTTTCATTGTTGGATACCATCCTTAAATATTTAGAAAAAATGGGGGTTATGTTAATGCATTATTTGCTGATATAGTTAAGAGCTCTTATATTATTTTTTCCTTCTTAAAGGTCGACAGCCACTCATCTCTTATTTCCCTACTGCCGACAAAAAAACTGTTAAAATACTTGGATTACTTTCGGATGAAGATTTAAGATGGAACTCGCAACTTGACTATCTGACTAAAAAAAAGGCGCCTCACTTTTACATTTATTTTCCAACCTGAAAAGATTTGGTATGTCAACTGATGTTTTAAAGTCTGAATACTGTACCTACCTTAGACCTTCTCTTAAGTATGTATTTCCAGCTTGGCAGCCGGGTTTGATGAAAGATCAATCAGATAGAATACAGATGATACAAACAAAAGCTGTAAAAATTATACTTGGACATAATTACCCAACATATGGTGATGCACTAAAAAAACTCAACTTGAATTCACTTGATAGTCGTAGACTTGAGTTAACATATCGATTTTGACTAAAATGTTTGAGTCCCCAGCTCATCGCGGTTTACCCCCCCCCCAAGTGAAGGACCGGTCACTAGACTCCGACAAATAAAAAATAATTGTCCACAGTTAACGACTTACCCAGCCTCTAGTAGCAAGAGATATTGCAAATACTTTGTCCCTTACTTTACTCGGGTACTTCAATAATATTACCTTGACAAATATTTAGTGTTTGATGCAGTGTATTTCAGGTGTTTTCCTGTGAGTGTTTTTGAATGTACCAACCATTTTTATACTTAATATTCTTATATATTCTGTATAAACGTTCACTAATTTAAATATGAAAATTGATTCTTAACTTATATTAATTCTAAATTATTTTTTTATTTACTCATTTTAATTTATTGACCTTGAAGCAGCAATTGCTGCCTTAATTTTTTGTGTTGCTATTTATTTGTTTATTTTTTTAATTTTTCGATCCTTGTTTTGGGTCTTTTTTTGTGTCATGACATGCTCATGTTAGCTCCAGCTATTGTAGTTAATATAATATATTCTATTCCATTACTGATAACCAATTACATAACTTTAAATTAGATAACATGCTCAAAATATGTTTGTCGCTATAAGCCTGGAAAGTGGTGTCATCTTTTCTTCCTTTGATGATTCTACAACAGGATTATAAAAAAAACGGGAAATGCGGAATCGGTCAGATAGGTCCAAAAAAGCTAGGCCCGAAGATAACTTGAGATTAGAAGTATGAGAAAGAAAAATATTGTCAGTTAGAGCTGCATACATCTTTGTTGGATTTATTCTAGTAGGAATAATTCAGTTGGAAGAAAACGAGAAGAAGAAATGACATCGGAAAAAGGATCATGTGCAACATCACATCCACTGCTAAGGAGGTTGCAGTTAAAATGACCTAGGAAGCAAACAGTTTTTTTTTATAAATAAATTTAAAAAAAAACTTCAAAAAAGAAGTTTTTCAAAGAAAAGTAAAATGCTACATTAAGTCAAAGATGAACAGAAATAAAGTAAAATAATAATTTAGACTTAATAAAAGCGTTATAATTTTCATTTCGAGAATTTTATTTGTCGTAACATTAACAAAAAAAGAAAGAAAATCGCCATAATAGTCAAGATTATTGGAAACTAATAAAAGTTGACTGTTTAATATAATGATTTTGTTCCTCGAAGAATCAGCAATTTTAGGTTCGTTAGCCTCATAAAAGAGAAAAAGTTTAAAATATGTAATTTTTAACAAAAACACAAATGACTTTCTGGCCTTTGAAGATATAGGGGTAATACTTTTGTTTGTGGTAATTTCTGTTCGTTCAAAGTTTGACTTGATTATTCATTGTTGTTTTTATTTGTTTTGAGTCTCATTTATTCGTTTATGGTGATTTCTGTACGTATTAAGTTTGAATTGTTTTTTTTTTATTTATTTATTTCTGATCCTCTTTGGTTTAATTTAGCTCTTTGCTTTACTTTGATGAACTTCTTTTTTTGTTTTTACTAAGTTTTGAAAGTTAAGTTCTGTTTGTTTTTCATTGACATTGTTATTTTGATTGCTTGTTTTTTCTACATAGATTTGAAGGACGAAGATGTTGGCTTGCAATTTTCATTTTGGACAAAAACTTTACAACGATTTTTAATAATAGTTTTACTATAGAACTTTGGATAGATAGGTAGGGGGAATATTATTCAAATAAATGGAGGGTAAATCTGCATACTCTTTGGCTTTCTGTGGGGCTGAAATCATGCTGACCCCCATCCTGTTACAACCTTGAATATAGACAAATATTAATCGACCATTTTATTATAATAATACATTTGTGTTGTATTTTGTTTTGAATGATTCTTCGTTGAAATAAATGCATTTTGAGCTAATGTATTAAAAATAATTCTAATTTGTTTAAGAAAAAAATGAAAATAAGACCTCAGAGAAAGAAACGAGATCTTTTTCTGAGCGAGGTCCCCTTGGTTCTGAAGCTTTAATTAAGGTGTCTTTGATACCTGAGACTTCAAGAAGACTTTTGTTCAAACGTCTGCTGTACTTGATAAGCCCCCCCCCCGCGGCTTTCTACGTACTACTTATTTTGGGTCTTCCCATGCCGGATGGCGCATAAGGTGACAACGATACCTCTCCTAAGGCACGCCTAAGTCAAAATCTAAAATTTGCCTCCCTAAGTCAAAATTTAAAGTCTACTTGATCTCCCCACCCAACATTCCCCCAAAGTTTGAGCTGGTCTCGTAAACTGTTAATTTATACCCTTAGCTTTGCCTGAGCTGTTGCAGATATGCTCTTAACAACCTTAATGCACATAGTGTCTGTTGATTTAGTTCAACGTTGTTTGAAATTTTCAACTTAAAACCTCCAGCTGCTCCTGAGATATTACAGGAGCATCATTTTGTCAACTTGAACGCAATTAGCGTCTTTTGATTCAGTTCAAAATTTAGTTTCAACCTAATCCTTAGTCGTTCTTGAAATATTGCAGCTATGTCATTTTGACTACATGGATGTATTTAGTGTCTTTTGCTCTAGGTCAACTTCCCCCTCCATATGCTCCGAAAGTTTCAGTTCAACACTCTTAGCCGTTTATGGGACATTGGAGATACGCTTTTTTGACAACAGGGATGCAAATAGCGTCTTTTGGTTTAATTCAACATTCCCTGAAAGTTTCAACTAAAAACCCTTGGCGGTTCTTCAGATATTGAAAATCAGTCCTTTTGGCAAACTGGATACACATAGTTTATTTAGGTTTAGTTCAACATCCCCCTAAACATGCCTTGGAAGATTCAGTCTATTACCCTCAGCCATTCCTGAGATATTGAAGAGACGTCTTTTTAGCACCTTGGATGTAAATAGCGTCTTTTGATTTAGTTTAACATTCTCCTAAAAGTGGTCTTAAGACAATTAGCCCCTCCTAAGATATTGAAAATACGCCTTTTTGACAACGTGGATGCACATAGTGTCTTTTGATTTAGTTCAACATCCGCATCAACATACCCTTTAAGTTTCTACTTAATACCCTTACTCATGCCTGAGATATTGCAAATACGCCCTGTTCACCATCCCAATGCATATAGTGTCTTTCGATTTAGCTCAAAATCTCCTGAAAGTTTCAACTTGATACCCTTATCCCTTCCTGATATATTGTAGGTCCGCTGTTTTGTCAATCTGGATGTACCTAGTGTCTTTTGGTTTAAATCAATATCCTCCTCAATAATCCTTGAAAGTTTCAACTAAATGCCGTTGACCATCGCTGAGATATTGCAGATACGCCCTTTGGGCAACTTAGATGCACATAGTTCCTTTTGATTTAGTCCCATATCCGCCTCAACATGCTCTTAAAGCTCCAACTTCATTCCCTTAGCGATTCTGGAATATTGCAGATACTCCTTTTTGACAAAATGGATGCACAGAGTGTCTTTTGATACATTCCTCGTTTTCCCAGTAATGTAACCTGTATGTAAAAAATGGGCAAATTTCCTAATTTAAAGCCCCTGCCTCGGGGTCTTTGGGGAATCTTATCCACCTAGGAGATATAGTTATTGCACATTTTGACTATTTTGAACCTAATCGCTATCTCAAAATTTGATCGGTGTTGGGAGGGAGAGGCAGCTAAGAAGGGCTGCGGAGGGGGGGGGGGGGGGGCTGGTTACCACCGATCTTTTTAGACCCTAAAAAGGGCACTAAAAGTTTCAGTTTCGTATCGAATGAGTTCCCTATGAAGTTTCTGCGACAACTTCTTCCATACGAAGTGGCCTGGTAAAAAAAAAATTAATAACAATTAATAGTAATACACCTAACGTAAAACAAATGCCACCAGAACATTTAGTAACCTTCCTGGGTAGATGGTATGCTGTATATCTTTCCGGTTCATATTCTGATTAAATAAAAAAAACAAGTTTTTTTTAACTGAAAGTAAGGAACGACGTTAAAACTTAAAACGAACATAAATTATCCCGTATATGAAAGGGGCTGTCACCTCCTCAACGCCTCGCTCTTTACGCTAAAGTTTTTTATTGTTAAAAAAAATAGAGTTGTGACAAAGTCAGCCCCTTTCGTATACAGGATAATTTCTGTTCGTTTTAAGTTTTAACGTCGTTCCTTACTTTTAGTTAAAAAAACTTGTTTTTTTTTATTTAATTTTTGTACGTTTTTGAATTAATGCAGGTTTTGATTTTGGCTCACCGTACATGAATAATTAAAAAAAAATTGCATATTAATTTTACTTTTATTTGGTTAAATGGCTTTCTCGAAACTTGTTTAATTTTGTTTACGAACGTTTTTATTAGTAATAAATATACGTAACTTACGAATTAACTTACGTAACGAACTTCTATATTCATAGATTTTTAATACGTACATTAGGGGGTTCGCCCCTAGTCAATACCTTGCTCTTTAAGCTAAAGTTCGAATTTTGTCCCAATCCTGTAAAAATGACTTCTTAATCACAAAGGCCGTTAATTAGAATAAATAGCTCTTATGAAAGTACTAGAAAATATTTGGCTTAAAGAGCGAGGTATTGACTAGGGAGTGAACCCAATCATAGACGTAATATTTTCTGTTCGTTTTAAGTTTTGATGTTGCTCCTTACTTTCAGTTGAAAAACTTGTTTTTTCTTAAATTTAATTTCTGATCTTTTTCTTTAATAACGATGGGAAATCCGGTGCCCCCTTCATAGCAATGTCCCTTCCCCCATGAAAACTTCCTTCATGGAAAGATCCTCCCATATAGTACCATAGTACCATAGGTACTTGAAACCACTACAGTAGGGTTCTCTTATACGCTGAATGTGATGGTGTGATTTTCATTAAGGTTCTATAACTTTTAGGGGGTTCCCCCTTTTTTTCTAAAATCAGCCAGATTTTCTCAGGCGCGCTACTTTTGATAGGTAAGACTAAACTTGATGAAACTTATATATTTGAAATCAGCATTAAAATTTGATTCTTTTGATTCATTTATTGGTATCAAAATTCCGTTTTTTAGAGTTTCGGTTACCATTGAGCCGGATCGCTCCTTACTTACAGTTCGTTACCACGAACTGTTTGACAGTACTTCATTTTCTTGAACCGTGTTTTAGTTAGCACAATAAAATAAAATTGACTTCTTATGCTAATAACTTATGACGAGAAAAATTTAAATTAATGAACATGAACATCTACAAATTTGGAATCAGCGTAAAATTGATTCTTTTTATTTGTGTATTGTTATTGGAATTACCAATTCTTAGCGGTTCGGTTTCAATTGACAAGGATCATTCTTTAATAACCGCTCCTTTACATGATCGGTTTAATATTAGCCTCATATTTTGACCAACAAGATCAGTAGTGATCGAAATTGGAAGCCATATGAGCTGTACTTTAAATGCAATTTCAACCTCATTTGTAATTAGTGATCTCAAAAGGCATCAGTTTTCAACTTTGGCGAATGCCAAACACAATATGTAACATATGTTCTTAAGGTGTTTTAGTTTTGAACCTCCACAGTGTTTATATTTGTTTCGTAATCAACAAGCTCAGGAATCTGGGCTTGTTTTTTTTCAAAATATTTTATTTTTACTTGTATAGTTTTGGCCTTTAGTAGCCATTTCGGGACCACATATCTCTTAGTCCCAACTTCGATTTAGCATAAGACAGAAGTTCCAAACATGGCCTTGCTATGATTTCAGATATCAGTAAACCATATCCTTTTAGGAGAAATCTAAGTCACCAAGGCTAGGAATAAGTGAAGTTGAAAAGGTGAAGTTGGGTAACGAAAAGATTGATCAGGTGGCTGAAAAGCTTCACTTACCTTGGTAGTAATATTAGTAATGACGATGGGGGCAGTGAGGATATTAAAAGTAGAATAGCCAAGGCTCATAGTGTTTTTTTTTTCACAGTTAAAAGACGTTTTGAAAAATAAGAAAATCAGTCGGCAAACAAAAATTAGTCTATTAGAAGGTACGCTGATGACAGTAGTCAAATATGGCTCTGAAGCATGGGCGCTCCGAAAAGCGGATCAAGATTTGCTCGATGTTTTCCAGAGAAATTGTCTACGGATTGTTCTGGGTACCTGGCTGACTGACCGTATTTCAAATTGTAGGCTTTACGAAACATGTGGTTCAATCCCGCTCTCTAGGGCTATAATCGAAGAAAGGTTGAGATGGCTTTGGTCGTTCTGTGGATGAAGGATGACAGATTGCCGAAGATCGTCCTTTTTGGCCAACTGCCTAGGGATAAACGAAAAGCAGGTCGTCCTCGTCTGGGGCGGAAGGTTGCCATAAGAAAGATTCAGGGGAAATGAGAACTTCCTGGGAGGGTGTAAAGAGGAAGGCTTTGAAAATTTAGGTTTGAACCTTGGGATGAGGTTTAAAAAAATGGAATTAACATCTCATTCAGGTTTTTATATTTGACTGTATGATTGTGCTTGATAGTTCTAGACATTGTTGAGCAGGAGCGGATCCAGGATTTTTTTTTGGGGGGGGGTTTACCAATTTTTGACTTTTTCGGGGGGTTTTATTAATTTTTGACTCAGTTTTCGACTAATTTTACTGATTTTTACCTAGGTTTTACTAATTTTCGAGTTATTTTCGACTCGGTCAAAAATTTCGGGGGGGGGGGGGGGTTCAAACCGGGTACCCCCCCCCCGGATACGGCCTTGTTGTTGAGTGTTTTTTTTTTTTTTTGAGACGAACTTGAGTTTATCTGTTGTTTAGTTTGCGCCTCGTTCCTTTCAGGAGACTGTATGTTTGTCTACAATTTAAAACGTTTTAGTGAACTTTTTAGTGAGTTTTTATTCTAGTCAGCTATGTTGCTTGAGGACCATCAAACCCTTACAACATTTTATTAAGTAGTAAATACTATTTTAACAGATTATGAAATGATCGTGTGACTGGAACGGTGTCAATAAGGATCACATTCACCTGGCCCTTTTAGTTTTTTTTCCTTGTAGAGATTGTGTCATACTATTGGGCATAACACATGCTTTTATTTTACAAACAGTTTTAAACAAAGGTCCAATTATGCAAGTTTAGTATTCATTACGAAATCCATAGGGAATTCATATAACGTATACTAAAGTATGCTGCTCACTGTTTGATACTTAAAAGCAAGTTACAAAATGATCCTGGAAGTACTAAGCCTGTTTTGTAGTCTTGTACTTTATATTTCCACCGGCGGTCTACTGGTTTCGGTTTATATTTGGTTCTGATTCACTTTCCGTATCAGCCATTCAGCTGCCGAATCGAATAATTCCGCCTGTATTTCTTTCTGATTAAGTGTCACAGTACCTAATCAACTTCTACTGAAAAGAAAAAAAGAAGATTCAGGCTCAAAACGAATCCCACCGCTGCTATCCTCTTGCGGGCTATATTGTAAGTCTTGTCTAAAAATATAATCTCTTAATCCGTTTCTGTATGATAAACACACGGCTCTTTACCGTGCGGTTTCTTAACCAAGCTGATAAGTAGCTAATAGCAGGACTTCTGCTTTCGATTTCTTATTATTAAAGACCCTCGGCAGTTGTGTTTTTCTTTTCAAATATAAATTTGGTAATTATATTGCTGTAGACTTTCATGAATAGGAAACTAAAATAAAAAAAGAACAGAACAAGGCAATGAATATTTTAGCTAAGTCTCAAGTCGATTTTAATGTAATAAAATAATTAAGAGGAATCTCCTCCATTCTGATCTAATGTTATTTTCCTATCTTAAGCAATGCTCAATGTCTTTCTCAGGAATTGGTATTTATTAGTGATAATTTCCGTGTTTTTAATCCTAAGCATGGCCAAAAATAGTTATGAATTACTTTTTACAAAAATACTATTGGTAATTATTGAAAAAAAAAATTATGTTTTCTTTTTTGAAATAAAAAGTTTTTAAATTTTTGGAATGAAACTCTATTTTCAAGGCCTGACTCAGTGTATAAACGATCTAAGTCTCAATTCTAAGCTGCAGAATATCGGTTACGCACGGCAAAAGCAATTGAAGTGCTAAATCAGTGGGAAATGAGCATTGTCGAAGCTGCGGACGGACTCCGTGCTATTAGAAAGGTGGTCATGTTGAATAATTTTTGAATTGGAATAATTCAAAGATTTATAATCTCTTTTATTCGAGAACCAGTGGGCCAATGGCCCCTTTTCATTGCGTGCTAAGTGTAAAAATTGAAAGTTTTTAAGAATAAAATGAGAGCCGGGAGCATTCATGACGTCTGATCAACCAAGAACTATTTTTGTGTCATGACCGCCCAACATTTAAAAAAAAATGTGTTAATATTCTTCTCTTTTTAGTCTTCAGTATAAGAGGTGAAAATATGCTTTGCTAATGTGTGTTAGAAGCTATAGCTCCGAGGGTTTTATAAATTTTCCCCCCTTCTTTTCTAAATTATATACCTAGATAATTATACAGTTTAAAACTGATTGTAAAATTTAAGTTTCACTCATAGTCGCAAGTAGTTGTAGTCGCAAGTAATCACAGTTGCAAGTAGTCACAGTCATAGTTACAAGTAGTCACAGTCGCAAGGAAGTAGTCGTAGTAAGTAATCACAGTTGCAAGTAGCAGCAGTCGCCGGTAGTCTCAGTCGTAGTCGCAAATAATACTGGTTAGTAGTCGCAGTTGCAGGTTGTCACAGTCGGTAGTAGTCGCAGTCGCAGAAATATGTAAATAGTGTCTTTTTCTTAGCCCAGTGTCATCCTCGATATGCCCTGAAAGTTCAATTTAATATCCTTAGCCTTGGCAGTAGTAGTAAAAGTAGCAGTAGTACTAGTAGTTGCAATAGTTGTAGTAGCAGCAGTAACAGCAGTAGTGGTAGTAGCATGCACGTAATGTCTTTTGGCTAGTTAAACGTCCTACTCGATACCCCAGAAGTTTTAACTTAATACCCTAAACTGCTCCTGATATATTGCTGACATCCCTTTCTGACAACATGAATGCACATATTGCGTTTTTATTGAGTTCAACATCCCTCTGAATACCCCTTGAAAGTTTCATTTTGATAAGACGTTCTACCCTTTTTTTATTTTCCCGGCGTTGTCAGCTCATTTATTAGTTTACTAACGTTTCTCTCCACAAACATGAAATGAGAGGGATGCTACGTGCTTTCTTCGAAAACATTTTGGTGTAGTTTCCCTAGTGGTAGATCTACTTTCATCTGCTAGTTGTTCAACTTCTTCTCTTGTTGAATCCAAGTGTTGGGTACATTAAATACAAAGGGAAAATACCTCTCTCGTTAGAAACCGGTCTTCTATGATTATTCAGCGGGAAACGCCTAGGATGGTTGGTATTTGGAGAGCTCGCCGCGTGTTACTTTGGAGATAGTTCCTGTTGCGTGGTGTGGACAAAGTTGCATTTCTGTTTGTTAGGGCACTGGCGTAACGAACCATGCTTGCACAGGTTTGGGTGATCAAACTTGCAGTTATGACTCTTGCTCTTATTAGCTGGATAAAACTTGCAAGGATGAACATAAGTACAAGCTTTACCTTTGCTGCATTTTCCATGAAGAAAATACTTGCAAATCGTCCTTTTCTGTTTCTGTTCTGTGTGTGGTCGACTAGTACACTGTGAGCGACTTTGTTTAGAAACGCTTTGTTGTTTAAGCTGGTTGGCAACATCACCTTTCAACTCAGGTACCACAAGATTTAGCAATAGATCTATTTGCTTTTGTTGAAGCTGAATGATTTTGTCTTTTTCGGCCATAGCAAGGCGGAGCTGCATCAACTCTACCTGAGCAAAATCTTGATCTGTAGAGCAGTCGCCTCCGTCGTCTAAAAGCATCGGTTCGAGAATTATCTTAGCTGCAGGTTCTTTCTACGTAGATTTAGGGGATAAAAATAATTCTTAATCCATCACATTTCGGGGAGGAAGAGTTGCCTGCCCTCTCCCATCATCACCATCGGTTTGTAGCTTGGCAGCCAATAATTTCATTCGTGCTTCAAGGTCTGCCTTTTTCCCGGACGTATCTAGTCTATGTTTTTTGAGAAGAACGCGCAGAATAGCTACCGTAAGTTTTCCGATGCTATTCGGTGATAATACGGCCAAATTTATTTTGCCGTTTTCCGGCATATTGAACCGTAACAGTCGTGGCAACACTTTGCGGCTTTTTCCTTATACTACGCAATTTGAAAAAATAACCCTAAATGTTCCTTATATCAAACGGCTTAATTTAATCCAAATGTTGAACTAATTCGATATTTTTTTGGTGGTTTCCCTGCAAGAGAAGTAAGGGAAGCGTTGATGGCTGTTTACCTTGTCCCCGCAATTTAAGGGGCAAGCCCAGTGGGTACCATGGCTCTTGCTAACAAATCTTCACCCCTCTTCTGCTTACTTTTTTTCCCATCTCAATCGCAGCGTAATTCACTACACATATCGTATGTCCAATTTTTATTCGTACTGCTTGTCTTGATGGCTATTCTCCAATATTATCACTCTTGACCTTGATCTTAACCTATATCATATAGGTCACTGCTATGAAAATATCAATAAGAAAATCCACAGTCCCAAGGGAATTCTCACTCAATTTGAAATGCTGATTCAAATTAAACTCCTTTGGTCACTGAATTAATTATTTTCAAAATATTGGCTGTAGGTCAAGAAGAGATTATAATCCTTTACAAATTTTTAGTGATCGGTTAAATCCAAAAATAGGTCTTAACACCATAAACTCTGAACCTACTTAGGTTCTAGTTACATGAAGAATATTAGGTAGGGGGTATTTCATACAAGTACCTTTTTTTTTCAAACAGTTCATGGTAACAAACTGTAAGTAAGAAGCAACACGGCTCAATAGTAACCGAAACTCTAAAAAAGGGAAGTTTCATATCAATAGAAATATTAAAAAAAAATAGCCTGAGAAAATTTTCCTGAATTTCAAAAAAAGGGGAGATACACACACCTTTAAGGTCAAATAATCTAAAATGTGGAATTTTGTATTTTTTTTGCCAGAAGAATGATCATGGATGCGTGATTGATTTTTTTCCCAGGGGTGACTCGTATCGAATCTATGGTCGTATAACATAGGGAGGGGGCTCATTTGAACGGAAATTAAAAGCTATAGTGCTCTTTTTAAGGAACCGAAAAGATTGGAGGGCTCCCCTCCCATACTCCCTTTTTCCCCAAAATCGCCTGACCAAAATTTTGAGGTACCCATTTTGTTCAGCATAGTTGAAAGGTCCCAAAACTATGGGTTTGGAGATAGCATGGCCCTCCATAGCCCCTGGGGATAGATCCTTAAGTTATAAAATGTGTCCATTGTGTACATACAGTATTTGTTATCGGGAGGTACACAGATTTTTGGGGGGGGGGTATTTTGTACGTAATTTGGTTTTCCATGGAGATAATTTTCTGGGACGAAAATTTCTGGCAGTGAACTTTCCAGGGAAAATTTTACACATGGTGGATTTGACAGAAGTCCGATAAGAAATTCATTTTATTTGTCTTACTTTCTCTTTGCCAACACAATTTTGCAATTTGTGATGTTTTGGGGCTATTGTCGGGGGAAATATTCCAGTGTGTTATAATTTCCAGGAAAAATGACCACGGAAGGGGGAATTTCCGGAGTGATCGAAAAATGATTTCATTATTTAAATGAAACTATGCTTGGAGAAATTTTTCAGACTGAATTGTGTGCAAGAAATTTTACGGGGGGGGGGTATTTTCAGTCAGGATGGAATTGTTCGGATGGAATTTTACCGGGGTGGGGTGTATTTTACGTGGGAGTAACTTTCCACGGAGGAGTTTCCCATGAGGGGATGGAATGTTTCATGGAGGGATAGCCAGATCTACCGGATGTTTTTGAAAAACGGTCAGAAATTAAATAAAAAACAAGTTTTTTCAATTGAAAGTAAGGAGCAGCATTAAAACTCACAACGAACATGAATTATCTCGTGTATGAAGGGGTTGTCTCCCTTCTCAATACCTTGCTCTATACGCTAAAGTTTGACTGTTTGTCCCAATTTCTTAAGAACGACTTCTGAAATACAAGGGGCGTTTAATTAGAATAGGAACTTTTTTAGAAGTGCTAAAAACTTTATAGCGTGAAGAGCAAGGTATTGCGGAGAGAAAAATCACTGTCAAATCAGACCAAAAATGTCTAAAAAGTTTACACTAACTTGATATGATTGATAGTGTTTATACCCCGATATAATCACTTTGTTTACAGAGCTGTTAATTAGTTTGTAATATTTGTATGGATGAAACGCTTGCTCATTGCCCTGTTTAAATTTCAGGATCAAGTGGGCAACTCTTAAATTGGCACGAAAGAATAGTTGGTATTTGTGGAGTGGGCTCAGTTGTCAGAGTCATGACCGACAAGCTTAGTGTGTGATACTTTGTCAGTTTCTTTATTTTAGTTGTCCGTTTGGGATTTCCTTTTCATCTTTTGTGTTCGTTAAGGCTTTCTTGTTAGAAAGCCATAATTATTATAAGAACTTGCATACTTTTTTTTGTATTTTCGTTTTTAGCCTTTTCCTTTTTTTCAATATTAAAATGTGTTCTCCATCTTGTTTTTTCTTCTTTTTTTTTACCTGAAAATGCAACTTGACCAAGAATGATTTTCCTTTAAAAGAGGACATTAGATAGTGGGATTTTAGCACAAGAGAGAAATTAGCAATCATATATTCCGTAAATGGATTTAGGTTTTTATTAATTTTGTTTGTTCAACGGAATAGTTCATACACTGTAAGTACCTTCGTCACCATGAAGTTGAAGTTCCTTCCCAAAGAGCTGCAAGAATGTGTCGGTTGAAGCACAGTTTCACAGTAATTATGGATGCATATGCAGTGACAATTCTATGAGAAATATGGCCTATTAGAAGTTGTCGGGCGTGAGAGAGAGAGTTGAACCGATTAGGAGGCCAAGATAGGTAATACTTTCAACTGGTTGAACCATAGAGGGACGAGAGTCAAAAATAAATAATTTTTGAGACCACACTGGCTAATCATGACAAAACAAAAAAATTTCAAAGAAGAGAGAAACGAGGGAAACGAGAAGAGAGAGAAGAGAGAAAGCAGAAGAAAAAAAATATGCTAATATGTTGTTTAAAACCTCCGCTCAACCGTCTTCAGTCCAGAATAATAAAAAAAATACAGATAAAAGTCCAAAGCACAATATAAAAACCAAACCTCAAAATAAACACTGAAACTGAAAATAATTCTTTGCGATTTTTGTTTTGTCAGATTCAGATAGGGGACAGGGTTGCTTTCACGCCAGTTGAAAACGAGGAACTGACACTTCTCAGTGTTAAATTTAATCCCAAGGTAGGCTGTATGCTAAGAATGTGTTCCTCGCCCTTATTCTAAGCAAATTTCCTAAATAGTAAAGGCAAGGCGACGAAAGTAATGACTTAAAGTACAATAGGTGTATATCAATACCATTGCTGGTGCTGCAGGTCTTGCACTAACCAAAAAAATTAATCATAGGCAGTGCTACTTGCGCTGTCTAAGTAAAGAACGATGTTGGCACAATGTTTTATTTATTTTTGGTTTTAGACCTGGACATTTCGTATAGAGGGGATTGTCTTAGAAACGTGAAAAAGGGCTCATTGGATTGGAAATTGAGAGGGCTAGTGCCCTTTTTAATGTCAAAAGTGATTGGAGGGCAACTGCCCCCCCCCCCACGTCCATCATTCCCCCAAACACATCCAATCAAGATTTTGAGATAGCCATTTTGTTCAGCGTAGTTGAAAGGTCCGGAAATTCTGTGTAAGGAGGACAACCTCCCCCCCCCCCACAGCCCTCAGGGCAAAGGTTGTAAGTTATGCCCTGGGTGTAAATAAGGTTTTTAAAGACAGGGTGGTCGTATATACTTCCTAGGGGGCTCATTGGACTGGTATTCAAAAGCTCTAGTGCCCTCTTTAGGAGTCAAAGTAATAAGAGGGCAGCTACCCTGCCCCCCCCCCACAAAAAAAAAAAAAAAAAACAAAAAAAATAGGTCGTATTTTCCCGATATGCATCCAATAAAAATTTTGAGATAGACATTTTATTCAAAATAGTCCAAAGATCATATAACAAGGCTTTTGGGGTTGAAACAAACTCCTAGTGTCTTGGGGTAAGAGTTTTAAGTTTTGTCCCGTGGGCGTTTAAGGCTTTTATGAAAGGGATGGTTGTATAAGCTTTAGTTGATGCTCACTGGGTTGAAAATCTGAAGTTCTAGCTCCCTTATAAGAGTCAAAAGTAATTAAAGGCATCTTGCCCCCCCCCCCCCCGAATACCCTTCTTTTCACCACACGCATCTGATTGAAATTGTGAGTTAGCTATTTTGTGCAAATTGGTCCAAAGAACAAATAATAATGCCTCCAGGGTTGAAACAACCCCCAGAGTTATAGGGTATGGGTTGTAAGTTATGCCCTGGGAGCATATAAGGTTTATTATGGACTTCGTGGTTGTATAAACTTAAAATGGGGCTCATTTCATGAGCCCCATTTGTTCGAAAGATTTGGAACAAATCTTTGTTCCAAAGAACAAATAACAATGCCTCCAGGGTTGAAACAACCCCCAGAGTTATAGGGTAAGGGTTGTAATGTTATGCCCTGGGAGCATATAAGGTTTTTATGGACTTCGTGGTTTTATAAACTTAAAATAGGGCTCATTTATTTGAAGTTGGAAGTTATAGTGCCCTTTTAAGAGTCTAAATTGATTCGGGAACAGCCAGCCTCCATCACTTCTCCAAACACACCCAATCAAAATTTTGAGATAGCATTTTTGCTCAGCGTAGTTGAAGGGTCTGAAAATTATGTCTTTGACGATGACTATCTCCCACAGCTTTCAGGTCAAGGGTTGTAAGCTCTGCCCTGGGGGCATATAAATGTTTTATAAAAAAAATTAGTAGTATATCTTTCGGAGGGGGTTCATTGGATTGATAACCGGAAGTTCTGGTGACCTATTTTTAGAATCAAATTGATCAGAGGGTAGCTACCCCCATCTTACCCCCCACACGTCGTGTTTTCCTGAAATGCATCCAATACAAATTTTGAGATAGTCATTTTATTAAAAATAGTTCAAAGATCTTATAACAAAGCTTTTGGGATTGATACAAACCACCAGAGCCTCGGGGCAAGGGTTGTGACTTATGCCCCGGGGACATTTAAAGTTTTTATGGAAGGGACGGTCGTGTAAACTTTTGAAGAGGCTAATTTGATTAAAAGTTGAAAGTTCTAGTTCCTTTTTAAGAGTCAAAAGTGATGGATTTCAACTAGCCCCCCCCCCCACAACTACTCTGTAAACCAAACGCATCTGATTGAAATATGAGAAAGCTTTTTTTGTTCAAAATAGTCCAAAGAACATATAACAATGCTCCCATGGTTGACAAATGCCCTGGGGTAAGGGTTGTAAATTATGGCCTGGGGAGGTACAAGGTTTTTATGGAATGAGTGGTCATATAAACTCATTTGATTTGAAATTGGTAACTATAGGGCCCACGCTCATCATTTCCCCCAAAAAATCCTAACAAAGATTTGAGACATCTATTTTCCTCGGCATTCTTGAAAGTTTCAGTAATTATGCAGTTCACCCCCCGCCCCGAGCCTCAGGACAAAGGCTGTAAGGTAAGAAATTTTGTCCACTGTTTACATATAGTATATGTTACTGAGAAAAAGTATGCGTCTTTGACTTCTACTCTCCCAAAATACTAAGGGCAGTAAGGTGAGTCTTTCAGAAGATGTTGAGGGGAGTATTGAACTAAATAAAAACATATTATGTGAATATGGATTGTCAGAAGGGCCTAACTCAGGAATGACTGATTATATTAATTTGGAACTTCCAGGAAATGATAGGAAGAAGATCAATTGCCCAAATGGAATGGCTTATCACATCGAAAGGAAACTTCAGGGGCATCATGAGTATGTTTAACTGACCAAAAGGTAACATATACCTGCTACTACTGTCACTATTACTACTAATACAGCTCTTTTGACGCTACTAAGTCCTTAAGACCCTGTCGTTAAGACTGGGAATAAATGAAGCTGAAGAGGTAATTTTGTGTATAGAGAAGTTCGTTGTGTAACGACCAAGATAAGAATATTGGAAGCTATAGTGGTCAAGTTGGTTCTGAGGCGTGGGCGCTTCAAAAGACGGAGGAGGATTTGCTTAATGTTTTCCAGAAAAATTGCCTATGGATTGTTTTGGTTACCTGACTGACTGACCGTATCTCAACCACTAAGCAGTACGATGTTGGTAAATCCCACTTTCAAGGGCTATAATGAGAGAAAGGGTGAGATGGCTAGGATACGATATGCGGAGGAAGGATAACAGATTGCCAAAGATAGTCCTTGTCAGCTAACCGCCTAGGGTCAAACGAAAAGTAAGTCGTCTCCGAATAGGATGGGTATGTGTCCCAAGGAAAGACTTCAGGGAAGTGGGAACTTCTTGGCAGGGTGTAAAGAGGGAGGCTTTAAATAGATTGGGATGGAGGTTGAGAGTGCATAGCTGTGTTGACTTCAGGTGGCTTGTTGCTTCAGCAAGTTGTTAGAAGTAGTAGTAGTAGTATTTTAAGCAGTGTGATTTTACTTTTTTCCTACCCTTCTCAACAGCGTAGCAGCAAAGTGAAACAAGACTAGTCGATGTTTTAAAAATAAGAGCTGTCCCAAATAGCACTGATGTCCCTCCCGTCTCAACCTTTTAAAAGCCTTGAGTGTCATTTGCTTTTATTAAAAAGTAAAATCCCGATCAAAGTTAAAATTACAGGAAAGAAAAAAGACACTTAGAGTATTGTCATCTGTGATTTTCAATTATATTTTAATATTTTTAAAGTTCATTTTTCAGGACCCAATCTTTTAATGCATTTTCTTTTTTTTTAGAAATCCGGGGCCCCCCGGATTAGTGTTTTTCATTAGGATCTCCTTGGTCGGGTACCTTATGGGCGCAAGTCTCAAATCGTTCCAAAATAAAGTTTTCTGTCTTTTTTTTTTCTGGGAACCGGCATTTCTTTTGATTTTTTTCTCGTGCATTGGAGTCCTCATGGCCCAAGGACTTAAGAATATAAGTTTTGTGCTGATAAAAAAAGCTTCTGGTGTTTTCGAGCTCCATTATCAAGGGGACGGTCTCCCAAATTAACTTTCTTTTACATTTGGTTCTTCTCGGCCCGAGGGTTTGCGGCTGGAAGTTTCAAACTGACCAGGAACGATAACATTTTTGGTCCATTTCCAGGCCCCCTAGCACAATCTTTTCTCCAAAAAGATGCATTGTCTCCTTAGTCCGAGCAATGGTCCTTGAAGGTTTAAAGACAATTACGAAAATAGGCTTTTTACGGACTGCAATTTTGAGGGAGCCAGTGCATCGAACTAATATTTTCACTTGGCTAGGGACTCACGATTTGTCCAGTAAAACCTGTTACTGACTTTACCTTGTGGGAGGGGGGAGCCAATATTTTTATTTTGTTCTTCCTTGACCCAAGGACTTTAGGATATAAATGTTGAACTGATCATAAAAAAAAAGTTTTTGACTCTTTTCAGACCCCTTTTTGGAGGAGACTATGTCACTAAAATAACATTTTCATATTAGGCTCCTCTTGGTTCAAGGATTTGTGGTCACAAGTTTTATACCGATTGAAAGCAACAAGGTTTTCGGGCCTTTCCAAGCTCTATAGTACCCTCCCCCTCCCAAACGGAATTTTTTGTCCCTCAACCCTGGCAGTAGGGGTAAACCTAGAGTTGCGGGTTTGGGTGGGATATAGAATATGCCGAGAAAATCATTTAGTGTGCCGATAAACGCAGAAAAACAAGTTAAATTAAGACGCCCAAAGTTCTAAGGCGTTGGTACTGCGTCCCCCACTCCCCACTTAGCTCTGCCCCTGCCTTGCAGTGATCTCCGAAAGTTTCAAGCCCATTGGAAAAAATTGACCATAATTTTTAAGGGGACCCATGCACTAATACTAAAGTTCTTGTTGAAAAAAGGTGTCCACTTGGCCAGAGACGTGCGGTTTTGAGTTTCAGGGCGTTTAGGGCGATTTATTAGCCTTTTGAAGGGCTCTGTTGTCAGGATAGTCAAAATTTGTTTTCTTTTTTTGTGAATTGGGGTCTCCCTGACTCAAGTACTTTCAAATATAAGTGTCAAGCCAATCAAAAGTAACATTGCATTTATTTTTCGGAATCCGTGTCCCCAATCTATTTTTTTTTTTTTTAGTATATGAGGGTTCCCTTGACTGAAAAACTTATGTGTGCAAGTTCTAAGCCAATCTGAGAAAAGGTTTTTAGGTTTTTTTTTTGGGGGGGGGGTCTGACATTTTTTTTGTTTTTGTGCAGCAGGATTCCTTAAACCAAAAGTTTAAAAGATATAACATTTGAGCCTATCAAAAGATATAGTTTTCGGACCCCATTTTGTTGAGGGCCGTGCGTTCAATTTTTTTACGTTAGGTGCTTCTTGGCCCAAAGAGTTACGGCCGTAAGTTTGAGACTGCTCAACACTACAGGTTTTCTGGTCTATTGCAGAGCCCACTGACAGTCTTATCTCCCTAACGAAAAATTTGATCTCCTTGTCCTGGCGACTACTCGTGAAAGTTTCAAGCCAAGTTGATTTTTTCATCATTTTCAGGTCCCATATTTGGGGAGCCCAGGCCCTAACTTAAATAATTTTCGGTCTATTTTTGGGGAACCCAGTTTTCTACTCATTTTTTTTTATCTTATGCATTGACACCCTCGTGCCCCAATGGCTTCAGGAAATGATTTTCAAGCGAGCTGGAACAATAGTTTAGCCCTTTTTGAGGTGCCCGTGACCGCAAATTAAAAAAGTGTTTTTACGTCAGGGTTCCCATGGCCCAGAGACTTACGCTTTAATTTTCAAGCCTTTCAAAAGTACACATGATTTTGGCTCTTTTGTCACTCCCCTTTTCCGAGGGATCCAGTATTTTTCTTATTTCATCTTCTGCCTTTGAGTCCCATTAGCTCGGGGACTTCAGGGTCAATTGAGAAAAAAAGTTTTTCGGCTCATTGTTGGGGTCCTGTGCCTCCGATCAATGTTGTTTTTGCACATTAGGTCTCTATTGGATGAAGAACTTTACAGCTGTAAGTTTCAAAACTGATCTGGGGAAGAAAGTTTGATTGATCGGGTTAAAACTTCCAAATAGTGCTTTCGGGCAAGAAGACCTCAAATTTTAAGTAAGAGAAGAGGGCAAAGGTAAATAAGAACAGACCATGTGTATCTGGATGATCAAAATAGCATATCTGCAATATCTTGGTGACGGCCTGGGGAATGGAGTTGAAACTTTCAGGTTGTGTTGTGTTTCAGGTAACTATTTTTTTGTGGGGGGGGGGCTAAAAATCCTCAATCTCCTATTGATCTATTTGAATTTACACTGTAAGCCCCTACGGGACTTGGAATTTTTCTATTAAATAGCGAGGTAAATCAAACGACAGCTTATTTTGTAAGCTTGTCAAAACAGCGTTTGTGCAATATCCATCCAACGCATGGGAGGATAAAATGGACACTTTCGAGGAGTTTAGAAAGGGACGTAGAGCTTGAATTTTGTCTCAGGGGAGCGGGCAGAGGAAGGGAGGCTAAACATTTCTTGTCTTTAATTCACATAAAACCTGTAACACACATAACTCCTTGTTGGACTAGATTTGTTTTGTCCCAACCCCTCTCTCATCTTGACGTTCTTCTGCCAGAGAGGGTCAAACAGACCGAAAACGAAGCGCTTTATAGAGTAGACAGGAAAGGTCAGTCATAATTGTGATGTGCACCTCTAGATGGTTCAGTACCTATAGCCAATGACTACCTAGTACAATTTTAACTTATATATAGCAAATTGAAGTCAGATGCTGCATAATGTTCAGCTTTATATTGTAATTGATACAGATTCTTCTTGAAGTTGTCGACTGAGAAACGTATGAAAATTTGCTGTTCTATGAAATTATGAAACTACTAGGTACATCGGTTTGTTTAGGAAAATATGTTATGACATACAACAATGATATTACGGGGTAAGAATACTCTAAAGGGGACCTATAAAGTGAGGATTACTGTAGTAAAATAAAATAAGATGACTGCAAAAATGCATTTATTTTTGAATGTCTTAAATGAAAATCAATATCACTCACAGATTTACGATATGAATTGTCAAACTAATGGATCAATTATGTTGGAATTATTATAGCTCAGTGCACGGTATTTTTTGTACAGATGCTTTAACGAAACGAAAAACTGTTATTAATGCGATAAACGTAACAATAAAATGACAAGGAAAGAAAATTATCTTAAAAGCAAGAAATGAAAATGTCTCTTAAAGAATCACTTAGCTGCTGGCTAAATAAACACACTGCGAATAAATTGGTAGCAAAATTAAACAGTTCCATATTATTCGTAACAGTCCTGAATATTTTAAAAGCTTCTGTGTCATTGATGCCACTGTCAGTTTTGAGGACTGACAACACCCCTGCTGGAAATGTCGTGATTAAGAACCAGATACTCAAAATCAGGCAGCTTGCCATCAGTCTTGAGTCTTCACTTGAAAGCCCAGATGTCTCTGTTAGCTTCGTTGTACTGTTAACCACCGAGCTACTTCTCCTAAGCTCTTGTCTTTTTCTTATTACTTTTGAATATCTAATTAAAATGGCAATATTTAATATTACCATAAATGTTCCTGGCAAAAATCTTGCCAGAACTTGTGACACAATTGAATATACTTGCCACATTGTGCTCTCTGTCACATCACTGTTTTCAACAACTTGCCACTCACAGCCCACTTTACAACTAACAATCGTTGATGCGAAGCTTTCTAAGAAATTTGAGGAAATGGCGATAATTACACTAAGTAAAATTGAAATATATGCCACTTTGCGCTTATGAACTTTGCGGAATAGAATTGGGTGGCAAACTGAAATGTATCTTTCAATTGTTAGCCACAAAACGGCATATATTGAAAGAGTTATTGAAAAGTTAGTGACTGTAAATTCAAGATAAGCTTCATAAAAAGCTTCAGGATACACTCTGCAATGCTCACTCCAAAAGTGCTGTATGAGAGGGGTTGCTGTAATCATTACAAATAAATTAGAATATCCCAGAGTGTTTAAATAAGTAAGAGTGGCACCTGATATTTGTGATCGATAGATAATAACCAGGGATAAAACATTGAAAATAAAACCAATGATTATAATTATATTTGAAATAATTGCGTAGGATATGAAATTCACTTGGTCAACCTCTGTTTCTAAAACGCATGTTTCGTTCAATATTTTTTCATACAATTGAATTAAGTGGTTTAGTTCACTGATGTCCTTTGGGTATCCAATGGTGATCATTTTCAGTCACATATCCATTTTCACAAGCATAAGAAACTATTCCTACATACTTCTTATCGTGCAACTTGTAAAGAATTAGAGTTTTAGGTCTTAAATTTATTTGATTGCGTCAGCTCTGATAAGAAAACACAAGAATGATTAAGATTAAGTCTTGAGTTGAAATAATTTAAAACGTGATGGATGACGAGACCAGAAATATTTTATAGAAAGATAAGAAAATGGGAGAAATGTTTAAGTGAAATTTGGTAACTTGTGAATTTTATCGTGCCTCCAGTCATCCACGGGTATTTTTGGAATTACAAGCGTTTGACACCTGAAACTCCGATCGGATAATAATCAAAATGCTCCGATCATTTATTATCATTACCAGTGGGTAACCTGCAGAACTTACAACCCTCGACCCGGGGGATGTGGGAGGCTAATTCTACTCTGGCTGCATAGTTATTTGACATTCGGAGCAATTTGAACAACAAGGCTATCTTAAAAGTTTCGTCGTATGTATTTGAGAGAAAAGGGCTAGGGCGGGGGGGGGCTGGTTTCCCTCCGATCACTTTTCAATCTTGAAAAGGGCACTGTAACTTTCATTTGCTAATCGAGACAGCACCCTCTGAAGCTTTTACGACCGCCACTTCCGTATGAAGTGCCTCTGAAAAAAATAGTAATACATTAAGCCTTAATGGTTGAAAATATTTTTGTAATTATTTTTCTAATGCCTACTTTTATGGATGTTCTTATGAAGTTGCAAAACTGAGAGGAAATCCAGTGTTTTAAATCTACCTGACAATAAATGAAAAAAATTCTCCGGATTTATTTACTTTAAATAACTGCTGTACCTTTTTTGTTTTTGTATTTTCAGTGACTTTGAGTATCAGTCATTTATTCAGTGGTTAAATTTATTTTCTACAACAAGTGCAGAAAGAAAAACTGAACCTCTCAGGATCCGTCCTCTCACACCAAAGCACTTTCCTTTCCAAGCATATTTTTTGTGTTGTCACCTTTATTACTCGTGGTTTCCCGTTGATGGCTTTGGTATCATGGTTGTAACTAGACCCCGGCGCCGCGCCGATGAGGGAAGACCGGCGGTGGCGGGGCCAAAAACAGCGCACCACGCCGCGCTGCCGATAAGATGTCGGCGGCGCGCCGCCGGCGCGATCATTGTTGACCGCAAACATTAATGTTTTTATCAGTCTTTCCCAAATCACAGCTTAGACTTACAACAGATTCGAGCCTATTCATGAGTTCAAAACTTCACAAGTCGCTGGCTGGAAACTGGTCTTCTTTGTTATTCATCAAGAGAAGTAAAAATCTGGTAGAAACGAAATTGCTGTGGCGTTTCAGAACCCTTGCATAATAGTTGAATTATCTATTAGCTATGTATTCTTAACATAAATAATTATCAAAAATAGTAGTGTTTTTTCATCGAGCATTATTGCATGCAAAACTTCAAATACCGTATCACAAAATTCGTCAGTTATCTGGGCAAAAACTTTGAACATAAGTTTGAACTTAGAAGCTTAATTTTTTCATAATGCCCTTTGCCTATAGCTGTTTTGTCACATTTAAAACAGTTGAAATGGGTGACTCTTATATTGATTGTTTTTTTTTTTTTGCTCTTTTGGATTCCTAGAAAGTCTTCCTTGTATTAAAAACAGGTTTTTAATAAAAAAAAAAAAATACAGTTTAAAGTTTTTTTAGTCTTCTTTATAGAATGTGTCGTGTAGGCTAAGGCTGAACTACTGCTTTCTTCTATTGCTTTTCGCTGCTCTTTTGGATATTATTCATTTTTTCTTTAGGGGATTCATTCCAAATTATAAACTCATAAATACCCAATATAAGCTAAATTATAAACTGTATCTAAAGGAATAAATTTATCAAATTGAAAAATATGTGATGAACACTTCACATGAGAACACTTCTGAAACAAAAAACACTTAATGGTTTATTCGGTATGAAGAAAAATGAAGTGCCAATTATTTTCTTAGGTAAAAAAAAAGCTCATCCGTTTTAAATGTAATTAAATGAAATAATATGCAGACTGAAGTAGCTCCAAGAAGATGTTAAGATTTTCTTCCTAGTTCTTCATTTTTAATCCAAGCAAAATGTTAGGAGACTTAGTATCAGTTATTGAGTTTAAGCTTTGATTTCCAAATGCTCACAAAAATTACTAAATTTAAGAAAGTCGCAACAATAAGTCACCTGTGGTCAAAACACTCAAAGACCCCTCTTTGATCCCCACCCAGGCTCAAAGCTTCTGCTACGGTCATATAAATGGAAATCTCCAAAGAGTTTCATTTTAGAATAGCTTTCAAGCGTAGTTAGGGGTATTTGACCTTTTTTGCTTTTCTTCAAAGCTTTGAAAAAAGTGTTCTAATGTCCCAAATGTTACATTTGTTATATTTGTGCATATTTTTGGTAATCATTTGTGGGGTGATCGAATTTTTTAAACCACTGTAGATACGTAAGAACGTTGTAACATCTAGTACCCTGAGGTCATAAGACTGTCAAAGACTCCTCCTTGAACCTCCCAAATTGAAAGCTTTTATTATGACCTGGCCTTTTAATGTAACTTGGGCACTGGATCAAGGGCGCCATTGTCACTCAAACGCAACGTTAGCTGGAGACATCGATATCGCTTTCGTCACACCAATTCGTTTTAGTGTGAATCTGCTTGGTACTTATGAATGAATGTTTTCAAAGTAAACTCGTTTCATCAATAAGAAAAAAAGGGTTGTATGCATGTGTCCCTTTCCCCTTGTACGATAAAACTATACAAGTGCTGTATCAAGTATAACTCACGAAAATCTTGTTAATTTTTGTCAACTTTTCAACTTTTTGGCATCCTTGCTTTCAATAAAAAAAAATCAAGGACTATCACTTAAATATAATAACTCCCTACGCCCACCCCCTCTGGATACCACCTTGATAGGATGCCGTCTCTTCTTTAAATTAAAAAAAAAATAATTTTGGCATCCCTGCTTTCATAAAAAAATTTCGAGACATTATCATTTAAATGTAATACCTCCTACCACCTTGATAGGATACAGTCTCAGCTTTACATTAAAAAAATAATTTACTTAATAATTAACTATATCACTATATGGCTCAAACAAACACGCAAAATAACGTTAAACAGCTCAGTGTTCCTTGAAAAAAATTGAGGGTATGAGTAAAGTGGTACAAAGACAAAAACAAAAATGTCGAAATTATTCAGATATACCTAAAATTATGGATAACTGAGTCATAGATTCGCCGTGGCATTCAATAAAATCCAAAGAGTCTAATTAAAAGGATGCACACGTAAAAGCCAAATTAGGCCAGTAACCTATGAGAAATCGCGAAATACCCAAGACAATGAACAAGTCCCAGTGGAGGGCGCTGGGTTTATCAAAATATTTCAATGGTTTCCCATGGAATTTGATGTCATTTTCTTCCGTCTCCACTTCAAATGAAAAATAAATCTTTTTGGCATCCCTGTTTTCAATTCAAAAAAATGAGGTATTATCATTTTAAAATGATAGCCCCCTACCCCCCCCCTCTATAGGCAGTAATTTACATTTTTTTTATGAATCATATTTTTGTGGTAACTTCCGTTTCAATCTTTAGTTCCCCATCCTAGTACATAGCTTAGTCTATAGCTAAATTTTGTCTTAACAGAAGGGTTTTTTCTTGGGGGGGGGGGATAAAAATTGTCAGAAAGAAGATTATATTTTCTTTAATCTATCAGGCGTTCAACGATTGAGTATTAAACATTAAGAAAATCTTGTCTAAAAACAGCAAAAGAAAAAAAAATTCTGCAAACTTACAATTCATCTGTAGAAACAATCTGTCGGCTATCAATTTCAAAATCCAACTGAAGGCTGAAGATTTATAGTATTGAATACGTTCTATAACTCTATTCAGCTTGAAAACAAAATCCTTCGCTACGAATGATGTAAGAAATAACAATTGGGAAACTGCATTTGAAATGATTTAAACTCATTTCATAAAGACGATACTTTTTTTGTCAACATATCAAGAACTGTGTATTTTGCAATATTTGCAAATGCATATTGTATCTGTCTGGTTTTTATGCAAAGTAAAAAAAGAGACGAAAATTAACGAATAAGAGAGTACTGAAGAATTAGGGTTTGCAAAAAAATATTTGACAGGGAAAGTCACTGGTGATAAATCGCTAGAGGTGGCACCGTGATTGTGTGATTTTTGGGGATTCGGGGAACCAAATTTTTTTTCGGGGTGACGCATAGATTTTCGGGGAAGTATCCGAAAATTCGGGGATAGTGCAAGCCCTACTTTATTTCTAATCAGGAAAATCGAAATACTAAACCGCACGAGAAACAAAAGCTCCGACTTTGCGGTTGACGTAATAAAGAATTGCCGCAAAATTAATTTAAAGTCAATCGAACACCGCCGCCTCTATCGGTGGCGGCGCGCCTGGGGCGCGCTGGTGGCGTAGCGACACTTTGTTGGTGTTTGACTGGGCGTCTCGTCGGCGGCTTTCAGTCGATCCGCCGGCAATGCGCCGGGGTCTAGTTGTAACATTAGCTGCAACCTAGTAAAGAGCGAACCGCGGGCCATAGTAACCAAAAGTTAAAAACGCATTCTGAAAAAAAGTGCCTAGTGGAAAAAAGTTGCCATCCGACACTGATTCAGGAATGGTAACTATTATTTCGGTTCGTCTTAAAAATAAAGGTTCATTGCGAAAAGAAATTTATGGTGATTTCGAAAAAAAACGGAAAACCCTGGAAAGTCGTGTCAGATCAAGATGAAAAGTATACCATTGGAATCATCATGGTCGAAAACGTTTTGTAGGGAAATTACAATCCCCATCTTGAACAGAAATGAAAGTCCCTTTTTTGCATGGGTAGCACTGATCTGTCTCCCTTTTTTTTTTTGTTTTTTTTTTTCAGGGATAGCAGGTTACCATAACGTCATAAAGACATTTTAATGGCTCATTCAAAAGCTATTTCTCATATCTACATGTTTCTTATAAATCGCACCATCTGCAAGTACCTTATGGCACTAAAAATGGCACTTTCTGTGCCATTTCTCCAGGGGTGGGGCTGTTGGGTTACCAGAATGCTCGTATGTGCTGAATTGCTCGTAAAGAAGCTATTTTTTATATCTACGTTCTTCTTATAAATTCAACCATCTGCAAATTCCAAATGGCACTAAAAACGGCACTTCTGGTGCCGTGTCTCAAGTGAAAAATCTGGGCATAATGGGCTGCCGGAACTTTTTAGTGTGAATTTTAATGGATCATTGGAAAGGTATTGCTTATTTCTATGTGCTTTTTGTCAATTCTACCATCTGTAAGTGCGATATAGTACTACAAACAACAGTTTTGGTGCCACTTTTTAAGTGGAAAAGCTTGGAAGTATAAAACGGCATCATTGTAATCATTATGGTCCAAAGCCTTTAACTGGAGGTTCCTAACTGGAGGCAGAATGTCAAACGTTCAATTCGTGCTTGAGCATTTGTTTTCAATCATGGTTTTGTCCCTTCTACATAATTATTTTTCTGATAATTCACTAGTTTTTTAAATTTGGTGCACTTATTTGCAAAGGCGCCCGTATAAAATTTTCCAGGGGGAGGGGATACCAGAATAGCGAAGATTGGAGGAGAATTCACGGGGGTATTTATTTTCCTCGGGGGGGGGGGGGGTTATTTTCCCCGGGGCGGTATATTCCAAAGGGGTAATCGCCGGGGGGGGAGGGGGTAAACGCCGACCACCAGACTGATCATTATACCTTAGACTGATCATATTTCAAACAGTGAATGGTACAAAAATGTGATTCTATACCAGTATAGAAAAACCAAGAGTTTTACTATAAAAAAAAGAATGATTACTATTTTACTAATATTTTTACAAATCACTATTAATTTTACTATTCAATTTAAACCATTTATTTGTAATTTATTTAGAATTATTTGTTGATTTATTAAAAGATCAATATTTTTAATTTATAAATTCTGGTATCTTGACTAAATTCCCGTTCAGGTTTAAGCTAAAAGATAAGTTTCATTATTATGAAAGAAAAGCAAGCAAAATTCCTAATAGAATAAGACCATATAGGATACAACCAATGGAATAGACACAGGGTGATCATTATAAATTTAAGCAAAGTTAGAATTTTACCCCTTAACTAGGATTATATTTTAAAAATTCAAGAAAAGAATAAAAAATTAGACTTATGTTTTTAGGTTGAAAAAAATATGAGAAAAGACCAAGAACAAACTGACTCCTGGTAGGGCACGACGTTGTATATATATAAAATTTCCTTTGTTTATTAATTCCAAAATGCGGTAAGCCTTATTAGGCTTGTCGCACTATTGCTAGGGCATAAGAATACCTTTGAGAGTATTTACTCTACACCCTAAATCGGGTTCTAGATAAATGATAAGATATTTATTTCAAGAAATTACTATCACAAGCCCTGAAGGGCCGAATTCGAATTTCGAAGTCCATAAAAAAACAAACAAGCAAGAATATCATAACAAAAGCACAACAACTTAAAGATTGGCAACCAATGCAAAAAAAAAAATAAAAAATAATCAAATATCGGAATGCTGTATGATTCCTTTGTCACTTATATTAAAAACTGCAAAATGGCAACTAGTTAATAAGATAAAAACTGATAAAACTGAAAAAAATAAATAATATACACATTAACAAATGTTTAAAAAACAACATAAAAAGGGGATAGGGAACAAAAAAAAAGTGTATAAAGAAAACCGAGCTGTTTCTTTTATTATATAAGAGAAAAGACAAAATTTATGTACAAATTAACCACTATTTATTAAATCAGTAAAAAAAGGGATAAAAGATTTCTTATACCGCAAGGTAGTACAAAGAATGGGAGATAAGGTGGGGATAGCCTGGGACACAGTTCGTGGAGGACGATTTCATCAGGTACATGGTATTCAGGGAAAAGGTTCGCAGTACGGGGGTTCAAAAGTGCCAACTTACCGAAACGGAGGGACAAATTATTTCTTCGTCTCTCGAGGGTCTCTAGGTTTGAAATATTTAACAAATGCAAATACGGTATCTTGCCCTCTTTAAAAATAATTCTTAGAGCTCTCTTTTGGACATTTTCAATTTTTTGTGTTGCTTCATTTGAGAGGCCAGGGTGCCACACAGGACAAGCATAAGTAGAAATGACCCTATAACTCCGAACAGTACACCATATATGGGCATAGAGTCATTAGGGAGAGAACGTGGTTAATGGGGTCAATGACCTCTTTTTCCAAGGTCGATTTATTTGTTGTTGTTGTTGTAAGTGCACGCTCTCAGCGAATGTCAAGGTCGATGTTGTTGTTGTTGTAAGTGCACGCTCTCAGTGAATGTCAAGGTCAATGTTGTTGTTGTTGTTTTTGGCACGCTCGAGGTGAATGTCATGGTGTCCAGAAATAGTATTTGTTATTGTTGTTCAAGCCAAATGTTATGAGTTTCCCGGAATTTGGAACACCTGTGCTGTCGACCTCAATTCACCTATCGTGAATCAATAATTCCCCTTAGAACAACAAATTAATTCTCCTGTCTTGACAGATCAATCAACCAATGACATCATCTGTCAGACTTTAAAAATTTTCGCATAGAAACGATTCTCCAGGAATAGATCCAAGTCATTAATGTCTTTGCCTCGGAAACAACTCTTTTGGTCGAACTCCAAAGGATATTAATAGCCAAAGGCCATGGAAACAATTCTCCAAGAAACATCTTAGCGATGAATTGTTTTAGCGCGGGAATCAGGTTTCTTATTAATTTGAAATGCATTAGCGCAGAGATCCCAAAAACAAAAGGAACACGCTGAATTACGTTTAGGGATTATTTGGGCGAAACTGTTTTAGACAGGTTATGGAACTATTTCGGCGAAACAGTTAGAGACATTTTAAAAGATGATTTTTGAAGAGATTTTAGAAGAGAATTTAATGGTGAAACTCTGTGGTCGTTATAATACACAAGTTTCATATGAACAGTGTTGTGAGGTCCTCTAACCCAACCCCAAAGGGTTCCAATCCTCCTACCCCAACCCCGAAGGAAGCCCCCGGTCCTCAAATGCCCCCCAAGCTCCCACAGGGCCACCGGCGCCCCCAAACGCCCACCCCCACCCCCAAAGGCCATCCCCGGGCCCCCCAAAGGCCCATCGAGCTCCCAAAGGACCAACGGGGTCCCAAAGGCCCTCCACCGGTCCCCAAATGTCCCCCAGGCCCCCAACGCCCCCCCGGACCCCCAAAGGCCCTCCCTGTGCCCCAAAGGGCCACCGGCGCCCCCAAAGGCCCACCCACACCCCCAAAGGCCAGCACCCGGCCCCCCAAACGCCCCCCCGACCCGAGAAGCGCCGCTGGGATGCGCCGTGGGCCAGGAAAGCGCCGCAGGATGTGCCGCAGGGATGCGCCGCGGGTCAGGAAAGCGCCACAGGAGATTCGCCGCAGGGAGGCACCGCAGGAAAGCGCCGCAGGATTCGCCGCAGGGATGCGCCGCAAAAAAAGTAAACTAAAAAGTAAAAATTTCGAAATGTTATCCCCCAAACGCCCTCCTCAGACCCCCAGAAGGCCCTCCCCTGGTCCTCAAAGGTCCCCCGGGCTCCCAAAGGGCCAACCGTCCCCCAAGGGTCCCCCGGACCCCCCAAGGACCTCCCCCGGGCCCCAAAGGTCCCCACGGCACCCAAACGCACACCCCCCCCCCCCAAAGGACCCCCGCGCTCCCAAAAGACCCCGCAATCCTCAAGGGCCCCCGGATCCCCCAACACCCACCCAGGGCCCCAAAGGTCCTCCCCCGGTCCCCATACATGCACACAAAAACTTACACACACACAAAAACTTACACACACACAAAAACTTACACACACACACGAAAACTCACACACACACACGAAAACTTAAACACACACGCCACAACTTACACACACACACACAAAAACTTACACAAACACACACATACAAAAACTTACACATGCACTCGAAAACTTACATGCAGACAAAAACTTACATGCATACAAAAACTTACACACACACACACACAAAACTAACAAACACAAACAAACGAAAAAAATCACACAAAATAAAAAAATTAAACTCAAAAAAAAAATTAAAAAAACGAAAACAAACAACAAATCTAACAAGAAATCAAAAAAACTCACACACAAACACACACAAAAAATTAAACACACACACACACACACACAAAACTTAAACACACACACACACCAACACATACACACACACGCCAAAACTAAAACACACAAAAACATACACACACACACACACACACAAAAAATTATAAACACACACACAAACAAAACTTACACACACAAAAACTTACACACACACACACACACAAACTTACACACACACAAAAAAAACTAACATCAAAACACAAAATCTTAGACACAAAAAAACTTACACACACACACACAAAAACTTAGACCCACACGCAAAAACTTACATGCACACAAAAACTTACATTCACACAAAAACTTACACACACACAAAAACTTACACACACTCACAAAAACTTACACACACACACACAAAAACTAAAACACAAACACACAATAAAACTAACACACACATGCAAAAACTAACACACAAATGCCAAAACTAACACACACACACAAAAAAAATTACACACACACACACACAAAAACTTAAACATGCACACCAAAACTTAAATGCACAAGAAAAATTAAATTCACACAAAAACTTACACACACACACAAAACTTACACACACAAACACACGAAAACACACACACACACAACAAAACTTACACACACAAAAAAACAAACACACACACACAAACACACACAAAAACTAACAGATGAACACAAAAAAAACTCACACACAAACTCATAAAAACTAGCACACACACACATACACACAAAACTTACACACACACACACGAAAACGTACAAACACACTCAAAAAATTACACACACACAAAAACTAAAACACACACACAAACACACAAAAACTTACACATGCACACGAAAACTTACATGCACACAAAAACTTACATTCACACAAAAACTTACATGCACACAAAAACTTACACACACACACACACGAAAACTCACACACACACGCCAAAACTTACACACACACAAAAACTTACACACACACACACACACACAAAAACAAACACATGAACAAAAAAAAACTCACACACACCCGCACAAAAACTCACACACACACACACTCACAAAATTTACACACACACACACGAAAACTTACACACACACACGCCAAAACTTACACACACAAAAACTTACACATGAACACGAAAACTTACACACACACACGAAGACTTACACACACACGCCAAAACTTACACACACACACACACACACGCCAAAACTTACACACACACGCCAAAACTTACACACACACACACAACCAAAACTTACACACACACACACACGAAAACTCACACACACACGCAAAAACTTACACACATAAAAAAAATTACACAAACACACAAACACACAAAAAAACTTACACATGAACACAAAAAACTCACACACACACACACAAAAACTTACACACACACACACACAAAACTTACACACACACACACGAAAACATACACACACAAACCAAAACTTACACACACAAAAACTTAGACACACACACACACACACACACACACAAACTTATACACACACACACAAAAAAAAACTTACACACACAAAAACATACACACACACACACACACACAAACTTACACAAACACACACAAAACTTACATCCACACACAAAAGCTTAGACACACAAAAACTTACACACACACACACACAAAAACTTAGACCCAAACTCAAAAACTAACAAGCACACAAAAACTTACAAGCACACAAAAACTTACACACACACAAAAACTTACACACACGCACAAAAACTTACACACACACACAAAAACTTACACACACACACACACACATGAAAACTAACACACACACACGCCAAAACTTACACACACACGCCAAAACTTACGCACACACACAAAAACTTACACACACACACACACACACAAAAACTTGCACACGAAAACTTACATGCACACGAAAACTTACATGCACACAAAAACTTACATGCACACAAAAAATTACACACACAAACACACACACAAAACTTACACACACAAACACACGAAAACTCACACACACACAACAAAACTTACACACACACAAAAAATTACACACACACACACACACACACACACACAAAAACTAAAAAAATAAAACAAAAAACTCTCACACAAAAGCAAAAAACCTTGCACAAAAACACACAAAAAATAACAAATAATACAAACAAAAACACGAAATAATACACACACACGCCAACAATTACACACACACAAAAACTTACACACACACACAAAAACTTACACATGCACATAAAAACTTACATACACACAAAAATATACATGCACACAAAAACTTACATGCACACAAAAACTTACACACACAAACACACGAAAACTCACACACACACGCCAAAACTAACACACACACAAAAACTTACACACACACACAAAAACTGAAACAAGAACACAAAAAAAAACTCACAAACACACCCAAAAAAAATAACACACACACACACACACAAAACTTACACACACACACACTAAAACTTACACACACACGCCAAAACTTACACACACAAAAACTTACATATGCACACGAAAACTTACACACACACACACACGAAAACTTACACACACACGTCAAAACTTACACACACACACACACACACAAACTTACACACACACGCACACAAAAAAAAATACACATTCACACGAAAACTTAAAATCAGAAAAAAAATAACATTCACACAAAAAAATAAACACACACACACACACAAAAAACTTACACACACACACACACACACGAAAACTCACACACACACGCCAAAACTTACACACATACAAAAACTTACAGCATACACACACACATACACAAAAACTTACACATTAACACAAAAAAACTCACACACACACGCACAAAAACTTGCACACACACACACACTCACAAAACTTACACACACACGAAAACTAACACACACACTCCAAAACTAACACACACACAAAAACACACACACACACACACACACACACACAAACTTACACAAGAACACAAAAAAACTCACACACACACTCACAAAAACTTACACACACACACACTCACAAAACTTACACACACACACACGAAAACTTACACACACACGCCAAAACTTACACACACAAAAACTAACACATGCACACTAAAACTTACACACACACACACGAAAAATCACACACACACATAAAAACTTACACACACACACACACACACACAAACTTACACACACACACACACACACAAACTAACACAAGCACACTAAAACTTACATTCACAGAAGAAATAAAAAGCACACAAAAACTTACACACACACACACACAAAACTTACACACACACACACACACGAAAACTCACAAACACACCCCAAAACTAACACACACACAAAAACTTAAACACACACACACACACATACACAAAAACTAACACACGACACACAAAAAACTCACACACACACGCACAAAAACTTACACACACACACACGCACAAAAACTTACACACACAAACACAATAAAACTTACACACACACGCACAAAACATAAACAAACAAAAACAAACACACACACACACACAAACAAACAAACAGACACACACACACACAAAAAACATACACACACAAAAACTAAAACATACACACACACACAAACACACACAAAACTTAAACAAAAAAAAAAAAAACTTATATCCACACGCAGAAGCTTATAAAAACAAACAATTAAAAACACAAACAAAAACTTACACCCACACGCAAAAACCTAAATGCACACAAAAAATTAAAAACACAAAAACACTTACACACACACACAAAAAATAACAAACACACAAACAAACTTAAACACAAACACAAAAACTAAAAAACACACACACTAAGACATACACACACACGCCAAAACTTACACACACACACAAAAACTTACACACACACACACACACACAAAAAAAAACTTACACATGCACACGAAAACTAACATGCACACAAAAACTTACACACACACACGAAAACTTACACACACACGTCAAAACTTACACACACAAAAGCTTAGACACACACAAACTTACACACACACACACACACACACACAAAAAAACTTACACACACACGCAAAAACTTACAAACACACACACGAAAACACTAACAAACACAAAAACTTACACACACACACACACACAAAAACTTACACCCACACGCAAAAACTTACACACACACACAAAAAATAACACACACACACACGAAAACATACTCACACACACAAAAAAACAAACACACACAAAAACTAACACACACACACAAAAACTTACACACACACACACACATTAAAACCTACGCACACACACGAAAACTCACACACACACACACCAAAACTTACACACACACACAAACTTACACACACACACACACACAAAAACTTACACATGCACACGAAAACTTACATGCACACAAAAACTTACATTCACACAAAAACTTACACACACACACACAAAAAACTAACACACACACATACACACACTAAAACTCACACACACACGACAAAACTAACACACATACAAAAACTTACACACACACACACATACACAAAAACATACACATGAACACAAAAAAACTCACACACACATGCACAAAAACTTACACACACACACACACACAAAACTAACACACACACACACACCAAAACTTACACACACACGCAAAAAATTACAAACACAGAAAATTACACACACACACACACACACACACACACACACTAAAACAAAAACACACAAAAAAAAAAAAAACAAAAAAAAATACAAACACACAAAAACACACACACACACAAAATTACAAAAACACACAAAAAAATTATATCCACACGCAAAAGCTTAGACACACAAAAACTTACACACACACACAAAAACTTACACCCACACGCAAAAACTTACATGCACACAAAAACTTACATGCACACAAAAACTTACACACACACAAAAACTTACACACACGCACAAAAACTAACACACACACACACACAAAAACATACACACACACACACGAAAACTTAAACACACCCGCAAAAACAAACACACACGCAACAAAAGATACACACACACACACACACACACAAAACTTACACATGCACACTAAAACTTACATGCACACAAAAACTTACACACACACACATGAAAACTTACACACACAATTCAAAACTTAAAAACACAAAAGATAAGACACACAAACAGTTACACACACACACAAACACACAAAAACTTACACCCACACGCAAAAACTTACACACACACACACAAAAACTTACACACACACAAAAACTAAAACCAACGCAAACAAACTTACAAACACAAAAACAAAAATACACAAAAACACAAAAACTTACACACACACACACAAAAACTTACACACACACGCAAAAACTTACACACACACACAAAACTTACACACACACACACACACACACAAAAAACTTACACATGCACACGAAAACTTACATGCACACAAAAACTTACACACACACACGAAAACTTACACACACACACGACAAAACTAACACACACAAAAGCTTACACACACAAACACACACACACACACACACACACACACAAACTTACACCACACACAAAAACTTACACACACACACACACACAAAAACTTACACATGAACACAAAAAACTCACACCCACACGCACAAAAACTTACACACACACACACACAAAACTTACACACACACACACGAAAACTTACACACACACACCAAAACTTACACACACACACAAAAACTTACACACACACACAAAAACTTACACACACACACACACGAAAAATTACACACACACACGAAAACTTACACACACACGCAAAAACTTACACACACACAAACTTACACACACACCCACACACACAAAAACTTACACAATCACACGAAAACTAACAAGAACACACGAACTAACATGCAAAAACAAACAAACATACACACACAAACACACACAAACTTACACACACACACACACACACGAAAACTTACACACACACGCCAAAACTTACACACACACAAAAACTTACACACACACACACACATACACAAAAAATTACACATGAACACAAAAAACTCACACACACACTCACAAAAACTTACACACACACACACACACAAAAAACTTACACACACACACACGAAAACTTACACACACACGCAAAAACTTACACACACAAAAACTTACACACACACACACACACACACACAAACTTACACACACACACACAAAAACTAACACACACAAAAACTTACACACACACACACACACACACACACAAACTTACACAAACACACAAAAACTTATATCCACACGCAATAGCTTAGACACACAAAAACTTACACACACACACACAAAACTTACACCCACACGCAAAAACTTAGATGCACACAAAAACTTACATGCACACAAAAACTTACACACACACAAAAACTTACACACACGCACAAAAAATTACACACACACACAAAAACTAACAAACACACACACAAAAACTTACACACACACACGCCAAAACTTACAAACACACACAAAAACTTACACACACACACACACACACACAAAAACTAACACAATCAAAATAAAACTTACAATCACACAAAAACTTATACACACACACACTAAAACTTACACACACACTTAAAAACTTACACACACAAAATATAAGACAAACAAACACTTACACACACACACACACACAAAAAATAACAAAAACACTCAAAAAATTACTGACAAACACAAACAAAATAACACACACAAAACTTACATACACACACACAAGAAAACTTACACACACACTCAAAAACTGACACACACACACACAAAAACTTACACACACACACGAAAACATACGCACACACAAAAACTTACACACACTCACAAAAACTTACACACACACACAAAAACTTACACACACACACACGAAAACTAACGCACACACACTAAAACTTACGAACACACACGCAAAAACTTACACACACACAAAAACTTACACACACACACACACACACACACACAAACTTACACATGCACACGAAAACTCTATATGGTGATCCATTCAAACTGAACTATTCATGTACAGAAGTCTCTATTGGTATCCTTATTCTATACATATCTAGTAGAAGAAAATCAAAATAGCAGAAACAAATTTATTGTATGATTACAATATAAAACTCATTATGCATATCAAAAATGGGATTAGTCCACCAGCCTGAATGGTGGAAATCCACTAGCTCAATATTGGGGTATCAGTCCACCAGCCTGAATGGTGGAAATTCACTAGCTCAGAATTAGGGTCTTAGTCCACCGGTCTGAATGGTGGAAATTCACTAGCTCAGAATTGGGGTCTTAGTCCACCAGCCTGAATGGTTGAAATTCACATTAGTCGAGGTTACGTGCGCACACACACACAGAGAGAGACGACTAACACACAGGGACAACACACACAAAGAGACGACACCTAACCTTTTCCGGCGAGTATGGTTAGGTTAGGTTAGGCTAGATTAAGTTAGGTTCGGTTAAGTTAGGTTAGGTTAGCCCACATACGCTTCACTTAGGTTAGCTTAGGTTAGGTGAGAGACAGGCAAAAAGTTAGGTGTATGATTAGGTTAGGTTAGGTTAGATTAAGTTAGGTTAGGTTAAGTTAGGTTAGGCTAGGTTAGCCTACGTACGCGCGCGTACGTAGGCTAACCTAGCCTAACCTAACTTAACCTAACCTAACTTAATCTAACCTAACCTAACCTAATCATACACCTAACTTTTTGCCTGTCTCTCACCTAACCTAAGCTAACCTAAGTGAAGCGTACGTGGGCTAACCTAACCTAACTTAACCTAACCTAACTTAATCTAGCCTAACCT